>NC_051250.2:1200000-1800000 GCF_015237465.2 Chelonia mydas | reverse complement strand
ATCATGACTGGTGTGGAGAAAGTAAATAAGGAAGTGTTATTTACTCCTTCTCGTAACACAAGAACTAGGAGCCACCAAATGAAATTAATAGGCAGCCGGTTTAAAACAAACAAAGGAAGTATTTCTTCACACAACACACAGACAACCCATGGAACTCCTTGCCAGAGGATGTTGTGATGGCCAAGACCATAACAGGGTTCAAAAAAGAGCTAGATAAATTCATGGAGGATAGGTCCATCAATGGCTATTAGCCAGGCTGGGTTGGGACGGTGTCCCTAGCCTCTGTTTGCCAGAAGCTGGGAAAGGGCAACAATCACTTGATGATTCCCTGTTCTGTTCATTCCCTCTGGGGCACCTGGCATTGGCCACTGTCGGAGGACAGGATGCTGGGCTGGATGGACCCTTGGTCTGACCCTGTCTGGCCGTTCTTATGTTCTTATGTCTTGTAGTGTCTTCTCCAGTCCTACAGGTACGGTTCATTCATCTCGGTTTGCTTGTAGCAAAAGTCCTGCCTATCCTCATGTGATAACATTCCAACATTTAAAGAAAAGATACTGCTCTTCCAGGGGTTATCCAAGATCCATTCTGAGAAAACAACCGTGTTCTATACCATCTGCTACAGCCCTCAGTGCAGGGCATTGTGGGCTAGGTTCAGGTACCCTGCTGGAGATGGAAGGTGTGGCTTCCACCTGGTATTCTAACGAGCGGAGCCGTCCCTTCGGTCTGAGACGTTGAGGGAGCTAGGAGGGATAATCTGAAACAGAAATTAGTGGTTTCAGTGGCTGTCTATCTCTCCAACGTTCCCGCGTTGAGCACATCCCATTTCAAAGGCTGTAGCAGAGCTACAAGTGTATCTCAGATATTTGGAGCAATTCTGTTGTCTGCAATTATTAGAGGAACAAAACAACAAAAAATAAAGGCAAAAATGTCCCGTCCTTGTGGGCTGTGTGCCAGCTGCAGTGTCTCCCTCTTTCCACCAGGGCTGGGGCTTAGGTCCTGGGGTAGGACAGTCACCCACCTAGGGGACCCTCAATGATGGGGAGATGGCGCAAGGAAACAACTCGTAGCTCTAGAGTAAAGCTGGGCAAAATTGTTTGGCTGAAACTGTTTTTCCCTGAAAAGTGCAGATTTGGATTGACTGAAACATTTTGTGAATTTGTATCAAATTCACTAAATTGGTTTGGTTTGGAAAAAAAAAATCTGAAAAAATCTCGACATTCAGTTTCCACATTTTAAATCGAAAAATGTTTCCATTGCTCAGTTTTTAATTTTACTTCCATTAAAAAAGGTTTAATTCCCTCAAAAACCAAATGCTTCATTTTAGATCAAATTACACTTTTTGTTAAACACCAAATGAATTTTTGTTTTTACTTTTTTGATTTGCTGAACAATTCATCTAGCAATTTGAAAAGTGAGTTATTTGCACAGCTCTGCACCTGTGGATCTGATTGTCACTGTGTTCTCTGCCACCTGTGGGATGCTTTCCCCACACAGCCATGTACTGCTGCTCATGCACCTACCACAGCCAGACTCCAGCCGGCCAGAGAAGAACAGCAGCTGACATGTGAATGAACTGGTCATGATAATTAATCCTCCTTAACACTTACGTGGCATTTTCCATTTCAAAGCACATTACAAACATTCACTGATGCATCTGTTAGCCGTCTAAGGCCAACTGAAGTTTGGGATTTTTTGGCCAAATCTGTAGGCAGAGGAGGGGCCTGCTTTGTGTAATCCAATCATCTGCATTTCTCAAGGTCCTGTAGCTCTGGTGTGTAGGCACCGGCTTAGGGAATGATCTGTTCTACAGATTCAAGTACCAGTTCTTATTGCTAGTGACAAGGAAAGTGGATCATAAATATTTACAGTCTTATTAACCCAAATGGCCTTTGCTGTGGACCAAGTTTTTAAGAAAACACCTCGGAGTCCAACTCTTTGCACTGTAGCTCTGACTGTAAAGGCCACTTTACTGCTCACTGTTGAACTGTGTCTGCAGTAGGGTGTTTTCACAAAAAACGTTCCCACTGAGGTCCTGGTACATGCAATTTTAGGAGCCTAGTGTAGACAGCTGTCAGGCTTCAGCAGCCACTCTCAGTGTTGTGCCAATTAGACTTTGTGTCAATTGTACCGGGATTAGCTAGTGTGGACAAAGTCCTTTAGATAGCTGCACCTTAGCTGTGCGAATAATCAAAAGAATATCTGGTAGCGAAATATTCTGTTTGCATGGTCAGATCATGTGGCTTTGTATTCACAATCTGTCCCATTGGATATGAATGGAACATGAGGAACTATCTTGCCCGACTGGACAAATATTAGCTTGGTGTTTCTGATATTTAAGAGGGTTGGGAGTCTAACCTTTAACTGTGCTGATATTTAAATAGTGATAATTAAGCTTCGCCTTTAAAACCCCCTTGAGATGAAAGGGAAACATTCAAATGATGTCCTATTGCTCCATGGGTTCGTCTGCAGGCTCCCAGGACTCCCGTCTGTGCTCTGAACAGTCCTTACAGCCTGAATAGCTTTTCCCTAGGCATGTTTCTTAAGATGCTCAGCCCCACTTACCTTAATGAGGCATTTAACTTCAAAACTTGTTTGGGGACCATTGAAATGTGGGTGTTACCCTCTGGAGTGGTGGAGTTTTTAACCCCATCAGTGCTGGTGGAATGTGCTGGATGTGCTTCTTGGGAGCAGCTTTCAATGGAAAGTCCATTCGAACCAATGGGATGCCAGGAATCCCCAGGAATCATGGGACTGTTCTCCACAACCTTATGTTCCCAGATATCCTTGGCATGGCTGTTCAGTGGGAAAGCCTATCTAGTCATTGTGTTCACCCCTATTTTATCAGGGTGTTGGGCTCTTCCACTTCCCTCCAGCCTCCCAGGTGAGGCACTTCTGGCGGACAGCCTAAGCAGGGAGGAATTTCTGTATCACTTCCCAGTCTGCCTCCAGCTAGGAACATCTTCATGTAACACAAGACTGTGGCCATGGGCCAAACACAGTCCCCAGAGTGTGTTGTTTTTCTGTTGTAATATCTGTACTTTCCACAATATGCATCCGATGAAGTGAGCTGTAGCTCACGAAAGCTTATGCTCAAATAAATTGGTTAGTCTCTAAGGTGCCACAAGTACTCCTTTTCTTTTTGCGAATACAGACTAACACGGCTGTTACTCTGAAGCCTGGCTCATGGCTTCAGTAGGGAGTATCCTGGCTTACAGTCTTAGAGGTGCTCTGTGTGTCTGCCCAGGGATGGAACCTCATGCATTTGGACAGGCAGCTTAGTTGTTTGAGGAGTTAGTGAGTGGGAATGCTCAGTTGGAGAGGGTGGAAAAGAGGGCAGGATTCACAGCCTGGGCGAAACGGGCCGAGTTTGACATTCAGGGAATGCTGTGTGGCTGCAGAGCCCTGGGAGATGCTGGGTAGCAAGTGGCTCAGAATGATAATGTGGTTAGTGAGACAAAGGGAATATCTTTTATGACCAGCTTCTGTTAGTGAGACACACAAGCTTTGGATCCACACCGAGCTCTTTGTCAGGGCTCTCAGAGCCACAGGAAAGGAACATTCAGCATCACAGCAAAATGCCAGGTGGGACAGAGTGTTTAGCATAGGTAGTTAGCACATGCTGTAAGGGTCCATTGAAGGTAGAGAGCCCCGTTAACACCTCTGCAGTTATAGGACAAAAATGGGGGCTAGTGGGTTACGGATCGTTGTAATAAGCCATAAATCCAGCGTCTCTGGTCAGCCCATGAGCTTTAGTGTCTGGCTGGCAGAGTTATGAATGTAGGCTCCTGGGCTCGTCTTTTGAAAGTGTTGTGCAAGTTTCCTTGGAGGCTGAGGCCTGAAAGGTGAGATAGAGTGACAGATAGACATGGCTACAACTACACTGCATTCAATGTGGCTAGTAGCAGCTGGATCGCCACAGGACACGGATGGTCTCCGGCTGGCTAATGGCTGGATCGCCAGCACTAGGACTTGCATGTCGTGTTGTAGCCGTGTTGGTCCCAGGATAGTAGAGAGACAAGGGGGTGAGGTGATATCTGTTATTGGACCAGCTTCTGCACGTGAGAGAGACCGAGGGCTTGGCTACACTTGTGAGTTACAGCGCAATAAAGGAGCCCAGGGTGCACGAACTCACGACGCGTCCACGCTTTTCAAGGCACGTAGAGCGCTCTGACTCCGTGGCTACAGCGCTGCTGGTCTCCACCTCGGCGAGTGGAATAACGTTTGCTCCCCCCCCCCCCCCCCCCCCCCCGGAGTGCCGCGGCGCCAGCGTGGACGCCCTGGTCCTATAGTGCGCTCTGATCGGCCTCCAGAAGTGTCCCACAATGCCTGTTCTAGCCACACTGGTCATCACTTTGAACTCTACTGCCCTGCCCTCAGGTGACCAATCGTCAGACCCGCCCTTTAAATCATCTGGGAATTCTGAAAATCCCCTTCCTGTTTGCTCAGCCAGGCGTGGAGTGCTCTCAGTGAATCTTTCCAGATGACCATGCCTCCACGCGCCAGGCGATCCCCAGTATGGAGCAACGGCGCGGTGCTGGACCTCATCAATGTTAGGGGGAGGAAACTGACCAGTTCCAGCTGCGCTCCAGCCGTAGGAATTACGATACCTTCGGGCAGATATCAAGGGCCATGATGGAAAGGAGCCATGACCGAGATGCACTGCAGTGCAGGGTTAAAGTGAAGGAGCTGCGGAATGCCTACCGCAAAGCCCGCGAGGCAAACAGCCGCTCCGGTGCTGCCCCCGCGACCTGCCGTTTCTACAAAGAGCTGGACACAATACTTGGGGGCAACCCCACCTCCACTCCGGGGGCCACCATGGACACTTCAGAGCCCAGTCCAATAAGACAGGAGGAGGAGGAGCAAAGCGGGAGCAAGGGTGCTCCAGAGGAGGAAGATGCCCCGGCATCCCTAGATGCATGCAGCCAGGAGCTGTTCTCAAGCCAGGAGGAAGGTAGCCAGTTACGGTGGCCGGTGCTTGGGGAAGGACAAACACCAGAGGAGGTTACCGGTAAGCGGCTTTTATTTTGGGAAGGAAGTTATTTCCTTGGGGCGAGGAGGGTTAGGGCCGCATGCATGCCTCGATACGGAATAGGGCGTTGATGTGCTCTCTCACATCGTAGAATCGGCCTCAGTGATCTCTTCAGAGGTCTCAGCCAGCACTTGGGCAATGTGCTTGCGCAGGTTTCGTGGGAGAGCCATGTGGTCCTTGTCCCAGTCAGGCTAACATGTCCCTGCCACTGTGCTGTGAGGGGCGGGGGGACCATTGCTGCTCACAGGCAAGCTGCATATGGGCCAGGGCGGAAGCCGCACTGCAGTAGAAGACCCTCCCTTGCTTCCCAGGTCACCCTCAGCAGCGAGATCTCTTCCAGGACGGACTCCTGTGGAAAATGTGGGGACAGAGTTCAGTATAGGGGCCCCTGCCGCTGTTGGCTCTCCCCAAGGCACAGAACCCCAGAGGACAGTACAGTTGTGAAACAATCAGTCCCCCTTGACCCTGTGCTTACTCACCATTTTGGGGCTCCCATGGGTTATGTGCGCTTGCTTTGGGACAGGCAAATTATGCTATTGTGTAGACTGTGCTCGCCCTTATGTACAGGGGAATCATTGCTCTGTCTGGTGTGAACAATGCTGCCTCTGTGAAGTGTTGCATTTTGCCTTTACAGATGCAACCTTGAGATCTCAGCCGTCCGTGTTATCACCGGCCGAAAGACTCCAAAGAATCAAAAAGAGGCCACGTAGAAGCAAGGAAGACACGTTGGATGAAGTAATGCAGCATTCAAGAAATGAAAATCAAAAAGTGCAGGAGTGGCGGGACAGTGAAAGGAAGATCTGCCAGCAGAATGAGGAGCGCTGGCACAAAAGCACGGTGCTCTGGCAGCAAAGCACGGATCGGCTGATAAGCATAATGGAGCGCCGAGCGGACTCGATCCAGGACACTTCCATGCCCGCCCCGCCCCTGCAGCCTTTGTTCCAAAACTCTTTTTCCCTTGTGCCCCCATGTCACCTCAACTCACTTTCCCCAACATTGGGGTTCTTACCGCCACCAGCTGCCTCCAACACCTCTAGGTTCACCACCCAGCCCTGAAAACTATGACCCTGACCCACCGCACTCAGCCCCCATCACCAGGCAGTATAGCCATCCTGAAGTGCAGCACTCATTGCACGGCTGAGTATGATAACAGGACAAACGCAAATCTGTGATTGTACCCTTCCCCACCCCACCCCTTAGCCCTTTCTGTTTCCCAAGCAGTTGTGTTTCTTTTCAATAAATTAATTTTCTTTTCAATAAATGGATTTTTTGGCTTTGAAAACATTCATTATTATTGCATAAAGTAAAAGATACCTTAGCCCAGGAAAGCAACAGGCACTGCAAGTCAGCGTAGCAAGCACAGATTCCTACTAACATTGGAACCATTGCACTTCACTTCCTTGCAGGGCACCAGACATTACTGGTGGCTTTCAGCCTCAGATTGCTCCCTCAAGGCATCCCTAACCCTTGCAGCCCCACGCTGGGCCCCTCTAATAGCCCTGGTCTCTGGCTGTTCACATTCAGCCTCCAGGTGTTAAACCTCCAAGTTCCATGCCTGAGTGAATCGTTCACCCTTCCCTTCACAAATGTTATGGAGGGTGCAGCACGCGGATATCACCGCGGGGATGCTGTCATCGGCCAGGTCCAGCGTCCCATACAGAGAGCACCAGTGGCCCTTTAAATGGCCAAAAGCACACTCCACAGTCATTCTGCACCAGCTCAGCCTGTTGTTGAACTGCTCCTTGCTGCTGTCAAGGCTCCCTGTGTAGGGTTTCATGAGCCACGGCATTAAAGGGTAAGTGGGGTCTCCAAGGATCACAATGGGCATTTCGACTTCCCCTACGGTGATCTTCTGGTCTCGGAAAAAAGTCCCAGCTTGCAGCTTCCTGAACAGGCCAGCGTTCCGAAAGATGCGTGTGTCATGCACCTTTCCGGGCCAGCCTGTGTTAATGTCAATGAAATGCCCACAGTGATCCACAAGTGCCTGGAGAACCATAGAGAAATAGCCCTTCCGATTAATGTACTCGGAGACTAGGTGGGCTGGTGCCAGAATTCTATCCCATCTATCTCCCCTCCGCAGTTAGGGAAACCCATTTGTGCAAAGCCAGCCACAGTGTCATGCGCGTTACCCGGAGTAACGGTTCTTCTGAGCAGGATGCAATTAATGGCTCTGCAAACTTGCATCAACAGGATTCCAGTGGTTGAGTTTCCCACTCCAAACTGGTTAGCGACCGATCGGTAGCTGTCTGGAGTTGCCAGCTTCCAGACTGCAATAGCCACCCGCTTCTCCCCCGTCAGGGCAGCTCTCAATCTCGTGTCCTTGCGCCGCAGGGTGGGGGCGAGCTCAGCACACAGTCCCATGAAAGTGGCTTTTCTCATCCGAAAGTTCTGCAGCCACTGCTCGTCATCCCAGACGTGCATGACGATGTGATCCCACCACTCAGTGCTTGTTTCCCAAGCCCAAAAGCGGTGTTCCACTGCGGTCAGCATGTCCGTGAAAGCCACAAGCAAACTCGTGTCATATGCGTTACTCGAGTTGATATCGTCGGAGCCCTCGCTGTCACTTTGGATCATAAGGAATAACTCGACTGCCAAACGTGATGCGCTGGCGAGACGTGTCAGCGTGCTCCTCAGCACTTCGGGCTCCGTTCCCGCAGACCGAAAGGGAAGACAGAGTGCGCCGTACAAAAACCGTTGAAAGATGGCGCCAAATGTGGACAGAAGCACAGGGATTGCTGGGATGCGAACGGATGCATCAGGGGGCGTTGGGACAGGACCCAGAATGCCCCCCACTCCCTTTCCACAAGCCCCAGCGCCAGAATGGGAGGAGGTGCTCTGTGGGATAGCTGCCCACAATGCACCGCTCCCAATGCCGCTGCAAGGGCCGCAAATGTGGCCACGCCAGTGCGCTTGTTCCTGTCCGCGTGGACAGACTGCTGCGCTTTCCCGACTGCGCTCTCCGAAGGCGGGTTTAACTCAAAGCGCTCGACCTCTGCAAGTGTAGCCACGCCCCAACTTTCAACACAGAGCTTTTCCTCAGGTCTGAGAAACTAACAGTATCACTGCTAACTACAGGCTTTGAACAGATTGTTTAGCACGTTTCAAGAGACCATTGAAGGCGAAGTGGCCGGTTAACACCCCTCCTGTCATAGGGAGGAAATGGGCAGAGGAGCAGCTGGGAGAGGTTAGTTAGTGGGTTACATATTGCAATAAGTCATAAGTCCAGCATCTCTAGAAAGTCACAGCTCAGAAGCCAAATCAAAATAAACCCATGAGATTGACTTCCCCCCTGGAGCAGACATTCAGCCCCATACTCAGTGCAGGCCCTTTCTCCTGGGAATGTGCATTACAGCAAGTGAGCAAGAAAATTTGCATTTCATCTGCAACATATGATGATACAATGAACAGGAAAGTGTTTGTGGTTCTTGCCTGAAGCCCCGAAGCTCTGAGTTAAATCTTGTCCTTATGGCTAAAAGGTTCCTCTGCACTGTTAGGGTCTCCTCTGGGGCTATAAGAAATGGTTTCTGACCAGCACTGATTGTGTGTTCTACTGAATGAAAAAACTCTAAGTACAGGGTGACTCACGCATACAGGCAGCACCTTTGCCCCTGCCCACTGAGCCTGGGGAGTGGTGGGACCTCTCCGGCTGCATCCCTCTTTGCTCTAGGGGCTGCTTGCCCACACTTAAAAGTTTAGCCACTTTACCCATGCAGGCATAGACTGACAAGCCTGTCCTATGCAGGTGCAGTTATACAAGTGTTAAAGGGCTTTAGCCCACAATAGCTTGTTCCAGATTAGGAACTGAAATAATCCATACCGCTCCAAGGCACCTTTATGCTGCTGTAAATGCCCCTGCTCATGGGCTTGCCCTGGGTTGGAATGTCAGCAAAAATTCACACCCCTAACTGACATGCTTATTTCTGTCAGACGTGCAAGTGCAGACCAGCCTGCAGTGCAGGTCTCCCATGCTTAGACCCATCTCCCCTCCAGCACACTGAGCCTTCCTGCTCTCCACAGCCTTCCGAAAATCTTACTTCTGCTGTGTCTTATGCTGGCAACTTCCTGGCCCCTCTGGCTGACGCCTGCCAGCACCCCAAAGCTCTAGTTCCTTAGTATTAAAACCACAGCAAACAAACCACCAGCAAGAAGCCACCAAACATGAACTGTCCTAATGCCACCCTCACCTTATGATCTAACTTAGGCCCCGAACCTTCAATCCAGTGTTCTAGCGTGGAGCCCTGCCCCCCCAAGAAGTCCAGTTTGGCTCCTTGCTAGTGGATCCAACTGCAGGATCAGGACGTGAGACTGTGAACTCTTCTGGACAGGGACTTCTACTGTGTTCGGTAAAGCTCTGAGCCCTCTCTGTGGTGCTGTAGAAAGACTGAGTGAAGGCTGGATATACAGACCACTTCACCTTCCTCTGATGTGAACCTTCCCAGCTGTTCTGCAGCACTACACACCAGCTTCGGGCAGGAAGTGAAGAATCCCGTGTGAAATAGAAGCTGCAATGGGAATTTTTTGTCGGTAGAATATAATTACCCGAAGTGGAACACCGAGCCTAAGTCTTGTCAAACGTACCATGGTATCTTTAATTACTGGTTATGGTCAGGACGTCAGTGCCACGTCGGCCAGCCTGGGGCTGCAGGACACCACCCTGGGCCATTAGCTGAGCACTGCTGGCTACCAGGGACGAGCATGAGTCATCTATTGCATGTTTGCAACACCTGGGTTTTCCTGGCAGATTTCCTGTCGATGGCCAGGTCGGCCAGCAGAGCTATGTCAGCCCGGGGCGTGAAGAGCTGTGATCCATGACTGCCATGGCTGTGCCACCCAAAGCCTGCGTGTACATACCAGGAGAACGTTGCTTCTACCAGCATAGCTTGTTTTGCTGCAGTGCGTGTGAGTGTGGAGTGAGCTGTACCGTACACTCCTGACTATTCGAGTAGCAGGTGGGTCACAGACTTTATTCAGATAATTGGGAGGTTGGATAATCTACAAGGCAGAAGCCATTCAGCAGCAGAGTGGCCTTCCCCACGGCTAAGTGCTCATCCTCTTCTTCCAGGCAGTCCTTCGGGGGGGCCTCTTCTCTATTATCTGTGTACCACTGCATTACCCAAAACCCTTCCTTGTCTCCAAGCGTGTGATTGCTGCAGAGGGCGTGTATCTCATGCTGGGGGACAAAAAGGGATTTGGATAATAAGGTTTTGGTTAAATGGGGAGTTAGCTGTACCGGCAAAAACCCTGCTTTGGCAGTATAGCTGCCTCCACGCGAGGAGTGCTTTGCCTTGAGTGCAGGGGCCTACACTATGGCCTGTTACGGTCCCTTCCAGTCCTGCACGTCTATAAGTCTAGAGTATCCTGGCATTGGTAAAGTGCTCCTAGTGCAGAGTGGGCCAAAGTATTGACCCAGACCCAGTGTTCTTCAGTTGATGACAGATAAAATCTTGGCCTGAGGTGGTGGCTCCTGGCCAAGCACAGCCTGGATGTTACGCATCTGGATGTTGGCCCTTCTCAAGCCAAAAAATTCCTCAGCACCACAAGCTGTTTACAGTCTGTTGCTGCCAAAATATGCACCCTCCAGCGATTCATCTCCAAAGGTCCTGTCAGCTGAGATGGCCCCACAAGCCTTTGGAATCAGGAGCCAGCACAGACTTAAACCTGACATTGGGGAACCACATATTTCCTAAGATCAGAACTTCAGGCCATGTGTGCATTTAATCCAGCAACCCGTGCTCAGCAGACTGGCAATACACACCGGTGATGTGAATCTAACAGGGGCTATCCAATTGCATAAGGCGTGAGAGTATTCGCCGCATCCAGTAACTAATTGATGTAGAAGCAATGCGGCACCCTTCCTCCGTCTCCTTCTCCTGGGAGACTTACAAAATCGACCCGAGTCGTCACTAACTGAGACTGCTGCCCTAGTGGCAAAGAAATGGATTTTAAGATAATTGACATTCTCGTCTGCTCCTCAAATAAGTGATTGGTGAAAAGGAGGAAGAGATGTTGCTATTACACAGGATGGAGCTGTGTAAGCTAGTACAAAAATTGTCTTGGACTCTTTGAGCGCATGAAGGCTGGGGTGTATTGAACAGCTGTTTTCCGCCCCTTTTCTCTGCCTTTCTGGCATTTGGGATTCTGCATGTGTACAGTAATTGAAGCTTGAATTAACCCTCCCCCCACATACATGATTGTACAGCCATGCCAGGGTTTTCTGCCCTTCAAATGGCATCAGCAAAGACAGGTGTGATGCAGCTGCATGGATGATGGAGTGCAGCCTTCTAAAGTATGTAACGTGTAATGGCTTATTCCTGAGCTTGCTCTCGCTTAGTTACAAAAGTAACTTCTAACCAGGGCACATATTGCAGTTTTCTGATGGGAGTGACCCTGGGGGAACTCCCCACCTTCAGAGAACTGGATGCTTCAGTCATTTTAAATCAACCAAACAGCTTTTCACGTACTGGAATGTCAGTTCAAATGCAAAGTGTGTCTAGTGGGCACACTTGCTAAAACCCTCAGCTTCGTGAGAGGTGTTGGGGCTACTCTGCCTAACTAGTGATTTTGGAAAGCTGCAAAGACGTAAAATGCTCTAGAACTCCTATTGTGTTGGAACATGCTGGCTCCTTGCCTCAGAGAGGGGTTGTAAACTGTTCTGGCTGCAGCGAAAACTTTCATTCTTTAAAGCCCCATTTCTTGCATAAAGCTCAGGAAGCCAGTGTGTGGCATTGGTCTAGCCGAGTGACACACAGGCCCCCAAACGCCTCACTGCTACCAAAAATGTGAAGCACAATTGGTGACATATCTCAGTGGCCCTGACAGGCTGAGAACGTACCAGCTTCACCACATCCCGCTGCAAGCTGGCAAGGCCAGGCTCACGGCTTCCACTGGGAACAATGCCCAGAGGTCATGCAGGATGGCCTGGTGGGAAGCCAAGCTGTGTATATGTACATCACGGCTCTCCATTGTGCATATGGGGCCTGGCATCCTTCCTCCCTTTCAGACGTTAAACTTCGTCATGGAGCAGAGGGAGGAGCTGACTGAGTTCAGAGTCCTGGTTTCATCCAACTAAATGGAGGAGAGGCTGGGAAAGGACCCGCCTTAAGAGCATGGCAGGTCGTGAGCCAGGGAGATGTTACCATCCTAGTTGCATAGGAAAGCGGGAAAGCCCTTGACATGTTTCATTTAGAATGTCACCCCACAAAAGAAAAGCATGTTTCAGTTCCCGAGCTTTGTTCTGGCACAGTGGAGAAGCATTGTTCCAGACAGAACCCCAGAGAATCCGCTGTCCAAGGAGCCCTGCCTTTCTCACTATAAATCACAGCATATTTATAGTGTTAATGAGGTGTAACTTCTGGGAAATGACCACCTGATTGCAGCACACACCTTTGGCAAAGCCCCGGAAGATGTGGGGGAATTTTTGTGTTGATTTGACATAGAATTTAATCAGGAAGTTGGCAGAAGGTATGCCTTGTGGGAGAAGGTGCCTCTTCAAATAACAAGACATGGTTGTTTATAGAGGACCCAGGCAGCCAACCCTTTGCTCTCAGCATTTCATCCCTTCAAGGTAGAGCCTCTACCTTGCCCCTTTGGTGGCAAGGTAAATCAATTCCACCCTAGTGTATCTACACGGTGGGGTAATGTGCTCTGGGGGATGTGATTTCTAAAGTGTGTTAATTGGTCCACGTAGACCCTGCTGGTAGTTAAAGCCCTCCAGGGAATGTGTTGTACATACCTGCAGGGACCACATGGACCAATTAATGTGCAACACAACGCGGCTGTAATTTCTAAAGCGCATGGTGCACAGTACATTAGCCACTGTGTAGACAAGCCTGAAGGGTAACTCCCAGTTGCTGAGCAGTTCTGAGTTGGTCCCTTGTTACAAATGTAAAGGACTAGGATAGAGCGGGCCAGGGCAGAGCGAGGCACAGCTCGCTTGTTCTCAGCAATGACTTTGGACATCCAAGCAGAACAACACACACATCCATTAACTAAAAAAACCCAGTTTATTCAAAAATATATCTTTCCCTGTTCTTCGTTTTCCAGCCTCCCTGCTGGTAAATAATTCAGTTAAAAAAGACTTCTTGTATTGCACTCTTGGAAACATCTTTGTTCTCACTGTTAAAATGCCTGATTCATTTGACAACACAGTACTCAGAAAGCCCATGAGGTCATGCTGGCCCAGCACACAGCCATCCTAACACTCATGCAGCCCACCCAGACTCAGACTCAGAGCAGACTCAGCTCCCAGGAGGCCACGGCTGGAACCAACTAGGAAGAGGGAGATTCTGAGTCATGGCCGGGCGCCCACCCCTCCATACAGAATGCACCTGCCAGGTGTGTGCTCCCCTGCAATAAACTGGGCACACCAGAGAGGACAATGAACGGCAGCCTTCACTCTGGGGTCTCAGTGGGAGTTTTGCTGTTGACTTCAAGGGGGGCAGAACTGGGCCCTGAATGTTCTCGCGATCATGTGCTCAAGGCAGGGAAACTCCAGTGATTTGGGCTAACCCATTCTGTGAGAACAGGCATGAGCAGTGACCTTTTTAGAACCAATGTTTGAAAACCAGCGTCTGTTTTCATCTCAATTCAGTGGGTCAGATCTGCAGGCACAGTGCCTCCCGGCCAGGGAAGAACTAGTGGTAGGATCCAAGGAGCCCGTGCACAGGGGCTTGGCATCAGAGAGAGCAGCTCTATAGGGAACTCGCTGCATGCTAATGGACAAGGGGAGTTTAAGGGAAACATGCCTGGGGATGGGGTCAGTGTATCTTCTGCTCACTGTTCCCCGTTAAGGCTGGGTCTGGGTGCAGGAATTCCCAGGGGGCTCTGCTGCCACTGTGCCCTGGAGTGGGATTCCTCTTCCTTCCTGGCCCTTGAGTTGCTCCCCAGAGCACAGCCCAGTTCTTCGGGCTGTGTGCGGGCTAAGGGTGTGTGCCAGTGAATGAGGCTGGCATTTGAATGGTATTTCCCAGCAGAAGGGCCAAAATGACTGTAGCATGAAGAGGATTCAGCTGCCCTTTGAGAGTGCTGGAACCCGAGTGTGCCAAGGGCACCTGCACTTTAAGTGGGTTACTTTGAGTGCACTGATTGCCGTGTCTGGTCATTATCCTGCTCAGAATTAGACTTCAGGCATTTTAAAGGAAGGGTTGGGGATGACTCTGGCTCCCTTTTACTCAGGCTGAGTCACGCCTTACTCCAGGAGGAGTTCGATTGGCTTTCAAGGTTCTCCTCCAGGCTAAGGAATTTCTCTCTTGGGATGCGGCTGGCAGAATCCTACCTGCTCAGTGTTTAGCTGAACAGGTTAGAATCTGACCCTACAGTGGTATTTTCCTTTCCTCTTGCCACCATCCAGTACCTGCAGGTTTTAACTCTTTTCCGAGAGCTCCCTCTATGCCTGCTCCTAGCCAAGTAACACAAGCCGCCCTAAAGGCCTGGGTTGGTCCCACCTGGAGCAGGTGTGGCATCATGCTGATATGCCCGCTTCTCCCGAGGCGTGATTCCTACCCAGATGAAATGGGGAGGGGTGTGTGGCTTGTCACTGTTTGGCAAGACCCATCACGGCTCATTTCCACATCCTACACAAACCAGTGCCAGCAACCCTTCATTGGAAAACACCAGGGACTTGGACCTGGCGTTACCAACCCCTGCTCTATGCTGGGGGGCTGAGTCCTCCTGCCCACGCTCCTCCCAGAGATGCTTTCACCACAAAGCTCCCAATCCCTGAATTCGAGGCTGGACCCAATAGTCCCCTAGCGCTCACCCCCAGACACACACCTCTCGCTCCTGGACACCCGGATGACACGTTCATTGCCTGCTTTGGCCTCTGGATGAGGAGACAAATATGGTCAATGGCTCCTGCCCTCCAGAGCGTCGGGCTGCAAGTCTGTGAATGCAGCGTTTAGCTGCAAAGTGCTGTAGTTGGGCGGGGGAGTCCTGGGCATGTGATTTTCCTGGGGCAGTGGTAAGTGAAGGGCAGTGTTAAAGGTGGGCAGGTCCTCGTCGGGGCACACGGGGTGGTCGTGGCCCACTTTGGCTGGAGCGTTACGCTGAGGGGGCTCCTGAGGGGGTGTTGCTTTTCGGTCATTCCACCATTTCTTTGCCTTTTGCCAGCGGTGCCGCATGACGATGAAGAAGGAGTCGATGAAGAAAACTTCGATGATCTCAATGACACAAACCACAGAGCAGCTCATCCAAAGGCCCAGCTGGCCCCCGAAGTTGGAAAGAAGGATGACAATCTGGAGGAGAAGAGAGTGCAGGGTTACACCTGAACCAGCCAGGCAACCGGCAGCAGCCAGAGAGGAGACGTCTCTGAGCTAGAGCAATCAGCGTCTGTCACGAGGTGCCCAGGGGCTGGCTAACTAGACACTGTTAAAGGGACACAACCTGCCCAATACAGGAGTCTGGTCACTAAAGTGAAGGCAAAATATAATTGGCAGGTCTCTAAGCTTCCTGCCTGCTCCACTCTAGCTTATGCTCTAGAAAAGTCAACTCATGTTGAAACAGAACAGTCACTTACACTTGTCTCCGGGCAGTTCCCCGTGGAGAGGTGCCTACGTGACAGAGGACAAGGACTGAATGAGCCAAGGAACCTGACCTCCCCACATGCCCCTGGAGATGCTAGCGACAAGACAGGACTGGGGCACGTTGGAGGGCACTGTTTGGGGGATCTTGTCCTGCCGCTGCCTGTACTGGACCTATTCTGGGTCTAAACAGACCGCAGACGTCAGAACTTACGTTGTTGGCGGGATTCTCGGAAATGAATCTCTCGTTCAGGTCTTTGTAGAACACCACGAGGTTTGCGAGGTCCGTTCTGGGAAGGGAGAGAGAGAGAGCAGGCCCTGGCTTTAGTCAAACAATAGCGTGAGGCTCACTGAAGAGTGATTTAAAGAACCAGTTGGACAAGTAGGGCCAGGCCCGTCGTAGGGAGCGTTCTTTTCCATTGCCATTGTTAGGGCCGCTGTGATTGTATCTGAACTCGGGACACAGGCTGGAAATACACAGGGGGAAACTTACTTGTTCAGCATTTTGTTGATTTTCTGCCCTTTGTCCCAAGAGAGGACTCGAAGCATCCAGTCCTTGGAAAACAAGAAAACAATGCAACTGCCATGAGCACAAGCCCAGGGAGCCCAGGATGTGACAGCTCATTTGGCTCAGGTTCCATTCTAGAATGCCATGATTGTGTGGTGGGGCCCACACGCTACCGCCAAGTGGGGGGATCTCGCAGACCCAGAGAGACTGAACCCCCAGGGGACACGTTTGCAGGTTAGCTGGTGTGAGCTCCTTGGCCAGGGCCGTGTCCTTGTACCTGGCTATGGGAGCCTCACACATTGCAAGTGTTCAGATCCCGTGGTCAGGAGCACCAGGCCAATGCTCACAAATACAGAAGGGGCCTCTCACTCCCAAGGCTGCACCTCTGGATTTTACCTAGTTCCTGTAGGAGCTGTGAAGCTTCCCCGCCCCCTTTCATTGTGGGAGGCCGTTCGCCCTTGTAACCTCATCTCCCCATCGCTGAGAAATCTGGGCTCATCCCCACCTTTGGGCGGAGGGCAGCCCTCACTGACACAGCAGCAGAAGCAGGGGAAAGCCCCAGCCTGACAATGATCCCTTGGTCCAAGGCACAAGGGAACCAAGCCAGCCTGAATGCAGAGCTGCGACTCTCGTCGTGCATCTAGGCCGGCTGAGCAAGCAGAGCAGAACTGGGAGCTCACCTCAGAAACTGAAGATGGCCACTGGGCTAAGCTGGTGGTCAGCGTCCATTCCTTAAAGCTGTGGGAAAAGAAGCCTAGTGTTAGCTGTCAGTCTGAATGCCTGCACGAGGGAAGTTTCATTTCTTGCCTGTCTGGCAGCAGGACCTACCTGCAGGCTTCCTTGCAAATCTGCTGACAGCCCAGCTGCTCCTTCACAAACTTCTCATGCAGCTTGTAGTAGCAGTACACTGCAGAAAGAGAGCGCAGGGTAACTGCTGGCCAAGCCGGAGAGAGTCTGGTCTCGTGCTTAATACACTGGGCTTGGGAGATCTGGGTTCAATTCCTGGCTCTGGAACAGACTCGCTCTGTGCCCTGGGCAAGTCCCCCCTCTTCTGAGGGTCTCATTTCCCCAGCTACGAAATGGGGGTAAATGCTTTCCCTGGAAAGACGCGCTCCTCGGGGCAGGGACAGGCGCTCGCTATGCTTATGCCGTGTCTAGCAGTGAGCATGGTGTTTCTCAAATGCAGCCACCGGCGGCTTTTCTTGTGGCCACAGCCTCCTTGACTGTGATTTGGGAGGGAGGGGAAAGCAGCGGCCCCTCCCCGTCCCTGTTGCTCCTGGATGCACTGCCCTGGTGTTGGTTGCTACAGCCGCCAGCGGGGGGTTGGGCCCTGCTCCCATCTGGAGACACCTGGGGGAGCAGGCAGCTGGTGAGTTCCCCACCTTTCCAGCGGCAGTGGGGCTCAGGCGTTGGGCTCCAGCCCTGGGGTGGCAGGACAGCAGGCTCTGGCCATGGGGCTTTGGGCTCCAGCCCCAGGCCCTGACCCCCAGCCACAAAGCTTCATGCTCTGGGCCCCTGCTACCTCCCCTGGCCAACCACCCCAATGCCCCATTACTAGTTAGCAATAAATAAGTTACAATGATTTGGCCATGTCTATGTGCACATTTGTTTGTTTTTCCTAATGCTAATTAAGTATTTTAGGGAAAAATGTGAGAGTGGCCATCAGCAAGAGTTGGTAGCCGCTCTGTGACTGGCCACCAAAAAATTTGTCCTGAGAGCCCCTAGCACAACAGAGCCCTGGACTCAGGCGGGGCCTCCAGATGCTACCAGAGTACAATTAACTAGTGTTACGAAGTGTGTTGCTGGGATTTCAGAGACAAGGCAGCTCTTGCTAGCAGAGAGCTATCTCTGGGCGGAGCAATAAAAGCTGGCCAGGGCGCCCGCATTAGTCCAAGGCAGATTCACCTTTCCTCCAGCCCGGATGGGCTTGTGTGGGTGGCAATTTCAGTGGAGTATAGTGTGCGTGGTAATGATCTAATGCCGGGGCGGAGCTGGGACCTGTCTGCCAGCAGGACATTTGGTGGTTGTAACTAGGCGGTAAAGGAGGTTGTGCGGGGGCTTTACTCATGCTGTGGAGAACTTACTCCAGTTGGGGTATTTCTTGTAGTTGCAGTATTCTGCCCCGGGAGGTAAGGGCTGGGCGTACTGGGCACAGCCACAGGTATCCACCATGGCCCTCTGGAAACAGGAATGCAGGCAAATCTGCAGGGAAAGAAACCAACAAATGCACAAGCAGGCCTGGGTTGCTTCTAGGTTACTGCTCTGTTCCAAAATGGGTTGTCAGCTGGAACCAGCTGGAACTAACATTTTCAGCTGGCATTTCCAGTGGGTGGGGCCCCATCTTCAGTCCCTACTAACTGCAGTGCCGGGCTCCATGCTTTAATGCACTAACTCTGCTGGAAGCCCGTGTGACCTCAGCTGGCATCACATCACCGGGTGCTGGCATTTTAATACCCATTAAAAGAAAAATCAAGCCCAGGTACTGGATTTGCAAAAAGTAGCAATTAATACAAGAGCAATGGGAATTATCATGGAGGAAACCAGGATGCTTGATGCTCTCAAGGTGGAGCCTATTACAGGAGCCTTGCAAAACTAGTGGAAACTTTCTTTGTAAGTGTTCTGCTGGTTGGACACAGATTAGATAGTATCAGTTATTCATGGAGTCTTATCTGACAGGGGTCACAATTTCTGGCTTCAAGGCTTACTAAGCTGCAACATTTGTTTGGCCAATATTTTCCAGTCCAGCAGTGCCAGAGAATTTCATAATGAGCTAATGTTCCTGCTATATGACAGAATCCCCAAGGCAACTTCAAGCTTCAATCATTTTGGAACAAAACCCTGATTTTAAAAGTACTACGGTATTCTACAGCTGTGATCCAAAGCATTCAACTGCAGCAGTGCTCCTGCAGGGCTGGGGGCTAGCACTGCAGAATACTGTGCTGTTTGTACAAGGGGATCGCCCAAATGGCTGAAAAACCTGAGGAAGAGCTCCGTGCGGCTCGAAAGCTCGTCTCTCTCACCAACAGAAGTTGGTCCCAGAGCAGATATAATAATTTTATTAATATTACATCCCCCACCTGGTCTCTGAAAAAGCAAGAGTAACAGAGCTTTACCTGGAGCGAGTAGCTCTTGTTGTAGAGGTTCGCTACTGGAATGTCAGTGCCAGTCTCTGTGCAGTCGCTGTACGGTTTGCTTAGCTTGTGAGACCGAGTCTGAAAACCAGAAAACAAATGTTGACTTGAGAGACCCCAGCCGAGCTGAAGGAAAGAGACCATTCAGTGCTGCTTATTGGACACCCTGGGAGCACAGTCCTAAATGATAACAATGATGGGGCAGGACTGAAGCTAGCTTATGTGAATTAGCCTGTAGGACGTAGGTTGCTTCTATGTAGGAGATTATGTGGCTAGAATTGTTTTTAGATTTTTTCCTAATTATATTTGACGCCTCCATGAGATGCCTCCTGCCTACCATAATTCAGGGTACTCAAAGTCTAACCGCCTACACATTCAGAATATTTGCAATGGCTCCCTGCTACGAAAGGGCACTTCTTCCACATCAGAGTTTGTGTGCTGTCAATCTTATTCACTCTGCACCAAGTCTTGTTCTGTGGCCAGCTGTCTCAAGACACGACTCTGGGACTTTAAGGCAGTGTATGGCTTAGTTGAGGAATGCCAAGGCAAACCACGTGTTTCAATATCTAGAGTTGGTCTAGTAGAGTTTTGCTGATGTGGTATGTGGAGTTGTTCTTATTCTATAGGCATCAAAACAAGGACATGGGGGTTAGGCAGGATTGGGAGGTATTTTAGGTCTCTATAGATCTAACCCTCTGCTGCTGATTACTCATGCCTGCTTTTATAGAAAGCTACAAGCCTCTTTGGGAAAGTCCCATATTTTTAGACACTATAAAGTCACTTGTCCCTAATGCTTATCCAGACACCTGGAAGATAGTCAACTATATGCACATGTGAACCTGTCAGACTTTATCCTACTGTCCTTTCTAATGCATGACTATCAGGGCATGGCTTGACACACCCAGCCACTCCAAATACTACTTTGGGAAACTCCCAGCACCTTATTTCAGCCTCCACCCTACCCTGAGTGATAGCAATGGTGGGAGATTTCCCGAGGCAGGCGAGTGCAGTCATGGCCACCTGGAAGGGCCTCTTCACAGCCAGGAGGGCAGTAAGCACAGACCCATCTAGCCAATCAGAATAGCCAGATGTCAGAGTTGTGCTTTAGCTCGTCTGCTCTGGCAGCCAAACCACCTGATTTGACCCACAACCATGTCTGTACTGTGCTACAGAACATGAGTTAAAGCAGGGGTTTGATGGTGTGGATGGTGCCTCAGACGTTGTAGAAAACATCAAAATCCTCAAGAAATCCATGGGATAAAACCAGGATCACCCGTAGGTGTGGGATTCCCACAGGCCTGTATTTCCAACAGCTCTCACCCCTGAGCAGTAAAACGTGAGTCAGGAGAGTGCTCAAACACAGCTCAGTTACAGTGGCTCTCTCTCTGGCCTCATGCTTTCTAAGGTGCTTTAGATAGCCAGGCCTGGGGCATAAATGTACCCTCCCAGCTCTCTGCTAGCTTTCCTGGATGCTGTGAGGCAGCAGCGGGGATCTATTTAACACAATTAACACAGTGTTTGTAAGCGTTCATGAGCCCGAGAAGAAAGATCTCTGCCACTCACAAAGTGCATCCCAATGGAGGTGGCCACTGCAGTCTCAATCTCAGTGCCAATATCTTCAATAAAGGGATATTCCTGCTGGTCGTGGACAATGATTTTGGCCCCCGTCGAGGTCACCAGGAAGGGATTGTAATCTGCTTCCTCTATGTAAAGAACGACCTGCAATCCTGCAGAACAAAGAAATAGCATTGACGGGGTTAAAAAAAGCTAGAGCCCTAGCTTAGGGAGAGTTGACTCGTCTATGGTCACTGTACAATCTTCTTCAGTTTTAACTGTCATCATCCGTTTGCATTAAACATCTGGCTTCAAGTGGAATTGTCTGGATATCATTGGAGTGTCCAAGCACTCCTGCAGCTAATCTTTAGCATCCAGCACAACTAATAATAACTACTAGTGATGACTTCGAATGTTACTGAAAACCTGTTAAAAAACCAAGTTACATAACTGGAGAGGAATAATTTCAGGTGGAAAAACTCTAGTGATGCAACAACAGTTGATTCATGTGATTTGGCAACAGCTTGGGGAAATGTTCATTTGAACCAACCCAATCAGATAACATGTCTAATGCCGACATGTCTGTCAACCCCCTTAGGATGCAGTTCCCTGAACAGTCTGCTTTCGAATGTCTCTACCAGCTTGGTCCCCTTACCATACTCGCTGCCTCCTGTGGAGGTGGTCAGGACTTTCCCGTCTTCTCCACTATTGAAGGTGTAGCAGTTGCCGTGCAGTGGATGATGGAAAGGGGTGAAGTTTCTAAAAGAAAGCAAACATTTTTTTCATCCTAGGCTCTGGTCTAACTGCCCATGGCAATGTAAATTACTCACTGGATCACCCATGAGCCTGAGAGGAGAGAGAACAAGCAGGTTTGGTGCTTGAAGTTCATTTTAACAGTCTTTCTTTGTGCTCCAAATGACTATCCTCCTTCATTCAACCCACCTTCAAATGCACGTTTACTGCTAAACCTGTCAGCGATAATCTGTCAGAGCAAGACGTGTGTAACACAATGTTAAAATTTACACATCTGTCTTCACCATTCTGAGCCTGGTGATTGGCTGATTGTCAGTCTGAATGGTGCAGTCCGCCTAATCTAGATAGTAAGCAAGGGACGGTGTCTTCCTCTATGCTCTGTATATTCCTGAGCGCACCGATTTGCACTCTGTAAATAACAAACATTTAATTCCTAATTGTTTGACGTTTATTTTAAGAAGTGAGAAGTTAGGCTGGTGAGTAATTTTTGTGCACTGACCTTGTGTCGCAAGATATCCCATCGAAGAAACACGTCAGCAGAAGATCCTCAGCGGAGTAGCCCATATTCACTTTCGTCTCCAGGGGTATTTGTGCCATGATGTTCATATAGTGCAGCTTGTACCATTCTTGAATAGCATTTACCCCAGAGCTGAATGTGTAAACTGCACAGTCGCTGCTGTTGTTTGGGTCACACTAATAAGAATAAAGGAGGAAAATGAGTTTCAGATGAGGAAGATGTGGTATAATTTTCCACTGAAGGGTTTGCAATATGATTTCTACTGAACAGTGCTACTCAAGCAAGAAGTTTCTAGTTGCGGGGGGAGGAAAAAAAGACAAATAAGGTATTACGGGATACAAACAGTTCCTCTTCAGTAGGTCCTTGGTAGACCTCGTGTTGAGAACTGTGTGCATTCTGAAGGCAGATCAGTCTGGAAAAGGTACAGAGGAAGCAAAGTGGCTCATCTGGGCACCAGTGGCCTTTCCTGTGAGCATGGACATCAGGAACTGAATGTGTGTAACCTTAAAGAAGCATGGCTAGTGGGGGCTCATCATGGGGGATCTAAGAAATGACCTCCCTGGTGTCATGGTTGGCAATAAGGAGGAAGCAGTTTAGGCTGGATTTCAAAAAGAACTTTTTCTCCCCGAGAAAAAGTATCTATTCTTTGTATCTATTCCTCACTAAAGCCTCAATTAACTCTTGAAAGTTTTATCATTTCCCTCCACTGCTACACTTGTCATCTACTCAAACAGTCGTGCCTGCCCTAGCACATCCACTCCCTGTGCCAACACCGCACCCAGTCACCACGTAGGAATGGAACTCACCAACTGAAAGCCCACAACATCTTGTGGATCCCCAGTATTCACCATGCTGGAACCTTGGTGAAAGACACTAGTCTCAATTTTCCGCTTATTGCCACTTGGAATCTCAGTAACAGTCTTCTTAGAGAGGTCTTTGAACTTTAGCAAAGGGATTCTTTCAAGAAATTTGCTCTCTGTAGCGTTCCAGTCATCTGCATCCCGACGTATCTTGGATTTGCCCTCTGAAAAGCCATATAAAGTCTCCAAAGCATTTTTTGTCTCTTTGTCCAGTTCAGACAAATGCTCTTTCATTGCACTATATCTACATTGGAGAGAAGGTAATAGTAAATAATATGCCATATTCTCCCGGTGTCAACCTGCTGGAATACTTCATGCAGTCCTATCCTGTCCTACGCATTGTACAATGAATAGCCCATTATAGGGGACACCCAGCTCTTCCTCATTCTCCTCCCTAGACTGACTTAGTACTGATGCTTCACTTGGAACTTTTATTCACACAATTAATTTGAATTGGCTTGGGTAAAAACTAGATCCTAGAGATTGCCCATTGAATGAAGGATTATGGACAACAGGCCATTATAAACAGCAACAGACTGAGCTGTGAAGAGGTCACTGTAAGATCTGAGCTTCTTTAAAATCTTAATTAATGAGCTGGAGAGGCTAGAGAAGGCAGTAATAGATAGATATTGGGGGATTGCACTAAATGAGGAGGAATTGCCAAAACTAGAGAGAGCAGAAAGATGGACAAGAAATGGAAAAGATTTATCCTGGGGACAATGCAGCTGGGACAATACAATCTGAAATGCAGATCCTCCGTGGGCAGGAGAGACCAGAAAGCAAGAATGGCAGAGAGAGACTGGGGTGGGGAGAGCGGACAGCAGATTAGACAGAAGTGTGCAATACAGTTTGGCAGGAAAAAGAACCCAATGTGATTTTGGACGGCATATGCCAAGGCATCCCATCCAAGCAAGAGGAGATGGAAAACTCTCTGCCCCCCGTTGGAGAGTTTGTGCCTGGAATATTAGTTAGGCCTGAGCTCTCCATTACTGGAAAGACGGCATTCAGAGAGGGAACTGGGGGGGTTGATGTGTGCAGAGAGATAAAACGAGCTAAATGCATCTAGCTTGGCTCAGCGCTGGTAAGTCAAATATGGCTACAAATGTCTGACGAGTGTAAACAGCCAGAAAGTAGAGGTGCAGCATTTTAGGGTGCTGTGGGAAGGGGGCAGAGCTAACAATAAGGTGATGGAATTAAAGAGCAGGGGTGTCAGAGCAGTAGGATAAGCTTCCTGAGGGGCTCAGTGCTGGACAGAGTTTTGAGGAAAAATTATTTAACAAATGTCTGAGAAACACTTTCCTCGTGTCCTTTGAAAGCATGCTCACCCTGGCCACAATGGCATGACCCTGCCATTCATACAGTAATTAGCCATCCCCTGGCCCCTCATGGCTTACTTGTAAGGGTTGATATTGCAGATGGTGACAGCGGGGAAGGGCAGCTTCTGGAACTGCACGGTGACTGAGACAGAGGCCGTGTAATAGGACATGACGAGCTCAGCACACTGCCACAGGATCAGCCCCACGGCGCTCAAGGTGAGCAGGATCCAGATGAACCTGCGCAAGCGTCCCCTTGATACCACGATACGCCGGCAGCCATGTGTATTGGTGTTCATGCAGTACCAATGCATCAGCTCACTGACTGTTGGAGCCTGAGGGCCAGTCACTGGCAAAGTCTTCTTGATCTTGGCTTTGATCATCTGCCCAGGAGCCATGTTTAACTCTACACATGGAGGGTGAAAAAATATGTTAAAGAAACAAAATGGGTGAGGTAATATCTTTTATTGTACCAGCAATTGGTGAGAGAGACAAGCTTTTGTGATCAACGGCTCAATGTCTAGTTGGCAGCCGGTATCAAGTGGAGTGCCCCAGTGGTCAGTCCTGGGGCCGGTTTTGTTCAACATCTTTATGAGTGATCTGGATGATGGGATGGATTGCACCCTTAGCAAGTTCGCAGATGACACTAAGCTGGGGCGGGGGGGGGGGGCGGAGATAGATATGCTGGAGGGTAAGGATAGGGTCCAGAGTGATTTAGACAAATTGGAGGACTGGGCCAAAAGAAATCTGATGAGGTTCAACAAGGACAAGTGCAGAGTCCTGCACTTAGGACGGAAGAATTCCACGCACCACTACAGACTAGGGACCGAATGGCTCGGCAGCAGTTCTGCAGAAAAGGACCTAGGGGTTACAGTGGACGAGAAGCTGGATATGAGTCAACAGTGTGCCCTTGTTGCCAAGAAGGCCAATGGCATTTTGGGATGTATTAGTAGGAGCATTGCCAGCAGATCGAGGGAAGTGATTATTCCCCTCTTTTCGGCACTGGTGAGGCCACACCTGGAGTATTGTGTCCAGTTTTGGGGCCCCCACTACAGAAAGGATGTGGACAAATTGGAGAGAGTCCAGCGGAGGGCAACGAACATGATTAGGGGGCTGGGGCACATGACTTATGAGGAGAGGCTGAGGGAACTGGGATTGTTTAGTCTACAGAAGAGAAGAATGAGGGGGGATTTGATAGCTGCTTTCAGCTACCTGAAGGGGGCGTTCCAAAGAGGATGGAGCTCAGCTCTTCAGTGGTGGCAGATGACAGTACAAGGAGCAATGGTCTCAAGTTGCAGTGGGGGATGTCTAGGTTGGATATTAGGAAAAACTATTTCACTAGGAGGGTGGTGAAGCACTAGAATGGGTTACCTAGGGAGGTGGTGGAATCTTAGAGGTTTTTAAGGCCCGGCTTGACAAAGCTCTGGCTGGGCTGATTTAGTTGGGGTTGGTCCTGTTTTGAGCAGGGGGTTGGACTAGATGACCTCCTGAGGTCTCTTCCAACCCTAATCTTCTATGATTCTATGATTTTGCATTACAGAGCTTTTCTTCAGGTCTCGGAGTAGAGTTGCCAACTCTGACTGAAACTATTCTGGGAGATGTTTTCCCCCAACATGACAAAATGTCATTTAAAATATCCTATTAAAATCTCCCAGATTACTTTCAATAGTCACCAGGTGATCAGTGCTGATTCCTGGAGACTCCAGGCCAATCCTAGAGGGTTGGCAACCCTATCTGGGAAAGGTATTCAGTATTTTAAAACAATATGGAACCAAGTGAGTACAAGGCCACTTCCCTAAGCAGACAGCGGTCTCTGGAGGGCATTCACAAATCTAGCAGAGGCATATGCAAACTCATTAATCTCTGGTATTTCTTGCTTGCTCCCTTTGCTAATTATCCGGGTGATCTGTGTTAAGCCAGGGCCCCCTGCCTTAGAGCTCATCTGCTCCTCCTGCACCAAATTCACTGTGGCCCAATCCTGCAAATACTGTTGATCTCAACGCCGGGGTTTACTGACATGAGTAAAGTTACTCTTACGCAGAACTGTTTGCAGGATTGGGCCCTAAGTGAGAATTACAGGCACTTCCAGGGCAAACAGGATAATGACATCGGCATAAAGAAAAGGAGGACTTGTGGCACCTTAGAGACTAACCAATTTATTTGAGCATAAGCTTTCGTGAGCTACAGCTCACTTCATCGGATGCATACTGTGGAAACTGCAGAAGACATAGCCTCTCACTGACACAGCTGCCAGGCTGGGAAGCACAGGCCTCTGATTACAATAGAAACACCTGGCAGCTACAGAGACAGGAACCCGCAGTTACTGGCCCTAGCCTATTATTCTGTATCATGGAACTTGAGCACCTAGAAAGTGTCCTGGTGCAGTGCCAGCTGCTAAGTGCATCACTGATCATTTTTCTAAATATTTCCCAACTAGGAAGTGTCACTGTCACATGTATTTGTGCAAAAAATAGCAAAACACTTCCACACAAATGGCACATTGAAATGGTGAATACAGACTAACACGGCTGCTACTCTGAAACCTAACATTCCACAATATGTTCTTATTGCAGATTTGCCCAAGTCTCTTGAATTCATGAATCTTTTAAAGGAAAATCCCACTGTTCAAAACCAGACGTAAAGACACACACAGCTGCAGATCTCCAGTCGTGTACAAAATGTTAGAAAAATGATTATCATACACATTGTAAGGAGAGTGATCACTTTACATAAGCTATTACCAGCAGGAGAGTGGGGTGGGGGGTAGAGAAAACCTTTTGTAGTGATAATCACCCATTTTTTCATGGTTTGTGTGTATAAAAACGTCTTCTGTACTTTCCACAGTATGCATCCGATGAAGTGAGCTGTAGCTCACGAAAGCTTATGCTCAAATAAATTGGTCAGTCTCTAAGGTGCCACAAGTCCTCCTTTTCTTTTTGCAAATACAGACTAACACGGCTGTTACTCAGAAAAATGAAGTTTACTCAAGAAATAGGAAATCATCATCTTGTACGTACAGACGCTGGGGCCAATTACAACACATTTAATCAAGTGAGCAACTTTACTGGTGCAGTCAGTCCCATTTAAGTTAATAGGGCTACTGAGATGAGTAAAGTTACCCAGGTGCATGAGTTTCCACAGGATCAGGGCCATGATCTGTGACAAGGGAAGGGTCCCTCTGCATTTGAAAGCAAGAGCCAGGCAGGAGCTTTCCCGTGTGGTTTAAGTTATCCATTATTACAAGTGTTTGCTGATTTTAACCTGAAAGATACACACTTATTTTCTACCCAGATGTTTCTAGGAAGTGGAACTGAAGCAGCCCTGGAAGGCACCAGCCTCACTTCTCTGCTAATTGGGGCTCTCCTTTGTCACCCCCTGCCCTGAGGTTCACCTGGCCTCCTTGGGCACAAACCCTTGTGCAGAACTCCCACTGGTGGGACAGACCTGCAGGGTCCATCCCCAGCACTCTCCTGGCCCTGGGTTTTGCCTATACAAGGAGGGAAGGATCAAGGCCCCAAGGCTCCCGCCGGGAAGCAGCAGTACATGAGCAGCCCCCCGTCCCAAGCGGTCCTGGGACCCTTCCCTCAGGAAGAGAATGAAAGGCTGAAAAGCTCTGCCATGCCCCAGGAGCTGTGCGTTGCCGCCAGCTCTCCAGGCAGGCGGACCAGCCAGGAGCCCAGCCAGGGGCGCTCAGCCCCGCCAGCTGCTCGGAGGCAGGCGCTGGGGTAGCTGCAGAGACAGAATCGCCTTTAAAACGCTCCGGTCTTTCCCAACGGCGCCGGTGTCTCCAGGCCGGGGAGGGGAGCTGGGGACACGAGACCCTCGGCCCGGGGGAAGGCTCTGGCTGCCCGGAGACACAGGAGGGGGCATCGCAGTGCCTGGCGCAGGCTGCCCGGCTCATCCCAGCGCAGAGACTGCAGGAGTCAGCGCCGAGGCCATAGGGCGGAGGAGATGCCCGTGGACCCTGAGCGCCCAAGGACTGACAGGTGCGCACTCCCCGGGTCCCTTTCCCCGGGCCCCGCTCTGCTCCGTCCCCCCCGGGTCCCTCCCCCCGGGCTCCGCTCTGCTCCGTTCCCCCGTCCCCCCGGGGGTCCCTCCCCCCGGGCCCCGATCTGTTCCGTCCCCCCCAGGTCCCTTTCCCCGGGTCCCGCTCTGCTCCGTCCCCCCCCCGGGCTCCGCTCTGCTCCGTCCCCCCGTCCCCTCCGGGTCCCTCCACCCGAGCCCCGCTCTGCTCCGTCCCCGCCGGGTCCCTCCCCCGAGCCCCGCTCTGCTCCGGGGCGCCCGGGGTCCCTTACTCCGGACCCAGCTCTGCTCCGTCCCGCCGTCCCCCCCGGGGTCCCTCCCCCCGGGTCCCGCTCTGCTCCGTCCCCCCCGGGGTCCCTCCCCCCGAGCCCCGCTCTGCTCCGTCCCCGCCGGGTCCCTCCCCCGAGCCCCGCTCTGCTCCGGGGCGCCCGGGGTCCCTTACTCCGGACCCAGCTCTGCTCCGTCCCGCCGTCTCCCCCGGGGTCCCTCCCCCCGGGTCCCGCTCTGCTCCGTCCCCCCCGGGTCCCTCCCCCCGGGTCCCGCTCTGCTCCGTCCCCCCCGGGTCCCTCCCCCCGGGTCCCGCTCTGCTCCGTCCCCCCCGAGCCCCGCTCTGCTCCGGGGCGCCCGGGTTCCCTTCCCCCGGACCCAGCTCTGCTCCGGGGCAGGACCCCAGTGACGGGGCACCCCGGGGCGCTCTCACCTCGGGCGTCTCCTGGCCTGCGGGACTCCATGCGGCCGGTGCGGCGGCCGGCGGGTGCTGCAGGCAGGAGGCGGCAGGTGTCAGTGCGGGATGCGAGCGGTGCGCCCCGACCCGCACCTGCTGCGGCCGCCCCGCCCCCGCCCCCGCCCCCGCCCCGCCCCGCCCCCTGCCGCTGCCCGGCCCGCGGCGGCCCCGCGGCGCCCCCTGCCGGCCGGCCTGGTGCTGAGCCTGCCCCTGCGTGCGGCGGGGGCCCGTTCCCTCCGGAGCCGGTGGGGCTGCAGCTGCGGGGAGTGGGGCGGCCCGGGCTGCAGGCAGGGGCCTTGCGGGGCTGCCCCCTCTGGTGGGACATGGGGTGAGCCTGGGCGCACTGGACCGGCCAGCCGCAGAGCAGTGCGGAGCGCTGCCCGGGGTTCCCATTCCCAGGACAGTAGCCTGTGGACCGGGGCCATCCTGGTGAAAACCCTGGAGGGGATGGAGCAGGAGAAGGGGTTAAAGCGTGGGGCACTTCCCCTCCTGTCCATGGGTGTGGGGCAGCGCTCCCCACTGCACCCTCTGCCTGGCTTTTCTGAACATTACTTTCAAAGGAACAAGGCGCAGTCTCAATGTTGACACAAACACAAGACACATAAAACCTGCCCCAACGGAGAGCAAGTCACAATGATACTGTCCGAGGATTCCCAAACGGAGCCTCCTGTCCCCCTGGTGTCAGCCCTGGGCCCAAGAGCCTGCCTGCCCTCCCGGCTCTTCACTCCCTCACTCCAGGCAAGGTCAGTCCCTTGTCGAGGTTCTAGATCAGCGTTCTCAACCTATGGTCCATGGACCCTGGGGGTCCCAGGCTGTGTCTAAGATTTCCAAAGGGTCCGCACCTCCATCCAAATGAAAAAAGGTTGAAAACCACTGTCCTGGATGAGCACCTGCTCTGGATGTCCCTCCTGCTGCCTGGTGGTGGTGGTGGGGTGTGTGTGTGTGTGTCTGGGGGGGGGGGGGGTTATCACACAGGTACAACCTGTGGGAGACCCCAACGTGAGCGCAGGTTCCTCCCAGATCTTGGGAGATGGTGGAGAGAGATGTCCTCTGAGCACTAAGAAATCTCTTGGAGGGCAGGGTGTGCATGAGTGTGTGGTTGGGGGGATGAGGTATACGAGGCTATTAGGGTATTTTGTGCACATGTGGGGAGGGGGTTATTCCCCGTGATTCTCTTTACAGTATGCTCCCCTGGTACTTCCCCAAAGTGTTTTTCCTCATGTATTAACAAGGAGGAACAAATGCCTCCATGGGACAGCCATGTGGAGGGTTAGACAAATGTTTTGGTTGCTCATCTCTACACATTGTGGGACTCACATAATTCTCAGGGGGAAACATGCCCCCAGGCAGGGAACTGTGCAGTTCTGGTCAGTTTCCCTCTGCAGCCAGCTCTGTGTGGAAAGCAGGGCTGCACAGGAACTCCCCCTCGACCACCAGTCTGCCTGCTGCCCGAGGTGTATCGAGGCTGGCGGCAGACAGCAAGCCAGGAAACAGGGCACATGGCTAATCATCCTGGCTCTTTGTCAGACATACGTGCTGCTATGGGAGAAACAAAGGGCCAGAGATAACAGCAGAGGGTTAGCTCCACAAAAGAGCTTTGGTGCTAACTGAAATCCTCCAACCTCCTGCTCAAGTTGCGGCCTAACTCCATAGATGCTGTTTCTCTGGCAAAGTGGCTGAGGTGTCTGCCAGTTGGTGTGCACCAACCACCTACATCCTAGTGCTGACCGGCTCGTCACCCTCACCCAGGCCCGAGCCCTGGACCAGCTTCAGCAGAATCCCCTAGCATGGCGGGCCATCAGGTGACTCGCCTGGGATGTAAGAAACCCAAATTCAAGTCCCTGCTGCAAATCAAGCAGAGTAGGGATTTGAAAACAGCTTTCCCACATCCCAGGTGAGTGCCCTGATCATGCCCCCGGGCTACTGCTGTAATGGGGTCTCCTGCTCTCTGTTCTTTATTGAGAAAGGGAGGCTGACCTGGCTTAGGTGCCTAATTCCAGGAGAAAGTTCATGGCTGTGAATCCCAAGCAGAGCTAGGCGCCTTCCTAGGGCCCGGAGTTCAGTATCTAACTACCTCAGAAGGGCGGGGCTTAGATTGAGCATTGCAACACCTACGTCCCTTTGTGGTTTTAGCCCAGAGACACAATGTTATGGAGGGAATGGGCCTGGTATGGAGGAAAACTTACACAGCTCAGGCTCTCTGGTCCCACTGCTTCCTGAAGTGGCATTGGCACTGGTCTCACACTCCACGTGTGCTAGCACTTGGGAGCTTGGAAAGTGGGCGTTGAGGAGTTTGGGGAAAGAATGGCCCCCGTGATGAAATGTTCTTGGCTTCTTGTGATCTCAGCAGTGTCTGAACCCAAACTTGGAACAGTTCCCTTCCCCTACAGTCTGAAGTTGGTCACAGGGAGCTGGCTAATCTTTATACAGTTCTGGGTCATTTACAGGGTGTGGAAGTGGCAGCCTTGCATCACTAAGCCCAAGAGCTGCAAACAACATCATGACTAGAATTTCAGAGTTTCCACTGGTGCTGCCAATAGAGAGGGGAGAAAGAGGAGGGCTGTCCACAGGCCGTGTCTGAAATCAGCTGTACCTGGAACTATTCCATTACATTCACAGAGGGCGCGTGATGGGATCCATAAGGTGTCTGCAGACAAAGTGCTGACATGCTAAAGCAGTCATTGTAAAAATTACAATTGCTTATCTCACTAATCCCACACACCTAAGAGAAGCATTCCTGAGCTTAACGTATTTCAGTGTTCTGGACTGGCATCCATCACTACAGTATCTGAGCACCTCCTTGGTTAATAATTGACATGGTAAGGTCCCCAACTGACTTCATGGAGTCTTTGGCCTTTCCTCCCTCCCCTGGGTTTTTGGGGAAGCCTGGGGAGACGGGCAATTGTGAATATCAAGAATGTGTCACTTGTTTTCTGATCCCAGTGTGTGAACTAGTCTGTGTAATCCTGTTTCTCTTTTTGTGGTGGGTGATCAGAAGCCCCTGCTGCTTTATGTATCAAGTCAGTGGTATGGATTTGGTGGGCCTCATTCACACCACCGTGAATCTCAGACTGTGCCCATAACAGGTTATACAAGTCAGACCTCACGAAGCGGAGAAAAGTCACTTCTGAACGCCCTGCTGCTGCCCAATAGTTGCATATGACTGATGTCAGTGGGATGTAGGGGAAACCTATTAATAAAATCTAACATCATATTCTAACCAACGTTAACGTACTAGGCACAAAGACTTCTTCCAGATCCATGCATCCACTTACAGAACAATTTAAATACTGTAAATTGTCTGAAAATAAAAACATAGGGAATTTTTGTAACAAACATGCAGGTAAAAGGAGGGTTCTTGTACAGTGGAGATAAACAAGACACAGACATATTTTAACAAATGCTTGGCCAGCTAAGTCTTCCCAGCTGCCAGGGCGGTCCATGCTTGGAACTTCAAACCAGCCGTTGGGACAGAACCCAGATCCTCCTAATTCAAACCACAGGCTCCTACCACTGAGTTAAGGAGAATCTCCACTAGCTAGTAGCAGTAAAGAGGCTTGCTCTTTGCGTCAGACTATCTCTTACTATATGTTTCTATAGAGCCAAGTCCGGACTGGGGGCCTCTGAATGATACTGTAATTATAACCGTACTTTAATGAGCAGTTTTGATTCTAGCCAGTAGAGGGCAGCAGTACACACACAGACACTAGCTGGCTCATTGCAATATTGCTAATTGACCACCCTGCAGAAGAGTAAACTGGAGCTTTGGAAAGAGAACTGCCCTGATCAGATAAACACCAGCTGTGATGTGCACACACAGGCACTCAGACCTTCAGAGCATGGTAAAACATAACAAAGAGTTGGCTTACGGGAAGCCACAGAAATACTGCCATGCGTGAGAGGTGGTAAAATACCTTCTACAAAAAATGTCAACTAACCAAAGTACTTTTAGGAATGAGAACGACTGTATGTGAGGATTTGTGTGCGAACCACAATATCAGAGCAGTGAGGCATGTCTCCAAACCGCAAGCTTAGGCAAAGCCAAGCTGACTGGAAAGACTGCTAGATATGGTTTGCAGCAGTAAATTACCAAACCGCACATCTGAGTGCAATATGATACCAGGTAATATAGGATGCTGATCAGTACAGAACTGATTTATGTTGGGCTCCATTGCTGGGCCAGTGTGAGGGGATAGAACTTGCAAAGAAAGGCCATTTTCTTGTTTCTGATAAAAGACGTTGGCCTGGCCTCTGAGTGAGCTAGGCACAGCTCCAGAGGAGGAGGAGCTCATGGTCATTTTATGCCACTTTTACAGCTGCCCAAATTCTTGGCCTAGCTCTCACCCCTTGTACAGGGCCTGGTGCAAAGGGGCCTGGATCAGGGCCTCTAGTGTTCTCACAGTAGAAATAATAAATAACGATGATGATAATAACAACAACAAAAGTGGATGCACACAATATAAAATCTATGCACGGTAAGTAAAAAAAATATAATCTCAGTAGGGCAACAGTTTGGGTTCCCTACAATAATTGAGCCCCCTTTCCCTGCCATCTTCATAGCAAGGGTCCTGCTCCTCACAAATCCTGTTGTGCACCGCATTCTTTTCTATGAAAGCGCAGGAAATGTGCGTGAAGCCGCCACCCAGGTCGTGGTCTCCTCAGCTGTCACAAGCTGGGTAGCGTTAGGCATAGTCGTTATTTGGGTGGGAATCTGCCAAGGAAGACTCAGGTGATGTGGAAAGTGTCTTGAGTGAGTCAGTACGTGGCACGCTTCACACAGTACGGGCCTTCACTTCAGAAGTTCCTGGTGGATTTGCAGGGAGTGATTCTGGCCCTGGTACACTGCTATAGTAACACACAGGGGCTGTAAAATGAGCCACAATGGGCCCAGGAGAATTCTCCCAGTGCAGGAGCATTGTAGGATTGATATAAATGGCTCTAAACTGCCCCCTCAATTGAACTGGGCATAGGGGACATTTTGGGAGTGGGGCTTGGAGCAGATTGAGGCCCTGCCACAGAGGGTATTAGAGGCTGGGCTTGGAAAGGATTGGGGGTGGGGTTATGCTAGGGTTGCCAACTTTCTAGTTCCAGAAAACTGAACAGCCGTGCCCCTCCCACTGCCCCGCCCCTTCCCTGAGGCCCCACCCCTTTCCGAGCGCTACCCCCTGCTCACTCTATCCCCCCTCCCTCCATTGCTTGCTCTCCCACACGCTTTCTTGCGTGCTCCTTTTCACTGCAAGGCCCAGACAGGCATAGTTCTTGTTTTGACAGCTGTATTATGCTAAATTCAGGTTTTATTTGTTACAGGACACAAGAGCTGGCAGCAAAATAGTCAAAAACGGTCATTTAAAAAAATGAAATTTCACAAAGGTTTTCACGATTCTTTCCTTCCCCTCTTCCCATTTCTCGTAACCAGCTCCATGTTTTTTGTTCACTAAAGTTACTGTAATTTTATGTGTGGAATTCTCACAGCTGCGCTGGGTCCAGTAAAGGCTCACTCCTGAAGCCCAAATATAAATCCATAGAGCACAACCACAGAAATGCACAGCTGTCCAGATACCTATATAAATAAATCTGTTGAAATTGACTCCCACACCTACATGCAGATACACACGTGTCTTCATGTGTACACATCCAGCATGCACTAACTCATAGACTTCCACATAATTTAATATTAGACTTGTTGTTTAGTGCCTAGAGACCCAAACTACGATCAGGGCTCCAGGGTGGTAGGTGCTGGACAAACACATAAAAAGAGAGAGTCTGCAACAAAGAGTTTATAATGTAGCTAGGCAAAGGTGGGAAGAAATGTGTGATCCATTGGCTCTTCTGCAATTACTAGTCAACAACATTCATTTTTTAAGAAATAATACATTGCTTTTAGAGTTCCCTTCTCTTTTAAAAACTTGTTATGAAATGAATACACACAGATTTTATGTCATCAATTTTTTGTGCCCAGCAAAAGTCAAAGAGTTAGGCTGCAAATTTTACTCACACAGGTATACACACGTGCAGCAATACACGCACCTCCCTACACAAAGACACAGTCTCTTACACGCATACAATGCCTGCATGCACACTTGCCTACACAGAGACACTTTTACATACACTTTTCCAGGGGCTGCCTAAATCATCCAGCCGGGAACAGAGGAGGGTGGGCTGGAGGGGAAAAGAGGGGGTGGGGTGGAGGAGAGAGGATGGGGAGGGAAAGAGGCCAAGGACGAGAGCAGGGTGGGGGTGAGAGGGGGCAGTGAAGGAGAGAGGAGTGCATGGGGGGGGAATGTGGGGTCGATGGGGATGCAGGGAGAGGCATAAGGCTCCAGGTGCATGAGGATGTGGGGGGCGCAGGGATGTATAGGGATATAATGGGAGTGCAGCAGTGTATGGAAGTGAATGGCGTGCAGGGATGTGGGGGTGAGGGACATGGGGTGGTGGCTCTAGGATGTAGAGAGGATGGGTGGGAGTGGGCTGTAAGGGGTACAGGGCTGGGATGGGTAGGTGTGGGGGGCAGGACAGGTGGGAAATGGGAAGGATGCAATGATGGGGGGATAGGGGTGCGGGGTGCGGTTGGGATACAATGAGGGGCAGGGGGGTGCGGTGGGGTTGGGACCAGGAGGGATGCAGTGACGGGGATGGGGGTGCTGTGGGGTTGGGACGGGGAGGGATGCAGTGACAGGGGATGGGGGTGCGGTGGGGTTGGGACCGGGAGGGATGCAGTGACGGGGATGGGGGTGCTGTGGGGTTGGGACGGGGAGGGATGCAGTGACGGGGGATGGGGGCGCGGTGGGGTTGGGACGGGGAGGGATGCAGTGACGGGGGATGGGGGCGCGGTGGGGTTGGGACGGGGAGGGATGCAGTGACGGGGGATGGGGGCGCGGTGGGGTTGGGACGGGGAGGGATGCAGTGACGGGGGATGGGGGCGCGGTGGGGTTGGGACGGGGAGGGATGCAGTGACGGGGGATGGGGGCGCGGTGGGGTTGGGACGGGGAGGGATGCAGTGACGGGGGATGGGGGCGCGGTGGGGTTGGGACGGGGAGGGATGCAGTGACGGGGGATGGGAGCGCGGTGGGGTTGGGACGGGGAGGGATGCAGTGACGGGGTATGAGGGTGCGGTGGGGTTGGGACGGGGAGGGATGCAGTGATGGGGGTGCGGTGGGGTTGGGACGGGGAGGGATGCAGTGACGGGGGATGGGGGTGCGGTGGGGTTGGGACGGGGAGGGATGCAGTGACGGGGGATGGGAGCGCGGTGGGGTTGGGACGGGGAGGGATGCAGTGACGGGGATGGGGGTGCTGTGGGGTTGGGACGGGGAGGGATGCAGTGACGGGAGATGGGGGTGCGGTGGGGTTGGGACGGGGAGGGATGCAGTGACGGGGGATGGGGGTGCGGTGGGGTTGGGACGGGGAGGGATGCAGTGACGGGGATGGGGGTGCTGTGGGGTTGGGACGGGGAGGGATGCAGTGACGGGGGATGGGGGTGCGGTGGGGTTGGGACGGGGAGGGATGCAGTGACGGGGGATGGGGGTGCGGTGGGGTTGGGACGGGGAGGGATGCAGTGATGGGGGATGGGGGTGCGGTGGGGTTGGGACGGGGAGGGATGCAGTGACGGGGGATGGGAGCGCGGTGGGGTTGGGACGGGGAGGGATGCAGTGACGGGGGATGGGAGCGCAGTGGGGTTGGGACGGGGAGGGATGCAGTGGGGGGGGGATGGGGGTGCAGCCCCATTCCTAGCACTCGGAGATGAGGATACACATACCTCAAACTCCTGGGTGCCAGCGATGGGGTGACAGACAGACCCCGGTTCGCTGCAGGGCACACGCCGCAGCTCGAGCCCAGCAGCAGGAGGAGCGTGAGGAGGAGAAGCCGGGCAGCAGCGGGAGAGGTGCACGCCACACGACCCCTCAACAGCCGCCTGCTGAGTGCTTGCAAGTTGCGCTAGTTCCTCCCCTACCTTGACCCGACCCAGCCAATGGGAGCTGCGCCAGCGGGCGGGGGGCAGGGCAGCACGCAGACCCCCCTGGCCGCCCCTTAGGCTAGGAGCCTGACATGCTGGCTGCTTCCTGACCTGGGAGCCATGCAGCACGGTGGCTAGCAGGGAACCTGCCAGCCCCGCCACATGCTGCCACTGCCCACCGGACAGTCAATGGCCCGGTCAGTGGTGCTGACCGGAGCTGCCAGGATCCCTTTTTGACTGGGTGTTCTGGTCCAAAACCGGATACCTGGTGGCCCTACCTTATCCTCGTAGTTGCTCTAAATTATGTTGAGGGATGTTTAGGCCCCGTTAGAGGCTCAGAATCTGGAAGGCACAAAGGGGGCTTAAAGTCACCTTGTCCTCCCTCCCTCCCTTGACTGCACTTTCTGTGCACTGTCTCTCGTGAGTTGCAGCGCAGGATCTCCCCCATAGTTTTCATCTTTAAATTTGCCATGTCTCCTGGGCTCTTATCACTCCCTATTTTGTAAAACCACATTCTCTTTCAAATAGGTTTAGTTATTACAGCTCTGAACTGTCCTTAACTCCCCCCTAGCTCAGTAAACACACCGGGGGGCCCTGCTGGGTTTCCCCTTTGGACCTCCCTTCCACTCTCCCCTAAAAAGAGAAGAGAAATATTTAGTTGACCTCCCTCCCATTCGTAGTGATCTTTACACAGTTACCTCTTTACAAATAAATATAGGAAGCCCAGCCCTTGAGCTGCTGCCAATCCCTGAACATGGAGGAAAGCCAGGCGTTGGAGCCATGGGACTGGCACACACTGAAGGGTCATTGGTGCCAAAGAAAACAGAGGAAATCTACAGGAAATGCGGGCCTGGAGAAATAAGAGTGCATGGCATGTGCACATGGGGGTGAACTAATGATTAGTGCCTGAGGTTGAAGGTAACTGTCTGACTGAGCCTGGGAGCAAGGAGCGCTGCCCCGGGCACTATGTGAGGGTGGTCTCAGGGTAGAGAATGGCAGCAGGGTGCCCCAAGGGTAAGTTTCCCTTTGCTTGGAGAAGTTATTAATTGTTATTAATGCCAATGCAACCAAGGTCAGCCAGACCTAGAGGCCAACCACCAACTAGATGGTGGGACACAGTGTGCAGGGACATGATGAGGCTGGGCTTAAGGGAGGGATGAGCCATGGGCAGGAATGGATGGGGATGCCGCACTGTTTGCCATGTCAGTGAAGATGCTTTGGGATGAGAACAAAATTATTATTATTTTAACATTTATAATGAGGTAGCACCTAGAAGCTAGCCAGGCCAGGGCCCCGTTGTCGGGGGATGTCAAAAGCTGACATGAGCATGTGAGTATGGGGTGGGTCTGCAGGCATAATCCTTACTCTTTAAGTGAACCTTATGCTGGGGAAATGTGCTGGACTGGCAGTCCTGGAGGCTCACCTCCAGTTTTCATTCACAGAACAGAGACTGCCCAGGTGGCAATGAGAATGGCAGTTGCTGACAGGTGGGAGCAATTGTGGCATGTTGTGAGAGGGAGGGGCAGTGATGGTAGTGGTGAGTGATATGGGCACCAGGGGAGGGTGTCAGTGGGTGGCAGCAGGCATGGTGGCAGGCAGCAGACTTTCCAGCTCTTGTGATATATCACACGTCTTGTGATTTTCTGAGGTTTTTTAAAAGCGTGATCGCAGGAGCAACTGTGAATGTCTCAGAACTTTTTGCCTTTATTATTACAAGGAGGAGGGAGAAAAATTGTTCTCCTTAACCACTGAGGACAGGACAAGAAGCAATGGGCTTAAATTGCAGCAAGGGAGGGTTAGGTTGGACATTAGGAAAAAGTTCCTAACTTTCAGGGTGATCAAGCATTGGAATAAATTGCCTAGGGAGGTTTTGGAATCTCCATCATTGGAGATTTTTAAGAGCAGGTTAGACAAACACCTGTCAGGAATGGTCTAGATCAAGGATCTCAAACTCAGATCACCACGAGGGCCGCATGAGCACTAGTACATTGGCCTGAGGGCCGCATCACTGAAACCTTTTCATACAACGATACAAAAGTATAGTCAAAAATGAAAAAAATGAAGACTAATATAGTGTGCTATTAAAAGTCAATGTAATAACTTTTTAAAAACTGTAATGCGAAGAGGGATTTAATAAAATATAAACACCTGTAATTATTCCTTATGTGGTCAGTAACACTGATGATGATCTACACTAACAGTCTATCAACATCACCGTAATGGCAGGAACTTTTTAAAGTAACTATTCAATCAAAATATGTTGCCTCTTTTAACAAACATTCTTTGCAACTACTCACAGCAAAGAACCATACATGCTGAACTTCATACCTCAGACTGCTGGTCTAGTCCATGAGGCCCCACCCCCATTCCAATCTGTTCCCCAAAGTCCCCACCCCAACCCTGCCCTATTCCAACCCCTTCCGCAAATCCCCGCCCTGGCCCCGCCTCTTCTCTGCCTCCTCCCCTGAGCATGCTGGGTCCCTGCTCCTTCCCCCTCCCTCCCGGAAAGTCCTAAGTGCCGCCAAACAGCTGTTTAGTGGCGGGATGCGCTGGGAGGTAAGTGGAGGAGCGGGGATGCAGCGTGCTCAGGGGGGGAAGAAGGGGTGGAGGGCAGCTTGGCTGCTGGTGGAGTCAGCGCCTACGGCAGGCCACAGGAAATAACTTCAGTGGCCGCTGTTTGAGACCCCTTGGTCTAGATAATACCTTAGTCCTGCCATGAGTGCAGGGACTGGAGTAGAAGACCTCACGAGGTCCCTTCCAGTCCTACAATTCTATGAAATGTAGAACTGCAAGGGACCTCAATAGGTCATCTAATCCAGTCCCCTGCCCACTGAGGCAGGACTAAGGTATTATCTAGACCATCTCTGACAGGTGTCAGTCTAATCAGTTCTTAAAAACCTCCAATGATGGAAATTCCACAACCTCCCTAGGTAATTTGTTCTAGTGCTTAACTACCCTTTAGAGTAAGGAAGTTTTTCCTAATGTCTAATCTAAACCTCCCTTGCTGCAATCTAAGCTCATTACTTCTTGTCTTGTCCTCATGAGAACAGTTTATCACCCTCCTTTTTGTAACAACCTTTTTTGTACTTGAAGACTGTTATCATGTCCCACCTCAGTCTTCTCTTCCCCAGACTAAACAAATCCATTTTTTTCAAACTTTCCTCAAGGTCATGTTTTCTAGATGTTTAATCATTTTTTGTTGCTCTCCCCTGAACTTTCTCCAATTTATCTACATTTTCCCCAAAGCGTGGTGCCTAGAACTGGACACACTACTCCAGTTGAGGCCTTATCAGTGCTGAGTAGAGTAGAAGAATTACTTCTCATGTTTTTCCTATGACACTCCTGCTAATACATCCCAGAATGATTTTGCTTTTTTTGCAATGGTATTATACTGTTAACTCACATTTAATTTGTGATCCACTATAACCCCCAGATTCTTTTCTTGGCAGTACTCCTTCCTAGGCACTCATTTCCCATTTTGTATTTGTGCAGTTGATTATTTCTTCCTAAGTGTAATACTTTGCATTTGTCCTTATTGAATTTCATCCTATTAATTTTCAGACAATTTCTCCAGTTTATCAAGATCATTTTGAATTCTAATCCTGTCCTCCAAAGTGCTTGCAACCCTTCCTATTTTGGTATTATCCGCAGACTTTATAAGTGTACTCTCTATATACCATTATCCAAATCATTTATGAAGATAGTGAATAGAACCAGACCCAGGACAGATTCATGCAGGACCGCACTCAATATGCCCTTCCAGCTTGATTGTGAACCATTGATAATTACTCTCTGAGGAGGAGAGATAGCTCAGTGGTTTGAGCATTGGCTTTCTGAGTACAGTTTCCCAAGCAGTTTTGCACCCACCTTATAGTAGGCTTGTCTAGGCTGTATTTCTCTAGTTTGTTTATGAGACCGTGAGAGACAGTGTCAAAAGCCTTATTAAAGTCGAGGTATATCGTATATACTGCTTCCCTCTATCCACAAGGCTTGTTACCCAGTCAAAGGGGGATATCAGGTTGGTTAGACATGATTTGTTCTTGACAAATCAATGTTGACTGTTACTTATCTTATTTTGTTCTGGGTGCTTACAAATTGATCATTTGTTCCATTATTTTGCCAGGTACTGACGTGAAGCCAACCGGTCTATAACTCCCTGGGTTTCCTTATTCCCCTTTTTACAAATAGGTACTGTATTTGCCCTTTCCCAGTCCTTGAGTATCTCTCCTGTCCTCCATGAGAACATGGCCACTGGTGAGAGATGGGGAAGTTGTAACAGGCTGTGACATAACATGGCCACTGGTGACAGGCAGGGCAGCTGGTGGCAGAACATGGCCACTAGTGATAGGTGGGGCAGTTAGTGGCAGAACACGGCCACGGTGACTGGGGTTACCATCTTTGAATGCAAAAAACCCAGCAACCCCTTCCCCCAACAAGGCACGCTTGCCATAACCCAAACGACAAGGTAACTCCACAACTCCCCCCCTTCAACAGCCACTTATAGTATCTAGAGAGGTAACACATATAGATAAGACTGATAACATCATTGATAATAAACGGACATTTGTTTTATCAGCACATTTTGCCAGCCGGTCTTTGTAGTCTGTTTCTTTTAGCCAGTTGTCACTGAATGTGCGAGATTTTTTTCAGGGGTGTAGTAGGATCACTTGCACCATTGCCCTGATCTTCCATTATTTAATATGCCTCACGTCTCCTCCCTCGCGACTCAAATCCTCTCTCACACACATGCACAGTGCACTTGCATGTTGGTGGGCAGACAGCTGCTATATTTTCAACAGTTTTGATCTGTTATTGTTTAACTATGGAAGTGTGAACACTGCAGCATCTTTATCTGGACACAGAAACTTCTGGGGGGTCATGAAACACGGTTCACGTCGCACTCCCTGCCAGTGATCCAACCAGTGGACTAAATTTGGTGATGAATCCTGGTCACATGCCACTTGAGACATGTTGTGCATACACTAAAAAGAAACTTTTAACATTAGATATCCCAGTATATTGTGATAATGCAAATCTTTAGACCCAGCAAAAAAAACCAAACCAAACCCGGCAGATTAAATTATTTTTCTGGCAACTGGCAAATCCATTAACCCCCGCCCCCCAAAACAGCCAGGCCAGTCAAATACTGGCTGGGTGGTAACCCTACTAGTGACAAGCAGGGCACTTGATGACAGGCTGTGACAGAATGTGACCATTGGTGGTAGAATATGGCCACTGGTGACAGGTGGGACAGTTGGTGACAGGCTGTGGCAGAACACAGCTGCTGGGGACAGGCAAGGCAGCTGGTGACAGAAGAGGGACAGGCGGGGCAGTTAGCGACAGGCGAGGCTGCTGGGGACAGGCGGGGCAGTTGGTGACAGAACAGGGACAGGCGAGGCAGTTAGTAGCAGGCGAGGTAGTTGGCAGAACAGGGACAGGTGGGGCAGTTGGTGGCAGTTGGTGACAGAACAGGGATAGGCAGGGCAGTTGGTGACAGGCGGGGCAGTTGGGGACAGAAGAGGGTCAGGCGGGGCAGTTGGGGACTGAAGATGGCTGCTGGTGACAGGCGAGGCAGTTGGTGACAGTTGGTGACAGAAGATGGTAGTTGGTGACAGAACAGGGACAGGCAGGGCAGTTGGTGGCAGTTGGTGACAGAAGATGGCAGCTGGTGACAGGCAGGGCAGTTGGTGACAGACCAGGGACAGGTGGGGCAGTTGGTGACAGGCGGGGCAGTTGATGGCAGAACAGAGACAGGCGAGGCAGATGGTGACAGAACAGGGACAGGCGGGGCAGTTGGTGACAGGCAAGGCAGTTGGTGACAGAACAGGGACAGGCGGGGTAGTTGGTGGCAGAAGATGGCAGTTGGTGGCAGAACAGGGACAGGCGGGGCAGTTGGTGGCAGAAGATGGCAGTTGGTGAAAGGCAGGGCAGTTGGTGACAGAATATGGCAGTTGGTGACAGAACAGGGATAGGCAGGGCAGTTGGTGACAGGCAGGGCAGTTGGGGACAGAAGAGGGACAGGCGGGGCAGTTGGGGGCAGAAGAGGCACAGGCAGGGCAGCTGATGGCAGAAGAGGCACAGGCAGGGCAGTTGGTGACAGGCAGGGCAGTTGGGGGCAGAAGAGGCACAGGCAGGGCAGCTGATGGCAGAAGAGGCACAGGCAGGGCAGTTGGTGACAGAAGGTGGCAGTTGGTGACAGAACAGGGACAGGCGGGGCAGTTGGTGACAGGCGAGGCAGATGGTGACAGAACAGGGACAGGCGGGGCAGTTGGTGACAGAAGGTGGCAGTTGGTGACAGAACAGGGACAGGCGGGGCAGTTGGGGGCAGAAGATGGCCGCTGGTGCCACCCCCCGCCCCTTGCCCGGCCTAGGGTCTCCCGGGCCCTGGGGCGGGGTCGCCGGGCGGGCAGGCGCTGAGGGGGGCGCTAGGCAGGATCCTGCGGACGGCGCCCGTTGCGGCCCCGGAAAGGTTTCCCGCCAGGGCCGCTGCTGTACTCGGGGCTGGGGCTGGGGCTGGGGCTGCGCAGCGAAGTGGAAGGGGACCCTGGCCGCCCGCTCTGGCCCCTGTAGCGGGCTCCGAACGTGCCGCCCTAGTAAAGATGGCGCCCGGCCGGCCCGCGCCCAACATGGCGCCGGCGGCCTCACGGCGGGCACGTGACCCGCGGCGGCCCCGCCCCCGCCGCTCCGTGGAGTCCCGGTGAGCCCCCCCCGCCGCTCTGCTCGCCGCCCAGCGGGGACGGGAGCCGGGCTGCAGAGGCTACGGGAGGCCGCGGCCCGAGCGGCCGATCGCAGCGCCCGCCGGGGATGTGCCGTGGGCTCGGGAGCCATGTCCAGGGTGGGCGGCCCCGGGCCGGCCGGCGGCCCCCCGGAGAAACGCTCCTTCAGCAAGCGGCTGTTCCGGGGCCGGGCCGGCGCGGGCTCGGCCCGCTCGCTCAGCGGCTTCATGAGCCGGGTGCTCAAGACCCTCTCCACCCTGTCGCACTACAGCAGCGAGCCCGAGGCGGCCCGCGGCCCGCAGCCCCCGCGCCTGCCCCCGCCGGCGGCGGCGGCCCGCGGCCTGGGCAGCTGCTTCCAGCCGGCCCGGCCGCCGCCGCCGCCGCCCAGCCCCGAGCCGCCGCTGCCGCCGCCGCCGCCCGAGGCGCTGGAGCCGGTGCCCGGGGTGGCCGGGCTGAAGAACCACGGGAACACGTGCTTCATGAACGCCGTCCTGCAGTGCCTCAGCAACACCGAGCTCTTCGCCGAGTACCTGGCGCTGGAGCACTACCGGGGCCAGGCGGGCGGCGAGCCGCCCTGCACCGCGGACGGCGCCCCCCCGCCCGGCGACGGCGCCCCCCCGCCGCCGCCCAAGGGCGAGGTCACCGAGCAGCTGGCGCAGCTGGTGCGGGCGCTCTGGACGCTGGAGTACACCCCGCAGCACAGCCGCGAGTTCAAGGTGAGGCGGGGCAGCCTCGGGGGCGCGGCTGCCTGGGCTCGCCTTTGGGCCGGGGGCCGCTGCTGGCCCTTTCCCCGGCGCCGGCCTCTGGCCCATGGGTGTAATCTGTGGAACACGTGCTCCGCGCCACGCCCGCCACTGAGCAGCGCAGGTGCGGGGCTGGGGTGCAAACCCATCGGGCATGTCTGTGCCTCTGCTCAGGGCGCTCCCCGCTCTGGCTCGCCTGCCGGCGCTGCGTTTTGCCCTCAGCAGCCCTTTGCTTGAACTGGGTCTGATTTTTATTGGACAGCTGTGCTATGGTCCCCTACACGGGCACCTGCCATTCCGTGTTCACGCCCATTAGCTGGCCCCAGGCTATGTGGAAATCTTTCACCGTTTATAATGACTAAGAGGAGAACTTGTAACTGAAAAAGCAAGAGGAAAGGCAGGTTATACAAGGTCATACTTTAGTAGGACATAGGCTGACCTAATGTTTAGCTATTTTATTTACAAGCGTGAGGGCTTTGGTCTACACTAGGGCAGTGGTTTTCAAACTGCGGGTCGCAACCCAGTACTGGGTCAAGGAATGTCAGGCACTGGGTCCCGGCGGCTCTCGTCAGCACTGCCGACTGGGCGGTTAAAAGGCGCATCGGCGGTGCTGCCTGGCTAAGGCAGGCTAGTTCCTACTTGTTCCGACACCGCACTGTGCCTGGAAGCAGCCAACAGCAGATCTGGCTCCTAGGTGGGGCAGGCCCTGGGGTTCCAGGCACTGACCCTGCCCTGAGCACTGGCGCTGCACTCCCATTGGCCGTGAACCAGCCAATGGGAGCTGGGGGGTGTGGTATCTGCAGGCAAGAACCATGTGGAGCCACTTTGCGGGTCTCTGCCTAGGAGCCGGACCTGCTGCTGGCCTCCTCTGTGGCACAGTGTAGTCTGTAGTACTAGGACAGGCAGGAAGCCTGCCTTAGCATCCCTGCTGTGCTGCTGACTGGGACCAACCCTGCCTGCCAATCCCCAGCCCTGAGCCCTCCCCCAAATCTGGAGCTGCTTTCTGCACCCCAAACCCCTCATCCCTGTCCCCACCCCAGAGCCTGAACCCAGAGTCCTGTCCCCACTCCTGCATCCCTTCATGTCCCCAAGCATTCCATCCCCTGCACCCCAACCCTCTGCCCCAGCCCTGAGTTGCAGGCGTCAACAATTTTCTTCAATTGGGTCACCAGAAAACAAGTTTGAATACCAGTGCACTAGGGAGATTCCTTTATTGTTTCAATTAAGTGTTTTCAGGAGAAAGAAACTCTTTTTAGTGGATATTTATCTTTTTATTCTTGGCCACAAATATTTATTTTGGTTCTATTAAGAAGCTGGGACCAGATGTGTACCACTAGGTGAAGTATAAGCAGATTCATAAGGCATGTTGTACATTGGCAGTCACTAGTGACTCTCTGGGATAACCAATACCTATGTAGAATGTTGTTTCTCACAGTTCTGAGTAAGCAAAAATGCTAGCTGTCTGTAAACAGACAAACAGCAGATTGGAGTTTTCAAAGTTTGAAACGTCTGTCATGCAAAGCAAAAAACTAAATGTTGAAATTGAGTGTGAAGGTAAACTTGGCAGTGTTTGCAAACAGCTTGTTTCTTGTCTGTAGAGCAGCAGTTGCTTTTTAACCTGGCTATGCTAGCAATACACTACTTACCTTCTTAAGCTAGTTTACTTTTAAGTTAGCCCTCCTCTCTCTTTACTCAGATCCAGTCTCATGTGCCAGTGGCTAACCTTGCCCTTGGGACTAATTTGCCTGAGAACCCTTCTCTGAATAAGTTTTTAACTTATTAACATCAATATAAAACCAGGCTCATAGCAAGTTAAGTGTGTACCAGACTTTGTTTTGGTGGTCTTTTCCTGTCTTAAAGCTTATTCCAAAGTCCCGTGGAACAGAATTTTGGGGTTCTTGACATGTCTGAAATACTATTTCTAGATATGTTTCAGAGTAACAGCCGTATTAGTCTGTATTCGCAAAAAGAAAAGGAGTACTTGTGGCACCTTAGAGACTAACCAATTTATATGAGCATAAGCTTTCGTGAGCTACAGCTCACTTCATTGGATACATAATGTTTTTATACACACAGACTATGAAAAAATGGGTGTTTATCACTACAAACACCCATTTTTTCATGGTCTGTGTGTATAAAAACATCCTCACTGTATTTTCCACTTTATGCATCCAATGAATGAGCTGTAGCTCACGAAAGCTTATGCTCAAATAAATTGGTTAAAGCTTTCGTGAGCTACAGCTCATTCATTGGATGCATAAAGTGGAAAATACAGTGAGGATGTTTTTATACACACAGACCATGAAAAAATGGGTGTTTGTAGTGATAAACACCCATTTTTTCATAGTCTGTGTGTATAAAAACATTATGTATCCAATGAAGTGAGCTGTAGCTCACGAAAGCTTATGCTCAAATAAATTGGTTAGTCTCTAAGGTGCCACAAGTACTCCTTTTCTTATTTCTAGATATGTGGCCCATATGTTGCTAATTGAAAGCTGCCTGGTGGAACCAACTTGTGGCTGTGAGCAGAAGGTACACTTCAGTCGTCTGGCTCACAAAGCTGAGCAATGAACAGTTTGTTGTGTGTAAATAGTACTCTTTCTCAAGTAGTCTCCTGTAACAGCTGCTTGCTTTTGCCTCAGGCCAAGCTTTTTCTTTGACATTTCTATTTCCGGATGTGAAAACTGGGATAGTTTTAACTTGTGGTCTAGTCATAAGCATTATTGGGTTAGGTTACTGCTTGGTGTTCCTCGGAGAACTCTCATCCTAGATTTGGTCTACACAAGAAAAATTATTACCTGTATTACAACTGCTGCCATGAATATTGCAAGCACTGGTGTAGTCATGGCACCGTGACAGGACAGAGCAGGTTTGCATGACTGCCCTAGCAGCTTACCACTAATGCAGTGGTTCTCAACCTATTTACTACTGTGGGCCGCACATGAAGTTCTCTCTCTGTTATGTGGATGACATCCACACAATATATATAGTACTTGTGTGGCCCTGAGGATGTCACATGGGCTGCAGCTGTGTGCTGATAGGGCCACAGGTTGAGAACCACTGCATTGTTGCTGTAATATGACTTCCAATTTTTGTAGTCTAGCTGCAGGTGCTGTAGGACCTGGTGTTCATGATTCAGTGGGCATGACTTCCCAGTATGGTGCAGAAGAGTACTGTATTGATGCTGTCTTTCAGGAGGAATGCAAAGCATGGTTCTAATTTGAAACATGCTTCTCCATAAGGGGCCTTGTGGGATTCAACATTTGTATTTCAGCAGCTCCAGAGACCTAACTTAGCTTCTAAGTGTCTTCAAAAAAGCAGACTTGCATTTTACATGATAGTGCCACAGACTCAAGCTATAAATCAAATGAGGTGCTTTCTGGCTCATGTATCGTCACCAGTAATAAATATTCTGGAGATCAGATTCTATCCTTAGTAACTCCAGTATTTTTATTTTTAGTGTTCTATTCAAACTTGATAAACAATTCTCTTGGTTTTGTGAGAGCCCAGAAAGCATCCACCTTGCTGTTCCATTGCTGTATGGATTCTGCAGTGCTAATGTGTTAAAATTAAAACTTGTTTTTGTCACTCAAGTGAGCAAGTCTGACTGATTACATGCAGAAAGTAGATCTGTTGAATAGTAAGATGCCATTCTTACAGAGTCAGTCATTTTAAAGGGTAGATTCTTACACTCAGACCAAGTTTCTGACCACATGCAAATATCCAATTTCACTTTTTGCAAGAGTGGAGGATTTTAATCTCTACATCTGTGCCAACTCCTGTTTTACTTGGGTGCATTCTGCCTACTTAAACATTTTTTCTGCAGTTTTAGTTTCTGCCCAAAGCTACTGTAAAGTATTGTGCTGTTAAATAGCTGTCATGTTTGCCCCAGAAGTCAGGTCACTTCTGTGGTGGTGGGGGAAGTGATCTTGTGTCTGTAGTCTTTAAAGCACTGTCGGTCCTTTGGGATGAAAGGCACCTGACAAAGCTACAGTAAGAGGTTATTCCTGGGCTAACTTTACTCCTAGCATAGTGAGAGTACAGTACTACTAAATTACCTTCTTTGAAACAATGACTCTTTGGAGCATCAGAATTCAGCTCTCCCTTGCAGGATTAAGAGATAGTGGAGACTTCATTTTGTTCATCTAAATGGTGAATTCTTTTCCTGCATGGCAGGATGAAGAGAGGATGTACTGGATTATAGCCAGAGCAGCCGGAAGTATGGTTTGTGCGTCTGATGTGGCTCTTGAAGGCACCATAGGGCTCCGTTATCCAAATGATGGTGTGACCAGTGGAGATTGCAGGTCCCAGCATGCAGTGCTGTACTTTGATCTGAGCAACTAGGTCCCATCAAATTCCAGAATATGTAATCTTCACATGCTGCACTTTCTTACTGAAGATGAATACAGTAATATCCTGACCCACCCGATGTATCTACTAGGTGTGCCCTCTTGATTCCTGTTAAATTGCCCATTTGGGGGTTGCACGGACACAATTTAGGCTCCCTAATCTTCTGAATTTGGGACAATGGCCAGCAATCTTGTCTGTTTCCACACAGGAAATCCACTGATGTCTTTCCATTGCAGTCCTGCTATTTCCATGTTTTTTGTTGTGGAGGTCTGTTAATTCATTTGTGAGCTGGGCCCCACTAGCTGCTGTCCCTGTCATGTGTGCGTGGCACAGCTAACTGCATATTCAGCGATTACATTGTGCATGGTTGCTGTGTGGGGTCCTCATGTGAGTGAACACTTGAGTTTTCAATACTGAATATCGTGCTGGGCTGTATAAGCACTTGAAGAACAGACCCCTTGAACTGCAGGAATAATGAAACCATTTCTAGACGTGCTTGGGGACACAGATACTTCTAATCATTTTTTTTCTGATAGTGCCTGGAGTGTGCAAAGTGCTTCCTGAATAGAGAAAGGACAGTCTTGTCCCAAGGAGTCCACAGTCTAAAAACTAGTCTTTGAATGGGTCATATAAACTGTTACCAATTACTCCTTCGACTGCCATGATCAAATAATCAGTTGAACTTGCATTTGGAAATTTATAAATGACTTCAGATAGCAGAGGAGTTTACATTGCAGTGACAAAATAGCGATGGAAGTGGGGGAAGGGAGCATCTACTACTCTTGTGCTTGTACAAGGCATCCATGAGGCCTCACTTGTTTAGTCTTTAAGCACTACCATCATGTTCATGATTAATAACAATGATACCTAGATAGAAATAACTCCTGCCTTCAAAAGGTTTTAGTAGAACTCTTTTTTTCTGCATTCCCATTCCTCTCAAAAACCCCACAACTGCTAGGCGAACACCTCTTTCTAGGCATTCGTTATATGCCTCTCTCGCATACCATCGTTTGAGTCACCTGAGGAGCCTTCTGGATGATCTGTCAAGCAACATATCATGGGGAATGCTGTTGAGGGATTGTCTGAATGAACAGTCAGTAAGATGGAGTGTAAATCTAAGCTCACTAGCTGTCCGTGTGAACCCTGCTGCAATGCACTGAAAGTTCCCTAGCATGCTTTGATATACTCCTGTTTATCCTATTCAGAGGGGCCACACGGACAATAGATTCACACCCTAACTTACTGGTTTCACAGTAGCAGCCGTGTTAGTCTGTATCCGCAAAAAGAAAAGCTCACGAAAGCTTATGCTCAAATAAATATGTTAGTCTCTAAGGTGCCACAAGTCCTCCTTTTCTTTTTGCGGATACAGACTAACACGGCTGCTACTCTGAAACCATTCATTTAGCTCTTGCTTTTAAATGGAAAAATTCAAGTTCTACTTTTTCCCGTACTTTACAGTCCCCGCCTTAGCCACACAAGAGTATTTACATATACCTTTAAAGAGGCATTGTGCAAATCTGTCAGTTAGCAAATAATCCCATTAAACACAGGATTTAACGGCAGGCTCAGGATGGTTACACTTCAGGACAGAGAATGCAAAAAGTCAATTCACTAGAAACAGCTTGCCCCTTGTAAAGAGGCAGCCTAGCTAGCACATGGCAGAGTGTAATCATCAAATCACTTTGTATCTGGTATAAACCTGCTTGCTCACTCCTTGCAGATGTGAAGATGGACCTTACTCAGTGCCAGTAGCTCACGAAAGCTTATGCTCAAATAAATTTGTTAGTCTCTAAGGTGCCACAAGTCCTCCTTTTCTTTTAGCTAAATGAATGTTATCCTGTTATCAGAAGCAACACACTGTTTCCTAATTCTATCCTTTCCTTAGTCAGTCTTTAATATGTTTGTTAAAGTTTGAAGGTATCTAGAGGAGAGCAATATTGCACCCCATCCTAATAACTTCCTGTGCAGACTTTTTGGAAGCCCTAAAAGCTTGTTACCAGAAAATAATTACCCAAAGGTAAAGTTCCTGTAACTGTTAGTGTAGCAGCCAGCATGCTGTGGAAATTCCAGTCCCCTCTGCTCTGTGACTTGGGATGGAGCTGGACAGTTGCTGGACAAACACAATTTTCCCTTCTCTCTGTGGAGTAAGTTGGGATGGGGAGAAAATGCTGATCTGCCGGGGTTGTTGACTCCTACTGTCACTTGCACCCCGGCTGACTCTTGTCTCCTCCTTGGTCCTTGAGTGTCTCTTCTATCTGCTTGCCCTTACGACTTGTCCTCTGAGAGAGGGCACCTCCCTCTGAACCCTTATTGACAGGCACCTCAGAGTGGATGAAGGCTCCAAACACCCTTTATCCTACACTATGTTTTTGTAGCGGTTAACGTGTGTTCTTCCCGTTCAGTTTGCCTGTGAGAAATTGCCTAACCCATGGTCCATGAATCACATAATCGTATTTTTTTTAATAACCCAGAAAATCCGGTTAAGACAGAGAGTTTGTAGAACATACCTCTCACGGTAACTCTGTGGAGCTTGCTGTAGCTAGTTCTGTAGTGAAAAGATAATGTTTATAGAGCTAGAATCACTATCCACTCTTTGATCAGATGTGGCATGTTTTGTGAGTGTCTCAGGATCTCTCCAGTCTCCTAGGACCTGTTTTATTTTTAAATAAAGCCCTGGATTTATGTCCTGGCCTCTGATAAAGGGGGTGTCCAAAGCTCATTATACACTAATAAACGTGCTTACCCAGTTCCACTGGATTATCGTTGTTCCAGACCGATGCTTTGTGTGTAATCCATTGTGGGTAGATCCACAGATGGTGTCTGCAACCAATTCCAACTTTAAGGTAAGGCTCCATTGTGGGAAGATGATGTTTGGAGTTACTCATTAAGCTCTCTGATAGAAGTGGAACTGTCCTATAACTGATGAATGCTGTGAGTTGATCTGATTGATGAGATGTTTATTGCATAAATATATTGGTTTGGTTTAGTTAGGGTGTGTGACCAGGGTCCCAGGGGAGCCAACTGAGGTCACTCAATTAGGGTGAACTCCAAAGAATGGGGCAGACAATCCCCAAAGCTGGTGGATATTCCAATACTTAAATTTACCTCCAGCACAAAACAGCTTCTCTAATACCTCACTGGTTCCCCAGAAGCCAGCAACACAGTTTCCTTAAAGCCACCCAGCCTCAGGCCTCCACTACACCCAAGTCAAATATGGGGAGGATTACTGGAAATCTTCTTCATCACATAAAGTTCTACCAATCCCAAAGGCTCGGACACATTACCTCCCAGGTTAATGAATATTCTAGATCCTACCCAAATACATGCTTACAGCCAATTCTTACTAACTAAACTAATATTTATTTAAAAAAAGAGGGAGTATTGGTTAAAAGATCAGTATACATACAGACATGAGTACAATTCTTGAGATTGATTCATAGCAGAGATGGTGAGCTTTGTAGTTGCAAAGAGTTCTTTCAGAATTAGTTCATAGGTTATAGTCCAATAATTATATTCGGGGTAATTCCAGGTTAGGGCTGGAGATCTCAATCTTGGGCTTAAGCTTCCCCTGCATGAAGCATCAAGCAGATCTGAGATAAAATGGATTGAGACCCAAGGCATCTTTATACAGTTCGGAGTCCTTAGGCGAACAATAGGCAATCACGGATACTTTGATTTCCTAAGAATCACTGGTGATTAGCTACCCAATTTAACACAAGGCAATTTATCCATTAGGCAGTCTATCACAAACTCTAAAGAGACACATACACAATGACATTATTGCACCCAAGATTAATCTAAATGTTAATATTCCCTTTTGATCTCTGAATCAATAGCTATAGTGACAGGAACTGTGTGTTTACATGGCTTGCATTTAACAAGATATGAGTACATACATACAATTAATATCACCTCTAATTTCTAACAATACACGTTTACATTTCAAAGTTCTAGACCATCTACCATGGAATGGCCCTAATGACCATTTACATACTGATCTACCATCTCTCTAATGGTTGATTCTGGGTCAATTATCCTGCAAGCTGCTTAACCCTTTCTGGCCACGTGTCACATTTTGTATAAGATTAGTTGCAATTATCTAACAGTGGTAGCAGCAATGATTTGCATGGTCATATTTTAATTAGATAGCATCACAGGGAGCTGTATGAAAAAATAAGCTGGAAGAGAAAAAGCAGCAAATTATCTTGAAGAGAAGGTACTTTCCAGTCCTAAATTTTAATAAGCCTAGCTCAAGATAAGCCACTTCTCAGCGAACACCTGATTTGTTGAGAGACAGTGCTCCGACAGGAGGAAGCCAGAAGCTCAAAAGGACTGTAGCAATGTAAAAAGGGACTCTCTCTGCCTGTTGAGAGGGGGGAGTTGCTTGGGGAACTAGATTAAGATACAGGTACCAGCTGGAGGTGTCTGAAGAAGGTAGGCCTATCTAGGTTACCGTTGGGGATGGTAAACCACTAGGTAAGATAGACATACAAGTATATTGTTCTAAAATCCTTTTTCTCTAAGTGCTTTATTCCTACTAAACAATAAACAACATAGCAATGCTTTGGTTTTGAGGAAGCTGTTTGGTATATGTAGTGACCACTGGTCCAGAATTCCTCAAGGGAAGAACCTAGTCAGACCTGCTTGATAACTGTGATTGGTGCAGTGGGCCCTGGGCTACAGCATGCTGGGTAAGAGTGGGAGAATTATGGAATTCTGTCCCAGGAGAGGTAAAGGCATGGGGCCTGACTGGGGGGAGGGCTCTCCCGGAGACCAGAAAGGGGGCAGAGATGCAGTGAGGCATGCAGCTGAGATAATCTCCTCCCAGATTGTGAACTCCTGCCCAGCAGATGGATTCTAGCCTGCCAAGGGACTCAACATCTTTGCGTTTAGAACTATAGAATCGCTTTAACTTGTTCTTACTGTAATTGTACTCTGTTAAATCTCTCTTTGCCAGACACTAGCCCTTCTTCTCCTGAGTTTTCACGTGGTCTCTGGCTTTTTAGAAAAACGACTTGATGGCAGCTCTTCCTCTCCTCTGACGTCTTGGTACTTGCATCTGTGTGTTTGTACGGTAGCTTCTCGGCACTAGCTTTGGGAGAATAGCACTATGTAATGGAGCTGGGCAGGGTTGGAGGGGGAGATTCTGCGGAAGAAGCACTGTTGAATGTAGAGGTGGCGTGTGTTCCCGCTCTCTGCTTGGGGGGGACTCTGCTTTCTGTGGCTCTTGTGCCCTGACAAAATGCAACAACCAGCTTCTCCTGGCTGTTCGGCTTTTTTTCTGCCTAATGAGAGCAGCAGCTCTGCTAACTAGTGCCAATTTCGCAGCCTCTGCTTCCTTTCTCCTCTTGGTAATGTTGTGGCATTGGCAACACGCAATTGCTGGGTAAGCAGTAGCTGTGCCTCAGGCTTGCCATTTCTTCCTCTGAACAGCTTTGGGCTCTAACACACACAGAACAATCTGTGCCAGAGAGATTTTTAAAGCTGCTTAAAGGATCTCGGTGTCCAATTTCCATTAAAAGCAGTGAGAATTAGGCTTTGAAAATTCCACTTTCAGCACTCTCCAAACTCCCCTAACTGACCTTCCTTGGGCTCTTGTTCTTCTCATGGGGCTTCTCCTGGGAACAATATTATATATTCTCTTTTGAACTTTACATACTAACTGCCCATCAACTCAGGACCTGAGTACATAGGCTGTAAAGCATCCTTAGTTGGCTAGAGCATGTTGATGGTGACGCTTTACATTCTACGAGTTGAGGACTGCCTTTTTTTTTTTTTTTTTGGTAACTTTGACTTAAAGGAGCATTTGTATTTTGTAAATTTTGACATTTGATACTGAGCTGAATGCTTAGCAGAGCTGATGGATAACTGCCAGGAGTGCTATAAATTTGATCACTATGCTATATTGACAAAACTGCACCCATTCTATTGTTCGTGTAATTTATAATACTTAGTATTTATATAGAAATAAATCCTAGGGTTTCAAGATGCACATGCTTTGGGGACATTCTTGATGTAAGCGCCAGTACCATGAGAAGCAATCTTGTAAATATTGTGGAGGTGCTGAAGTCTTAGAACCGGATGTAGTTAATTGCTCTGCAAAATTTAGCAATCCACAGTCCTGGGAAAACCGAGTGCAGGGTAGGGTTGGGTGCATTAGAAATACCATACACAGACATCACTGTGGAACTGACTGCGCAAATTAGGGATGGTGGTAGCTAAAGGTCAGGATGAGTGTTGAATATTTAGAATATCAGGCACTTTAATTGGCTTTAATGAATGTTACTGCTTCTGCGCCTTGGACAGAGGTAGCATCTCATGCTGGATGGAGTTAGCGCACAATCATTGGTTTAGATATTGTAAGTGTCACATGTTTGAAAAGGTGGAGAATCTAAACCATCTATGTGGGGGAAAGAGCAATCCATCCTCAGAGGCTTTACTTCTGGGGACGCGCGCCTGTATGTGGGGGAGTAGAAACATAGGAATTTTACTGCTAGAAGAGTTGCCCATACTCCACAATAGCATTTGAGTGCAATCCAGGGACAGTAGTAAAGCAAAATGTTCTGTGGACAAATGTGTTCAAAGTGCATGCGGTATGAACAATGAAATCCTTATATAAATAAAACCTCTGAGAGAGGAATGCTTCTTGTGTAACAGGGAAATTTCTTACCAGTTAGTACGAGTTCGTTATGTTCTGTATCAGTTTAGGTCAAGTCTGTACAAATGGTGAAATGTTGAGCAAATCTAGGGATGAAGGAATAAATTGATCCAATATATGTATTTGAATATCATCACTATGGTATGAAGCAGTGCTTTCCTAAGACCACTGACATGTTTCCAGGAATGGGTTATTGCCTTCCACTGCTGACTGTTGACAATTCCCACTATGGTATGAGCTTGCTATGTGAAATCTTAGTAGAAATAATAAAATATTTCTGGTTTCAATCTGCTTAAATAAGAGCTAGCTCTGTTGTGTAAATTCCTTAACAGTTGCAGTAGACCAGAGGTTCTTAAACTGTGGTCCGCGGACCACCAATGGCCCACAAGCTCCATTCAGGTGGTCTGCGGATAGTTCCCTCTAAGGTGCGTGCCTGAGCGACCGCACATGAGAGAGTGATGGGCCACTCACCTAATTAGTGGAGCCACATAGGCGTGGCTCCACTAATTAGGTGCCTGGACCCTGGAGAAGACACACTTGTAAGATAAGGTAGTGGCCTTGGGGAGTAGGTGGGAGGGGGCAGTGGGGTGAGGAGGGATTGAGGGAATTTGGGACATGCAGGGCTGTGGAGGCCAGAGAAAGAGGCGACTTTCCCCAGCTCCAGGGCTGCGGCTGCTGGAGAGTGACTCTCCTCCTTCCCAGCTCCAGTTCGGGGGCTGCTGGGGCCGGGGGAGAGAGGGCACATCCATCGCATTAGAAAGGTAAGACTACTGATATTAAAATCTGAGTTGTGTGCTTTCATTTGTAGACAAAAAAAGTTAATTAAGGTTTTTTTTTTATATAGCGCTTTTATCCAAACAGTACAAACAACAATTGGAAAGATCATTAAGTGGTCCGCCGAGGCCCTTAGCAATTTTCAAGTGGTCCACGAAAAAAAAGTTTGCAAATGGCTGCAATAGACAATTGAACTACGTCCTGCGTAAAGGCAGTTCTTTTAGTACAGATTGGTTATATGTCTTTTATCCAAACGTTAACACATGCTGCCTTGTGATCACTGACGTCTATAGGGACAGTAAAACTCAGTTTCTTTGTAAGTTGGATAAACATTGGACTCTGGTCATTCGTCTGTTAATTCTGCTTCTGACCTTTAAAAAGGTGACTCTTAATGAGTGCTTAAGTCCATTGCTATTGATCCTACTTTCCTGGTAGATGGAGAGAGGTTAGAAATTCCCAGTCTGCTGCCTGGCCTGGGCTGCCTGGCCCATGCTGACCTCCTGGGCAGAACTTTTCCCCTACACATGCAGTCATTTGGGCCATGAGCTTCTTAGCTTCCATCCCATGCATTAGACTAAAAGATAGTCCTTTTAGGAAACCAGTTCATTGTTATACGGGCAATGGGATCCCCCTTCAGGTCAGAGTTTAATATCTTGTACCCTGCACGTTCAGCATAGTGGTCAGTTCTTTTTATTCTGTGCAAAAGGTCAATTGCATGTTTGTTTTAAAATAGTTGTCTATGAAACAGTATAGGAGGACTTGTGGCACCTTAGAGACTAACCAATTTATTTGAGCATAAGCTTTCGTGAGCTACAGCTCACTTCATCGGATGCATTCAGTGGAAAATACAGTGGGGAGATTTATATACATAGAGAACATGAAACAATGGGTGTTATCATACACACTGTAACGAGAGTGATCACTTAAGGTGAGATATTACCAGCAGGAGGGTTGGGGGGGGAAAAACCTTTTGTAGTGATAATCAAGGTGGGCCATTTCCAGCAGTTGACAAGGACGTCTGAGGAACAGTGGGGGGTGGAATAAACATGGGGAAATAGTTTTACTTTGTATAATGACCCATCCTCTCCCAGTCTCTATTCAAGCCTAAGTTAATTGTATCCAGTTTGCAATTTGAATTAATTTGCATACTGGATACAATTAACTTAGGCTTGAATAGAGACTGGGAGAGGATGGGTCATTATACAAAGTAAAACTATTTCCCCATGTTTATTCCCCCCTTCCCTCACCCCTCACGAAAGCTTATGTTCAGATAAATTTATTAGTCTCTAAGGTGCCACAAGTCCTCCTTTTTCTTTTTGCGAATACAGACTAACACGGCTGCTACTCTGAAACATGAAACAGTATGTGGTTCTAACCTTGGCTCCAGGCCCACCATTTTCCTGTTGTATGGATAGTTCTTCTTGTGAAAGAAGCAACTCTATGCACTGTTTAAAACTTGTTTCGGGAGCATTTCCCAGTTGATCATGTTTAGTGGAGTTTGCAGTGAGGCAGTAATGTGTTTATGGAGTGCGCTCCACTCAGCGAGTGATCACCCCAGCCTGTCCGTTTTGCTTCAGCGCGAGGGGATGGGATGCAGGCTTGAACCCAGTCACGTCATGTTTGCCTTTTTCAGCCAGTTTCACATGTTGGTAGCGCTAGTGTAGACTGCTGGGTGTTTGGCACTGTGCTTGTCTAGGCTGGCGTAGATCTAGGCAAGGTGACGTTGTGCTTGAAACACCGTTGCCCCATCTTTGCTACCACTGGTAGAGATGTAATGATGGGAGACTTCCAAAAAAAAGGTTAGTGTAGATGTGGTGAATTGAGTGCTAATCCCACAGCTGCTCTGTTAGTTGGTATCATTGTCAGGTGCCTTTTCTTACTAAAATTGAACAGAAGGTTTTTAAACTTTACTTTAAAACAATTGAAGCACTTCTGGCATGTTATCGGGAGTAAATGTGACCTGCTGTTCGCTAAAGTCTCTGGTAATCTTCCCAAGTTAATTTTTTTTGTTTAATCATCAGTAAAATCTGAGCTTTGCTTTTACTACTCGTCTGTAGTTGCCACTAGAAGACCCCACACATCTTTCAAAATGCTAGTCAGTGTTTGCTGCCTTTTTGCTCTGACCTTGAGGCGGGCTCACTGAGATTAGGTCGTCATCAGGCTGTTGCTTTGATCTGTCAAGTTCAGTGGTTTGCTGGCAATTTGAGTGGGTTAGGCTGTGAGTGGTAAAGGAGAAGGAAGTTAGAAACAGAAAGCAAATTTCAATGTTGAACAGTCAGGAGAAGCTGCCTCCATTGTACAGCCAGGTCTGCAGTAAGGAAGAAGAGTGGCAATGAGGCCTGACATTTTTAGAAGGGAAAGGAAACAAACACAAGGAGGGGTAAGCAACTGTACAGTTGTAGCTGTATGTTGCTTTGCCAGATAGCCCTAAAAGCTTTTTCTAATGAGGTGTGTGATCTCAGAGGTGGCTGGGCACTGTAACTTATGTCACAATTTTTATCATATAGCCAAAGCATAAGCAGCAAAAACATCAAGCTGCCCCTTTTAGTCACCCACTGGGACATGATAAAATAAGTGAGTGACTTGTTCCAATGAGACTGAAATTAATCCATATGTCCTAACCCTTCATTTGCAGACTAGCATTTATAAATGAGTGTGCTTGCCACGGAATTGAGCCTATTCAAGGTCCCATTTGAAATTTGGCCTTTAAGAATAGTTAGTGACATCTGATCATTTTGGATGTGACTGACATGACAGTTAAGTTCTCACATTTTACAGCACATGAAATGTGCTAGGAGCTTTACAGAAGAAATAAAAGCAAGGTCCCTGCCCCAGTGGGTTTACAATCTAATGTAAAAAGGTGGGAAGGCAAACTGCAAAGGGAAGTGACTTGCTTAAGATTGCACAGCAGGTCAGTGGCGGGGAACTGAGGTCTCCTGAGTCCCAGTCCTGTGCCCTGTCTCTGCATTTTAACTACATTTTGAATCCTGCTCATGTGAAAACAGCATCCCATCCCTTGGTATTTTGCCCAGTAGCATTGAGACCCAGGTCTAGCTATATCGATTGATTCACTGAATGTTTATATTTTTAATAGCAGGGTTGTCTACACAGTACCATCCCCAATTGCTGTGTGGCCAAAGGAGTGGGTTATTTTACTGGAAGGCTTATGATTATGGTGTCCCTGACAAATTGTTTTTTCTTCAACAAAATTAGAGAAAACTAGAAATAGGATCATTAAAGGTTAAAACTAGAGGAATGGGGCTAACTGCTAGTGTTTTGCCAGACTGCTGGCATAGGGAAAGCTGGGCAGTGTTCATTGATCTATGAATTTGTATGAAACATGGGGTAGGAATCCACTGTGCTGCTTCTTAATATGCTCAGTTTCTATTGAGGCTGTGACTTTCTTTAGGGAAAAGCTAATTACCACACTTGTCTCTCTGAAGAAGGCGAGTGCTCTGGTGTAGAACAGAACATAGCAGCAGCTTCGGGGAGGGGGGGAGCTGCCAGAGAGGCTTCCGCTTTCCTCTTTGGAATGCCATGCTTAGCTGTGTTTGGCAACAAGACTCATTAAGCAATTTTGGATAAGGATAAAGAGCCTTAACGCTTCTCCTAGCAATTTCATATGCAGTAAGACGGAAAAGCCTGATTGATCTTCATGATGGCCAATTGATGGCTGTATTTCTTTCTTAAATTCTGAAAGACTGAATTTACTACAAGGCTGTAAAATCTATCACAAAGGAAAAGGGTTCAGTTTATCAAAGTTATAAGCACCTTATTTTTAGTTCCAGGGTAGCATGACAGTCAAACACGCTTGGGAGGCTAGTGGTGAGCTCAGTGCATTGTCAGCTTAATGTCCATCTGAGACAGAGCAGGGAGCTTTTAAACAGCCATTGAGATGTTGTTTGCATGTGGCTTATTCCTCTCCATCTACACAATAATAATGGATGGCTTACTGTTTGTCTGGCCAGATGGCATTACTTTATGTGCGAAGGCTGGGAAGGTTAACTGTAATACATACAAACGTACTCAGCCGTGAGGGAGCCCTATAAAACCTGGAGCAAAACTTCACCAGGAGCCATAAAACTGGCTGTTTCTCTGTGGACTAAGTATATAAAAGCTTTCTTGAAATGTCTACCTTTTGAGGTGGCTTTTTCTATTCACTGGGATACAACAGTCATTGAGAGGTACTGTTTTGAAATACAAATGTGCCATTTCACAGGACTGTCCTTCTGACCCATCTTAAACTAGAGTAGAAATCATGGTGAAGTGAATTTGTGCCACAGTCTTCCGACTGGCTGATCTTTCTTGTTAGTCCCCATGTTCCAGAATGTTCACCACCAAGAAGCCAAAAAGCCCTGTGGAGAGACCTCTTTCTCTCAATGGCTTTAGTAGCCATGTGACTGTATGCTAACCCCCCCTTGCCACTTAGCCCTTTGTAGGTCTAGAATTAGGACTTTTGGGAGGGTTAGTGAGAGGATTATTTTGGCTATCCCCCCTCTCCCTTCTCCAGATCCCTCCCCAATATCTGATCCTTCTTAAATTGAAGGGCGAGTTGATGGTGACCTAAGGTCTGCTGCATCCTCTGCTGCAGGAGATGTGGCACTTGTGCTTGAGCCCGTGCCTGGTTGCCACCATCTAACACTTGTTTGAGGAATGACTCTCCAGATCAGCTGGAAATCTGGGGGATGCTAAGCCTCCCTCTGTCTGGGGAGTGGGTTGTGACCGAATGCACCCCTGTATTCACACCCTGCACCCCAGTGTAATTATCTTTGTACAGAATATGCCTTGGGAGGTATCATTTGAAAACTAATAACTCACTAGTCAATAATATCATGGAGCAATGTGTGTAGCAACATTATATGTAAAGTTATGAATTCCCCCCTAGGACATTGTTAGCACATGTTCAAACCTATGTAGCCCTGACTAAGCAGTAGTTAAACAGGTCTATCCTAAACAAATACATGTAAACTGAAGTAAATATATTTAAGCAGTAAACAGGGTTCTTGGAACAGCTAGAAGGGTAAACCGGTAACTCAAAGACAAAGGACAAGCCGATTCCTCTAGTGAGCTGTCATAAAAGTTGATTGGCGATCACTGTTCTGGTGGCCATTTTTGGCAATGAGGGGGGGACAGGAACAGATTGATCTGCCTTTTAGTAGCAACAACATAGAACCTCTTTCACCAGGACACTCCATGGCTCTGTCCTGTCAGCTGGAAGAAACTTTGTCCCTGGGTAACCCTCAGGACAATGCATTTCAAAGTGTGACTGGACTATAAAAATCACCCCAAGTTATCTTTTTCTCTCCTTATCTCTGTCTCATCTAAGAAAACAAAGGAACCAGCCTTTTGACTTTGGGTGTGATTCTGACATGAAAATGTGGTCAGCAGCGTAGCTGGTAATGTGGTGAGGATTTTACTTTGAATCAAATCTAGTTTAAGTTTTAGCTACTAGAAGGCATTTTATTTTGTAATCGTTTGACTTTAATGCCTTGAGTGAGTACAACTATATCTCTTTGAAGTTAAATAAACTTGTTTTTAATCAAAACTAATCTAGTGTTTAAACTGAACTGTTTGGGTAACTCCAGATATTAGGTCTGTTGCCACTGTAAGGGAACAAATTTCCAGTAGTTTGCTACTTTAACTGAACTGCCCAGGAGAGGGCTGGACAGTGCAGAATACACATTTTGGGGAAAATTTGGGACTGGGAGTGTGTTGGGGTCACCCTGCACATAGTAAGCAAGGCTGCTGGAAGCCAGAGTGTAGCTGGTATGTAGCTGACAGGCTCCTCGAGTCAGAATTGCTGGACCCGGGCTGCAGCTACACACAGACACTCAGGGCGTGCCCTGCATGCTGTTTGAGAGTGACCCAGGTTAGGAGATACAACAGCAAAACTTTGTGAGGCACCCAAGGTTTCAGGGCAAGGGGGGATGGAACCCCTCATTGGTATGCATTGCACGCTGGAATGTGACAGGAGTGTTGGGCAGAGCTTTCCCCCCCCCCCCTTTCCTCTCTGTTTTCTTATCTCTCTATTGGGAAGCAACAGCATCTCCTTTTCCCATTTTGTATTTGTGCTCTGTTTTTGTTGTGTTCTCCCCCCCCACCCAAACATTTTCTCTTTGCCCCCTCACAGAGATGCCCTTTCCTTCTCTGTCCCCAAGGAGGCACTGCAATCAGTGGGGCAGGGAGAGGAACATGGAATCCCTCTTCCTGTTGCAGCCTCCGCTGGGATTCAGTCTCCTCTTTGGATACATCTGATGGGGAAAAAAGCTTGAGGTTTGCTCAGAGTTGGCCGATGTGTTTAGGCTGAGATTAGGTCAACATTGGCTTTCTTCCTACTCTAAACAAACCTTTCCTTTGTTGCTGTATTACCTCTTCTATTTCTGCCTCATCTCCCCCCACCCCCCCCACCCCAGTTGTTACTGCTACTGTTAAGGGTGTGGGGAAGGGAGACTATTTCATCTGCTTCTGCATCCTTGGCACCATTTCCCTGCCTACAGTTAAGGCAGCTCCTCCTCTGTACTGTCCTCTGTATCTGGAGGCCATGCTGGTCCCTCGATGGAGGAGTCAGCCCAGTGGCGGGCAGGCCAGGAAGGAACATGTGGTGGCCTCACACCAGTCATTGCAAGCCCAGGTGGCTTTTTGGTTGAAGTCTCCAGTGTTTCAGGGACACTGTGTCCTGTTTTGGGGACAAATAGAAGATCTTGACTGTCCAACCCCTTTTTAGTTCCATGGTGTTTTGCTCTTGGAGAAACAAACTCTGCAGTTTCCGGATTTCTATTTCACCTTTATAGAGAAGGATAGCTGGCTGGGGAGGGGCGTGTGTGTGTGTGTGTGTGTGTGTGTGTGTGTGTGTGTGTGGAGCAGGGTGGAGGTGGACACGTTGGTGCTATGGAGATCTCTCTCTCTCTCTCAACATGGGATGTTCTGCCTCTAACATCATCTCCCAAATGCAGAATGAGGTTTGTGTGTGATAAAAATCTGTCTGAACGTCACTGGTGTTCTGTATTGAAAGATAAAGAATAGATATCTTTCCTGTGCACATCTGTGCCATTATGTTTTCAGACCTCTAATGAGCTAGCCTCATCCGTGTACATACAAAATCCTTTTAACAGCTGTTTCCTACCACAGATGTACTGGAAAATAGCAGGCCCATATTTTTCCATTAGAATCTTGTGTGTGCCAGGGAACAGAAACAGCAAATGAAAGGCTAATCATTCTGTTCCATGTGATTTTATTTACTGTTTGTGATTAGAGCAGTAAATTAAACTAGTTGTTTGGTCTTGTGTGTGGTGTTCTGCACTGATGTAGCTGCACCAATGCAGATCCCCTAATTTAGACACACAACACTGGTGTGAACAGCAACTTGTGTCTGGGTAAGGTTCTCACACTAGGGGTTTATGTGCATGTAGTTCCCTCAGTGTAGACAGGATCTGAGTGTGGAATTTGCAAACGTCCCCTTCTTCCTAGTGACCCTGTTTCACATTTCTACCCTCTAATTTTTGTGAGATTGTAATTGGTGGTAAATGCTGGAGTTACTGTATAGTGAAATAGGCTGTACACTGAACTTATATAGCATGGGCAGCAGAACAGGCTTCCCCACGCTGTCCTGATGTAGAGGCGCTATCTTAGGGCCTTGTCTACACTGAGAATTTGATGCTGTTTTCTCACTGCTGGCCTAAGTATCTGTTCAGTTTTACTACTCTGAATCAGCACAGGCATTTTAGCACTGTCATCTGGAGCTGCTTGAGCAAAGGAAGGCATGTGGCTTGTGTACCCTAGTAGATCTGTACAGGTGCTAGGCTAACAGTGGGAAAACTGCAGGAAATTCTCAGTGTGGGCACCACTTGAGTGCAAGGGGGCTTCCTTATTCTGCGTTTGTGGCCCATCCAATTTTTCTTAATTGTCTGACAACTTGGACAGTTTCATTAATCTAGTACTAATTGTGGTGGGTTTTCTTGGTGTGGTGTGAGCACCTGCCAATTTTGAACTGCCCAGAGATCAGTGTAGTGTGTTCTCATCTAGTGACTGGGCAGCAGGCTATGAGAATGGGCTTGACTTGAACTGTTGACCTGGCAGTGAGAAGGACCCTATCCCATTACCAAGCAATTGAGTGTAAATTTAAAGAACATCTTTTTTTTTTTTTTTATCTTACTAAATTGCACTTGTAATTAAGAGTCTACTCTTGATCTTTCCTCTAGGTTTAATTGTGCTCCTTAGCGGTACAGCCAGATTGTACTGTGTTCTTTGCTATATGTCTCTTGCTTCCTTTCTACCTTGCTTGTCCTTTGATTACTTTGCTGCCACAGCATCTTATTAGAAGAAAGACATGTAACATTTCACATACCAGCAAATATAAAAGTTTCAGGAACAAACCCACTTCACAGCAGGGATGGCAAAAGGGACCTGAATAGAACCGGGAGGGTGCTGCTACTGTCGGTGGAGTCTCCAGAGCAAAGCAACTCATGAGGGACCTGCAGCTGATGTTCTGTGGTACTTCCTGATTCACCTCCAGTGACCTAGCGATCCATCTCCACAGTCAACTGTCTTTATTCTCTGCCTGCTCCCTTCTCGATGTTAGGGAGTTGGGGCAGGATAAGTATCCTGGAGACACCTGTGAGGCAGAGAAGGAAGATACCACCCAAGATGTGCTGTTTGCTTCTAGTTGCCTGGCTTTTTTCTCTCCATTATGAACAGAGACTTCCATTTCTACAGTATTGGCTGGCTTCCTTGTGGCATGAAAACTCATCAGTGAAGCTTTTGGTCAAATGCGACTAGGCTTTTGATTGGAATGATGTGCAGACAATAGTGGGGAAGGGGAAATGGGGCAACTTAGGCCTAGATTTCTGTAGACTATTTCTATATAGAAAGCTCACTTTTACCTTATATACTTCCAAGAGGGGTTCTGCAGACTTTCCTCTGAGGCTTTGTCTAGACTAGGATTTTAAGGTGTGGTGATAGCACATATTAGCATATAACTAATATTTTAAAATCTAGTATAAACAAGGCATGCTGCCTTTGGCATGCTAAACTGGTAGAGTTAAAGCTAACAGGCTAACATCACGCCTAATCAAGATAAGGTCATAGAACTGCTTCTTGCTTGTCCCTCTCTTCCTCTTCGTCCTCTGGCCACTGAGAAGGATGGTTGTGAGGCTGGTCTGTGATGTAGACTTTCTGCCTCTGGGGATAATATCCTAGGCAGTTTTTCAGTGGGTGAAGTGCTGTCTGGTGGGAAGGGTGAATGCTCTGACAAGGCTGTAAAGTGCAAATTTATTATTGTGGAGGCATTGGAGTAAGGTTGTATTGAGATTAGCACTTAAACTGGGACTGAAGTCCCTCTTACTCATTTGAATGAGTTGAATTTGGTCTACAAAGTTGGCCCAATAATTCAAGGACCAATTGAATTTTCTGTGTAACCTTTTCAGCAAAATATGTACTAATGAATGCTGAGGAAATGTGTAAAAATGCTGCTTTAGGGGAAAAATTGTCCTGTTTTTCCGACATTTCTTTGGGTTTTTCTAGCTAATCCAACTTCAGCCACATTCTCTTGGAGCATTAAACTTCATACATTGGCTCTAATACCTAGGGTATAGCTCACTCTTGAAACTTTAAAATACTTAGTTATTCCCCTAATTCTGGATAATCGAGTTTAGACTGCACAAATCCATCAGGTCTTCTGTACTCTTACCGCCATACTCCTCCAGCTGTGTTGTGCATGTGCCCCAGGTGAGGTGGACTGGTCTGTGGGCAGATATGGGGATGAGTCAGGCTTTGGGTGTGTGTGTGGAGGGCGATTGTCGGGATTTGCAGGAGCTCGGAAGAGGCCTCTGCCACGGGAAGGCAGAGCGTGGATTGTGTCTGAGTCTTTGGCACTTGCCTGGTGTGCCTTGTCAATGTTCAGTTATGTGGAATTTCCTCAAGTGTTCTGTGATGTGGATCAGTTTCTGCGTTTTCTTAAAAATAAGGTGGTACCACAATGCAGATCGGGATTGGCAACCTTTCAGAAGTGGTATGCCAAGTCTTCATTTATTTGCTTGAATTTAGGGTTTTGCGTGCCAGTAATACATTTTAACGTTTTTTAGAAGGTCTCTCTCTATAAGTCTATATATTATATAACTAAACTATTGTCGTATGTGAAGTAAACAAGGTTTTCAAAATGTTTAAAAGCTTCATTTAAAATTAAATTAAAATGCCTGGCGGGCAAGAGGCAGCAGCCAGAACCCCAGACCGGCAGTGGGCTGAGCGGCTCAGCCCACTGCCACTCAGCCTGCTGCTGGTCTGGGATTCTGTCTGCCGGCTCCTGCCCGCCAGGGTCCCAGCTGCCGGCCCCGCTCAGCCCGCTGCTGGTCTGGGATCCCGGCCCTGCCCACATAGAGTGGGTACCTACCTTCTCGCTGGTCCTAGCCCATTCTCTTCCTCTCTGCACTGAGCTGAGGGTGGGAGTGCACTGAGCACAGGGCTGGGGGTGAAGGAGCAGGTTGGGGTGCAGGGTCTGGCCAGGAGCTAGAATGAGGGAGGGGCCTCAGGGTTCGGGCAGGAGGTTTGGGTGTGGAGTGCTTACCTGGGCAGCTCCCATTTGGTGCGAGGGGTTCAGGTAGGAGAGAGAGTGTGTGTGTGTGTGTGGGGGGGTGAGAATGTGGGGGGTGCAAGAGTCAGGGCATGGGGTGTGGGGGGGCTGGGTATGTGTGGGGTGCTGGAGTAAAGGCTGGGGTCGGGGGGGCTACAGGGGTCAGGGCAGGAGGCTGGGGATGTGTGAGGGGGGTGCTGGAGTCAAGGCTCGGGTTGTGGGGGGTGCAGAGGTCAGGGCAGAGGGCTGGAGGTGTATGAGGGGGGTGCAGGAGTCAGGGCATGGGAGGGCTGGCTGTGTGTGTAGGGGTGTCAGGATCAGGGCAGAGGGCTGGGTGTGTGTGGGTCAGGGCAGAGGGCTAGGGTCGTGGGGGTACTCCCCAGCCCTCTGCCCAGAGCGGCTCACAGCAGGGGGCTGGTGGGGATATGCCCTGATTCCATTCCACCCTGGTTCCCCAAGGCCCCGTCCCCTCCCCGGAGCAGCTCTCTGCTTCTTCTCCTCCCCTGCAAGGGCCATCAGTGATCAGCGGCAGGGAGGGAGAGGAGGAGGGGCAGGAACCCAGCATGCTGGGGGAAGGGGGAGAGGAGGGAGGTGGGGGAGCTTGCCTGCCCTGCAGTAGCAGCCGGCAGGACCAAGCTTCTTTACCCTTCCCGGGGGGGAGTGGAGAAGAGCGGGCCAGGGCATGCAGGATTTTTAATGGCACGCTGCTGCCTGCCGGGGTCCCAGCCTGGGTTTGGCAGCAGGCTGAGCGGGGCCGGCAGCTGGGACCCGGCAGGCAGCAGCGTGCCATCTTTGGCACGCGTGCCATAGGTTGCTGACCCCTGCTGTAGATAGTTTCTTCAGAAACTGTTGGCCCGAATTGCAGAACTCCCATCGACTTCATGCTTGAGGTTCTGATTAAAAAAAACTAGCATGATACAAAATCATTGCTGCCCATACAAAGTGTACTAAAAACTGGTGAACTGATAGCAAAAAATAATTGTAAAGGAAGAATCATCCTCCAATGGGAGTGTTGCCAGTGGGGTCCCTTAGGGACATGCTTTCTGCCTGATGCTATTCAATATCTTTAGAAATGATCTGGAAGAAAGTATGAAATTGCTAGGTAAATTTGCAGATGACACAGTTTGGTGGAGTGGTAAATAAAGGCGAAAAGTGGGTTATTATACCTGGTAAGGAACTCATTTGGATGTGTTTTTAAAACAGCCTAATGCAAGGTCTTTCATCTAGGAACAAAGAATGTGAGTCTCATTGTATCCTGGAATGTAATAAGTGAAATGCAATTCCCCAAAACTGGTGGTTTTTTCCCCCTGTCATTAGATTCACCAAATCAGCATCAAAAAAGCTTATGTTGCACTACATTGGTTAACAAGAAGCCAAACACTGTCCACATTAGGCTTTCCAGCTGTTTGCTCGCATCTGATATTGTGAGAGCAGCTATAAGCTAAACAAATATAAAAATGACAAGGTCGCATCTTAAAGGCTTCTCCTGCTTGTGCCCATTGAGTTTTTAGTATAACTTCCAAATATTTTGTCCTATATGTCAGGAATTACTATCTTGTCCTGGATAACACTTGATGGATGTGTACAGGGGGATTTGGCAGGAAAGTGATCTGAGAGAGAGAATTGCAAATCTGTGATTGTCGCCTAGATTCTCTATATTAAATATTACAAATGGGTAAAATTACCATAATTAACTAGATGTTCCTGCTGGAAGGGAAGCGTGGAGGGCCTGAATCCTTATTTTCTGCCTTTCTGGGAGGTTTGGAGTTTGCTTTCCACATACCATGAAATCTCGCCAATGTTGCCTCCTTGTTTCCCTGCTGGTGGACTCCCCTGAAACCAAAAAGAGGATGTGAGCTGTCCCCTGGATATTAGTTAAAATGGGGTCTGAATGTTTACAGCAAGTTAGTCTTTGCTTGTTTCCCTCGTGTTGCTGATATCCATTGAAAGTACGAGTGCTGGATATTAATGCTGTTGGTACTGGCTGCAAGCCAAGGTCTGTCCTCATTTGCCATGTTGTAAAGATTCACTCCATTAAATGTACTTGAGAGAACTCAGAGATGGGAGAGGGACCTCCCTGCTCTAACTTCCTCCCGTTGAAGCATAATGTTTAAAGTGGCAGGGAAGGATCCAGCCTCGATGAACCAGTATCTACAACAGCTGCGTGGGTAAGCACTTGCACATACAGAGCTCTCCCCCACTGGCTTCAGCTGCACCACTGTAGCGCTTCAAGTGAGCCGTTGTAAATGATGCAGAGTAGACATAGCCTTATTCTTAAAAAGATGGTGGTGGAGAAGTGATCAGAGAGCAGGCCAACATACTAGTGTAAATATATAGAAGATGCATGAGGGGGTGGGGTGGGGATAATCCCCTAATCATGTCCAAGAGCTTCTGAATCAAATGCTTCTACAGAGCCAGGATGTTGGCTACTGATGGACCCTCATAACTTTGCTCTTCCTTCATCTCTGCTTCAGCCGCATTCTTGCCAGTTGCTGGGCTATGTGGTTTAAAACTACAATGTTCTGCAAATACCTCCAGCCCAGTTCAGTGCTGCCTGCTTGTGAATGCTATTACGTTGCCTGTTTCTGATACAGTATGCAAAGGCCTCTGTTAGTACTGTGTGTTCTGTCAGGACACTGTCCTTTCCGTGAGGCTTTCCGGGACTGTAGACCCACAAGTTCCCCTGCCATTCCTGACAGAGTCGACTAGGTTTAAAATGTCTGCAAGCTATGACTCTCTGTATGGCAACCCTTTGGTTTGTGGGGGTGCTGTGGTGGTGGTGGTGGATGAGGAGGATAATGGGTCTCAGGTGTATACAAGACTTTGCAGGTGGGAAGACACTAGTCCCTGTGCAGGCATGAGTAGTAAATCCACTAATGTCAGTGGGAATTGCACATCTGTATTGAGAGCAGATTATAGGCCTTAGCTTCCACTTCCTCTCATTTGCTGCTTCGGGACAAGTGGGCAGATTACTGAGGAACTAGAATCAATATTGATTGGCCCATTTCCCTCCCCTGTGGTGACTCCATTTCCAAGAGGGATAAAATACGTAGCCCAACTTCCTTTCTCAAATCTGTTGTAAAGTCTGATTAGAGAAGGGGGGGCTTGAGAACATGAGCATGTGTGCAGAATGTCTGGTCTCTTCCAGCAATCCCCTGTGTTGGTTGTGCCGTTATCGCTGATTGTGTTGCTCTTACAGCCCCATTTTCTTGTTCCTGGTCCTGCAGGAATATTTTGTTACTGGACTGGCAACGGTTGCATTGGGAAAGCTTGTCCTGTCACATGCCTGGTATGGAAAGAGAACTATTTTTCAATTTCTTCACAGTAGTTTTCAGATCACCTGCAACTTGCACACCCTGGCAGTTGAGCCTTGCTCAATGAGGAGTCTGACAATTATTTTCTGGATACAATTGCTGAGACTAAGACACAGGAACGGTTTAGATGTGGGTCCCTCCTGGCTAATGACAGGCCAAAGGAAGGTGCTGGGCCGCTTTCCCAGGCGACTTACTCGACAGGTCCATGACACTGAGGAAATGGCGGTTGCTGTTGCTCAGTAAGCCCCCTCTCGACATGGCCGATCTCTCCACCTGTCACGCCATATCCGATTTCCCATTATTGGCCAGGAGTCATTAGCAAAAGCTGGGCAAAGCTGCTCCAGCAATATTTGGCATTTTTGGGTCTCTCGATCTCTGGTCAGTTTGGTTTGGGGCCTGGATGTTGTGTGGCGGGATGGCTAAAGACGGGCAGCAGCGTTGTAAGCAACAGTCTGGCCAGCACAATCCCTGAAACTGCAGCGGTGTTGAAGCTGAACTGCAGGTTTTCACAGCTCGTAAACTCCAAGAAGCAGTTCCTGTCTATGTCCAGGAAGAATCAAGTCTGGGCAGATATCCTGGGTGCGTGCACATGCTTCGAATACGTTTCTGGGAACTCAAATGTAAGTTAGGTTCATTCCTCTGGCTCCCGACAAGTAGCCAGTGTAGCTCCTGTGTTACAGCTTTCCCTGGTGTGGGTAGAGTCTCTCTGAATCCCTGCTCCAGTGGTGCTGTGTGTGTGCGTTTCTCTCTCTCTCATCGCCACCTGCAGTCTCTTTGGGGAGTATTTGTTGGGTTGGTGGTGGTTATGCCCTTTGCTACCATCAGAGTGTTTACTCTGCTTCTGTGTTCTGTCCCTTCCCTGACCCTGTCTGTCTGGTCTATTTAGGTTGTATGCCCTTCAGGAGAGGAACTGTCTGCAACTGTGTATTTGTACAGTGCCTGGCACAATGGGGCTTCATTCCTGGCAGGTCCTTAGCACTACCATGATAAACATGATTAATAAAGTGGAGTGTGACGGCACAGTCTGCTTCGGGGGCAGAGTGGCCTTGTCAGAATTTACTGAAGATGGGTTTGGGGAGTGGGGAAATGGCTTTGGAGCATTTAAGACAGGAGCCTTTTGTGTAGATGGGAATATTGGAGGTAGAATCCAGGCTAGATGACATGGGTCTGAGGAGTTATCTGCCGCATGCTTGTAAAGACCATGTGTTCAGCTAGAGAAAGCAGGTTGAAATATCAATTATCAGTTTAGCTTGTCAATACTAGGGTTGCTTTAGCTCTGAGACCCCTTTCAAACACAACTCTAAGCTCCAGAGCCATGATGTTCCTATGTATAGACAATGGTAAAAGACCAGATGTCTGCCTCCCCCGCTCCGAATGTGTGGCTCTGAGAGTAAAATCTAACAACCAGCATTTGAAATCACTTCTGCTCTACAGAAGTGGTGAAGGGACTCCATCAGGTATTGCTGTCTGCTGGTGCTGTTCCTTTGGGAGATGTAGTTCTTGATGGCAGCCTGTCTTTAATGGCTTCAGTCCAGGACAGTAGTGGTATGATAAATAGTACTTTTCTGATAGCTAGATAAATGTGCAGTTCTCTGGCAAACTTCCCAGTTCCTTGCCTCTCCAGGCAGACAGCTAAGTCCTGTTTGTAGCAACATATCTGATATGAAGGCAAACCATGCTCTCCATTCTAGGTTTGTGCACTGGGTCGTTGATGCTTTATATTTACAAAAGGGAAAAATTGCACTTGCTTTGTTGATGAAACACTTGGTAAATGTGCTTTCGGGCATGCAGCCCCTTGACCAGGATTGTAGCAGCGGCTGGAATTTCTATTTGCTAATCCAGATAAATTTTGGATTTATGTAGCTATCTTTAAGGGTTGAGTGTTCTCAATGGAGGATTATGTGATTCATCTGACTTCTGGCTCTTTGACACAAGCTTGAGCCCAAAGACATGTTTTAATAGCAAAAGCTTAAAGCTAAGGATTCCATACGTTGAGTATGAAGCTAATCAAGATATGTCGTGAACTCCTATCCAAAATGATTCCAAAGCACTTTGCAAACTGCCTTGACATTTACCTACCTGTAGATCACTTCACTTATCACTGAAATGCAGCCACTTCTGGATTGAACAGGCGATTGGTTAACTGTGCACAGCAACACTGCGCAAGCTCAGAGACACCGTGAAGACATGTTTATCGATTTGAAATAATGGGGAATTTTATGGCCCGGGTGTACTATGAATCTAACTGTACTACTGTGTACATAGTAGCATCTGTGTTGCAGGAAGTTAGACCCTTTTAGGCTGTGACATGATTCCTAGCATGGGTTTAGAACTGACAAAGCTGTGTTACAATATAGGTGCCCCATCCATGCCAGGTGAGTATTGCTGGCCTGGCTAGACTAGGAATGTAGATCGTCCCTCAAAACAGAATATTAATAATGGAGCTGGATTTTTCCTCTTGTTCTGGGAGGGATGTGGGGGACATGCCAGGGGCGTTTTACACCTTCTCCAAGAGACTCCTGTGCCAGCCTCCCTGCACGTGCTGCTGCTCCACTGTAGAGGGTCTAAAATGCACCTGCCTGATTTTTAGCTAGTACTAGTTCTACAGACTGGTCGTTTTGGTGCTGATCTCTTTGCATCAGCCAGTGCATCACTTACATGTCTGTCTAAAATAGAAACCAGGCCCCTTGGCAGCCTCTGTCGTAGCCCTGCTGTCCGGTTTTCAGGTCAGAGAGCACCTTCCACATCTCCTGCGGCTCTCGGCTTACTGCAAGCTTGGCACAGAACCCACTGCCCCTTCCGCCTGTAAACGCTGCGCCTCGACAACAGGGAAGCTGTATGTTTCTGAATATAGTGGCTAGCTGAGCCTGTTTCTGATCACAGCGCTGTTCCTGAACGCAGATGTTCTGACCCTGGGCTTATACTGTGTTCTGAAGGCCTCTTTGCTGTTCCTCTGCAGAGCATTGTCTCGAAGAACTCCATGCAGTACCGAGGGAACTCACAGCATGATGCACAGGAATTTCTGCTCTGGCTGTTAGACAGAGTTCATGAAGACCTGAACAATTTAGTGAAATACAATGGCAGACCTCCACTGAAGGTAAGGCAAATCCAGCACAGGCCAGCAGGGGCATTTCTTTTGTAGTGGTTCCAGGGAAGCTTTCCTTTTGAAACAAAATATCTCTGTATTAGCTTCCCAGTATGGCTGTCAAGCAATTAAAAAAATCAATTGCGATTAATTGCACTGTTAAACAATAAGAGTACTATTTATTTAAATATTTTTGGATATTTTCTACATTTTCAAATATATTGGTTTCAGTAACAACACAGAATACAAAGTGTACGGTGCTCACTTTATATTTTTGATTACAAATATTTACACTGTAAAAACCAAAAGAAATAATATTTTTCAATTTACCTAATACAACTACTGTAGCGTAATCTCTTTATCATGAAAATTGAACATACAAATGTAGAATTATGTACAAAAAAACCTGCATTCAAAAATAAAACAATGTAAAACTTTAGAGCCTACAAGTCCGCTTAGTCCTATTTCTTGTTTAGCCAATTGCTCAGACAAACATGTTTGTCTACATTTGTAGGAGATAATGTCACCTGAAAGTGAGAACAGGCATTTGCATGGCACTGCTGTAGCAGGTGTCGCAAGATATTTACGTGACAGATGTGCTAAAGATTCATGTTGTATTTCATGCTTCGACCGCCATTCCAGAGGACATGCCTCCGTGCTGATGACAGGTTCTGCTCAAAAACGATCCAAAGCAGTACGGACTGACACATGTTCGTTTTCATCATCTGAATCATTTTCTTTTTTGGAGGTTTGGGTTCTGTAGTTTCCTTATCGAAATGTTGCTCTTTTAAAGACTTCTGAAAGCATGCTCCACACCTTGTCCCCCTCAGATTTTGGAAGGCACTTCAGATTTTTAAACCTTGGGTCAAGTGCTGTAGCTACCTTTAGAAATCTCACCTTGGTACCTTCTTCGTATTTTGTCAAAACTGCTGTGAAAGTGTTCTTAAAACAACATGTGCTGGGTCATCATCTGAGACTGCTATAACGTGAACTATATGGCAGAATGCGAGAAAAACAGAACAGGAGACATACAATTCTCCCCCTGACGAGTTCAGTCACAAATTTAATTAATGCATTTGTCAGGGTTCCTTCCCCAGTCTGAACTCTAGGGTACAGATGTGGGGACCCGCATAAAAGACCCCCTGAACTTTTTTTAACCTAAGCTGGTAAGAATCTTCCCCAAGGTACAAACTTTGCCTTGTCCTTGAACAGTATGCTGCCACCACTAAGCATTTTAAACAAAGACCAGGGAAAGAGCCCACTTGGAGACTTCTTCCCCCAAAATATCCCCCCAAGCCCTACACCCCCTTTCCTGGGGAAGGTTTGATGATAATCCTCACCAATTTGTACAGGTGAACATAGATCCAAACCCTTGGATCTTGAGAACAATGAAAAATCAATCAGGATCTTAAAAGAAGAATTTTAATTAAAGAAAAGGTGAAAGAATCACCTCTGTAAAATCAGGATGGAAAATACTTTAAAGGGTATTCAGATTCAAAACACAGAGGATCCCTCCTCTGGGCAAAACCTTAAAGTTACAGGAAAAAACAGGAATAAACCTCCCTCTTAACACAGGGAAAATTCACATAAAAAAACAAAAGATAAACTAATCCGCCTTGCCTGGCTTACCTATACTGGTTGCAATATTGGAGACTTGGATTAGGATGGGTTGGAGAAGATGGATTTCTGTCTGGCCTCTCTGTCCCAAGAGAGAACAACCCCGTAAACAAAGAGCACAAAACAAAAGCTTTCCTTCCCCCAAGATTTGAAAGTATCTTGTCCCCTTATTGGTCCTTTGGGTCAGGTGCCAGCCAGGTTAGCTGAGTTTGTTAACCCTTCACAGGTAACAGGATGTTGCCTCTGGCCAGGAGGGATTTTGTAGCACTGTATACAGAAAGGTGGTTACCCTTCCCTTTATATTTATAACAGCATTATTTTTTTAATGAGCATCATCAGCATGGAAGCATATCCTCTGGAATGGTGGCCGAAGCACGAAGGGGCAAATGAATGTTTAGTAAATACTTTGCAATGCCAGCTACAAAAGTGCCATGCGAATGCCCGTTCTCACTTTCAGGAGACATTGTAAATAAGAAGAGGGCAGCATTATCTCCTGCAAATGGAAACAAATTTGTTTGTCTTAACGATTGGCTGAACAAGAAGAAGGACTGAGTGGACTTTGTTTTGTTTTTGAATGCAGTTATATAACAAAAATCTACATTTGTAAGTTGCACTTTCACGATAGAGATTGCATATAGTACTAGTATGAGCTGAATTGAAAAATACTATTTTATTTATCGTTTTTACAGTGCAAATATTTGTAATGATATAAAGAGAGCACTGTACATTTCGTATTCTGTGTTGTAATTGAAATCAATATATTTGAAAATGTAAAAAAACCACCCACAAATATTTAATAAATTTCAATTTAACAGTGAGATTAAAACTGCGATTAATCGCGATTAATTTTTTGTTGTTCACATGGGTTAACTGCGATTAATCAACAGCCCTACTTCCCAGCCATGATATCTCTCCTGTAACAAATGCAGTAGCCAGAGGGCTGTTCCTGGCCCCTGTGGCTGCAAAGAGCCTTCTCAGTCAATGCATGGCAAGTGTGCACCAGCACAATCCGGTGTGAATGGTGACCCCTGACTCTGCCACCAGTTAAGTTTGGCAGCTTACTGATATGCTAGCTATGTCCAGTGAAGATGCTGCTCAGTTGCTCTAGTCCCCTCTGTGGGCCTGAAAGCACTTGCAATTTCAAATACTTGGTTTTGTCCTGGTATGTTTAGCTCAGGAGAACCTAACTTGGCTCTTGTATGTGATTGGTGTGGCACTCCTGCATATCCTGGCAGGCTTCCATTTAGAACTGCTTTTCCTTTTCAGCCACCATTGGAAGATGCTGCACTGCTCGAGGCACCAGGCTTTCCAATCAGTAGCACTTTCGTACAGGAACTCTTTCAAGCTCAGTACAGGTACAGTAACTTCCAGCACACTTGGATTATGGGGGTTTATGTGCATGTCTTTATAATCACAATAAGATTCTTTCATCCCTGGTGGCAGAGCCCGGTGCGGTGCAGCAGGGCTGTGTGTGGTGTGGGGGCAGGCGGGGCGGAGAGGTGGCAGGCAAGTAACTCTCTGCAGTCCTCCATTTTGTTTACAGTGCTGCTGTGTCTCCGTGCCCCACTTGATCAGACTCCCTTAGTGGTTGTCTCTCACTCTGGTAAATGAAATCTTGCTCCAAAGGGGAGTAACGGCCAGTTTTATTGCACTAAAATTCTTTGTCACTTCAGTGGAAAACGTACGTTTGTTTCCCTCTTGCCAGTAAATCAGGAGTGCTTGTTTCAGCCTTCACCCCCAACCTAAGCCGCCATGGCGTTTCCAGCCCGATTGGTCAGGGAGCAAAGGTGTGAGACACAATTTCGCATGTCTGAGATCTGCCTGGGTTGTGCCAAGTCAGGAGCCTGTGGTGTGAACTGGAGGCATGTGGTGGCTGCTTGAGTTTAGAATCCCAAACAAGCTTGTAGTAATTATCATTAATGAGGAAGCCTTCTAGCAGAAAAGAAATTCTGCGCTTAGTCCTTCACTGCCCCTTTGTTCATGGGAACAGCCACAGTTTTCCACCTGAGAGCTGAAGTTGAAAAAAACAGGCCAATTTCCAAACTCTCCCAGCAGCACTGCTGCCAGTCAGGTGTAGGAGATTGAGTTGTTAAACGGTCTTCCCAGTATGTCCCTGAGGCTCCCCAGTGGCAAAGAAAGAAACCTTTGGGATGTTACAGAATCATGAGCAGACTTAGTGACCTTATGGCTTGTTAATTTGGGATATGAAATACTCCGGGTGTGTGCCTGCGCATGTGTGTCTGTGAGGAGTCTCCTTTCTTTCTGAGTGAATGAGATTGAGGCCCATGCAGTGCTGCCTGCATAACCATCCCTCGCCCACGTGTCTGGGGGAGAATAGTCCTTGTCAGTCTCTTTATATTAGAATCAAATATGGGTGAATTGTTAATTTCACAAATGTCTCTTAGTGGAGGCAAAGTGGAATAATAGAGAGGAGCCTGTCTTCCTGTCATGTCGTGTAATAAATGAGCTCAGAGACTAATTACTGCGTGAGCATCTGGGAATTAGGCGCCTTTCATTTACAGCAAAATGCGCAGAGCCTTGCTGGAGTGTGTGGGGGAAGGGGTTTGATCAGGAGGGAAGAGCAGGGTCACCGTTTTTGTTCTTGATGGTTTGCTTGTCCCTAGTTAAATGGGAGATGTAACTTTAATCCGATTGATGTTTTTAACAGGTCCTCTCTGACGTGCCCTCATTGTCAGAAGCAGAGTAACACCTTTGACCCTTTCCTCTGCATCTCTCTACCAATTCCTCTGCCTCATACACGGTAATGTGCTAATCTGTGCCTCGAAGTTAAATTTTGGGCGCCTTTCCCAATGCTTGGTAGCATTGCAAATCTTTTTATAGAAGAGATTGAGACGCCAACAAGATTTGTGGCAGATTAGGGTTGAATTGAATGGACTGGTAGAGCCGTATTCTGAGCCCCCAAAAAATGCTGAAAAGATGAGCTGTGCGGGAACTAGATTTCTTATTTCTCAGAGAATTCCATAGATCTAAAAGCTTTTCTTATACAAAGCAGAATGAAAACAATAAAGATTGAAATTTCCTACAAAACTTAATTCCAAAATTTCATTTTGGATTAAAGTTTTTTGTTCCGATTTTGACTTTTTTTTTTTTTTTTTTAATCTCCAGTTTCACCAAGTGTAGGAGAAGAAGTAATGAGCTGAGTTTGCAGCAAGAGAGAGATTTAGGTTGGATATTAAGAAAAACTTTCTAACTATAAGGCTAGTTAAGCACTGGAATAGGTTGCCTAGGGAAGCTGTAGAATCCCAGTCATTGGGTTGGACAAACATCTGCCAGAGAATGACCTAGATTGACGTGTTCCTACCTCAGTGCAAGAGATGGACTAGATGACCTCTCAAAGTCCTTTCCAGCCCTACACTTTTTTGATTCTAGAATATAAAATTTTTTAAAAAATGTAAACAGAAAATATTTGGTTGCAGAAAGGCCATTTTGCTATTGGCTTTTGCCAATGGGAAAATGTTCTGGGGGAAAACTTCCAACCAGCTGTAGAAAAGAGGCTACAAAAATGCTTCCACTCTTCCCATTCTCTTTAACCCAGTGGGTTTTCCCAGCAGCACTTCTTTGAGAGTGCCTTTAGGATGTCAGCTTTGATTGATCTGGGCCATGTTACAAGGATCCTTGAGGTAAAATTAGGATTGCCCTTCAATCAAGAGGTCACCTAGGGCGGCCTCATTGAGGAACTGTATTCTGTGATTCCACTTCCTTGGGAGGACTCCCCAGTTAGTACATAGAGTAGAGGCTAACACCACAGAGAACATACCTCCAACTTGGAGCAAGATAGGTATCCATCCCTCCTTTATTTAAGGGTCTGGTAGACGTTTGGGACTCCAAAGCATCTGCTGGGTGGGTCTTGTTGCCTGAATAGCTCCAGGGTAATGTGGCCCAGAATAGGCATGTATGACTTCATTACTGATGATGCAACCAGCCTCTTAGGGAACTCTATGTGGGAACTAGGCTTGGGTCGCAACCCAAGGACTGAGTGACATCCTTACACTGTTTCCCCATTCCTAAATGGCCTGGAGATTAAGTCATAACTAGATCAGAAATGGTCTGTGTTCTTATGATGTGTGCAATGTAAAAGTCCCCATTCAGGGTTCTGCAGCCTGCTTTGTCGATCTGACCAAGCTTAGCTCAGGCTGTTTTTTTCCTAGGTACTGTATAGAAATGTTCAGCCATCCCAGTTCTTCCCTGTATTCTCTGCAGACCTCTGTATATCACTGTGGTGTATCAAGGGAAGTGTTCGCATTGTATGCGCATCGGTGTGGCAGTGCCTCTGTTTGGAACAGTGGCGAAGTTGCGTGAAGCAGTATCCATGGAAACCAAGATACCCACTGAGCAGGTAATGGGCTGATCTTCGGTTACCGGGCTGCCACTGGTGTCCTTCAGGAGTTGCGACCTGGTTTTTTTTTTTTTTCTGGTTGATGTGGCAGGTAACAATGGGTGCTCGGGGTTCAGATCAGTGGACCTAAATTTATGGAGGAAATGGGTGACTGCAGAAACTAGACCGAACGCACTGTCTCTTATGTGTAACTCCCCCATGAATCAGTTTGGCTGCCTGTAGGTTATACCAGTTCCCTGCTCGGGCCTCCAGGTGCATTGCTGCTTCTGCTCCTTTTTGCTCTGTTACTTGAGGAAGGGAAAGCCTGGTGCTTCTGCCTAACAGCCCTAGAGTGCACATGTGTACTCTGCTCACTATTGAGAAACCAGCAGGGGCTCATGGGAAATGTCCTCAGGTTTTGAGACTCTGAAGGGAAAACTACTAAGATGACACTCGAAGGGTCCCACGAAAACCTCTGCATGTGTTCCCTTGATCCCAGCTACTCCCTCATGGCCAGACCCTCCCCAATTTCTCCTTATTGGCTGGTACTGTAAGACTGGAGAATTCCTATCCTCCGTCAGAAATGCTTCAGCGAAAGTCCATTCGTTAACTTCTTTTGCCATCCTGGGAGTTTGCAGTTCGGCAGTGGCTGGCACTGGTGGTCTAATGGCTGCTATTCCACTTCTGCCTTGTAGATTGTGCTGACTGAGATGTACTATGATGGGTTCCATCGCTCCTTCTGTGATGCCGATGACCTGGACACCGTTCAGGACAGCGACTGCATTTTTGCCTTTGAGACCCCCGAGATATTTAGGCCTGAGGGGATCCTTAGTCAGAGAGGTAAGTGGGTAGGTCTTCTAAACACCTCTTCCCTCCAACTCCACCCCTACTGGAGTATTGGCTGAGGGGAATTTGTTTGAAAAGGGGGCTTTTGGTTATATATGTCCTTGGCCTAACGCGGTACGTGGAGTGTCTCCTGGTTTGCTGACTCTGAATTGAGCTCTGCTTCCACGGGCTGGCATTCCAAACATAGACGGCTTAGCTTGGAACCTGGCATTACCAAACCTTGTGGTGGAGGGGTGCTGCCAAGCAATCTGTTACAGTACAGGGCAACTGCACCTGTATTGCTCGTTAGTAGTTCAGCAAGGGCACTCACTCAGGCGTCCAGCTCCCCAGCTGTTGCCTCTCTTGGATGGAGACATGTGTCCCTCTCCTTCTGACCCAGTGTCTCCAAGCTGCACAATCCCTGCCTTCACTGAATACTTCCCAGCATGGACAAATTGCTCAAGAACACCTGCATGTTTTCTCTTTAGAGATGGATAACAAGTATAATTGTTACAGATATGTTTCCGCACAGACTTCCCAATCAAGCCTACTTTATTCTACCGGTAAAAAGCATTGCAGAGGAAAACCTATTAAAAACAATAAAAGAACCTACAGACATGCTTTTAAGTGTACTAAGAACCCCAAGCCTTACATGGATTGTGGCAGGACAAGTCCATCAGTACCCCTCCCTAGGAGAGTTCTTAGGGTTACCAGTTCATCACAGCTTCAGCTCAGAACAAGCACACTCATAACACGTTCAGTTCACACGTTATACAGTTCAGGGGTCTTTGACCTGGCGTTTCCAGAAGTAGGTAATTGGTACAAAATGGGCCCCTCTCTTCAGGATGTATCTTCAAGAGGTTGGCATTCCCCTTACCTCCAGGTACTTCCTAGGAAATTCATTTCACGCATGTTGCAAAAAGATCTTTGATGGTCCTAGTACCTTTCAGAGATTGCATTAATCCTGTCTTCCTGCTAAAGAAGTTCCATACAATCTCATGATAGTAAATAAACACTTGCATTTCTAATACAATGTACCCCAGAGGTATTAACCATAATTCAGTAAGGTGTAACTTAATTCATTAAAGCTCATTCAGGATATTGTCAGTCTGTCACATCTCTCCCCCTACAGAAGTGGGTGTAATGAGGGTGCTGACTGACTTTCGAGGGGAACACATTGAGTGAGTGCCTCGGTGGGGGTATTCCCTGGATGGCAGCTGTGCCATTACTTCTCTGTGTTACATTTCACCTGTTCAGATAACAAACCTGCTAGCAAACTAGCATACATCCTTCAAAAATCTGTAAGGCGTTGTCTGACCAGCATCCTACATAATTTTCCTCTTTAAACATATGGAACTGAGCTTTCACAAGCACCTTCTTGCCCTGCTACCCCAAACCCTTTGGATGGAAACTTGAGACCTAATTCTCCCACTGCTCGTGCAGTTTCTAGGGAGCATGTGTCATGTTCTGTGGTGCCCTAAGGGGTCAGTTGCTTCTGTTCTGGATTGAGGTTCCCCACTTCCCACCACCCAGGAATTTTACAAGCAGCCGTTCTTTGGACCATAGAGAGAAATAGTTCTGCAGTGGCTGTCAACAATGCGCTGCTTTGAACAGGAAAAGTCAAGCCAAGGGAATGTCTTCAAACTTCCCCCATAGCCAGATTCCTTTCTCTGCCCCACCTCCCCTGAAGTTGGGCTCCAGGACTCCCGTGGCCCCACCTCAGCTCCTCTGGGTGCAGGTGATGGAGTATTGATCCCCCACACCATTGGTTCCTTTTGTCCACCCCCCTAACCCCCACTGAGTCAAGGTGAGCAGAATTCCCTCTCCCACCTGGCTCAGGATCCTTCACTATCTCCCAGCAGCTGTCTTACCCTGTACTTGTGCATTTCCCACACTGGGGTAGGTATCGTAGATTTGTCAGTGCACCACAGCTACCTCAGTCTCCCTCCTTTTGGCTGGAGACATTGCCATCATCAGGCTCTGTTCTGCCCCGGGGTCCCTTTTTAGGGGCTGGCAGAGAACTTTATTTCCTGATCTGCATTTTAGGGCCCAGTTAATTTCCCTTTAGGTCAGTAGGTCTTGTCCCTTCTCCTGAGCACCAAGCACTCACGCCTCGCCCCTCAGTCTGCATGCTCTGGGGATGTAACCAGACTCCTCATGGACACTGGCAGTGGAAATGGGATGTCCCTTCCCCTAGTCAGCTATGCTATAGGCATTTTTGCCCTCTGCCTGTCCTTGCCTGTCTGAGACTAGCCGAGGACTTGTCTACACTTCAAAGTTAAGTTGACTCACAGCCACCACAGTAATTAAAGCTCCTTCTTGTGCCTTCTGTCGGTGGTGCACGTCCTCCCCAGAAGCACATCCAATCCACCAACTGAAGTGGGGCATTGTGGGACACAGACAGCCCTGCGCTCCCCTCCTCTCTCCTCCGATGCACTGCTGACAGCCTGAACTGTCAGCTGGGCACAGGCTTACAGCTGGGCCCTTCCTTCTGCTCCGGTGCTGACAGTGTGAGCTCAGGCTGTCAGCCCCATTAATATGTAGGTCTCCTTGACCATGGTCACCCCACAACCCGCTCCCCCTTTCCTTGCATAACTCCTCGTTTTAGTTGAAATCTCAGCATAGGTCATGTCCCTTTTGTTCTAAACTCCCTGAAACCTTCTCCTATACGTTTTGGGGGTCAGTTTAAACTTTTGTAACAAAGCTTGTTAACTGTCATCTTTATAGTCCTCACTTCCCGTAAGGGTAAAAATATCCAAGGCCTTTGTCCCAGACAGCAGTGGAGCAAGGTACCTTACCATGTTCCTTCCCCCCATTTTATTCAGCTAGCACCCCAGTTCAAAAGCATGTTGGAACACATCCCTATCATTCCCCTCCCTAAAGCGAGGGATACCACCCATCAGTACAGGTACTGGGGACTGGTTCCACCTACTGGGCGACTGCTCTTCTGTTGCAGTCGCTCTGTCTGGAGCTGGTAGTGCTGCTTCTTGTCCTCTTCTCTCTCATACAGACACTGCTGCTCCTGCTCTGCAAGCTGTTGGGTTTCCTGCTTCTCCTGCTCCAGCTATTGAGCTGTCCACCATTCCTGTTACAGTGGTGGGCTTGGTCTGGATGGAACATAGTTGCAGGGCTCTCCATCTGCTGAATCCTCCTCCAGCAGGCTGGAGGTTTTCTGCAAACCTGAACCATCATTCCTCAGCTGGTCATTAGAGTACAACAAATTGATTGATTTAGACAAATCCGCTCTGAAAGCATTTCTCTGCATAACTCAACCAGCCCATTTTTCTTCAGCTGTTCAAAATTCGTTTTCCCCAGTCTTTTTGCTATTTCTTTTCCCAAAATGACGACTGAGACACTTGTCTCTGTGCTTTTCCTTCTTCAGTACTTGCTTTTACCGCTGTTGGCACTCGTGCAATTCAGATTGTTACAGATCCCAAATACACTGTCATCATATGTGTTACAGTTCAGAGCACCTGCCTCTGTATTTCCCGTTAGTGGCACCGCAAGGGCACTCGCTCTCTGGCAACAGCTGGAGGGCTGGAAGCACAAGAGTGGGTGCAACTTTTGGGCTGCTAAAGGGACCGCGGCAGTTGTCCTGAACTCTGACACAAAGCTAAAATTTTGCTATGAAAATCAGATTGCTGGTGATGTTTCAGGAATAAACAAAATGTGCCTCTCTCTTTCTAAGGCCCTTGGGGCCCCTGTGCTCTCCGTGTCTGGGTAACTCTCATTCAAGTCAATAGGAGTAACTCAGATCCTGCAGGATGAAAGCACTGAGTTTCTCCTGTCTTCTTTGCAACAGCGGGTGCTAACATATGCTTCAGCCAATTTGTGCATTTTCCAGCTGAACTGCATGCTGCTGGTGCACAGGCAGAGAAGGAGACCAAAAGAAGCTAGATTTGCTGGAGCTCTGTTGGCAATTTGGCAGGTACAGATTTCACCAACTAGAGGAGGAAACATCTGAGAGTGGGATGTAGGAGAACAAAAGCAAAATTTTATATTTGAAAATGAGCAAGGGTTTTTTCGTTTACTCCTTCAAACAGTTCTCCTTCTATGTACAAACAAAATGACCTGACCTAAAACTACAGGTGCCTATGCAACAATTGAACTGGGTTTCCAGTGTGAGATACGGTGTGTGTGTGTGTTTTATATTGTATCTCTGTTGTATAGAAATAATCACATATGTAAAATAACTTTTTTATAGAATTAAAGTATTTGACAATGAATCTAATCTAAGTGACCCAATCTAGAAGCACTGATTTTACACTGACATGCTGTTCTAAATTAGAAGAAGACTTCTTGAGAGCATGTTGACACTCCCCTGTCAGTGGAGGGCACAAGGATCCAATTGTAGAGGAAAACCATTTAAAATGCCTTCTCTCCCCTGATGTTCCAGGAATTCATGTGAACAATAACCTGAATAACTTGAAATATGGCACTGATCACCACAGAACAACATCTTATACACAAGGGGCGGTGAAGTCAGGGAAACAGGAAACCTCTACTCGCTCAGCAGCCAGTGACAAGATTGTATTGCTGATCTGCAACAGAGCATCTACCGGACAGCAGGGGAAAAGGTAAACGCCAGCTTCCAGGCTACACCTCTGGTTGTGGCCTCCATGGAAAGCCAGGATTCTCTGTTATAACTCTCCGTGTACTGAGACGACAACATAGACACCTCTCTGGAGCCACAGTGTAAAGTCCGAACTCTTGTTGGGACCAGAGTGATGTGTGAAGACTTGTTGGCCCACTAAAAACATATGTTCAGTGATGTAGCCATTGGGTTCATTTGAAACCATTAATAGTTGAGTCTGCAGTTAAATGGGCGCAACTTCTGTGAATGCTAATGGGAACTGTGTGTGTCATAGGGAATTAGATCCCATCAGGTGGCCTGAAATCACCTCTGATGAGCCAGCCTGTCCTTTGAGGGTGGTGCAGTTCACACTCGTACCTGATGTGCCTCCCTGCCAAATGTCAAGGCTCTATCTGCTCTTGCTGAGGTGCTCGAGTGGGATTGGGAAATATTTTATAATGAGAAGTTTATTCTCCTTCCTCGTCTTTGTAATTCAGCTTGAAAATTGGACTTTGTGGTGGGAAGCTAGAACCAACTGACAAGGCCCTTTTGAATGTGACCTCTGAGACAGGCTTAACATTTGTAATGTGTAATTTGTCCCTATGTGCTCCAGGGTGTACCACTAAATGTTCACTCTCCCTCCCCCAAAATCCATCTGGGCTTGATTGTGATCTCAATAGGTCTCAGAGGCCTGGGCTCCACTGAAGTCAGTGGAGGTGGGGTGAGGGTAGAATTGGGCCGTATGTGTTTTCCTGAGATGATAACTGGAGTTAACGAGGAGAGGGTGAGCTTTGCCCCGGACTCTGCTGGGAGCAGAATTGGGCCAATGCTGGCAATCTCATACAGTGTGTCCTCTTTACCTTTGAAACTCCAGGCTTTGGCAGGGTTGATGCTGTTCAGTGTCATGTTGTAGACATGCAGTGAGAAAAGGGAAAATAACAGGATCGTCCCTTCAAAAAGACTAATCTTTTAACGGCTTCTTAAAACGTTGCTCCCTTCGATAGGTTTGGCCAGCCCTTTGTGTTGCACCTGGAGAAAACAATTGTGTGGGATCTCCTTCAGAAGAAAATCCTGGAGAAGATGCAGAATATTCTGCGGCCCTCGGCCTGCATTCAGGTAAAATAGACTGACACTTCTGCTCCTGGAATTTCCACCTCTTTGTCTTCGTAGCTTGAAGCTGATGGAAAATCCAGTTGATTGGAAGTGGCGAAGGTGCTGTGTGTGTGGTGATGGAACATTCCTTACATGAAATATATACTGGGGGGTGGTGTGCGGTCTGAAGGTCAGCTGCATGTGGCGTTTGCCGAATTGCCCGCTTTTATTTACCACCTTGAAAACGTATAGGTGCTCGCCTGGGCAGGGGCTAAATGAAGTCAGCTTCCACGTAAAGGATTTCTGTCAAGAGCTGTCTTCGGCATTCTGAGAGCAGCACGCGAGAAGAACTCTTGTCTTACACTTCCTTCCATAACTTAAACCAGCTAGCAGGAGACGTTTACCTTTTACACCCCTTAGAACAGAGCCTTTCAGTCTAAACCGTAGAGCCACTAAATGTTTATGTCTCATACCTGGAATTTCCCCCCGATATAAAAAGCCTGGGTTTGGAAAAATTGGGATGAGCAGATGTCTGAAATTTGGTGTGTGACCCATTCTGGGGGAGCACCAAAGGGATTGCCCTGGAGCTGGGCACCTCCAGCGGAGCAGAGGCAAGCGATAGAAATGCAATGCCAAGGAGAGCAGGTGCACTAGAGTGCTCTGGGTGCCGTTTGGCTTCAGCCTGATGCGGGCCCTGCTTGTCTTCGGTTTTTGCGCGAGGTGGATGGAGGAGCTGAGATCAGGTTAGATGGCAAGCCAGAGAATTTTCCTGTCCCCTTAGTACTTTGGCCGTCTGCTTAGAACCCAAGCTGATCTTTCCAACTCTTTATTCCTGGGGAACTTTTGCCCCAGTGAGTCCTTTGTTTATAAATTGTTTCAATGAGATGATTGCTCATTTTCCTCACACCCCCACTCAATAAGCCTCAAACTGTTCACAGTTTAAATTGCAAAAATCTGAGGCTTGAAGCTGTAATGAGTCATTTGTAAGATCAAACATGTGCCAGCCTTTGTTTTGTAGTTCTGCCATTAACCTTCTTAATTGAGAAATCTGCCTTAGAAAAGACTTTGAAACATTAGTTGATGTTTTCATGGCTCCCACAAGCATGCTAGGTGGCTCTTAGAGTAGACATGTCTGTTGGAAAAGTCTGTGTAAGAACAAGCAGGTGAGGGGAGAGAGGAGACATTGCCTATCACTACGGAGGAGTTCCTGGTGATTCTCCCAAACCTCAGCTCTTTCAAGTGTCCCTGCATTGGCTTCCAGGTGCAGGAACATCTACTCTTAGCAGAGTAGCCACGAGAACTTAATCTACTTGTTTTCTCTTGTGAAACGCATACTCAGAGGGGCAGATCTGCCTTAGCACTTGCAGGGAGTGAACCAGCCTCTTAGAATAAATCTAACTTCAGTCGCTCAACCAGTTAACATTTTTCCCTGTTTACCATAGGTGTGTCCATTCAGCTTGCGGGTGGTTAGTGTTGTGGGCATAACGTACCTATTACCTCAGGAGGAGCGACCCCTCTGCCACCCCACTGTGGAACGGTAAGCGCGGCCTTGTCCCCCGGGGGGCAGAGGGTTTCCCAGTTCACCACTCGCTTGTTCTCGTGTTGCAGTTGAGTATTGCTGCTTAGCCCTTAGGAGGCGGGTGCCTTACGTGTGGGAGCACAGACAGACTTTCTAAACCTGGATGGCCGTGGATGTATTTTATATTTGTTGTAAGAAAATTCCATTAGAAAACTCCTAGTTGGTACTGTGTGGAGAAGGAGAGCAAGTGATTGGAAATAAATGGGGAGAGAAGCTTTGAGAGGCAGGTGTGCGGCACTGGAGATGGTAACAGACGGCGTAACATGACTGCAAGCCACATGGGCAGCAGATAGAATAGGCCAGGGGAGGCTCTGCCTCCCTTGCCGTTGCTGCCAGACCCTTGGTTGTGGGGTTTGGCGGTGAAGTTTCTGCTTTATTATGCCCCATGCAGGTTGCGGGGCAGCTGAGGCGGCACATACCACCTCCGCAGCCGCCCTGGAACCTGCATGGGGCATATCAAAAGCATCTTGTAACAGACACTTTTCCCCAGGCAGACTGGGTCCGGGGAGGGGAGGCACGGCATGGCTTCGGCCAGCCCGGGGCTCCTCCAGCCGAGGTGGGGGCACTCGGGGCTTCAGCTGGCCTGGGGCTCTTCCAGCTGAGGCAGGGGGTCTTGGGGCTCCGGCTGTGGGGAGGGTGCAGGCAGAAGGGGCAGAGTTGGGGGTTAGCCTCCCCAAAGGGGGGCTCCACCCGCTGCCCATCGCAAGCCATGTATAATGTACTGAGCAAGGGCTGTTCAGCTGTGCCCAGGATGGGACCATCTCTAGGAGCGAGAGGAGTTCAACTTGCAGGCTGTTAACTGGCATTAAACATGCTAGTGTCGAAGGAAAACAAGGAAGGGACTGTGGGCTCTAAAACGTCATCTCTAAAATTGGGTTTCTGCCCCCAGAGTGGAACATATTATAGTAATTCTGCCTTTCTCTAGTACTCCCATCCCACAATGCTTCAGGAACTTACTCAAGAACCACTTCACCCATCATTGCAATGTACACTCATCTAGGTGCTTAGATAATGTGTGAGCAGAGTCACATATGTAGCTAGAATAGATTGGAATGCAAAACCATAGGAGCAGCGTGTGACATTACTGCATTATCCTTAAGACAAGGAATGAAGCAAGAAACTGTACCCAAGGGAATATGATGGCCAGCAATAAAATACGGAAGTGATGGGCATAATTAAGTTAAGATTCTGTCATGGTTATTTTTAGTAAAAGTCAGGGACAGGTTGTGGGTAATAAACAAAAATTCACAGAAGCTTGTGACCTGTCCCTGACTTTTACTAAAAATACCCTGCGCAGGGGGTAGGGTAGGAGGGGGGGGACGGATGGATAAATAGATCACTGCCAGGGGCTTGCAGCTGTTCCAGCCCCCTGCGGCATGGGCTGTCTGCTGCTGCCCCGCCCTGGGGGCAATCCAGCTGGCCCCAGGGGCTGCTCCTGCAGCAGGGCTGACTGCCGCTGCTCCAGCCCAAGCGATGCTGACCAAACCCCAGCCACTGCTTCAGCCCTGCCCCAGAAAGAGTCACGGAGATCCTGGAAAATCACGGAACCTGTGACCTCCGTGACAGAATCATATCCTTAGGCATAATGAAATACCACAGGTAGATCCCCAAATTGGAATTTGGCCAGTTCACTGGGGCAAAGTTTTGTGGCACCACTCTTCTCTCTTACATGCCATAGTACACTGAGTGGCTAGGGCCTCCAATGTGATGTGAGAAACCCTTTAAAATTCTTGTCAGTCTTGATTACAGACAAAAGCAGCCATTTTTCAAGGGAGAAAATGCTGGAATCCAATTGGCTAACAGAAAATCTGGTTCATGCTATGTTTCTCTGGTCGCACATGTTGCTGGCTTCATAACTTGCTGTTTGAGTTCTTTTCTTTGCCCCATTTTGCACAGTGAGGTGTGTCTAGCACATGAATTGACAAGTAGTTTGTTTTCGGTATCATTTCCTTATTTGATTCCCTGCTGATAGCACAAAGGAAAATCCCCCAGCATATCTGGTCATTCTTGTGAATGGAGACTTTATGGATAAGCTGTTCTTGCTGGATTTTTTTTTTCTTTTGAGTACTCTGTCTGTATCGATGCAGCCGGTTAGCGGCAGTAGTAGCTAAGCTGAAAGGCTTGCTTCTCTGATCCAGCTGAGTTCCTACTTCATAGGGCCCTGCTAGGTTAGCTCAGGGGGTGAAGGTGCACAGTGGGTATAGATATAGATACACACATACACAGTAGAGGGTGATTTGAGTTTTAGAGTCAGTGCTGTTCTAACCCTACAATGTCTGCTTCTCTCTCCAGGGCACTGAAATCATGTGGACAGGGTGGAACTGCTCATGTGAAGTTAGTGGTAGAATGGGACAAAGAGACTAAAGATTAGTAAGTATGATTGCATTAACTGCAGGGAAATATTTGCAAACAGCCTGGCATGATAGGAAATACAGCAAAATGTTAAATCCCATAAAATCTCCAGCTTCTGAGATGTTCAGGTGAAACTGTAGCTGTAAAGACAGGAGGATCTAGCTACGGGAGCTTCTGTGTGGTGGGATCCCTACTTCTGTTTAGCCTGGATTCTGAAATATACGAGCTGGCTTCTCCATCACAAACCATTTGCTCCATGTGCACAGCTCCCATTCATGTCCGAGGGGTCTTAAGGGGAAAATCATGGGGTGGCTTTTCTGCTACCTGATCTAGACCCAAGGCTGAGTGAAAACTGCTTTCCTTTCTTCGAGTGAATTGCTGTAGAGCAGCCTCTTACCAAGGCTGGCTACCTATGGGATGGGACAGATCAAGCAAGCAATACTTCCAGCCTTGCAATGGCTCATCTGTGACGTTGGGATGTGTGTATTGTACAGCTGGTAAATGCCTTGTTTCCCTGATGCAGTTTGTTTGTGAACATGGAGGATGAGTACGTCCCAGACTCTGAAAGTGTCCGTCAGCAGAGGGAGCTTCATCACCAACCTCAGTCCTGCACTTTATCTCAGTGTTTCCAACTTTACACCAAAGAGGAACAGGTAGGAGTCCAGGGCCTGGCCTCTTTAAATATGGAGCGGGAAGTTCTGGAGGAGAATGGGATTCCATCATCTTCTCTGCTGCTTTAGTCACTTCCTGTGCTACCTAGATTCACTAGTTTGCTGGAGTAGCTGTTCTGCAGACATGGACTCACTGGGGTGTCAGAGCCTCAGGTTCAAATTCTCCTCCCCTGCCTTGGCAGCGTCTGCCTTTCGAAGGGGTAATGCTTTCTGCAGATCTCCTTTACGATAGTCTGGAGACCGTGTGGGCTTCTCTTTCTTCTCACGGAACTATGCTATTGTGTGTTCCCAAGTCTCTGAGGCAGACCGGGAGGATTTTTTTCTCTTGCAGTGCAGGCTGCCTCCAACGCCTCTACAAGTGCACCTTGGAGCGACAGTGCTCAGTCTGAGCCGCCATGCTCACAGGCCTCCTCAGCAAGCATGCTGACGGTTCCTTCACTCCAATGGTCTTGCCTCTTTCTCTTAGCACTCCCTGCTAGATGGAGACTATTAGGAAGGCTGGAGACTTCCCTCGTCTAGATCATGCTGTACTTAACCTCTTGTAGAAGAACTTCTTCAAGCTAGGGAACGTTAGAGGGAGAGACTGCTAGCTTGGTGTCAGGTGCTTTCAGAGAGCAGCCTTTTCATGGCTTCTGGGAGGGATGTTCTGTACATGATAAACATGGGGCTGTAAAGGAGGGTAACATGCAAATGTCACTTTCATGCATGCACATGTGATCTACATGCCTGTCCATGAAACGGGCTGGCACAGTCCAGAACGTTAAATTGGGTTCCCCATTTCTTGGGCAGGGGCTGTACGTACACATAGAAAGCAGCGTAGCCCCCAAACTAAGGTCAAGCTGCTCTGCGGTGGCTCAGAAGCATGAGTACCAACCTCAGGGCGAAGTGTTCGGAACCAGGGACCAACCCCAGACTGGCTGTGAGCTCTGTACGTAGATTTCACCAACCAAGTGGCAAGTGTAAACTCCTCAGGCACTATCACAGCCTAATCACAGAGTCATAGACAGTCCCCTTGGATACTCCCAATTCTGTCTTGCCACCCTGGTAAACTGACTTTTATGTTAGAACATCCCTTACACCAAGTATCACAGCAATATTCAGGACACTCCAGTCTCAAAGGACCAGTCACTTATCCCAGGTCACTTGCACTTTGGATCTCCCCCCAGAGACCACGCCTGTAGCCCATCCTATAATAAACTATCTAAAGATTTGCGTAGGAAAAGGATACAAGAGTTTTTTACAAGGTTAAAGCAGGAACATAGATACTCACAAATGAGTTAGTCTAAGTTTTTTAAAAGATAATAAAAGCTTCTATGATAAATAAGCTTTATATGACCTTTAGGGCTAAACCTGACAGATCTTTTGCTTATGCCAAATAAGCCTTGCCCTCGAGTCCAAACAGCATAGAGATACAGCCCCTCCTTGTTAGGGGCTTTTATACCCATGGTCCCCTTCTGCTTTGAGCTGCAAACTGAGCTGATGGGAGGAATTCACTTGCAAGACTCTTCCTCATTGGATGTGGGCGGAGAGTAAACACCAGTCTTTTGTCCTTTGATATTCCACTCTAGCCCATCTGGCGCTGATGGGCCTTCTTATCCAGCAGGATAGAACCCCTTCTGTGGGAGACCAGCATTTCACAATAAATAATGTTTCTCCTGTCTGGTAATTTGCACAGTTGCAAAGGCTTAGAATACAAATGTTCAAATATTACCTTACAGTATGGGATACAGATGTTATATGTGAGATTAATGCAGCAGCTCACAAGCATTCAATAAAGTTTTTAAACACAAAACACATCCTTGTAATTCCAGTACCTATTTTAACAATACTAACACCCTGATGAGCCAGACTGACTTCAGCTGTGTATTTGTCCGTGATCCATTTAGCCATGAAGACCGTGGGCAAGAGTGTTCTCGCCCTCAGCAAAAAATGGCTTTCTCATACTGCCAGACCTGTCCATTTATTACGTGTGTGTGTGTGAGAGAGAGAGAGAGAACACGGAAGGGAGTGTTTGGAAATGGAAGTAGGTGCTTTGCACAGCTGCACTGGCTGAAGTGTCTCCTGCATCCATCCCCTCCATGTTTATTATGCACCATCAATTTGGGGAGCTCCTCTGTGCTGCTGGAAGCCCCGGTTGGCCAGCATGCCAGCCAGACAGTGAAGGTATTTGGAGCCGGTGTCTGGAGGCACTGGGTCTGAGCGCATAAGTGAGCAATGGCTGTAGGTAAATGGTTTAATTGAGATGTTTGCCAGCTAACAGCTGCTAATGCTCCTTGTTCTTAGCTTGCTCCAGATGATGCATGGCGCTGCCCCCATTGCAAGCAGCTGCAGCAGGGGAGTATTACACTGAGCCTATGGACTTTACCTGATGTTCTCATCATACATCTAAAGAGGTTTAGACAGGTAAGAAACAGGTGCATGAAGTGGGAGACTCCAAAAGGAACACTGAAAAATGGGCTTTCAAACTACTGAGCCTCTGAAGCTAGGCAGTTGATTAGCACTTTGCCTTTTGGCTGCATTGCAATGGAATACTGTCCCCAAGTGGCCAATTGTGCTCACTAGAAGTATGAATATCCTAGATGGGCTTGTATTGACACCTGAAGTTGTGGTTCTTGTGCAAACCAAAGTTCCTCAACACAACTGACACTGCGGTTCAAAGCCGCATTTACTGCGCACCGGAACATGTCGGCATTGCCTGCCTTCCTGTGCGTTCTTCTGTCTGCCATAACCGCTTTCGGCTTTGGAACTTTGCTCTAGTTTCTCTTGCTGCTGTGTTGGTGGCTCAGTAGCCTCTGGAGAGAGGAGCTGCAGAGAGAAGTCCCTTACGGTGTGACTGTGTGCTTCTGCATCATGCATTCCTCTTCTCCTCAAGCTCTGGATCCTCCCTGCCATTGTAACACACATTTCCTTTTAAACAGGAAGGAGACCGAAGAATGAAACTTCAAAACATGGTCAAATTCCCTTTGACCGGCTTGGATATGACCCCTCACGTCGTCAAACGCAGTCAGAGTAGCTGGAGTCTGCCGTCTCACTGGTCCCCATGGAGACGACCCTACGGTCTTGGAAGGGATCCCGAGGACTATGTCTATGACCTGTATGCTGTGTGCAATCACCACGGCACTATGCAAGGAGGGCACTATACAGGCAAGTGCTCTGCAGCTTTAGACTGATGCACTTTCCAGGGTGGATCTCTGTAGCCTCACTAATATGCCGCCTTCCCAAACCTGCAGGAATCTAGCTTGGCTCCCCTGAGCCTGCTAATAAGGGGCCACTTAGTGTCCAATTTTATAGGTGTGTTTTTATGGCCTTTTGTGACCTGCTTACAGGGAACTGGAACAATGCCCTGTAGGCCCAAACTCCCTTCACACGTGCACAGGCTGTTTGGTAGGACAGCTTCTTCTAGTGCCAGTAATTCTAGAAACACAGTAAAATAGCGGACTCCAACTCTAGGTGCTTGGAGTACATGGTGATGAGGGCTACTGGGTAGGTACTTAAAGCCCTGTTTGACTCTGACAGGAGTTTGCCTGAGTCTGGAGTGCCAATAGGGTTTTAGAAATGAGCTACACATTAGATGAAACTACAATCAAATCTGACAAAAATTAGTTTCTCCCAGTCATCCTAACTGCTTTTTTTGTAGATAAAAATGCTAACAAGCCATAATCCTTAGACTGGACAGTCAAGTTAACCCTCCTTACATCTTACAAAATGCTGTTCAGTGCTCGCCTGCCACCAGAGTTTGTGTTGTATATGTGATGTGGTGATGCTTCAGCTATGTGTGTGCATATCCCAGCAGATCCCTACTTGCGTGGCCTTATGTAGCTCTAAGGAACAGCTGGCGAGAGACAGGAATTTAACACCTTTCAATGTCTGTGCTTGTGCACTCCCAGCCCAGTGATGAGACACATGCCATTCCTTCTGTGTGTGTTCTCTGGATGGTATAGTCCTGCATCGTTCTGAATAGGTTCAGTTAAGAGACAAAATACAGCAACAGAGGCAAAATGCCACAAACAGAAAATAAAACAAATAGAGCTGCCCCAAAGCAGGGGTCCCTTCTCTGGACAGCATGGGGCAACTGTAGGCACCGGCATGTGGGCAATGCACATCTCTGGTGTCTTCAGCAAGCTTCCTGCTGGCCATTCAGAGTATGGGTAGCCAGGATAATAAATCTGTGATCCATCCTTCTCCACTTTGTCTAACTGAGCTTGTGGTAGCGGAAGAGATTACTTGCAGTTTGTCATACAGTGGATTTGGCTGCTGGGTTGGCAGGAATGAAGTGAATGGTGCCTGGTGCTGTGAGGTCTCTAACACACTCTTCTTTCTCACAGCATATTGTAAGAACTCTGTAGATGGCTTGTGGTACTGCTTCGATGATACTGATGTGCTGCAGCTGGCAGAAAATGAAGTCTGCAAGCAGACGGCTTATATCCTCTTCTACCAGAGGCGCACGACGATCCCATCGTGGTCAGCTAACAGCTCTGTGGCAGGTAAAGCTGTGCTGGCTTGGTCAAGGAACTTACCTGGTCTTTTCTTATAGAACTGAAGGAAGGGCTTTAGCTTAATGATCAGATCAGCCTTGTGTCTCACTCCTCGTCAGCCCCTGGTGCACAGGGCTGCTGTGGGAGTGGTCAGGGAGCTGGCGTAGCTCACTAGCTGTGCTGCTAGCCCTTGTGGCTGCCCGTTCTTAGTGATGATTTCAGCTTGTGCTGACCAGGCAGGAATAGAGACGGCTCCCAAAGAGCTTACAGCCCAAGCTCTGGCCGTCCTAGAGCATTGGCCTGAGTTTGCTCCCACTGAGGCCTCTTCTAGACGCTGGGAAATTCTTCCGCTGCCGCTCTTGCACTGGCTCTGTTCTCTGGGGGACCCACTCCTGTAGCTAATGCACAGGCACTTGTACCACAGAGATAAAAACGCTGCTGGCCGGACTTCGGTCTCCTCAGTGCAGAGGGAACCGTAACCAACCTGGCTAGTGTCCGTGCCCAAGGAGCTTCCAGTTCAGTTACTGCGCTCAGCTTTGTCCCTTCACCCTGCCAGAGGCACGGGGCTTCCTTCCTGGATCAAGTTCAGCTCTGTTTTTTATCTAGGGCACGCTGATCTTGTGTATACAGGGCTTTGGTCAGTCCCCTTTTGATAGGAGGCCAGTCCACGTGTACAGCTCCATGTGTCCCTGGGGCAGCTCCACCTGCATGTTCTCCAGGCATGCTCTCCCTGCTGTAGGCTGGCTGCTTAGCCTCTTCCCAGAATGCACTCCTACAAACAAACTACTTCTAAGTGTGTGTGCACCGTGCGTCAGGTGCCCTGTACCCAGGTTGCATCACCACATTTGGGCTGCTGGTTGGATCGTTAGCTTCCCTGGCCCAGGCCAGGTACCGATGGGGAGTGCAACATGACTGTTGATCCATGCCCCCTGGCCACAAACTGAAGGGTTGTTCGTAACTGGTTGAAGTGGCTGTGCCTCTAACTGGTTACAAAATCATGGGTAAGATGTGATATGGGCAGGGCCTTAAAGAAATCTCAGGAGACTTAATAGCCACAAAGGGAGACTGATTTTTTTCTCCCCTCCTTCCCACAAAAGGAAGAAAAATCTCCTCCAGGGAAATGGTACGTGTGCACGCACTGGGGTGGGGCAGGGTTAGAGGGGGATATCACCTCTGAGGGGCTGCGAGTTGAAGAATATAGTAAGGGGAAAGTTGAATATGAAGGGGAGAAAGCGAAGGGGAAAGAGTAAATAGGTGAGTCTTGGAGCCCATTTTGATTTGGATGTTTGTATATGTAGCAGCCAGTCAGATTGCCGGAACATTATTCTTCAATTAAAATGGGTTTTTTTTGTTTTTTTTTAAAGCTAACCAGTCTGAAGTTAGTTTGTTCATCCAATTACAGTGATATGGTATAAATATAACCTGGTCTGTCATTGGTAGAATCTCAGTAATTCACTAAGTCAACCAAATGCAGCCAGCCAGTCAGTCAGCTGAAGGGAGTGACTCCATCCATTGAGGGGTCGGGTAGAAGCGAAGGCACAGGGGTGTCGGGCAGGGTCAGGATCGCTGCCGTGGGGCTGAGTGGCAGCCTGGGCTGCGTTCTGCTCTAGTGGCAGTCTTGCTGCCGTTCACATGCTGCTGGAGGAAGAGTTTCACTTCATGGGCCAAACCCTGTGACGTGAAGGTGGAGTTATTGCTTCAGCTAGTCAGAACATTGCAGTCGTGTAGGCACAGCTCTGGTTTCTGGGAGTTAGAGTTGAATCCTAATGGTAGGAATGTTGTTTGGTTGTGATCAATCAGTGCCTTGGTAGGGGGTGTGTGATCTGTAATTGGCCACATGCTGCTGGTCTGATCTCAGTGCCCTGACCCCTCTGCAGGCTCTACAAGCTCTTCTCTGTGTGAACACTGGGTGAGCCGGCTTCCTGGCAGCAAACAGCCCAGCATCGCCTCAGCAGCTTCCTCACGACGCACGTCTCTGGCCTCGCTTTCGGAATCAGTTGAGCTGACTGGTGAACGGAGTGAAGATGATGGTGAGCGTTCCGGCACACAGTGTGGGCAGGGGGTTATAAAATCAAAACCGGTCTGTGGATCCAGTGTTTCCTCTCAATACAGACTCTCTCCTAGGATAGCAGCAGAATGCACACAGCCCTGGGAGTGGGCTCCCTAAGCTGAGCAGGGTGTGCTCGGGAGGCAGGCAGGCAGTGTCCCCAGCCTCTGGGAGCAACAGACAGTGGATCAAGGAGTGCTAGGAGACTGAGTGGCACTGATGGGCTGCCCTTTTGGGGAGTGTGGGAACCAGCATAGAGGGCCTTTTAGAGGAAGAAAATGTAAGGTGGAAACCACAGCGTGTGCCCAGCCCCTCTAGAAAACGGTTTTTTGTTTTTTTGAGAATTAAGTTCTTCCATGTTTGTGGGGAGCAATATCAGACTGACACTCCACGTGAGTTTAGTGTAGAGCAGGCGTTTTCAAACTTCATCGCACCACAACCCTCTTCTGACAACAAAATTCCTACATGGCCCCAGGAGGCGGGCTCAAGCCTGAGCCCACTCGAGCCCTGCTGTCCTGGGGGTGCCAAAGCCGAAGACCAAGGGTTTTCAGCCCCAGGCAGGGTCCTGTAACCTGAGCCCCACCGCCCAGGGCTAAAGCCCTCAGGTTTCGGCTTCGGCCCCGGGTGGTGGGGCTTGGGCTTTGGCCCTGAGTCCCAGCAAGTCTAAGCCAGCCATGGCAACCCCATTAAAGTGGTGTCATTACCCACTTTGGGGTCCTGACCCACAGTATGAGAACTGCTGGTGTCGTGTTGCTATGCTCAAAGCACGCATGGGGCGCGATCTTCTCATTTCCCCGGGAAAGAGAATGCTAGCAGATTCACCTTTACAAATATCCCAATAGCTGCTGGCCGCACCCTGCTTCTCCAGGATTTCTCTATGTGCTGCTGGCTTAGCTTTCTGAGTTACAAAAGTAAGTGTTGCTCTCTTCCCCTGCAGGGGGGTTCTCGACTCGACCCTTTGTAAGAAGTGTCCAGCGTCAGAGCTTGTCTTCTAGATCCTCTGTCACCAGCCCTCTGGCAGTAAATGAAAATGGCGTCCGGCCATCCTGGTCGCTGTCTGCAAAGCTGCAGATGCGCTCCAACTCTCCTTCACGCTTCCCTGGAGACTCACCTGTGCGCACTTCTGCCTCGACACTGGAGAAGATCGGGGAGGCTGCTGATGATAAAGTGTCCACCTCCTGCTTTGGCAGCTTAAGGAATCTCTCCAGCAGTTACCCAGAATCAAGCGACAGCAGCAGGAGGCAAGAACATAGGACTGTGGGCAGAGCCCCTCTGGCTGTCATGGAAGGGTTATTCAGAGAGGAATCTACTGCAAGGAAATCGAATTCTGCTTTCATGGACCCGTATGGGAAAAGCTCGGTGCAAGCAGACAGGAGCCATCTGGCTCTGGACCCTTTTGATAACAACAATCAAATTGCTTTTGTGGATCAGAGTGACTCTGTAGAGAGCTCTCCAGTCAAAGAGGTGAAAGCCCCCAGTGGGACAGGGCTGCTCTCTGAGAAGGCAGATGGCACCCCCAAGAAAGCTCCCAGCTCCAAAGGCATTTCTGAGCCAGATAAAAGTTTGAGGAAAGGAAGGACAGTCTTGTCTAGCCAAGAATCCCCAATTTCTCACCCTTCTTCTGCCTCTGCCCCTCCTTTAAAGACCTCTCAGAAGATTTCCCGTTCCAGAAGCAAGACAGATTCTTCCAGGACTAGTGGGCGACATGCATCTCCTGCTTCTGGCCAGGCTAGAAAGGAATCTGGTGCCAAACTCCAGGAAACTGCTTTGTCATGGGCTCAACAGAAACACAAGTCAGTTTCTTCCCCATCCTCCACAGCTGCCAAGAAAACTACTTCGGGCTCAGTGACACGGGGGCCCTCTGCTGGGAAGAGCAGGACTTCAGACCGAAGCCTCAGCAGGGAGGGCTCCAAGGTAAGCCTTGGTTCGGATAAGACCAGTGTCAATTCTAGCTCAAGAACTAGCTCTCCTCGGATAAGCCAGCCTAGAAGCGAGAGCAGAGCAATGGACAGCAAGCATGTGCGGAGCTCCTCTATGGCCAGCCTGAGGTCCCCAAGCATCAGCATGCGTTCAGGTTTAAAGAGGGACAGTAAGTCGGAAGATAAAGGGCTGTCTTTCTTCAAATCAGCCCTGAGGCAGAAGGAGACCCGACGGTCGGCTGATCTGGGGAAGACAACAATGCTTTCAAAAAAGACTGCAGGTGGCTCCTCCAAGCCAGGCAGTAAAAATGTGGCAGAAGACAAGTCGGAGAAGAGCAGCCTCCCACCATCCTCTCATGCAAACACCAAGGTTGCTGTGAAAGAGAAGCTTGCCCCAAAAGATGCCACATCCAGCAAACATTCTCTGCTGTCCAGCCGCAAATCCAAGTCTTCCCAGCTAGACCCCGGAGCGCAGTCTCCTTCCAGTGACAAACAGGCTGCTGACAAGTCATTGAAAAAGTTACCTTCCAGCATGCACATGTCTGCACGGCCTTCTCCGAAACCTCAGTGAGATGCTGCAATCCAGGTGTTTTTCTTTCTCCTGCTGAGAGCTAATTTATGCTGAGTTCTTGTTGTTTCTTTGTTTATGTGCCTAATGTGTGTTTGAGGAGAACTTAACTGCAAATTGGTAAAGCGCCTTTTGATTCTGCCATCAAACCAAATAGCCACAGCTGGCCAGCATTGATACCAAGTGAAGTCCAGCTGGAGTCATAGAATATAAACACAACTGTCCCATAGCACTTGTACAGTCTCTTTATAGAAAAATGCAACAACTTTCTTCAGACACCAGGTTTGAAACCTGTGACTCCATTATACTGTAACTAGCGTGCTTTATAGAACTGTGAACTAATATTCCATTGGTTTTAGTCTAAGCAGGCTCCATCTGTGTTGATGTGTGGCCTGGTTCTTGGCTGCAGAAGATGCTAAGGGAACTGTGAAAAAGAGAGACTGCTGCTTCTTTGTGCTCTCCCCAGTCCCCCATTTTTCAAGCTTTTTAAAGGGCAATATCTCAACACTAATGTTGTTTCTCAGGTATATACTCAGCCAGTATAGGAGGGTTAGCATTAGTGACCGGACAGATCCAAAAGGTACTCCCATGTATGTGTGTGCAGAACAGGTTCATATTTTCATTCCAACAGGCTTAATTTTTTGTTGTTGCATATCTGGAGACTCCACTGTCTGCTCTAGCTTCCTTCTTCCTTTGAAGTGTTACCTAAGCAACAGAGAAAATGACTAGTCAGTTGCCAGCCATTAGCTGTGAAATATTCATGGTGAAAGATTATTACAATGCCTAGAAAGACAGCTGGAATTCTGAGTCTTGAATAATAGTGAAGCTGGTAGGACCCTTATCGTTAAACCCCTGAGAAGCATTTTCTCACACACATGCTCAGATGCTTCATTGTAGTGGCATCTCTCTATCTGCTGGAGAAGTGAATAGATAACCACATGTTCTCTGCTGCCTTTTTGCATTTTCCGAGTGTGTTTCAACGCATCTCTGTGTGGCCAGGCCAAAATGCTGCGGGGTTGTATTTGGACTAATAGTGTAGTCCCACATTCTTCTCTTCATTCTATGTTTCTAATGCTTGCTGATGAGTCCAGCTGCAACAGTATCTTACAAGTCTGGTTTCTTGTCCTTGGGAAATTCTGTCAAGGTTAAAACACTACATCGGCAACATCTTTGCACACACTTTCTCTTTGAAAGGTGGCTTCTCTTCCCTCAAGTCCTTTGACACACATGTGGCATTGTCTATTTTTATTTCATGAGATGATGATGATGATGAATTGCATTCTCATTTTAAGAAAACAACAAACTGTCCTTCATGTATGGAATTGTGTTTTGTGATAAGTGGTGTATAATAGCCAAGTTGTACTGTGTGCACAAATCATCTCCAGTTTACATTATTATGTACATTAATTCTTTGCCTGTCACATGAACACTTCTGGCTCTGTGAGCTTAGTGTGTGGACAGACCTATTTATTAACCTTTCCTGCTCAGTATTTCAGTAACAAATGACCCTGGAACAAACAGTTATTGTTAAATATCCAGTTCAGTCTCCTCTCTTGAACCTCGTGGGCAAGTTGCTCACAGGTCACTGATTGTGGCTGCTCTTTGATCACTTACACTTAGTTCATCTGCAACAAGCTGTTGAGAAATTTACTTTCAGGGTAGCTTCATCTTGGTAATACACAAGACTTGCATATACGGCCTCATACATGATTGTGCATACCACAAAGCTCTGTGTAACCTGTGAATATGAACCCATGTGCAGTGTAACCCACACCATCCAGTCCAGACCATGTGCTCTGCAGGACAAGCATTCTTGATACCCAGAAGCAGCGCTCTAGCCTGTAACACTTCTCTGTACTCTACCTGACTTTCCATGTCGTGGATTATGTTTTAAAACCCAAACATGGCCATAGACTCCATTCATTCCTGTTCCTATAGCACACTTAATGGAGCAAAAAGGGGGCGAGAAGCATGGAAAATTTATTTTAATTTGTGAAGCTGGATTGTTTTGTTTCTTGTACCGTGTTTCCTAAACAGGCAGGAGTTACTGGGCATATTCCTCTAGTTGTAAATTTCTACCTAAAATTTCTGATATTGAAGCATTAGTTTAAGGCTTTGTCGTCTTGAGAGCGCAAACCATGTTAGCTCCTTTGTTGCGACAGCTCTTCTAGCAGAAACACCTTTCCAGTAGCCAGTGCTAACATGGTCCGACATCTCACTATAGGCTGGGCCTAGTTTGATGCACTTTCTAATGAGGTGGCATTGTGCAAAGTGACCTTATGGAATAGCTTTCCCCTCTTGTGCACTCATTCGTTGTGCAAGTCCTGTATTACATACAGCTGAAAGTTGATTTAGGGTTTCCAAGTGGTAGCTTTACTACTTGTGTTCACTGCCTTATTGAAGCAAATTTGCAGCAATGTCTTGAGATTGTGTTGTAGACCAATGCTAATCCAATGCGCCAGTACCATGCGGTGAGTTTGCTATATAGACATAAGCTGCAGCACCAAAATGGGAACAAGAAGTTTATTGTTGCCAAATATTCTAATAGTTAAGATCAAAAACAGCCAAACTGCCCCGTTCTGGTAGGTAACTCCAATCTTTCTCTGGGGTCTGCGAATAATCCCTCTTGGGAATTCCTGCTAGCTCCAAAATCCTCTCCTCTTCTGCAAACTGTCCAATGCGAGTTGGTATCTGCGCCTTTGAAAACAGGAACTATGATACACAGGACACTTACGTCTGGTCAATCCCGCCCATCTGAAGTTTTTAGAATATCGCCCTCTTCCCATTAATTTTCATTTCTAGGGAAGAGTATAATAACGAAATCTCTCAGAGTGAGTGACGTTTGTTCTCCTGTGGCAGACTGCCTGCACTTCATATCTATTTTTGCTGCAGTATATTTTTGACTAGGCAGGCTGAGCCATACAGCAAATCACTTCGGTTTATATAGGGCGGTGGTTTTCTGTTGCTGGTCTCATAAAGTGCACAACTTTGGGCAAAGTGAGTAAAATATGATGGCCATGACTCTTACCAGTAACTAGAACTGGAGCTGTATCTTTATGGGCAGATGAAACCCGAACACAAAACTGTCTGGAAAGTGTGATGGTCGTTCGCTGCTTTTCTCTGCATCCTCTGCCCTTGGGTTCTGTTGATAGCAGACAGAATGTGAAATTCTGGGGATATGTGATGCTTGACCAGAAAAGAACCACCCTGAATATGCATCTAGGCCAAGCATCTGTCCTGCTAGCCCTAACTGAACCAGTTATGGGGAGCAGATTTTTCTGGGCCATCTGCGTGATTTTGGAGGCTTCCCAGTGAGGAGGAGATTTGGGGAGGAGGGACATCTCAATCTCTTTCCCTCACTTCCCCATCAATCCACCTTTTCTCCTTCCTGCAAGATGAGAGGAAGGGGAAGCAGTTGGTGTGTGCTGTTGTCCAACTCAACAGAGCAATGCTAAATTAGGGGTAAACCCAGTACGGGGTCCCTTTGGCTGTGAGTTTTGCAAGTCCTAAAAGCCAGGTCTGGCAGGGGTTTCTGTCTTAGTCCTTTAAAGGTCTTGGACTGCCCTGAAGCAGTTATCTGTACCTGGTTTACAGTAACTTAATTTAGCTTTGGCTCCCAGAGCAGCTCATACCTAATGTGGAGGAGATGCAACCTGGGGGGATGGCAGGACCGAGGATGCCATTCTGATCTCATGGGTTTGTATGCTGTGTCCTGTAGTCTTCATGCCTGCATTTCTGAATTAAAGACAAGTGGCTGTAATCCTGCTCCATTTTATTAGTCAGGTGCAGCCTTTGGGCCTCTGTTGAATTGCCAGTGTAGCCTTTAGTGGGGTCGAGTCTGGTCTCCAGCTTGTTTAGCTCACAGGTGAGAATCCTGTAAGATCAGAGACTGGTAAACTGGAAGAGAAAATTACTAGATGTGAGAGTCCTTTGAGTAGGGAATTCCAGTGTTAGCTCTGTCTTTGAACTTCCAGCAAAGCCACACAATCCTTGGAGGAGAAGGGTGAGAGTTAGTCATCTTGAAGGGCTTAATAGATGGTTATAACCATCTCTGGGTGGGCCTGGTGTGAATGAATTCATTTCTTAAACTGTGGAGATTCAAATGTCTCTAGTTACTCGCTTGTAATCCTGATGTCTTGCCTTCTGATTGCGGAAGAGCTGAGCCTTCATTCCGTAGCTAGATTCTTCCTAGAGCCATCTGAAGAAATTATTTTCACCCTTCTGGGCAAGGTTTTATGGGTAGTATTTAGTAGTATGTTAACTATAAGTACATTTTAAATGAAATGTATTTATAGAGGCACCTTGTACTTTGTGTTACTTGCATTTGATAGACAAACTGGTGCCTACAATTCTTTGTAAGTGTGATAGGTGGCTCACTTTGGATGGATGTACAAACTTTTAACTCTAAAACTCTATGCGATCTGTATGGCTAAGTCAAAAACCACATGCTTTAGATAGAAAACTACCAGTTTAATTACAGTCCATTTGGCCCACTGCAAGTTCCCCAGTCTCTACACACAGAGCTGTCTCCTTGTCACAACAGAAATTTGAGCATGACCAACTATTCTTCCTAGGAAATGAAGACCATTTTTGCATGGCAATTCTTGCTGTTTCCTGACTGCATGCACTTATTAACTATGCAAGCATTAAAGATAAACTAGAGATTGCACTGTCAGTATCACAAGCTACTAGGTAGACTCTGGGTCTCTGGTTTTGAGTCCCAGTGCAGCTGCATGTCAGCACAGAAAGTATCAAGCACCAGAGAGGAGCATGTATCTGGTTTCTTGCTTTATTTGCACATCTTTGATTCTCTTTCCTTTGCAGAATTTTGGATTATTGACAAGACTGCAGTGTAGAGTAAAGTCAGAAAGGAATCTGAAGTGTTGAAATGAGAACAAACTGGTTTTTTATAGATTTTTTTTAACCGGAATAGCCTGACTCTGTTATGTTCTGTATGTAGCCTGCCACTTTCTATTTGGTTTTAATGACCCATTCTGTACATCATGCTGTGAGACAAGGAGGTCACCCGTAGCAGTGTTGACAGTCTAAAAGAGCTTTTGTAGAATTTCAGTCTCTCAGGGAGTGGTTACCAGCCATTGGCATGTTGCCTACGTTGGCACAGCAGGCTTTGGTGACTGGGATCTTAGTTTCCTCCCTGAATGATAAGCTTTTGTCCTAGGCCCTGCTGTTCACTGGCTGTCTACAATCCATTGTGTACCCCAGGCTATGACCACCAAGCCTCAGTCCTGTGTGAGTGCAGACTCCATGGTTGGTAGAGCATGCACGGCCTAATGGGAGCATCATGGGGTTGGCTGAGGTCTTAGCTTGGTACAGGTGCCCTAGGAGGTTGAACAGCTGGTCTAAGGGACTGTGCCCTCTTAATTCAAAGATGGGTTTCAAGACTTCTTGAGGGATTAGGCATTTTTAGTACGGAAAACTGAAGAGCCACAATGAAATGTGTTTATAATTTTTCTGGAAAACTGAGTGTGACCCCGATAAGAGATATTCCCTCTTATACAGACATCTTTTCCATCGCCAACAATCCAGTCAGTCACTGGTCACATCTAGGACATCCTTACCGCCCCCATTTCTTTGTGGCATCTGTTCCAGGACCCTTTTTTTCTCAGCTCAAAAGCAGTTATAAAGAACGTTTTTGTTTTGAAATGACATTCCAAATCATTTTACTGTAATCCTCTTTATCTTTGCTGTCATTTGCCTACGACTCTGAAATAATTTGGCAGTATCTCATGTTATCTGTGGAGGCAACTAAAATTTAGTTTTAATCTGTGGTGAGATGAAAGTACTACATGGTTTTCTTAATAAAAGCACCATAAAGCGTTTGTTACCACTGGGAGCTTTATTTTGCAGAACAAAGGTAAAATGAAGATTCCTACAGTATCTTTCCGGTTTTTCAAAGCTTAGCGGGGTTTTTTAAAAAGCCACTAACATCCAGTATACCTGCAAATAGTATTTAAATGGCACAGATTAAAAGTAGGTGCAAACATACATTCTATTCCACTCTTAAGGTCCTGCAGCACAAACCCTTTTCAAGAAAGCTTGTGTTAGGATGCAGCATTTGTGCAATGCAATATGGAAATGTTTCTAGGTGCTATACAGCCTTGGGTAGTATTAAACACCAGGGTATATAGGCTACACATGGCTAGAACACTTGGCCTTCAGAGTATACAGGTTTGCTCACCAACTGTGCCTCACCATTGGTTAAAATTGAATTTTAAGTCCCATTACAAATGCAGTTTCTCTTCTGGTCACCAAATTTCAGATTTTACACTGGAATATCTACAGTTCTAAAAGCTGCATGTCATATCACTGTACGCTGACACTGGGCAGTGGGGATCACCCTACCTTTGATACTCTTCTGTATTTTAATGTTTTTGAACTGTACAGTAATCTGGAAAGCAGGCTGTCTTTACTTGGCGTTGAACATTGTACCATAAAAACTTTTAAATTATTTGAGGACAAGTGCATGAGACTGTGATGCCTTTTATTATTTATTTGTATGTTTTATTATTCGAGGTGTATGCACTTTTAATATGCAGAATTTATATTTTTATGTTAAAAGATCATTTTCTTTCAGAAAGAAGAGTTTTGAATACAAGGAATTGGAATTAAGTGGAAAAAGTGGGAAAATGTAATAAAATACAATAAATTTATTACCATGCATCTTGGTTGTATGAGCTTTCTTCAGAGGTGAGGGGTTGGTGCCTGCTACCCAAGGCATGTGGTTCGGATTCACCTCATAAGCCTGCCCCTTCTTCATATTTGCGATAGTCCCTGTTTTTCCCCTTTCTCCACTTCGCTCCACCTTGGCCACAGACTAACTTCTCCCTTCGGGGTCTCACTGCCATTTCTGGGTTGGCCTCCCTTCCTCCATGCGTCCCTATGCTCAAACCCTTTCCTGAACCTGGTCTGACACCACATCTCTCCTGCCAGTTCTCTCCTTCAGGCCAGGCCCAGGGACACACATAAAGATGGCATTGTCATGCTGTGGCCACTCACCTCCAGTCAGCCCCCTGGCTTCACCAGGCATTCTCTCGCCCTCCTCTGTTCGCATGCTACTGCCTGGACTTGTGAGCTCTAGAGTACAAGGACTACGTGGCTTTGAGTGCAGTGTGTCTAGCGTACAGGTGGTATACAGAGTCTTTATACCTGACATGGCAGTTTAGTGACCGGGGGCGGGGTTGTCTCTTGTCCCTGTGAGCAAATAATAGGAGATAAGCCAGATCCAAAGGCACTTCTTAGAGTTAGATGAGATTTTACAACGTTCAAATTACATGGTTCGTGTCTTGCTGGTGGGTAGTGTAGAATCTCCTTTGTGGCCGCTAGATGGCACAACCATCCTGTTAAACCCTGACAGGGAGGCAAGTTTCAGAAACTCATCTGGAGGCTCCTCAGGTCTGCAGACTCCGAGAGGAGTGAAATGTTTTGATGCCTTGGGCTCGGTGGGTTTATATACCACTGAGGCAGGATTTTCATGGAATTGGTTCTCCAAGGTGCAGCGCAGACCTAAAGGGAGCGAATGTCCGTGATTCCGGTGTTGGCTCAGAGCCCCTTGTTGGATGCACGACAAATCCTACTTCACTCCACTGCCTCCTGCCCAAGGCCCCTCTCCACAAGGTCACTTCCTGCTCCGCTTGGAAAAGTGTTCGCAGCTAAACCAGGGCTTCACCCAGTCCCTCCCAGAAATCCACCCTCGTACTGCTCTGCGCAGCTCAGCTCTGCTTGGGCCTGGGATGGCGTGGTAGGTTGGTATGGTGCCGCTGGGAACTTCAGGCAACCCAGGCCGCTCCCTGGCCCTGAATCACTTCGCCGTGTGCTCTTCAGCAAAGACAGAAAGATCCAGTGTGTCGTCTTCAATGTCAGTTCACCCTTGCACGGCGGGGGAGGCAGCCTGGGAAACCAGAGGGTTCCGTTGCTGCCCAGGGCAGTAGGGATCTAGAAGTTGAATTCCATCTCCTGACCGACGGTGGGTCGGAGAGCGCGCTCAGTAAAAGGCACAACACTCGCATCTCTTCCTCAGAGGGCTGGGAAGCCTTCCACTCCAGGCCACCAAGGAGTCCTCCAGCAGAAGCGGGGAAGACCAGGCATGGTTCCTGTTTGCTAAGGTTAAGGAGAAGCAGACCCCCTGCCCCATCCCGCTTTTCTTTCAGGCCTCCTCTCTCTCGGACACTCAGGATGTTGGATGTTCTGGTTCGTGTGCTGCCGATGGCAGCTGCTATGTTGGACTGGAATCCCCTTGTGATGCCCTGAGGAGGGGAGACGACAAGCTGGCGCGAGCCTCATTTATCGTGGTGAGTGGTGGTCTGCGGGGAGCAGGCTGGCAGTCTGAATCGCTCTGATTCCTGTTTGGCTCCCTTGGGTGGATTCCTCCAGCCCTTCCCGTGTCTGCCATGCCCCCAGGCTGGCGTCTGGGGACGGTCCCCTTATGCAGGGTGCAGGCTCCTCTCAAGCAGCCTCACTGTCAGGCTCCCTAGTAAAATGGGAAGTCTTGGGCCTCTGCTTAGCAAAGGCAGCTGGTTCAATTCTCCAGCTGCCTCTCCAGGAGGAACTGCAGAGTCCTACAGCTGCGGCTGCTCCCGTCTCCTCTCCGATTCTCACGGGAGGGAGCTGGGAGGCTTCGCATTCAGGTCTTGTCTGACTCCTGCCTCTTGCTCCCATTTGCCTTTTGTTTTCATGCTGGTTTCGGCAGAACTCTCCTCAGATCTCTTGCGCTGGAGCAGTTATTGAAATGCAACATGTAACTTCCCTATGTACATCTCACTATTCGATTAGCCTTTTTTAATGGCCCCTTATTGAACTGAGGCTTAAACTGGGTAAGACTGATAGTAATAGAACATTTAATTGTGTGCTTGCCTAGCTCTGTCCTAATTAAATATTGTTTTTCATTTGGTGGGTTATGCAGTGATGGTTTTTCCCCGTCAGTGACGAGAACATGGGAGCTCTCCGGGAATGTAGATGAGTTGCTGATTGATTCTGTGCTGTCAGAACAGGGATGTACAGTAATTCTCCAGCTCCATTGCTTGGCTTGTTCCAGGCTGTGCTGGCGAACGTGCTGGAGGGAGTGCTCCAGCCTGGTTGTGGGACTGGAGGAGAAGGGATTGGAGAAATCTCCAGTTCTGATGGCTGATTACAGCTCCAACCAGCTGTTTGCTTGTGACGAATTCTGATGTCAATGAACACTCCAAGCTGTGGTCAGGCAGGCTGGGAGGTGGCTCCTGTTGTCATGGCTAAGTATGTATGGAGCTGGGCTGCTTGAACCGGAAGCACAGTGACAATCTGTATCCCTATGTTCATCCTTTCTACAAAACTATAATGGATTTTGTACAAAGTATGCCTTGTGAGGTTTCATTCAAAAACATGTATTCCGCTGAACATTATTGTCCTGGTAAAATGTGCGTGGCAAGATTGTATGTAAAGTTATAAGATTCTACTCTATAAGACATGTTCCAAGTCTGGGGAAACCACTTCAAACCAGTTCCCCAGAGACAAAAGGCTAGCCAACACTGGAGCCAGGTGTCATCAACATCAGATGGACAGTTACCTGGTTAAGTGGTCATTCTTTGGCAGGAAAAAGGGGGTGAGCAAGAAATTTACATTATGGCCAAGGAACAGCTGGAAGTTCTTGTCCGCACAGACATTCTATCTCCTGAACCCCAGCTGGAGATGATTTTCCAAAGGAAAGGCAAAGTATAAGAAAAGGGGAACAGAGCCCCCAAATCTTCTCTCCCTTCATCTCTACTCACGGCATCGACAATACTTGAAAGACAAAGGAAGCATCACTGGACTGGGGAGGGATCCTGGCTGAAAGATTCAGTCAGACTGCAAAAGCATGTGGTGAGAGAGCCATTTTGCTTTGAATTCACTTAGCTCATTAAGTTAGGTATTTGTTTTACCTTTTATGCCTCATTACTTGTAGTCACTTAAAAGATATCTGTAGTTAATAAAATAGTTTTACCTAAATCAGTGTGTTTGGTTGAAGTGTTTGGGAACCTCCATTGGAGATAACAGGGGTTGTGCATATTATTTCCTATTCATGAATGGATGGACTTTCTATAAGCTCGCATTGTCCAGAGGAGGAGAGAGCTGGGCGGTACAAGACGCACATTTCTGGGGATAAGTCTGGGACGGGGAATTTGCTGGTGTCACTTGGTAACACAGTTCGGGAGTGGGCGGCTGTCGCACTCTTGCAGCACAGCTGGGAGTAACGTAGAGGCTGGAGGCGGGGTGTGCGGACACCGGGAGTGGTAATGCTCACAATGAAGCCGTGTAAAAGGCACCCCAGGTTGGAGCACTGAGGGGACGCAGTATGGAGGCTTGAACAGCTGTACCTAGGGTAACGTCCCAGTCCGGCTCCCAGGACCAGAAGGGCCGGTTAAGGATGGAATGGTGACTTCTGAGCCCAATGCGGAGCGACGTACCCTGGTCTAGGCAGGGTCCTCTAGCAGGTACCTCCACCACTGAGTGGCAGCAGCACCAGGGCTGGGAACAACCAAAGACGGGCCAAGAGCCTGACTCCACCTTTCTTTTTAAAACCTCATGACTTTCTGGGTCTGACCTGTGCTTTTGAACACGTAGGGCTGCTGAGACTGGCGCCGTGCGTCTGCTGGCGGGGTTCAGGCTGTCGTTCTGGGGCTGGTGGAGCCACTGCAGTGGGGATGGTGTTTGCAGGAGGGGTTGGGGAGACTCTCCTCAGACATGTAGCCTCTGATGACCAGGCGAGTCGCTCTCCTCGATTGTCGTCTTCCGGCCCCTTGTCCCCAGGGGTCAGACGCTCCTGTCTCGTCTGCCACGCTCTGCTCCATGCGCTTATCCTGCCTGCCGCATGCGCTGGGAGGATGCCCCGTCTCTGGGGCACACGGCTCAAAAGAGGAAGTGGAGCCACTGCAGCCTCCCTTCCTATGGAGACTCCTTGTGCAGCAGGGCGGGGAGCTAGACAACTGCTGGTGGCCAAAAGTGGACTGATCTCCAGATCTGTCACGGGGACTCCAGCTCCCTCCCAGCTGCAGTGGGAGCCTGAGCTAAACCTGCTGCTTCTGGAGGCTGCTGAGCTTAATATTCCTTCCCTTGTTGACGCCTTGTCCTGCCCCTGGCCCCATGTACCCATACTCCAGCTTGTGTCCATCAGTGCAGTGCGAATGGCACAGTTCTGAAATGAATGCCAGCACCTCTGACTCGGGGCACGTATGAGGCCAGCCATTAAGGGGGAACAAGACTCAGCCATTTACTAGGCTGCCAGTGTCTTGGAGGCCTCTGGAAACTTCATAACAAAATCAAGAGGCATTTGCCACACGGCCGAGAGTGCCATCCTCAGGGCACAAACCCCAAACTGGTTGTGTTCAATGCTTACCTTTCACAACCAAGTAACAAGTGTGAATTCCTCAAGCATTAGAATGGCCTTGCCATGGAGTCATACAGTCCCCTTGGGCATTCCAGTCTGTCTTGCCACCCAGGTAAGCCTGTCTTTGTGGTAGATGGTCCCTTTACATAGAATATCAGAACAATATTCAGGCTACTCCCAGTCCCAAAAGACCAGTCATTTGCACCTCAGATCTCTCACCAAAGACAACACTTGTAGCCAGTCCTGTAGTAAACTACTTAAACTAAGGAAAAGAAATGTTACTTACGAGGTTAAAGCAGGTAAATGTACAAGCACACAAGTGAGTTAGCCTTGGGTTTCATAAGATAATAGAAGCTGCTCTAATATGCAAGATCTGTCTGCCCTGGAGGGCTAACCCACGCCAAGCAGCTTGGGGATCCCTTGCTTAAGCTTATAAGTATCCTCCTCTCCAAATTCCAAACGGCACCTTGGTCACGTTTATTCTAGTCAGGGATTTTTATTCCCTTCCTCTGGAGTTCAAACTGATGGAACAAGTGTCAGCACCTGTCTCCTTTTCATGGTGGGGGAGTGTGTGTGTGGACAATCAACAAAGTCTTTGGCCTTTATTTCACAACGGCTCGTTTGGTTTCAGTGGGCCCTGGTATGCAGGACCAGCACTTTGCAATAATTCATGCTGCTTTCCTGTTCGGTGAGCTACACAGGGACAGAGGTTTGCAATGCAAACACTCAATGTAACTTTAGACCATGGGCTGCAGATATTATAAGCGAGATCAATACATGTAGCATCCTACAAGCATTTCATATAGTCTAAACTAGGGCTGCCAAGCACTTTAAAAAAAATTAATTGCACTGTTAATGATAGAATACCATTTATTTAAATATTTTTTGATGTTTTCTACATTTTCAAATATTGATTTCCGTTACAAACACAGAATACAAAATGTACAATGCTCGCTTTACATTTTTGATTACAAGTATTTGCGCTGTAAAAAAACAAAAAATAGTATTTTTCAATTCACCTAATACAAGTACTGTAGTGCAATCTCTTTATCATGAAAGTTGAACTTACAAATATAGAATTATGTACAAAAAACCTGCATTCAAAAGTAAAACAATGTAAAATTGTAAAGCCTGCAAGTCCACTCAGTCCTACTTCTTATTCAGGCAATCGCTAAGACAAACAAGTTTGTTTACATGTGCAGGAGATAATGCTGCCGGCTTCTTGTTTACAATGTCTTCTGAAAGTGAGAACAGGCATTCGCAAGGCACAGCTGTAGCCGGCGTCGCAAGATATTTGCATTCCAGATGTGCTAAAGATTCATATGTCCCTTCACGCTTCAACCACCATTCCAGTGGACGTGCATCCATGCTGATGACGGGTTCTGCTTAATAACAATCCAAAGCAGTGCAGGCTCACGCATGTTTATTTGCATCATCCGAGTCAGATGCCACCAGCACAAGGTTGATTTTTCCCTTTTGACGGTTCGGGTTTTGTAGTTTCTGCATCGGAGTGTTGCTCTTTTAAGGCTTCTGAAAGCATGCTCCACACCTCGTCCCTCTCAGATTTTGGAAGGCACTTCATATTCTTAAACCTTGGGTCAAGTGCTGTAGCTAGCTTTAGAAATCTCCCATTGGTACCTTCTTTGTGTTTTGTGAAATCTGCAGTGAAAATGTTCTTAAAATGAACAACATGTACTGGGTCATCATCCGAGACTGCTAGAACATGAACTATAGGGCAGACTGCGGGTAAAACAGAGCAGGGGCCATACAATTCTCCTCCTGAGGAGTTCAGTTACAAATATAATTAACTCATTATTTTTTTAATGAGTGGCATCCGCGTGGAAGCATGTCCTCTGGAATGGTGGCCAAAGCACGAAGGGGCATGTGAATGATTAGCATATCTGGCATGTAAATACCGTGCAACGCTGGCTACAAAAGTGCCATGCAAATGCCTGTTCTCACTTTCTGGTGACGCTGTAAATAAGAAGAGAGCAGCATTATCTCCTGTAAATGTAAACAAACTGGTTTCTCTTAGCGATTGGCTGCGCGGGAAATAGGACTGAGTGGACTTGTAGGCTCTGAAGTTGCATTGTTTTGTTTGAGTGCAGTTTTATGTAACAAAAAAAAAATCTACATTTGTAAGTTGCACTTTCACGACAGAGATTGCATTACAGTCCTTGTGTGAGGTGAACTGAGAAATACTTTCTTTTGTCTATCATTTTTACAGTGCAAATATTTATAATCAAAAGTAATATACACTTTGATTTCAATTACAACACAGAATACAATATATATGAAAACATAGAAAAACATCCAAAATATTTAATTTCTATTGGTTAACAGTGTGATTAAAATGGCAATTAATAGCAATTAATTTTTTTAATCACGATTAATTTTTTTGAGTTAATCATGTATGTTAACTGCGTTAATTGACAGCCCTACCCTAGTCTAAACACCTTCAGCTTCACATCGGTTTTAACAAGGCTAATGCACAGGTCAGCCAGACTGGTTTCCAGCTATCTGGAATTGCTGGTTGGTGATACGCTCCATCTCCGTGTCCAGTGAAGTGTAGGGGCCTTGGCAGGAGCTGGCACCTGGTCTGCCAGCGTCACCACATTGATTTTAACCAAGCTGAGAAACCAGCCATGCTTTAACTATCTCATTTACCGCTGGTGTCAGACACGAGCCCGGAGAAGCTAATGAAGAGACCGATGCTGCAGCTCCCTAGTGGAGTCTTGCTCTGTCCCTTCTTCAGCCGCTGGGGTGAGACTTCAGATGGGATTGTGGTGATTGTCTGGAAGCATCCAGGTCCCAGGGCTGCTTGAGGCTGGCGGAGGTGGGGGCCCCGTGCTCTGTTCTTTCCCAGCTGCTGCAGGGATTCCCCTGCATTTGCCTATTAGCAGCACTGTCTGCATGCTGCTCCTTCCCCTCCTGGGCTTGTCTTTTCCATTAGGCAAAGTGGGCTCTGACTCCTGGGCTCCGTAGGGAGCAGGAAACCAGGTGTCGTGGCCGGCTGAGCACCTGGCTCTGGGAATCTGCCTCGCCTGTGTCAGCACAGCTCTGGGTTTGTTAGTTAACTTGGGCTCCCTCCGCTAGCTGCGTCTGCAGCAGCAGCCCAGAGACTAGCGGGTCCGTTGTGCCTCTGGACTAAAGGGCTCTGCTGAGCGGACGCCATGGTTTCCCTTAGTGCCCACCGCTCTGCAGGAGCTACCACAGACGTGACCACGATGTGACTGTTCACTGGTGTGAACGCGCCGCGACCCCAGGCTCAACTGGGGGGCTGGCTCCTCTCCAGTGCGTCTCCCCTTGCAGGCAGGACAGTAGCTGATACTCGGAGCCCAAGACCAATCCCGTGTGTTCCTGCCGTTGGAAGCTTCCCCTACACAGAGGCCTGGACTCCGGAGGGGCCAGGTGACGCATCGGGCGCTGACGTGCTGACACTTGGCTCTGAAGCTTCTAGATCATGTTCTGAATAATGCAGGAGCTTAATTGGGCCAGTGCATTGGTACAAGTGACAGCTTCTTCCTCGGAGTCTGTATCCTCCATAAGGAAAGTCTGCCCTTCTCAAAGCAGCCTGATCTGAGTAGCCTTAAATAGGGTTTTGCAGTCCCCCCGGACCAGCCTGTTCTGTATTGATTAAATTGAGGGCTGGATTGAATGTTGCTTTGGCAGCCGGTTACTGTGTTGTGCCTGCTCGGTACATAGATGGAGAGCTCGGGGAGGCAGCAGCTGGCTGCAATAGACAAGACTGGCTCCCCCCCCCCGGAGTTGTGCTTTGTTTACAAGGGACGCATGCATCCTCTGCAGGGCAGTGAGGGTGAAGGAATGCAAAGCAAAGATTTCTGAGCAGTTCAAAATCCTCTGCCAGGTTTTGTCTGCAGTGGGGATGTTCGCAAATAGATTTCCCGGGGGGTGGCAGCACCCAAAATGGACCCAGTACCCAGCTGGGTGAGACTCCAGGTCGCTAGATGAGCGATGGTGAAGCTTTAAACGCCACATGAATTTCCACAGCAGGAACAGGCCTGCCCAGGCTCTAGATTGAGCATTACCAGAGCAGAACTAGTGTCCTCGCTGGCAAAGCTAAGAAACGCCGGGGATGCTGGGAAAGGAAGGAGGGGTGATGCCCTAGTTAGCCTTGACTCCCGCCTTGGCGCTGCTAAGGAGCCAGCCCTATGGGGGGTGCTCGGAAGCTGACCCAGAGTTGCTGGTCTGGGATCTGAGCCTCTGGCTTGGCGACTTTGCCGTAGGCTGTTAGAGCAATGACACTTGATCACTAGAGTCAAGCGTCCATCAAATGCTTAGAGACCTCAGCAGGCGAGCAAGCTGTGACCTCCTGGGAGCCATGCAAACTTTCTGAATGGGAGAGGGGGACTGTAAGGCCAGAGATCTTTTTCTGCAGCTACGTTAGGACGGCAGCAGCCATGAGCCAAGAAGCAGAAAGTCACATTCTCTCTCAGTTCTATCCAAACAATGAAATATCGGGCTGTTAAGGAGATCCTGTTCTAATAGAATCCACCTTCACCAGATAAAGATACAGATCTTAAGAGGTTTAAAGAAAACTTTGTCTGATGGCATCTGTCTGGCAGGGAATCGCTTATCAACAGTTGTGAGTGTGAAATCAACACTTCTTTATTGTTTTATGGTCCCTACTTCTCTCTTGTTTATCTGAATGGTTTCTGTCTGATTCTTTAATTGTTTGTCCGTTGCATAACTAATTTTGCAAGATTTAAATCAGCTATAGTGGTGGGGTCTGATTGGTTAAAGAATTGTTTTGTAGTGGGCTAGGATTGGTACAAAACACTGTTTTGTAGAACTTTAGTTTAAAATGATTGGTTAAGGTACAGCTAAGCAGAATTCCGGTTTAACTATATAAACTGGGGTCCAACAGGAAGTTCTTTGGAACCTAACCCCAGGACCCAGCCCAAGATCAGAGCTGCCAGATCTCAACACCCTGCCAACTATATCACGCAGAAGTTGGAGGAGCCCTGGATGACCTGATCCTGACTGGCCCCTAGGAAACGTTTGTCTGCCTTATTGGGAGTGGTGAGCATCAAATGCTCAGCGTGTGCGTTCTGGTTTGGGAACTGATAATAAATAGAGGTTAAGGATATCCTTGTGTAAGGCTCTTTCACTGGTAAAAGGCCCCACAAACTGGCAGAAGATTATGCCCTGAGCCCTGGGAATTGGATAAGGAGGGGTACTTAAATTAACCAAGTTACACTCTGAGCCCTAGGAGTTGGGTATGGGTGGCCCTGAGCCCTAGAACCTAGTAAAGGGTGGGGGTGCCTACATTAATGGGGTTACGCCTTGAGCCCACAGAAAGGTAAATGTGGGTGCCCTAGAGTGTGCAGGTAACAGGACACCAAGTTGGGAGATGTTCAAAGCATATTGGACAAGGGTCACAGGCCTTGGGAGACTAGCCAGAGTAACGGGCAGGCCCTGCCATGCGAGTATCCCTCTGACAAAGGCTCAGGAGCACAGCAGTCCTTGTTACCAGTCCCCACCTAACTCTCGACTGGGCCATGTGACTTACGCCTGGCTGGAAAGCGGAGGGATGAAAGGACCCTGGTGCTGGAGGTTAATGGGTGACCTGGCCTCTCCTCGGTCCTCAGGAGAGGTCAGAGAGGAAGTTAGTTTGTTGCTATTTCTAGTCCCTTGTGGATTTTTGCCCAAAAATCACAGCAAGAGGCTCTGGGGGCAGAGGGGAGGGGCTGTTTTGCCTGTTGGGGGAGGTGACTCTGGGGGCCGGTTTGCCCAGGGGAGGCGGCTCTGGGGAGCGCAGGTTGCCTGGGGGCGGCGGCTCTGGGGGCTGGTTTGCCCAGGAGAGGCGGCTCTGGGGCCATTTGCTCTGGAGAGTCAGTGTGGGGGCGAGTTTGCCCGGGGGAAGGCGGCTGGGGGGGGCAGTTTGCCAGGGGGAGGTGGCTGGGGGGGCAGTTTGCCAGGGGGAGGCAGCTCTGGGGCTGGTTTGCCCAGGGGAGGCGGCTCTGGGGGCCATTTGCTCTGGAGAGTCAGTGTGGGGGCGAGTTTGCCCGGGGGAAGGCGGCTGGGGGGGGCAGTTTGCCAGGGGGAGGTGGCTCTGGGGGCCATTTGCTCTGGAGAGTCAGTGTGGGGGCGAGTTTGCCCTGGGGAAGGCGGCTGGGGGGGGGGCAGTTTGCCAGGGGGAGGCGGCTCTGGGGGCCATTTGCTCTGGGGATCTGGGGCCCCTGCTCACTCCGGTCTCTCCCAGGAGCCAGTTCACGAGCCGTGGGCCAGTGGCTGAGAAGTCTCCACCTGCTGCAGGTCCGAGCCTGGCCTTTGGGGACGACGGTTCCATGGTCTCGGGGGATGTGGCCAGGGCAGCTCATGGGCACGCAGGCTGAGGCCCCCGTGGGTAGCCTGGGCCAACCCCGCGGAGGGCGCTGACGACGAGAACCGAGTCTGACCCAGGGTCCAGAGGGAGCAGCGCCGGCAGCCAAGCCGGGTACGTTGCTCTGACCCACAAGGGCTGGTTGAGGGTTTCTTAGGCTATTGCGTGTGTCTCTGATCCCTGCTGGAGACTCGCCTTGTGGACTCCTCTCCTCCCGCTGGAAGCGGGTTCCGGGGCTGGCCACTCCCTGAGGCCGTGGGAACCGCGGGCCAGCGAGACCCTGGCTGTGCGTGGCTGCAGCCCGGGAGGCAACACGCGGGCCGCAGCCCAAACTCGGCCCCTGGGGGCCGGGACGCGAGACGTGCGTTCAGGCTCCTGCCGGCCCCGCTGCTGTATTCCGTGTGCACGGCACGGCACCGCCTGCCTCAGTGGGGCCACGGGAGCAGCGAGGGGGGCAGGGCCCTCGGGTGGCTGCAGCTGCTGGTCAGGAGGGGTGCAGAGGTGGGTGGCAGAGATATGGGGTCTCACCACTGGCCTCTCCCATTCAGCCAGCACCCCCTGCTGCTCCTCAGCACCTCCCCCTCCCCCCGCCCCCCCAAATCAAGGAGCTGCTGCCTCCTGGAAGGGAAATAGGGGAAGGAGGGGGCACCTCTGGCTGGCCTTCACTGGCCCCACAGCAGCCCGGCTGGCCATGAGGATCAGCTACCACTCAGCCCCTGGCCCATGGGGACGTGGTGTGGGGCTGGGCTGAGGGAACGGGCCAGGCCCTGCGGGGCAATCGGCTGTAGCTGGGTGTTCCAGCCGCGAGGCCTCTTCTGTGCAATGTGGGCACCAACCTGCCCCCTTGCAGCTCCTGTCCCTGCCAGCGCCCCTCTCTGCCACCTTCCAGGCTCACAGCCTCAGGCCCAGATTCGTGTTCTCTTCCTCCAGTCTCCTGCTGAGCTGCTGGCTCTTCCTCCCCGGTGTCTCCAAAGTTCAGCCTTTCTGGCGGCTGGGGCCAGGCCAGCCCTTGCCTTGGCTACTGCCCCCTCCTCCCCATCTTTGGGCAGCAGGGCCCCTCCGCCACACACCCCTCCCTGAATTCCCTGCCTTGCTGTGGGCTCTGCCCAGGTCTCCTCCAGCTGCCTGGCTCTCCACCCAGCACCCCGGCTCCCTCAGTGAGCTCTGTCGCAGAAGCAGCTCCAAGCTCCTTCGCCCACAAACTGTCCTGGGCCTTCTCCTGGGCTGGCCCCTGCTGTGGGGTCACCTGGCCTGACCCAGACAACTTTCCTCTTTTCCAAATCCTCCCTCCAGGCTCCCTTTCCCTCAGTGACCCGGCCACTGCCGGCCTTCGCTCCAGCCCCCTGTATCAATGAAACCTCACACGCTGGCCATGTAACCCTTCTGCCAGGTGGGCCACCGCAGCAACGGGGCTGGGTACAATGTATTTAGAGTCCCTCCGGACAAATAATTAAACCACCCTGAGCCCCCACCCAGAAATCTGGGAAACTAAACGCCCCTCCGTGGGTGCCCGTAACAGGCACAATCTCCCTGCTCACAAGAACTCTGAGGCTGTGCGTGCGAGGGGCTTGGTGGGAAGGCAAGGAGCAGAGCTTGCGCTTGGGAAAAGACAGCCACAGTCAAAAGAGCAAATAAAGAGTAAAATTTGCCCCACTCCGGTCACTCCGGCAGTGGTCAGTCTCAGCTGCCTTCCTGCACACCGCTGAGAGTGTCCCACAGGAGCTAGGCCCTGGACTGCACCACCAAATCCAACTCGTGCTTGGAATCAGCGAGTAGGAGCGGACTGAGTAGCTCTTTACACGTCTGTCTCAAGTGCTTTGCTGGCTGTTCAGGAGATGCCATCACCTTAATGCAGTTTAACGGAGCAGCTGTATTGAGGTGTTGGGTAGGTGGAGTTTCAATGGAGAACACTGCTGCTGTCCTCGGTCACGTCTTGCTGCAGAGTCCTCAATCTGGGTCACCTCTCACAGCTAAAGCCGCACAGGAGAGGGGCCAAGAACTCATAAGACTCTTGAGCAAAGTCCTGACTGGTTGGAAATAACCTCTTGGCCACAAGATACCTCCCCCACCAGGCTGCTCTGAGAGCCCACTACCCCCCAAAATCCAAATTCATGCACGGTTACAGTGACTCCTCACGTGCCACCAGAGGAATTGTGGGTAGGCAGCATATCCAAATTTAGTGTCTCTATGGCACCACTTTTCCCTTTGCACCGTAGAAGGGGTAGAGAGCTCTACCCTTCTGGAGCTCCTGGCCAGAGGGCAAAGCGATCGACATCTATTTAACAAGCCCGTGTCACGACCTGTCCTCCAGAGCCCTGCTCTCGGCCATACAGGCATCCCCTGCAGACACTTACGGACTCCATTCCCACCACCCACGTGGGCCGTCTGGCAGGGCTGTTACCCCAGGGTACAGAGCGGGAGCTGGGGTCCAGGGAGACTAAACGGGGGTCCTGCGGGGAGCTGGTGGTGAAGCCAGGCACTGACTTGCTGAGGAGGGCTGGCTGGGCCATGAGGAAAAAACAAAGTTTCAGAACTTGTTTTCATTGCAGTGCGGAGCAAACCAGAGCCCTCGTCATGTTTTTCACAAATGGCGGCACCCCCAGACTAGCCAATAGCCCAGTGGTTCGGCCACTCCCCCCGTCTCATCTCTCGTGATCTGTGCCGAATTGGGCAGAGTAGGGACTTGACCCTGGGTCTCCCCTACCCCAGGTGTGTGCCCTGAGCACTGGGCTATGAACTAGTCTGGGGGATCCCTCTTCTTTGGATCAGAAATTCCATCCTGGGCCTGAGAAACCTTCCCAAGGATAAAAGTTTCCTTGAAACTGACACGCTTCCGCCAAGAGTTTTGGTGGCGACAAATAAGCATTTTCTGATCAAAAAAACCCACGTCACTGGAAAATTCCCTCTATTTCCAAGCCCTGCTCTCCTGCCATAACCACAGGCCCCTCTCCCCTCTTGTCCTCTCCCACTGGGTGTTGACCCTGGAGCAGCAGCCAAGCAATTGTGTTGATTGTGAAGGCCCCTGCATGCCAACAGTGCTGTACAGCTCACTACCAGCGAGTTTTCACTTACCCTTCGCCGTCCCAGAATACCTTGCATTTCTCCTTTTCTGTTGCTTGGCTACCCCCAGCTTTGGCCTCTAAATTTCACCGTAAGGTCACGGACGCAGATGAAATCCATATTTTTATTACATTTTAAAGAGCATAATTGCTTCATATCCTGTATGGAGATGAGTATGACAGATGTCAAATTAAATCATACACCCATCATTTATTTATCGATGATTATAGTAAAGATATATTAATATAGCCTTACGCTTTATGGAATTATACACAATAAAATATATTAAGTCTTATTGGCCAATATTTTTCGAATCCTGGCAGGTTTTTACAGCCACTTATTCAATTGAGACCCCCCTGCAACTCCCCTAACAGAGCTGGAAGGGTATTGACCAGACAATTGGAAAACACTTGAGAGCTTTGATCTTGCTGTGATTAGATTGTATTGCTCCTTAGCTTTATGAAGGGTCCTGCATAAGGTGCTTTGTAGTCTTTGAAATGAGCGGACAGTAGCTTAGAACGTGCAGTGGTTAAATCTAGGTCACCAGAGAAGGTTAAGTACCAGAGCAGAGCGTGCAAGCCCAGCTGTTATTTGACTGCTTGGCCAGGATTATTGCAGGGCTAAACCAGGATTAGGTTATTGTGAAACAAGGCTAAGATTTCTAATGATGAGGTGGGGGTTGAGCTGAGGGGTTTGCTTTGGACCAGACGCTCTGTGTCAGGAGAAGGCGATTCTCAACATCATCACTGTGCCTTCCTTTGCCTCATTTGGCTTCCTGCGGGTGCCTGCCTGGCCTGCAGAACCCAGGGCAAATCTTCCATTTCCTTTCCCTGGTGAGGGAGAATCTTCAGCATGTTTTGTCTTGTGGGAATGCCGAGGAGCCCCCGTCCTGGACCGGCCCCCCCAGTGTACCAGCTGCTGTATGAACACGGAACACAGACTCGGACCCTGCCCCCAAACGCTAACAATCAAACCAGACTGCGAGCTCTCCGGGCCGCAGTACGGGGTGCTGATTGGCTTTAGATTCTGGTGCCTGGCAGGTTTCCGTGCTATTTCCCGTTGTAGCCCCTTTGCAGCCAGTGCGGCTCCCAAGCCAGTGGGCCCATCCCAGGCCTCTGAGTGTGCCCCCCACCCCCCACCCCCGCGCACTGGCTGCTGCCTCCGGCCCCAGTGGGGCAGCTGCACCAGGGCCAACCCTGGCGTAGACAGGCAGAACCAACCCAAGCGGCAGAGACAGATGTGGCAGTTTCCTGCAGTATCCTCAGGAGACCTTATTGCATTAGGGTTAAGTACCTTTGGGGTCCATTGTATTAAATGCAGGGTCACATGTAACCTCTCAGGGGGCGGGAGGGGGGATGTGATGCGAGGCCTGGGAGTTGGAAAGGACTTAACTGAAAGTCTGCCAGCCAAGGATGGACTTGTGGGACAACCAAGCGTGCAGTGGACTTCTCGGGGAATCACTAGGGAGAAGTTAATGCAAATTCCCCCACTTCCAGTTAGGCAAAACCCAGCCTGTTGATGCCACACCCGGGCAGCGGGTCATTGTCTGCTGATTGCCTGTTCCTGGAGATCAAAGGCGCTAGCAGAAATGGCTGCATCGCCCAGGTGGGGCTCGGGCTCTGGATTGGAGACCGTTATGAACTTGTAACTATGGGGCAAACTCAGTTGTGGGCTTTGGAGCATTGACACGCACCAGAGCCCGAGGCTGGAGTTGGGGTGTGAAGACTCTGGTTTGGGACCAGGGATTTGGGATGTAGGAGGGGGCTCCAGGTTTGGAGAGGCTCTGGGCTGCAGGAGGGGGTATGGGCTCTGGGCTGGTGGTGTGGGCTCTAGGGTGGGGCTGGGGATGAGTGCTTTGGCATGCACGAGGGGGTTGGGGGGGGTCTCGGGGCTGGGGGTTGGGGTACGAGGGAGTGAGGGTTCTGGGGCCAGGGATGAGTGGGTTGGGGTGTAGGAGGGGGCTCTGGGTTGGGGGGGTCTCAGGGCTGTGGCAGAGGGTTGGGGTGCAGGCTTACCTCGGGTGGCTCCCGGTCAGCGGTGCAGCGGGGCTAAGGCAGGCTGCCTGCCTGTCCTGACGCTGCGTTACGTGCACCCCGGAAGCGGCCAGCAGGTCCGACACTAGTAGGTGTGTGTGTGTGGGGGGGGGGGGGCAGGAGGCTCCGCACACTGCTCTTGCCTGCTACAGGCCCCCCCCAGCTCCAGTTGGCTGGGAACTGGCTAAGGGGAGTGTGGAGCCGGTGCTCGGGGCAGGGGCAGCGTGCAGAGCCCCGTGGCCCCCCCGGCTAGGAGCCAGACCTGCTGGCCGCTTCCGGGTCGCAGTGCGATGCCAGCCAGGACAGGTAGGGACTAGCCTGCCTTAGCCTTGCAGCACCCCTGACTGGACCTTTCATGGCCCAGTCGGCGATGCTGACCGGAGCCGCCAGGGTCCTTTTTCGACCTGTGTGATGAAGTGGGACTGTTCTTAATGGTTCCTCTGAATAGTGTAGGGGTGCCTCAGTTTCCCCTAGGCAGTTCTTAAGTATCTAGGTGGTGGGGTAAGGGTGTATGATCATTGCAGAGCCCTAGAGGGCAGGTGTGTGCAGGGGTCTGGACGCAGAGAAGGGCCGACACCCTGTTTTCTGGCCACTGATGGCCTGGGCCCTTCCCCCCTTCCAGGTGAGAGTTAAAGGGTTGGAGAACAAAGGAATCCGGTGACCTCCTGGCCCGGGACAGGGACAAAGCCCAGGGGAGGAGGGGCTGGAGGGAGTTTTCAGTTTGGGGCTGGCTGGGACATGGAGTGAAGGGCAGACGTGGTTGTCTGGCTCACTGCCCCCCAAAATGGACCCAGCTGAGGGGTCCTGTTCTCTGCACCTGCAAACTCTGTGTTAGACCATGTTCCTGTCGTCTGATAAACCTCTGTTTCGCTGGCTGGCTGAGAGTCACGTCTGACTGCGGAGTTGGGGGGCAGGACCCTCTGGCCCCCCCAGGACCCCGCCTGGGCGGACTCGCTGTGGGAAGCGCACGGAGGGGCAGAGGAGGCTGAATGCTCCAAGGTCAGACCCAGGAAGGGGGAAGCTGTGTGAGCTGTGTGTCCTGCAGACAGGCTGCTCATAGAAAGGAGACTTCCCCAGAGTCCTGCCTGGCTTCATAGGGAGCAGATCCAGAGCATGGCCCGGGAACTCCGTGACAACCTGGTGTTCCAGTCGAAAATTGTACACCTGGTCACCCTAAGTTACCCTGAACGGTGACGGTGGTGACTTGCAAGGTGCAGCTGCCCCTGCATTGCAACTGGGCTGTGCTGCACCCGGGGCGGCGATGCCAGAGGTTGGAACTGGGGCTAAGTCCCAGTGTAAACGAGACCTTACCTTAGTCCCACACAGGGCTGGGCTGTGAGGCTCCTTTCTCTTCACCCTCTCTCCCCCGCACTCCGGCTGGTAGGAATGTGCAGAGATCGGTTCAGTCATTACAGAGTCGTCTCTTGTTGGGAAAGGTAAAATTTCCTGTCCTGGTTCAAACTGGCCTGTGGAACCACCCGCCAAACCCTCCCCAGGGCTTAGTTGTGATCCTCAGCCACAGTGACCCTGTCCTTCTCCCCACTGGGCTAGTGCTGCGTGAACCCACAGGCCGCGCCCTGCGTCCCGGGGTTTGCAATCTAAGGGCTGGCTGGGGGCTGGCCCTTGTGCGCTGCACAAGGATGAAGTGGAGACGGGGCCCCACGCAGCCAGACACAGCGGCAGCCCCTGCACAAGGACTCTGCAGGCTGAGCGCCCCCGAAGCGGAGCTAGCCAGCTGCAGAGGGGAGCAGATGGTGCAGGGGCTGCGCTCCAGGGGACGCGGTGCCTCCAGAACCCCTGCCGTTCTCACGCGTCTCCTGCAAGGGGCTGTGGTTTCACACCGGGAGCCAGCCCTGCCCCTGTCGGAGAGCAAGCACGGCGCAAGGGTGAATCTGACCTGGACTGAAGTTCATTCACTGCGGCGGGGTGGGGAAGCCTGTTGCCGGGTGGCCGTGAAAGGATTCGCTTGCATTGCACGCCAGTGTGACCTTTGGAGGCCCTTTTACCTACAGCCAGTACAAAAGGTCACACTGATTAGTGCGGAGCTGCAGCCAGTGCTGTCAGCCAAGGACTAACGAGGCCAGCTGGCGCTGCAGCCTAGGAAGCAAACGAGGGCGTGGTGCCCCCAGACCTCTGCAGTTAATGCAGCCAGAGGCTCAGCTTGGGCATGCCGGTCAGGAGTCAGTGGGGGGCAGAGGAGCAGGAAGGCTGGGCCCTGGCTTGTGTGGATGGGGTCCTGGATGGAGCTGGGGGTTGCCTCTTGGGGTGGCTTTTCTGCAATGTGTGAAGGAGGGGGTGGAGCGAGTCTGGGAACCTGAGATTTACTAGATTGTTCCAGTGCCCCCAGGAGCACAAAGCTGCAGGACTGACCCCCCCCCATTCCACCCGGGCAAACCCCACTACAGTGACCGAGGGAGCCCAGGGTCCTGCAGCCCATCGCTAGCACTCCCCGGCTGGCTGCGCAGAGCCTCCATGAGCCTGTGGTGCAGGCCCGGGCCTGGAGACCTCAGTTCCCGGCTCTAGTACAGCCTCCCCATGGGACCTGAAGTAAGTTCCTGAGCTCTGGGCCTCAGTTCCCCATGTGTGGAGCAGGGCAGATGTTTCCTTTCTCCCATCCTGAGCCTGCCTGGTCAGTTGGGACTGTGTGCGGCCTGGGGCAGGGATGGGCTGCTAGGCTACTCCGCTGGAACCCTGGGTTGACGATTGCTGGGCTCGGGTCTCTCCACTACGCTAACGCGGCCATACTGTGGTTAGATCCTCTGACTCGGGTCTGGGGCTTGAGCTGCGTCCACACTGCAAAGTAACAGGCTTGGACCCACGTCTCAGTCGGACTCTGGCTCCCCCCATGTGAGGTGAGTCCTGGGTCCTGAGTGCTTGCTGATCCGAGTCTATGGTTGCCAGGCGTCTGGTTTTTGACAGGAATGCCTGGTCGAAAAGGGACCCTGCTGGGTCCGGTCAGCACTGCTGACCAGGCCGCTAAAAGTCTGTTTGGCCACAGCAGGGCAGACAGGCTCCGTGCCCAGCTCTGCGTGGCCTCCAGGACGTGGTGTCCCATCCCTCTGGCTCCTAGGCACAGGGGCAGCCAGGGGGCTCCGCGTGCTGCCCCCATCTGGAGGCTCCACCCCGAGCGCTGGCTCCGCGGCTCCCACTGGCTGCAACCTGGGCTGCCTCTCCCTCAGGGGTGGTTACGTGCCCCTCTCGGGTCTGGTGAGGGGCAGGGACTGGAAGCATAACTGGCCATTTCAGGTAGTTCAAGACAATCCGCCTCCCTAGACAAAGCCACAGGGTGCCGCCCCCTCCGACCCCCGAGATCAGAGGTTCTCAGCTTGGGTGGGGGGGGACTGGACTTCCTGGGGGTGCAGTGATCCTTCTGACAGTTCAGTGGCTATGGCAGAAATGGGGTGTGGGGAGAACCACCAGGTTGCTGCACCACTCACTCAGATTTGCCCGGCCACCCCTCCTCCATGACAGAGGGCTGGCTGGGCCAAATCTGAGGAGTGGCTTTGGACCTGGTGCACAGGGCTGCAGCACCATGCAGGCTTGGCCTGGCACCCCTGCGGCCCTAAGCAGAGTCGGCCACCCTTGGGAGCTGCCTGGATTTCCATGGCTAGCGCGGCCCCTGGGCCGTTTGCAATATCTCCTGTGTCTCTTGCAGGTGAGCCGTGAGTGTGCTCGGCCCGCCTCAGGACGGGTGGCTGAGAAGAGTCTTGTGCTGGCTGGTGGGGCTATAACGTGTCCCTACGAATCAAACTGCCTGTTTCCCCTTCCCGTGCCAGCCTAGGCGGTGATTCTGGTGGGGTTTCTTTCCTGTGTGCGCAGACCAGCTCTGTGGGGATCTGGCTTTGGGTGGGGTTCAGATGTCGGCTGTTGATGTGGCTGGCCGGTTCTGTGGAGGCATAAAAGCCACGCTCCAAATCGTGCTGTTCGGGCGGATGGGCAGCGTGAGCAAACTGCGAGCCCCGGCCTGGCGCCGCTTTCTGGAGACTTGCACCCTGGCTTCCAGCCTCACTTCAGTGCAGCAGAAGGGCCTTTTGAGTGCTGCGAACCCTAGAAGAAGCTGCCTTCTCCTGGGTACCAGGATTGTGAATGACCTTTAAGTAGGGCTGTACGATCCCAGTCAGGGAGGGGGCACTATTTAATATGCACTGTACTAGCAGGGAAATCACGGGCGCTGACAGAGGTCAGCGAGAGAAAGACGCGTGGGAGACGGGCTCCGCTCTGCAGAGCACGAGCGATGGAGTTTCCGCTCTCGGAGGGAGGATCATTCGTTACCCTGGCTGTAGGACACAAGCAGCAGGCAATATGCGCACAAGCGTCGCCCATTCCCTGGACTTAGGTACGAGGCTTTATGATATTTTATGAACACCCAGCAGCCTCACGACGAGAGCCAGAACAAAAGCCTAATCTTAGGGGACGTCAATAAATTATAACATATTAGGCACTGTCAGCGGTAGCCCTGGACTCTTAAATTTTGTTCCAATTAGAGCATTGCTTTCCCTGTCTCAGCACTTTTCCCCTCTGCTGGGTATCGATCCGTTCTCTGCGGGGATCTGACCAACTGTTGACAATTTATGGTAACATAAAGCCAGTACCTCTTGCCGCAAAAGCACAGCTTTTAATAAAACCGTGGCCACCAGCCTCCTGGAGGCAGCCTGACCTGACTATGGGATGGATTTAGCAGGTAAGGGCGCACCCGTGCCGCTAGTCATTTTGCACGTAGGGATTTTTATTGTAGCACCGAGTCTTTCAATTGTCGGAGTATTGCATAAATATCTAGGTAGCTAATTGAAGCTACAGGGGCCAGTGGAAACCAGTGAGAGCTATTGGCCCCTCCACGGGCTCAGGAGGCTCACATCTTCTCCTGACAGTTAATAGGGGCATCAGTGGGGCTTGTATGATCGTGTTCCTGATAAATCATTGTCTCCCCCGGCAGAGAGACATCTGTGTGCAGCTTTTTTATGAGGTACAGAAAGGAGACCGGTAAGAGTGGGGAGATAGGATCCTCTCCTATTACCATCTGAGTGCAGCCGAGCTCCGTGCCGAGAACAGCGCTCCTCGAGGGCTGCACTGAATAGCTGCGGTCTGGAGCACAATTACACGCTTGCAGAGATTTGCCATGCTATCGCCTCCATCTGCGCCTTGGCGAAATCTCTCATTTAGGTTTGAAAAGGCCTCGCTCTGTGTCTGGGCTGGAAGGAAGCTGGTGAGGAGTTCAGAGCTGATGGGTGGTTTTATTCATTGAACTGCAGTGGAGGTTGTAGAGACTCGGGGGAAAATGGCAGGTTCTTAGGGCTCCACCCCATGCCAGCTCCACGCCTTTCGCTATGGGGTTCATTGCTTCCCACTTCCGCCCGTCTCTGGTACGTCTGTGCTCAGGCCCCAAGCAGAGGGAGAAGGGAGCCGAACTCTGAGATGAGGAAAGGCCTCTCCAGGGCCAGGCTTAGCATCCGCTACTCCATGGCTGATTCAATGGCGTGGGCTGTTGAGTTTCCACTCTGTCCTCGGAGACAGTCACTCCAGTCACCTCCGCTTGGGAGCAAGGATAGTGGGGTGAGAAGATGACTCTCTGCTATACCAGAATGGCCAGACTGGGTCAGACCAATGGTCCACCGAGCCCAGTATCCTGTCTTCTGGTAGTGGCCGATGCCAGATGCTTCAGAGGAAATGAACAGGGCAATTATCAAGTGATCCATCCCCTGTCATCTAGTCCCATCTTCCGGCAAGTCAGAGGCTTAGGGACACCCAGAGCATGGGGTTGGCAAATAACTCTTGATGGTCCCAGGGCCAGCTCTAGGTTTTTTTTTGCCACCCCAAGCTCAGAGAGCTCAACTGCCCAAGCAGAGAAAAAGGGGGGTGGCCGGACGCCGCCCCTGGAATCGTGCCGCCCCAAACCTGTGCTTGCTTGGCTGGTGCCTAGAGCCAGTCCTGGATGGTCCTGTCCCCCATGAATTTATCTAATTCTTTTTTGAGCCCAGTTCAACAGTGTGGCCTTCACAGCATCCCCTGGCAATGAGTTCCATGGATTGACTGGGCTTTGTGTGTGACTTCCTTTTGTTTGTGTTAAACCTGCTGCCTATTAATTTCATTGGGTGACCCCTGGTTCCTGTGTTATGTGAAGGGGTGAATATCACTTCCTAATGCACTTTTCCCACACCAGTCATAATTTTATAGACCTCTATCCTATCCCCCTTTCGTCAACAGTTCCTTACTGTGGTGCCCTAAGACACTAGCTGCGTCTGGGCTAATAGTCAAATGGGACTTCCAGTCGAGTGTCGGGGCTTGAGATGTGAACGGCTGCTGGTCTAACAAGCCGCTCAGTCAATCGTCTGCTCGAAAGAGGGGTGGCTGCTGAGGGACAATGAGAGTTTTGAACTTTCTCTCCATGGATTGAGTCTGTTACCAGGATTTCAGAGTGAATGGACTCCTGCCGGGGCCCACTGGGGCCCTGGGAATAGGCTGGATGATGGGATTATTAGAGGCTCATTGTGACGACTGTTCTTGCTTACATGGACAGCGTTAGACTGATGCCAAATGTGTGATCCGGAAGGAGTTTTTCACCCCAGTAAGGAAACTGTGGATTTTCATGTTCCCTGAAGATGTGATCCGGGATCATCCAGCAGGGCCAGGTAGGTTCACTTGACAGGCTCCTTTTCCTTTGATAACAGAAGTGGAGGAGTGGATGACTCCCAAAGCCCAGCCCGTCAGGTCAGGGGGGAAATACTTTGCTTCTGCATCCCGCTCTCTTCAGCGCCCACACTGACTGGCCCCTCGGCGTCCATTGCCCTTTGTCTCTGAGGCACTTTCCCCTGCTCTCTCGTGTCCGTGAGCAGAGTGAGGGCTCAGCCTAAGTCGACGACCGCCTCAGTATTTTTAGAAGTAGTTTCAGCTGGAATTACGGCTAAGTTGCCAGTTTGTGCCTTACATTTGCAACTGGATCCCTAATCTAGGAAGTGAGACGGCAGAAGGACAAGACTTCGATTAACAGAGTCTAACAGAGCCTGGGGGCCACGAGATCATCTGCTCTGGTGGCCTGTACGTTGCAGGCAATTATGTCTCACCCAGTTACTCTGTACTGAGCCCAATCACTTGTTTGACTAAAGCATCTTCCGGAAAGATGTCAAGAGATGAAGAATCCACCACTTGCCTGGGGAGTTTGCTCCAACAGTTAATCACCCTCGCTGTTCAAAAAACAAAAAGAAAATGCGTTATTTCTAGCTTAAATTTAATGGACTTTATCTTCCAGCCATTGGCTCTTGCTATGCCTTTCTCTGCTAGATTACAGCCTTTTAGTCTGGGTGGTTTCTCCCCGCGAAGGGGTCTGTACACTGTAATCAAGTCACCTGTAGACTGTCTGTTTGCCGAACTAAACAGATGGAGCCCAATAAGAGCAGGTCGACACGACCGCACTACATCGGCGCAGCCGCACGGCTGTGGCGTGTGTGGTGAAGACGCTCTATGCTGACAGGAGAGCGCTCTCCCCGTCGGCATCGTTACTCCACACCTCTGCCAGAGGCGGAAGCTGTGTTGGCAGGACAGCGCTTAGGTTGATGTAACTTGCGTCGCTCGGGGGGAGGGGGCTTTCTCACCCCCTCTGAGTGACATAAGTTACATCGACTTAAGCGGTTGTGTAGACCAGCCTGAGTCTCTCGCTGCCGGGCGTTTCCTCCAGCCCTTGAATCACTTTGTTGCTCTTTTCTGCCCCTGCTCCAATTTTTCAACAGCCTTTTTAAAATATGGTCACTAGAACGGCCCCCAGTATCCAGCGCCTGTCTCACCCATGGCCTATCCAGAGGGAAAATCAACTGCCCACTCATGCCCACTGCTCTTCTGATTTATGCATCCAGGGATCACGTCAGTCCTTTTGGGCACAGCATCGCGCTGGGAGTTCACGCTGAGTTGCTTGTCCAGTGTCACCGCTTTCTAGGGTCCTGCCCCACATTCTGTAGGTCTGGTCTGAAATATTGGTACTTCGATGTGTAACTTTGCATTTTGCTGTATTTTAAAATGCATTTAATTTGAATGGGTCTGGTTTACCAAACGATCCCGATTGTTTTGACTGCCCTGTCCTCATCGACATTTGCCACTCCGCCAATTTTTGAGTCATTCACAAATGTTATTAGCAATGATTTAATGTTTACTTCCTGGTAATTGATGAGAATGTGTGTGTCAGACCTGGTACTGATCCTTGCGGAACACCACTAGAAACACCCCCATTAGATGGTGATTTTCTATTGAAAACTCTTTCCAGGGATTTGACAGTCTGTTTATAATCTATGTAACGTGTGCTTTGTTGAAATTGTATAGTGCTAATTTTTTAAATTAGAATGTTGCATGGTACTATGTGACACACCTTACTAAAGTGTATTAATCTACACAGTTACTCTTATCAACCAAATGTAATGTCATCAAAGAATGAAATCAGGTTTGTGTGAAGACCTGTTTTCCATATAACCATGTTGACGGGCACTTTATTCCTATCCTTTGATCCTGTATCAGCTTTTCCATAATTTTTCCTGGGACTGATGTTCAGGTTAACTGGACTGTTGTTACCCGGGTCATCCTGTTCGCTCTTTTTGAACATTGTCATTACGTTAGCCCTCTTCCAGTATTCTGGAATTCCCTGTTCTTCCAGATTTATTAGAAATTAACCTCAGTGGGCCAGAGATCTTCTTGGTCAACTCATTTGGGTGCAAGTTTCTCCAGGCCTGCTGATTTAAATAGATTTATCCGTAGTAGAGGTTGTCTAACTTCCTCCTCGGTAGGGAGCGGAGTCTGTGCTGTCACCCAGCTGGGGGGATGTGGTGATCTCTGAGGGGGCTGAGAGATGGGGCAGCAGCAGAGAGAGCTGGGAATGAGCAGGGGAGGGAGAGGGCACTGGCCCGAGGGGTGAGGGTAGGACAAAATGCAAGGAAAGCAGGTGCCTTTCCCCAGCCCTTTCCTTGTAAGTTAGGGCAAGGGTTAGGTGCATCTAACACTGTTCCTCTCCAGTCCTCGTGTGAACAAGGCCGTTGGTGGGACACTGTCTCAGCCAGCCCCGCGCGCTTTATCCAGGAGCAGGAGGCACAATTGGTCCTGTTGAAAGCGAGCGCTCGTCTCCCCTGTGCCGGCGCCTGCTGGATGGGGAGCAGCAAAGGGAGGGGCTGTCAGCAGGGTAGGATGGAGGGTGCATTGTATTTTTGGGAACGGGGTAGGTCCCCTAGCACGTCATTAATGAAACAATAAAACCCCAGCAGCAAAACCAATCATCTCACACAAGATCCCAGCCAGCTGCCCTCAGGACCCCCTCCCTACCCATTCAGCATTGTGGGGAGTGCACCCAGAGCCCTCTCCAGGCCCCTGTGGAACAGGTGCCCTTTGCAGCATGCCCCAAAGGTCACCACGTTTGGGCTGCTTTAGCCCAAGTGACAGCAAATTCCAGAGACCTGGAGCCCTCACAGAGAATCCCTGGCCAGCCACTCCCTGCCTTTTACAGTGCGAGAGGGGGGCGATTCTGTGAATCTGCTGAGGTTCCACTTAGACCTTGAAGATGAATTAAACAAACTAGATTTTCCAGTCTGCATGTTAAAGCCATGGTGAGAATGGAATCGAAAAGGGTGACCACCTTGTAGTGAGTCCAGTGAGCATTCACTTACTAATGTAATGCTGGGCTCTTTTCAGGTCAACTTTTAACTGGAGCAGTATTTATCAGATCAGGGCATGTGGTTATTTTACCCAATCAGCAATTTATTAATTCACCCAGAACCACCTCAGTATGCAATACAGCTCATCAATCAAGTATAGACACAACTAAGGTTCTAGGTAGGTACCGTCTTGCAGGCAATTGTCGTTACACCAAGGATCAATGCAAATCACCAAGATTTCTCATTACATTGACTTATGATCATCAGTTCTTTAGTACCTAACACACTCATTGCCTTCCCGCTATTTCTCCTTGGACCAATGACCCACGTTTCTTTAAGGCACGTTTGAGAGTCTGATCCCTGCTGGTGGGTCCAAAAGAGCTAAGTTTAGAACATCAGAAACAATTTCACTTATTTCAAATGTTGGTTATTTGTGTTTCTCCTTCTTTTCTTTACTATAAGCTTTGCAATGCAACCCATCACTTCTTATTCTGTTAGTCTTGGCACGGGGGCGAGTCCTTTCCGGCTAGTCTGGGCATCTTTTGCAGTGGGGATTCTGTAGCTTCTTTGTGGGTGCATCAACTCTGGGGTCCCACATGGTGACCTCACTTTTATATACCCTGATTTCAGGGCTCACCGGAGGGAGCCAGCCTCTGACATGGCACTGTGGATCTTGGTACGGGCTCGCAATGAATATACTTCGATTTATCTGGGCGGGCTTCAGCGTTGCCCACGTTCATGATTTTGTCATGATAATTATTGTTTTCCTTAAAGCCCCAGCTCCTGGAGTCAGGTGGAGATGTGATGATTTCAGCCTTCGTTCTTACAGAAAAAGTGAGTTTCTAGCCCTCAGGGCTATGGAGAAAGCTTCAACATGTGACCCCAGTGCACCCTAAAGGCTTAAAAGGCAGAAGGCAAATGACCCCCCAAAGCTAGTATTTTTACACAATCTCCTGACTTTAAAGCCAATCTCTGGATTTTGGGTGAGCCTGACTCATGGTTTTTGAACGTTTGGGGTTGGCCATACTGGGGCTTGTACAGCCGGTGCACCGTCGCATCTTCACTGCTGTTGGTACTCCCGCTAGCTAGCGCCAAGCTAGCTTTGGCTAACCAGCCTGCAGGGGCTCCTGCCCATGGCCGTGTAGACGCGTCCTCCACTCAAAGGGCCTAGCAGGGTTCTGCAGCGAGTGCAGACAAGGATTTCTGCCTGAGAACTAGGCCCTCTCCTCCCTAGAGAAACTGAGGCCCCTCTGGCCGCGCTAGGGGGAGATGGCATTAGGTCCCCGCTGGCACATGGCTTTGATGGTGGGGCAGGTGGGTTGTGCAGCAGCTGGAGCGGGGACCTTTTCCATGGCAGTGAGCGCTCCGAGGGGAAATAGGGGGAGACGCTAAGGGGGAGTTTGAACGTAAAATGATGGTACAGGGTGGTGTGTTTGTGCATCTCCAGCAGGGTCGTGGGCTGGGAGAGCTGGTCAGTGAACTCGTCTCATGTCCTCTGGAGTTCGATGTTCCTGCCGGCCCCTGGCAGCAAAGGCTGTGGCTCTGGCATCCCTTTCCCCAAGGCTCAGGTCCCGCTGCACTGCTTCCCGCTGGGGAGGCCTGGGAGGGGCGCGGGGTCTCTTATCTACCAGCATCACTTCCTTAACGGTGTCCGACAAGCAGCAGCAATGAGCCCGGCAGGGACTGTGAGAGCCACGGTGCCTTCCCCTCTGCACTAATTCACCAGCTTTGGCAGCGCGGTGGTCTTCAGCCGGCTGCCACTCCAGCTACGGCCGCTGAGTGTAGCGGGCGCCCTGGGCCCTGGGCGGCCTTTCTGAGAATATAAACCCAATGTGCCGACGGGAAATAGCGAAGCTGGGCTTTGCTGCTGGAGAACACGAGTTACTCCTTTGCTGCAATGGCCCGAGAGGGACTCGTTCAAAGCGAACTCTGGCTTGTTGAGCCACCGTTAGCGCAGATCTGTTGGCCGGGTAAATCGCACAGGGAGGGAGGGAGGAGCTCTACCCCCCGGCTCGCCTTCTCGAGCGGAATGCGTGCCAGGCCGCCCTTTGCTTCCTCTCCGTTCGCGGCCTCTGCCTGCCTGTTCTGTGACACACCAACACTAATTTGTCGTGTAGCAGCTCAGCAGACACCAGGATGTGTGTCTATAGAGCCGAGCGTTTGGGGAGGTAACGAGTGACATGCAAACACATTCTGAAGCCCCATTCAATGCCCATGACCTCCTTCCCTGCTCGCTGGCCACGCTGGTCTTTGCTCTGACCCAGCTGTCATTCAGTCTAAAAACTCCTGTTCCCGGAGCCCCGGGTGTCCAGATCCGGGGATAGTCCGTCGCTGTGACCTGCAGGGGCCCAAGGGGAACTTCTGGTAATTGCCACGATAGCAAATCATGTGAAAGGTATTTATTTGGTAACTGAAGGCAAGTCCCAATCCCAGCCCTGCTGGGAGCTGCAAGTGCTCATTACTTTGAAACTAAGTGTCCCCCCCACCCCCCCGACCCCCCACTGAAGATGTTTAAATCAGGAATAACGAACTCACTGTTGGCTGCTGGAGCCATTTGTCACGTCCCCACGTGGTCTCCTTTTCACACCCGTTTCATCCAGTGGAAAAATGATAAGAAACCTCATGTCTAACATCACGACGTGAATTTCTTAATAACCACGTGGAATATGGATGGCTGCATGTTTCCCCTCAGCCTGAACCAAGCCATGATGAACTGATCTTCTGAAATGTATCGAATGTTTCTTAAACTATTCATCAGCCCCACGACAAATACAGCTGTCGGCCCCAGCTGACGCCCTATGTTAAATCCCTCTCCCAGGAGGCCAACGCACGTAGATCGTTGCTGCTGCTTGGAAAGCAGGGACCTCATCGTTTCTTAATGGGCCGCCGTTCTTGGGCTTCTAGAATATTTCTAACAATGTCGTTATTTGCCCTATGCGTTCATGGGCATCCCAGGCCAGCTGCTCTCGGGAGTGGGGAGGGGCAAGGGGCGTTTTGCTTCCCCCCTGCCCTGCTCATTCCGTGCCCCTCTACTTCAGCAGCCAGGTAGGAGTTCAGATGCGCTTGCCCCTGGGGAGCTGCTCTGCAGGAGTGTCGATGGCTCCAGGGAGCCTCTTCCGAACGGAGAAGAGCTCTGCCCCGTCTGTGGGACTGGCGCTGGGAGCTGGTTGGGCCCTTTCCCCCTCTCCCCACTGCGTGTTGGCCTTTGTCTGTAAAGGTCACGGACACAGCTCTCGGACACTCTTGGCTTCCCCTCTGCTTCCCGAGGCTTCTGGAACGTCCAGAAGCTCTGGTGGGGGCTGCACTCACAGGAGCTGGGGTCTCCCTGAGCCTTGATGATGCCAATTTCGCTGCTCCTCCCACAGACATCCTGGTACTCCCTTCCCGCTGCCCCTCCTGCCTGCGTTCATCTGTAAAGCCACCACCCTCCCCTGGTTGCAGGCATCTCAGCAAAGGGTGGGGTTGCAAGGAGTCGGGTGCTCCGTGGTGATTGGCTTGTGCTGCTTGGTTATGGGGCTGGTTTTTATTTGAGAAAGAAATTAGTTCCTGGACAAGGTGCTGGTTCTTAAACGCGGCCAGTCTGTGTCCCTATGGGAGAACATAAGAACGGCCATACTGGGTCAGACCAAAGGTCCATCCAGCCCCGTATCCTGTCTACCGACAGTGGCCAATGCCAGGTGCCCCAGAGGGAGTGAACCGAACAGGTAATGATCAGCGATCTCTCTCCTGCCATCCATCTCCACCCTCTGACAAACAGAGGCTAGGGACACCATTCCTTACCCATCCTGGCTAATGGACTTAACCTCCATGAATGTATCCAGTTCTCTTTTAAACCCTGTTACAGTCCTAGCTTCCTGCTGCTCCCCTCACCCCCCACTTCCACCCCGGGGGTTTGGTGCACTCTCATTGCATCGGTCTCAAACTAGCCCGAGCTCTCTGGGGCTGGGACAGGCTCTAGCTCTGTCCTTGCTGCACCCGGCTCAAGGGGGCCCCAATCCCCACAACAGAAACAAGAGTAGGCCCTTAAGAGCCTGATTCCCCAGGGCCTGGCTCAGCTCCCACTAGCACGCGTCTCTTTTGCGTGGGGAGGGAGAAGGGGGTTTGGAGCCTGCTGGGGCAGGAGGTCTGGATTAAGCTGCTAGAAGTGAAGGTGAAACCGCCTGAGCCAACGAGCTCCACAGAGCAGCAGGGCCCATTCTGCTGCTTCCCTGCCGCAGGCCAAGGCCCAGCCTGGGTGGCAGATCATGGCCCTGACTCGGAGGGAGCCACCGTCATTTCCAGCCATGACGTTTGTGAGAACACAGTGCTTCGGGGGAGGCCGGTGCTGGAGCCCCCGTGTATCCTGATAACCGAGAGGTCTGGTGCAGCTGGTACGAAGCTGTTCCATGCATCTCTCGGATGGACGCACCACAACGGCTGCTCCAAGGTTGGCTTCCATGAAGCCAAGTGGTTCCTTCTTCACCATTCAGGCTATTCTTGCATTGACCAAAGGGCCCAGGGAAGTGCCACCCCCGGAATGCGGGTTGGACCGAAGTCTCTTTGAAATTATTTGGGGATTGGTCCTGCTTTGAGCAGGGGGACTAGATGACCTCCTGAGGTCCCTCCCAACCCTGATATTCTATGAAATTCTAGCCAGCAGCATCTGATACAAATTCCTTCACCCTCTTGCTGTGAGCTGTGGGATTTTAATTCACTGTTTTCTTTGAAAATGTCTTCAAACCTTTCACTTGTCTCTTGTTTCATGTCCCGATCCCCCTCCGTCCACGCCCAGACGGCTGCTCTCTGGCTTTCATTCGTGTAAATTATTGACTTCAGAAATGCTGAGTCAGGACACTAAGGCTACAGACAAATGCTTCCTGCTCAGCGGGCTGATGCCAGATAACTTCAGGCTTCCTGGCCTCTTCGGGTCTCGGTCCCACGTTTGGGTTTCAGAGGGTGGAGAGGCTGGGGAAAGGGCAGGCAGGTGGAGATGTTACTGAACTAACCCTGTATGTTCTGCCACGGTCATGTCTGTTTGCATTGCCCCGTCTCCTGCAGGTACCCCGCGAGTATTTAAAAATAGAAATAACCCCAACCCTCTTCCTTTCCCGCCTGTCAAGGGCATAGCTGGAGAGACTAACGTTGGTGCAGATTGATGTAGTAAATCCTCCTCTGCCTTCCATTCAGGCTGGATTCAGGAGGGGACAACGCACCCAATGCCAGGTGCTTCGTCTGACTCAAGACGTACACAACAGAGTCAGGGAAGAAAGTTGGCCCCGTCCTTAGTGGGCTACCGGCAGCCTATGGCACTGCGCGGGGCCTTGGGCTACTGCCAAACTGCTGTAAGCTACTCCCCGTAGGCCGATGGTGCGGTTCAGCCAAGAGCTGGCTAGTAACTGCAGATTCAGCCGAGAAGCAGGGGAGAAAAATCAGTCCCCTTAAACCTCTCCACGACGGCTTTCCCCGGGGTCTGCTTGGCCTCCCCGCTTGTTCAAGATGCACTCACCTGTGAGCTTCCTGAAAGGCAGGCTGGCAAGTACAGCTCTGGAAATGGCTTTCCCCGGATTGAAGGGAATCTCAACCAAGACAGAGATCTTTTGGCTACTTATTTCCAGCTATGAAGTGCGATTCTCCGTGAGACCAGGACTTTCCATCAAGACAACCCTCTTGCCTGTCGACCCACCTCGATCCCTGGGCAAGCCAGTTATGGCCGTTCCAACCAAATGTCACGTACTTGGGAGCAAAACGTGATTGGAGCTTGACATGCCAGCCTCACTGGAACACCTGAAAATGAATCTCTTCCCGCACTGCCTCAATGCACCAACGATGGGGAGCCTCCTGGGGAGCAGACACTTCGGTCCTTCGTACATCTGCATTGGCCCTGGAGCTTGCTCCAGCCGAACGCTGCTCTGCAGCCGGGGCCACCACGCTCAGCTTGTCACCACGGAGCTGAATTCGTCCACTCCTATTCTTAGTGGCTGCTTGAATTATACACCAATTTCAGGCCCGTGTGTGCCAGCATGTAGCTCCTCCAGACCTTTGAGGAGATGCAGTGACAGTTAAGGCTGCCTGGAAAGCTGTGACAGATGATCCCAATCTTGCATCTCTGGTGGACAGACAGGAGACAACATGCAGGACCAACTCAAATGCCTGTTCATGTTCCAGGGAGGAATCCTGCGGACGGGGTTGTGACCCCGTGGCTGATCTCTTGACACCCTTTTGCTACAGCAGCTCGTGCACTCTGGACAAGAGCGCTCCCGACCCTTTACCACGCGCTGATGCTCAGCAAAACCAGGGAACCGAACGCTGTTCTTACAGCACAGGATGGGTGGGAGAGAGTCTGGCACATTAGGGACATTCCAGGGTCCATTGCTGCACCTGCATCCCTGTCCGCTTGATGGCAGATCCTGGACAGGTTCAGCCGGCTACTCTCTGCTTCGTCCAGAGTTGCTGCAACCATCCACCAGCTTGGCCTGGTTTCCTCCCCACACTGTGACTGTGGGGCAGTAAAGCAGATGGGCACTTTTCCCCACAAGTTATTAACGCCGTGGCTGGAGGGTGAAATAGTGGTTTGCCAGAGGAGGTGTCATCTGATGTTCCACGCTGGCGTGTCCGGTGTCTGTGGTGGGCAGGAGATAGCAGTTTGCCCCAGGAGCTCTGTCACACCTGGTAATGCGTCTCTCCTGCCTGGGGGTGGGGTTTACCGTTCCAGAGCAAATGCTTACAGACTAACACGTAGCCTGGGATCCAGGTATCCTAAGTGAGATTAGCGCAAGCAGCAACTCACAAGCATTTCGTGAAATCTAAACACACTTGAATAACTCGAACCCACATTGTAGCCATGCCAACCCACAGGTCAGCCAGACGGGTTCCCGCTCGGTCTCTGTCCGTGCTCAGTGAGGCCTCAGCATGAGGTGGGTTCAGCCCAACTTACTCCAGCTGGGAGTGAGAGCTGGGCAGCGCACGCTGCTCTCCATCCCCGGGAAACATGCCCCCGACACATTTATCATCGGGGTCTTTACTGCGACTTGGTGAAGGAAGCTGTGTAGCTGGAGGACGACAAGCACTCGGTTCCACAGGGCTGACGAGAACAGGGCTCACGCCCAGGCTTTGCTCAACCAAGGGCCCCATTCGCCGCTTGTCAGGAACGTGAGGGGTGCAGCTTATCGGTGAAAATCCCTCCTGGGCAGAGGGGCCCTGTATAAGGTCTAGGCACCGCTTCAGTCCTGCTTCGGCTCCCGGGCTACAGAGCCCCTCCCCCCAGGACTGATTTTCTCTCCGCATGCAATGCAGCCGATTGCACCCTGTCGTCTTGCTCCTGGGCAGGTGCACTCCGTGCTGAGCACAGCTCCGCCCCTGCCATGCGTCTGCGTGGGGAAGCCTGTCTGACCTCAGTCTGCAGAGGCTGCCAGGGAGCTGTAGCCAATGTGGACGGGGCTTTTGGTTCTGCTACTCTTTGCTGGCCCTGGAGAGGCCCTGGAGAGAGCATGCGGGACACCACCTCTTTGGAAAGCCCCACTCTATCTGAGCCATCGGAGACCGCAGCTCAGAACGAAGGCCTCTCTCTGCGCATGGCCACACACCAAGGAAGCCCCTTTGCCAGGCAGGCCCAGCAAAGCAGGCTAAGTTAGGAGCATGTGGGAAGTAGCTGCGTGTCCTTGGATGGCACTCTGGGGAGTCGATATTGGGGTTGGTCTGGCCTGCAGGAAGTTCTGTCCACTCCAGCCAGGTCCTGATACCTGACTAAGCCCCGGCCCCGTGCCCCGGGGGGGCGTGTTTGTGGCCGCATCCTGGGAGTGTGGGGCGTGTTCGTACAGGTGCTCTATGCTACTGAAGAGATGGCTTTTGGGATGGGTTGTTGGTTCAAAGACGGATTCCCTGAATTGGCCTGGCTTCTCTTGGATCTGATACTTTCTATCATCTGTGGCACCGGACTGGTAAGTGGGAGACCTGGGTTCTTTTCCCAACTCTGCCACTGACCTGCTGGGTGACCTTGGGCAAGTCTCTTCATCACTCTGAGCTCCAGGTTCCCCCTCCCACCCATGAGGACTGTGTCTCGCGCTGTGTGTTCGTGCAGCACCTAGCACAATGGGGCTGGATCTCAGTCAGGGCCTTGTAGCATGACGAGAATGCAAATGAACAATCTCTCTGGGCCTAAGCTCCGTCCCGCACGGCTCAGCTCTGAAAAATGAAGGCCCTCCGGAAGGTGGCAGGCAGGCAGAGCAATTTGAAAGCAGGAGTGGAAGGGGTTGTTTCAGAGGGGAAAGTTGTTGGATTCATACCTGCTGCTGCGTCGTTATTTACTCCAGGACTGACAGCTGGATCCTGGCCTGCTGGTGCTCCACACCCTCCCGCTTCCCTTATTTCTCTGTCCTGAGTGATTTATTCCTATCTTCTTGCACTGGCTTCCTCCCAGCCCCCGTTCTAAGGTGAACAGGACCCTCTCTGCACGGTACGTTTCTATCAGCTTGTTCTTTTGGGTGTCAAAAATACTGTAACATCTGCTCTGGCTGCCATTTGCTGCCATCTAATTCTTTTTTTATTGAAATGAGTTTAAATTGACGGAGAATGTATTAGATTATTCTCTCCCTGAGGTTGTGCACTTGTGTAGATGTGAATAAACTGCACAGTTAGCAACACTCCCTCTTTCTCTTTCTCTCTCTCTTTTTAATCTAAGAGAAGCCGGCTCCCTGGAGAATTGGCACGTTTCCTAATGACCTTAATGAGTTTCCATAGCTGAGGTCCGATTTATCTAGGAAGGCTGGTAATGGTAGGGCATGGAGGTGGTTCTTTCTCCACTGCTGTGAACCTCTGATAGCTTTGTATTCCAGACGGTAAATAAAGCGGAATATGATAGCGCTGCCCGGCTCTGTGATTAATACATTTTCTCCTTTAACAGGCAGAAGCGTATGGATTGCAAAGCAATTCATGAAGACCAGATGACAGTCTTTAAGCATTTTAATATTTTGCAAATGATTTATCATTGGTAATGAGCAGATGATATACTCCACTTCAAGGGTATGGATTACATATTAAAGCTGGCACCATGAAAGGCAGCTGCAGATGACATATTGCTAACAGGAAATGGAAAGTAAAGTACAACTTATCTTTTGTTTAACAGGAGAGGTCAGCTGCTTCTGTCCCCACGTGGGAGATAACCTACCTTTGCGTTCTCTCATATTAATGACTCTGGGTTTTGCGCTGTGGACAGCTTGCTCTCCGGCGACTCCACGTGCAGGCTCGCACAGTGACCCGTGCGTATCTAGAGCTGAGTTTGGAGTCCAGGGCCGAGTTGATTCACACTCGATTGCTATGTTGGTTTCTAGTCCTTGGCACCTGATGTGATCATCTCCAGGGTTGGTTATGCTCCAAGCAGTTTGGGAGAAGGATGCTTGTTTGTTTGTCTCCAATTCCATTCATAAAGCCGTCAATCACTGGTCACCTAGCCCAGGTCAGCTGGATCTTGGAGAACAGGGTCAGGCTTTAGCTTGAAGCAAAACTTTCTGTTGGGCTGGACCAGAGCCTTCTCTTTGCAAACCAGGAGGAGGGGGAGGGTGTGTGTGTAAGATGACCCAGTACAGCTGGCTTTGGGTGGGAACTCCGGTTTTGCATTTTGAGCCAATGCCTGTGTTGTCTCTTGTTTTGTTCACGAGCTCTCGCTGGCAGTAGTCTGAGGTGGGGTAGCGGGCTGGTGATGGAAGGTAATAGGCCATTCGCTGTTCAGTACTAGACACACATTTATGGAGGGTGACGGCAGTCAATGTGGAGAGCTCTGTTTTTATTATGTAATCGCCATACTTCAAAAACAAATCCTCTAGTGTGCAATTAGGATGCACTTGCTCTCTTGCTGGCCCCAGGCTGCATCCAGCTAGACGAGAGCTGCTGGGCAGCTGCGTTGTCCCAGGTATGTTCCGGGGTTTCCGGGATTCCGATGCAATGTTACTGCCAGGCCGCAGAGTGGATGTTGTGGGGGACCAGAGGTGTTAGTGATATTACATGCAGCACTCCACCCCCAGCCTGGGCCCTTTGTTCTATGAAAGGGAGTTGGTGGCTGGATGGGGGCACGTGCACGTGAGCAGGGTTAGGCGAGAGTCCTGCAGAAATGCCCTGTGCTGGGTGAGGCAACCCTCCTGCTGCCCAGCTGGTCCCATCACTCTGCTGGGAGTGCGATTTTCTTATTGCAGATCTAATCTTCCTTTCCCGGGGAGTGACTGGCTGGTCGTCGCTCCCGTAGCGATCAGGAGCTAAGGGCCCGAAGATTAGCACCGGAGCTTTGCAAGACTCAGTTCCTGTTTCGTGACTGTTCCCAGGTGAGGACCAACCGCTGTGATGCTTTGTCAGCTCATGCACTCGGTGCATCTGAAATTGTACCATGGCTGTCAACAACTGCCACTTTTTTTCTGTGGTCGGGCAAAACCCACCTGCGGACTGATTTTTGGCCGTATTAATATTACTGATGATGAGCATAGCGTCTAGGAGTCCTGGTCATGGACTAGAACCCCAGTGTGCCAGGCGCTATATACACAGAGCAAACAGAGGGGGGAGGGATTTGAAGACAGTTTGTCACCAACATGCTGGATTGGGTCCTGCTTAACAATCAGCCACAAAGTACTAGGAGAAACACTAGTTCCCATCAGATGCTTTATAATTATGTTCTATTTATAGTGTGGCTTTAATTAGTTATTAGTATTATAAGACATTAATTTAGCTTTAGAAAAGTCACTGCAAATTAGCCATTCTTTCAACCTCACTTCAGGATTATTTGCCATCAAACTAACTTCAGCTCTTTCCCGGGGATTGTTAGGGAGATTCCCCCGGAGAAGAGGGTAAGTGAGGTGTACACCAGGGCCTGGGAGCTGCGAGGTGTGCACATAGACACACGTTCAGAGGGGGATGGGAAGCAGACCCCGGCTGGTGTAAATTTGGATTCAGTAGGTGGCCCCTTGTTCGTGTGTTGTTAGAGGGTAAATAGCAGGGTCCAACTTACCCTCTCTGGATCATGCATTATTGTCTCTCGGTCTCTTCTCTCTAAATGCAACAGTCCCAGTCTCTCTCTCTTCTCTTTATATGGCTGCTTTCCTCTTAGCACCTCTTCCTTCTCTGCCATCTCCTTTCTGAGATGGGGTGATGAGGACTGGGCACAGAATTGCAGGGCAGCACACCCCTTTGATTTTAGGGAACAGCATTATCATATTGATACTATCATGCTGTCCTTTTTCCCCCATGCGCCTTTGCTTCTCAGACTGCTCCTGCCCAATGAGCTGTTTTCGCCAAGCTGCCCTCACAGACTCGGAGGTCTTTTCCTGAGGGGTCTGTTGATTTAGACTCCATCAGCATCTGAGTGGTTCAGATGGTACCTTCCAGGGTGCTTCACCTCGTGCTTGTCGGCACTGGATTTCATCTGCCTTCCTGGCGCATGTTTTTCTGGTTTTGCTGGGTCCTTCTGGTCAAATTCTGCTCTTAGTTAATCCGGAGTCGCTCTACTGATTTTCACTGGGGGTGCCTGGGATTTACCAGTGTAACTGAGAGCAGAACCTGACCCCGGGAGAGAAGGGGCCACGAAGTGACTTTTCATTGCTGGGGAAATGGTTGAAGTCTAATGTGCTGTCTTCAGTGGGATGAGTTTAGTCTCGAGTCCGTCATTAGCTGCCTGTGAGGAGCACTGATGTGTTATCTGAATGGGAATTGGCTGGAGAGAGAGCTGGGCTGCTGTACCAGCCAGCTGGACTGCTCCTGGAGAGAGAGTGCGGATTCTGGTAGCCCCTGGCTCAGGTCAGTGACTGAGAGGGCAGCTACTCTCCCATCAGAGGGTAAAGAACTATAGCCACACGTGCACAGCCCTCAAGGCCAACGCAGAAGGATGACCTTATGGGTAAGACATCAGCCTGAGAACTGAACTAGCTGGGGTCAATTCCTAGCTCCGCCACCGCCTCCCTGTGTGACCTTGGTCATGTTACTTAATGCCTCACTGATGATAACCTCTCTGCCTCCCAGGGGAGCTGTGAGAATAAATTCATCCATGTCTCCAAGAAGCCCAGTTACTGCAGCCCTGGGGGCCAATGGGAAGGTCACGGAGCGGGATTGAACCTGGGATCTTCCGCACATAAAGCATAAGCCTTTACCAGCCAAGTTATAAGAGGGCTCCTCTAGCAGCGAGGAGGAGGATGGACAGGCACTGGGATCAGGCACTAGAGGAGGGGAGATGCTTGCGCACGTTAGACCAGTGCATTAGGGACACACCTTGCACTGTGGTCCTGTGTCTGTACGTACAGGTGCCGTGGCTGGATGCAGTTGGAGCAGCTGAAGTGTTTTCTAATGATCTTGCCCTCTGGTGCCTGGAGGCCTGAGCGTGAGCATAAGGTACCGAGGATCTGACTCTGGGCGGCTGCTGGCGACTCTCCTGTAACGCCAGGGCAGAGGCCCGCGCTGCTGGAACAGACGCTGCAGAGTTCAGCGCCTGAGGCGTGGCCTGCACCCACCGTAGCCAAGCTATGTAGCCGCTGAGTCCTGGGGGTCACTGCAGCGGGGGCAGCATCCCCTTCATGCTAGTGGGGAATAGATCCCGTCTTCGGCTCCTGGCTGGAGCCTCGCACCCTCCCCTCCGTGCCGCAGTCAGGAGGAGCTGGCCTGTTACTGGCTGTTTCCACCGGATGGCGTCAGATATTTACAGTTCTCACTTCCCACAGCTGTGGGTGCTTTTGGCCTCAGGCCTTTCCCTTTCCCATTCCTGCTCTTCAGCCGTGGGGCCTGGGGGCAGTGCTGGTGCAGATGGGGCACAGGGACCCCGGGGCGGCTCCTCTGATGCTGGAGACACGGAGTTCCTGTGCGGGTGGACCTGGCTTCCCTCCTGCCTCCTTAGTCCCTGGGATCTGTGGGGGTCAGGGACAGTCACAGGGATCTGTTCCATGGGGTGGGGGGGACAACTCTCCCCCTCCCCCCCCCGCCGGAAAGAGCAGGGGGACTTTGCCATCAAGGGCCCATGACTGTTTTCTCCCCCGACCCCCTTCCAGGGGGTTCCCAGGGGTGGCAGGGGCGGAGCTGGCCCGTGGGCAGCAAAGGGGGTGAAGCTGAGACCCGGGCTCTGAGTGGGCTGTGGGCAGCCGAGCGCTGACCTGGGGGCGCACCCAGATGGGCCGGGAGGGAGGGGGAGGCTATGGGGCAGCGGCACTGGGGGCAGGGCCCAGGCGCTGGGAGGGACAGACTGGTTTGGGGGTGGCTGTGTGCATTGACACGCTGCACTGGTGAGCTTGGCCATGCTGCCCCATGAGGTGCTGACCTGACCCCCCCCTCGCTGGGTCTGAGCATCTCACAACCTGTGATGTACTTACCTTGCCTGCAGCCCTGGGGTAGGGCCGTGCTATATTCCCATTGTACAGAGGGGAAACTGAGGCACGGTGTCTGGGTGATTTGTCGCGGGGCAACAGGGAGTCCGTGACAGAGCCAGGAACTGAACCAAGGTCTCCCAATCCCAGACCAGCACCCTAACCCTTGTGCCCCCTCCCCCCCCCCCCGGCACCGTCTGACTCGCTGCCACTGGGCCCTGGGAGTCCACGTCCCCCCTCTGTGCACAGGGGCTCTAGAAGCAGCTTGCCTCCCACATAGGCATCTGCGGTGGATGAGGGGGCAGCTCTCCTCAGAGGAACCTTATTTCTCCCCATCCAGGCGCTCCCAAGGTCGCTGGGTCCGTCTCCGTCTCGTTCTGTCACTCGGTCGGTCTGTGCCAGGCTCGGCATCTCCTCGTTTGCCATTGCAGGGTGGCCCTGCAGCAGCTCGGTGGCCCTCCCCTGCCTGTAGCAACTCCGGCACCGCCCCTTGGCCCGGGCTCACACCCGCCGTTTGCTCGGCCCTGGTGCGAGTCGCTCAGCCAGGCAGCGCGAGGAGGATGCTGCCTGTGTAGGCCCCGCCGACGCAGGGTGGTGGGCTGGGTGCTTGCGAAAGGCTCTCGCCTGCCCAGCTCACGGGTCTGTGTGGCTGCATCCAGCGCTTCGGAGATGTCTGCTGCTCTCGAAGGGCTCGTCCACACCTGGCCACGCAGCAGGGTTACGCTGAGCTAATGAAGGGTGCCATTCAGAGCATGTTAAACCCCCGTGTGGACGCGCCCCTCCAGAACTAAAGTTTGCTCCGTAGCCACAGCTATACTTAGGTGTGTCTACACTGCAATTACACAGCCACGGCTGGCCCGGGCCAGCTGACTCCCTGTGTGTTTCACTGCGGTGTAGACGTCTGTGCTCGGGCCAGAGCCTGAGCTATGGAACCCTCGCAGGGTCCTAGATCCCGGGTTCCAGCCCGAGCCCAGACGTCTACACCGCAATGAAACCGCCTCTTAGCCCGAGCCCGGTAAGCCCGAGTCTGCTGGCACAGGCCACCCATGCGTGTTAACGGCAGCGTAGACATACCCTGAGAGTGTCCTCCATTGGCACTGAAAAGTGATTTCTTTGAATGTGTCTTTGTTGCACAGAAGTGTGTGTGTGTGTGTGTGTGTGTGTGTGCTGGAAGGGAGAGCTAGCTCATGCTCGTAGACCTACAGTCGGTCATTCCACTGGTGGCTGTAAATGCAGACTGAACCTAGGTATTAATTCATTTTAAAGGTTTTGTGCCATAGGGTTAAAATCTAAAATTACATTCTCCCAGCAACCAACTTTAGCAGTAAAACGGTGCAGTAGATTGTCCTTGAAATTGAAATCATTGAATTTTCTCAGTCTAACAGAGGAAACTAGTAAATCAACATGTAGTTTAATATTCATGGATATTTTCACTTGCTTTTCATAAGAACATTAAAATGACCACACTGGGTCAGACCAGTGATCCGTCCAGCCCCGTATCCTGTCTTCCGACAGTGGCCAATGGCAGGAGCCCCAGAGGGAATGACCAGAGCAGGGCAATTGAGTGATCCATCCCCTGTCGTCCAGCCCCAGGTTCTGGCAGTGGGAGGCTAGGGGCACCCAGAGCCTGGGGTTGCATCTCCGCTAATAGCCATTGGTGGAACTATCCTCCACGACTTATTTAATTACTTTTTGAACCCTGTTCTAGCCTTGGCCTTCACAACATCTCCCGGCAACGAGTTCCAAAAGTTGACGGTGCCCTGTGTGAGGAAGCACTTCCTTTTGTTTGTTTTAAAGCTGCTGCCTGGTAATTTCATTGGGTGAGCCCTGGTTCCGGTGTCATGTGAAGGGGTAAACGACATGTTCCTAGTCACGTTCTCCCCACCAGTCATGATTTTATAGACCTCTGTCATATTCCCCTTTAGTCGTCTCTTTTCCAAGGTGAACTGTCCCTGTCTTTTTCATCTCTCCTCTTATGGAAGCTGTTCCCTGCCCCAATCACTTTTGTTGCCATAGATGCCAACTCGGTGGGTGCTCCAGGGCTTCATCACCCACTGAAAATAATAGGGGATGCCCACCCCCTGCTCTGCCCGAAGGCCCTGCTCCCACGTGGCCTCTTCCCCCCGAGACCCCATCCGCGCCCTGAGGCCCTGCCCCTGCTCAGCCTCTTCCCCCCAAGGCCCTGCCTACTGTTTGCATGGAGGGGAGGGGGCGGAGAGGAACACTCACTGGCAAAAACAAAAGTCGGTGTCTGTGTGTGTTGCCCTTCTCTGAACCTTTTCCCAATTCCAGTATATCTTTGTTGAGATGGGGCTACCAGAACTGCACACAGTATTCAAGATGTTGGGGTACCATGGCTTTATCTAGTGGCATTATGATATTTCCTGTCTTCTTATCTCTCCCTTTCCTAATGGTCCCTAACATTCCGTTAGCATTTTTGACTGTCACTGCACGTTGAGCTGATGTTTTCAGAGAACTGTCCACAGTGAATCCAAGATCTTTCTTTGTATGTGTAGCTGGGATTATGTTTTCCAATGTGCATTACTTTGCACTGATCAACATTGAATTTCATCTGCCATTTTGTCACCCAGTTTTGAGCGATCCCTTTGTAGCTCTTCGCAGTCTGCTTTGGAATTAACTATCCTGAGTAATTTTAGATCATCTGCAAATTTTGCCACCTCATTGCTTACCACTTTCCCCAGATCATTTGAGTATGTTGAATAGGACTGGGCCCAGTACAGATCCCTGGGGGACACCACTATTCATTTTGAAAACTGACAATTTATTCCTACCCTTTGTTTCTGATCTTTTAACCAGTCACTGATCTATGAGAGGACCTTCCCTCTTATCCCGTGAAAGCTGACTTTGCGTAAGAGCCTTTGGTGAGGGTCCTTGTCAGGAAAGCCGTGCTCGCTGAGCTCACAAGGAAGCACTCTGCTCCAGTATAGCAAGTGCTGCAGCTCTGTTCGCTCCCCTTTGCGTTTACGCCAGAGGAATGGGCTGTTCCAGCGCTGGGGAGAGCTCCTTCGCAGGGCAGATTAGCCCACGTCCACATGGCTGCCTGGAGCATCGGTAAGCCAGGCTGTGAAGCAATACAAACGTCCCTGCACCATCGAGGGTCTGCACGCTACAGCTGGCTTCCAGGATGAGCAACAAATCACATCTTACAATCAATTATGAACTGTAATTTCTTCATCAGATTTGGATCAGAGGCTACAGCTTTATGCGGATTACGGGCTGCTGTTGGGAGGATAGTAGCAGATCTTTGCATTTGATCCCTTGTCTCCACTGAGTTGAAGTTCAAGGATCTCTTGGACTCATGACAGTGTTTTACCTGCTTGACCAGCCCACGCCCTATGTACATCAGTTTTGCAACTGCTCATGCACTGGAGTGGTTCTGAGCTCCTGCCTCCCCCTTACCCTAACAGAGATGGCCTCTGCTGAGAACCGTCTTGCTCAAACTCCGCTACCCTGTGGGACAACGGAATCCTTGGCAGACTTCCCGCCCTCCTGACAGAGATCTTGGTAGAGTAAGCGCCGCCAGGATGGAATGGAAATGTTTCACTAACGTTTGGGCTCCACGGGGAGCTGGAGGGGAATCCCACTAGCCCACTGCCTCCAGTAACAGACCATTGGCCAATCCCAATTACTAACAGAAAACACTTGTGTGTGCAGACCTGGGGCAGAAGATGGCAGGGGTCCAGGAAGGAACCTGGCTTCGCTGACCAGGATACGCCTGCTGGGCGCTAGGGATGCTCAGGGTGGACTATCGGGGATCTCTCTTGAGAGCGCAGCTCCAGCCAGACATGGGAGCAGAAATGCGATGGGAACAGCCTTGCTTGGAATGTTTCTTGTTTATCTGAACCCAGGAGAAACTTGGTGTCTTGCAAGTCAGTCTGGCCTGGTGCACTGCCAGCCCCAGGTGGTTTGGAGAAGTTGGGGTGAGCTTTGTGTGTGCAATGGAGCCCCCAAGTCTTGTGAGGCTTCCCCCAGCCATGGCTGGAAACCAGCTGGCTCCGCAATAGCTGCTCTCTCCATGAGACCCTTTCACTGCAGAGCTCCAAGCTGTGTCATGTTGCTGCACATCCAGCCTTGCTGTCTCACTTCACATTTGCAAACACTTTAAATGGTGCGAACCGGTGTGGGAGTGACGAGCTGCCCTCGTTTGTCAACACATCAATTATTTTTGAGAGCACTGGCCTGTCACTAATGCTGTGAGATGCCTTCTCCTCAGGAGAACGTGCTTGCTGGTCGTTTATGGGCATGGGGCGGTGCCTCCCCACGCCGGTGTTGTTCCACCTCGCTGCTCCTGCCATCCCCAAGCTGTGGGCATGCCGGTGCGCGGCGGCACCGCTGCTCGGGGCGGGGAGAGGAGGGAAACGTGCAGACAGCCGGCACGCACTGGGAATGAGCGCCGCACGCAGGGCTCTCTGGCAGCAGCCGTGCCCCACCTCCTGCCAGGTACTGATGAGCACAGCAGGGAAGAGACAGAGACCTCTGAGGGAAGGGATGCCGCGTCCCGGCCAAAGAGCCATGTATCCCTCGGGCACCCCATGCCCCCTCCCGCCCAGCATCCTTCGGGCATCCAGGCCACAGACTTTCTGCCAAGGCAGCTGGTACTGGGATGTGCCTAAGAGCAAGTGGGAGCCAGCTGCAACCTTCACCCAAACCTCAGCTGAGGTTTCTTTGCAGCTACAGAACCTCACGGGGCTGCCACGTGTCCCCCAGCGCAACAAGGATTCCGTCTGCCGGGCCGTTCCCCCCCAGGCCAGGGGGCACCGAAGACCTCAAAGAGGGTGCGAGACGTGGTGCATGCTGGGGCCCACGCCTGTCCCTCCTAGGCAGTTCTCCCAGCAGCCCTGCCCGTCCTACAGGAGTGTCTAGGGACGCCAGCCAGCGCTGTGCCGGGCGCCATATAGACAGATGTGTAGGGAGCAGCCGGGCTCTGCCCTAGCGAGCGCACAGCCTGGCTTTACGATGAGAAAAATAAAGCCCGTTGGCACCGCCACGTCTCTTGCAGCTGTGGTGTTGGCTCTCGGGAGCTACCGGGTGCAGCCCAATCCCAGCCGTTGCAGCCGGGGGGTTCTCTTGGCTCTTCTCCGCCCAGCGTCTCCTCCGTGTGGCCGCGCTCTGTCGGGGGGAGGGCCAGTGGAGCAAGCTCGGTGTATTGCAGCGTTGCCCCCCAGCTCCACAGCACAGCCACGTCCCAGTGCCCTGCAGCCGGCGCAGAGCAGAAACCTCTGCCCTTCTCAGCGAGCGGGTGGGGCCTGCGGCGTGTCCCGGGGCCACACTAACCATCGTACTGGGGAGACTCGCACCTGGGAGGAGGTAGCCCGGGCTGCAGCCTGGAACTAAATCTGGCCTATTGCAGAATAACACAGGCAGCTACCTGGTGCCACGTGGTACAGTGGCATCTTACTTCTCCCTTTAAGACAGTGCAGCAGCCAGGGTTCGTTGTTAGCTTGGGAAAGAGCTGGATTCTAATCTGCCCCGTCAAGGCCGGCCTCTTTCAAACAAGCCCGATGAGCATCTTGGCTTCTCGAAATGGACATGCTCCCGATTTGTAAATATAAACCAGGGGACGCAGCATCCATCCCAACCATGCAATGACTGCCCTTTTGTTTCGAAATGCCAGGTGGCACCTGAAGGATAGTCTCGGCGTCCGCCGCGGCAGACTGGGGCCTGCTAAGGAAAGCAAGCGTAAAACTAAAGAGCAGTGGGTGTGGCCAAGTGCTGGCTATGGAAGCAGGCACAGACCAGCACCAGGAGACAATGCGGGAGCGGGAGGCCTGTGTTTTCTTACCTGGATGAAATGTTTAAAGAACTGTACAGCTGTGGCCAGCTTTGCTCTTGCTACAGTAGCTGGGGGGCAGGGGAGGAGCAGGCCTGGCAACTCAGGCTTAAACAGGCCCGGAAAGATACTTTTAGAAGTAAACGTGAAACGGGACTGCAAAGCCTCCAGGAAAGCTATAAGCTCACAAAAGGCTATTAGCAGGTCGGTCATGGCATAGGGTGTAGCAGCCACTGCCTGCAATCCCGGACCCTGCCCAAACCCAGTCAACCGGCTTCTGGGGAAAGCACGTCGCTGAAGCGAAAGTCAGAGGAGGTTTCCTGCAGGAGCTGGAGGGCTTCCTGCCTGGCCTGGTGACCCTCTTGTCAAAGGTGCGCTCTGCTGCCAGCCTCTCATCAGTGCAAACCGGGGTTTAAAGCAAATCCTTTGCCCTGTCCCTGGAGCCCCACATCATTCTCCTGGGCACTTTAACGTCGAGACAGCCTCCCAGACTTCCTCCATCTGAGCTAGGGCCACGCTGGTGATCTGCCAAGAGCCTGAGAGCTGCTGCTAATCTCCTTGAAAGGCCCCTGTTCACTCGGAAACCACGCTTCCATCCGAACGTTCGCACTCGATAAACGACCCCTAAGGCAGCTCTAACCGGACCCAGCGGGCCAGCGCCAGGGGACCCAAGCTGACAACGTCCCCTGAGGATGGAGCCGGCTGCACGAGGTGGAGATAGTAACCCAGCATGCAGGGGGCTGCTTTGCTGCAGCTGGGACATCGGCTCCTGGACCGCGTCCACCACGAGGGCAGCAGCTCCGAGCTCAGCGCCAGGCCAAGGGCAGAACTGTGAGAAAGCGGCTCAGCGGCAGGTACTGCGGGGAGCTCTGCTCCCAGCCATGCCCTGGGTTATGTGGGTGCAGCTCTCGGGGTGTCTGGGGTAGTTGCTTCTAGGCGTGAGTGGAGAACGGGGTCCCATGGAGTCCAAACTCCTCGAGTCCGAGCGCCAGCTCTCTGGACAGAAAGCAGCACCTTCAAAGCCCGTGTGACCCCTTCTCGAGTGCGGAAGTAGCTGGCGAGAGCTTCCTCTGAAGTGCATCCTGCCAGACTTCTACAGGGTGGCTCAGGGGACGGTGCCTGGGACCCCCCTGGCTGGCCAGTCTGCGAGCAGCTGAGCCTCTCCTCCGGGGAGGCAAGCAGACCCGGGGAGGTTCTGACAGCTGAGCGGGGCTGTCGGTGCCGTTCCAGGAGTCCACGGCCCGGTCCCTGTAAGTGTGGGGCACACCCGGGAGCTGCAGGCTCGCTGGAGGCTGCTGCCCATGCTGTGTTTGCCTGCGGGGCTTGTCTTGTGTGTTTTGCTGAGGGAGAGGGAAATGCTCTCCCCTTGCTGCTGAGGGCCCTACTGCAGCAGAGATTGGGGCTGGTGCCTGGCAGCGGGATGGAGCCGGGGAGCTGTAGTTCTCTAGCTGACGGGGCACCAGGGGCACGCCTGTGGTGATGTTTCTGTGCTTTAGGCATTAGGGTGAGGGGATTGTGCAGACAGAGAGACGGGCTCCTTTCTGAGCCTGTTCTTATGGATACTCCTGCCCCCTCCCGCCCCCGAAGGGCAGATCGGCTCCAGCAGGCAGCGGTGTGCCTGGATTCTGCCGGTCTCCGGGTTAGGGCCAGGCAGACGCAGAGCATCGGCGCCAGGGCTGGTGTTGGGAGTTGGCCACAGCAGGTGATGGTGAATGGCTGCAGAAGAGCAGAGGGGGCTCAGTAAAGACAGAAAGTCAGCATGGAAGGAGGCATCGACTGAGTGCGTGGTGGCCTTTGGCCCCCGCAGGCAGGCACCGAGGGGAGGCACAGGCCCTCTCGCACTGCAACTGCAGTTACGTTTCCCTGGGTCCCCAAGCAGAGGCCATGGTGACGCTGTGAGCTGTCTGCTCAGCCAGAAATAACTGCCGTGAGTGGGAGCTGTGTGACTCCCTTCCCTGGGAGGCTTCAGGCAGGGCCTGAGCTCCCTGTTTCCCACTTCCTGGCAAAGCTGGCACCATAGCCTGAAAAAAGTCTGAACCCCCATCCTCCAAAGCCTGCTGTTCTCCTGCAGAGCCACGGAATGGCTGGAGGGGTGCAGCCGGCCCGGCTCCTTTACCCCAACCTGTACCCCAGCACTAATGAGCACGCCCCTCTTCTCCACGCATCAGTTAATGATGAGCTCCTCTCCAAGCACAGCCCTGACCTGCACACAGGTTAGACATGGCTAACTCAGCCCTGCCAGGCCAACCCCTCTGTGACGCTGCCAGGCCAGGGGCCAGCTCATGCCAAGGACCCACTTCTCAGCTGAACACTGACCGCTCCTTGGCTGGAATCCGCCTGGCGTTAGGATTGTTAGAACAGGCATTAGAGTTATAAAAACGCGTTTCGGCTTTATGAAAAGCTTGTAAGTTGCGGCCTGCATTAATCTCCCTTCCAGCACCTGTATCCCGTGTTATAAGGTGAATGGCTCGCGTTGTAACCCTCTGTCACTGCGTAACTCACCCGATGGGAGAGACAGTCACTCGTGTGAGATGCTGCCTTCCCGCAGAGGCCGTCACGCCTTGCCCCAGAGAGAGAGCCCATCGACACCAAACTATTGTGGAACCTTAAAGGGGACAAAAGACTGTCAATTGCTCGTCCCCTCTCTCCTGCCCCCACACCCCCTCAAAAAAATGAGTCTTGCAAATGAATTCCTCCCATCGGCTGAGAAGCACAAGGCTGGGGGATGGGATAAAAACCCCTAACAAGAAGAAACTGTATCTTTCTGCTGCTTGGACTTCCAGGAGATCCCAATGTTTGGCCTGGGTTAGCCCTGAAGGACACACACAGCGAGAAGCTTCTATTCCCTTTTGAAACTTAAGACTGAAAATCACTGGCATGTGTATGTTTGTTTACCTGAGTCAACCTTGTAAATAACTCTCGTTTCCTTTTCCTAGTTAATGACTCTTTTTAGTTTATTATAGGATTGGCCATAAGCGTTGTCTTTGGGGTGAGATCTAAGGTGCAATGGACATGAGGTAAATGACTGGTCCTTCGGGACCAGGAGCAGCCTGAACATTGTTGTGATCCTTGGTGTAAGGGACCATCTGTCTCACAGGCAGGTTTGCCTAGATGACCAGAGAGGTGGGAGTACCCAAGAGGATGGTCTGTGACTCCATGGTTAGGCTGTTTTAGTGACCGAGGAGTTTACACTTGATGATATCTATGTATAGAGCTCACAGCCAGTTTGGGGTTGGTCCCTGGTTCTGATCAGTCTGCCCTGAGGCTGGTGCTCACGCCCTGGAGTCACGGCAGGACAGCTTGACACCAACAGTTCACCAAAAACACCGAGCATGGTAATTTGAGGAAAGACCATTTATCCAAATGTATTGGAACAGGGCCCACTCCTGTCCCTGCTGGTCCGGAGCCCGCGTGGCTGCTCTGGGGGAAAAGGCACAAGCACCCAGATTCTTATGAGCCACTGGTCTTGTTCCTCTTCACTGTAGGAGTGGAGGCAGGCTGGCTGGCTTTGACCGCTCCCCGCAGGGTGTGTGCTGGCAAGGCTGAGGGGTGCTGGAGCGCCCGACCCAGGAATATGAGTGTTAGGATTTTGTCTGCGGGGCTAGTGTAGGCTGTTTGTAGTTAGGGTCTCATTGGTTATAATGATCCCAGCTTATGGGAACGAATGCAGCTGCCCTAGGCGCCTGCCGCCCCCACTCACAGTAGGGAGGTTAGAAACAGGAAGATGCCAACTTCTGCCTCCAGGAGTTATTACCGCTCATGATGGAGGGGGAGGGATAGCTCAGTGGTTTGAGCATTGGCCTGCTAAACCCAGGGTTGTGAGTTCAATCCTTGAGGGGGCCATTTAGGGATCGGGGCAAAAATTGGGGATTGGTCCTGCTTTGAGCAGGGGGTTGGACTAGATGACCTCCTGAGGTCCCTTCCAACCCTGATATTCTATGATTCTATGATTAGGTGTGGCCCCCATCCTGTGGCTGGCAGAGATAGGGTTAACCCAGTAGGCCTGCACTTTCCTGAATGCAGCTATTACCAGTCCCAAGGGGTTATGAAAGGAGCCAAGCGTTGGCCTCGCCTGGGGGAATTGGGGAGGGGGCAGGCCTTGGCTGGGAGAAGCCTGGCCATTGGGATGTCCTGTTCCTTTCTGTAACCCGAGTCATAAAATCATAGAGTATCAGGGTTGGAAGGGACCTCAGGAGGTCACCTAGTCCAACCCCCTGCTCAAAGCAGGACCAATCCCCAACTAAATCATCCCAGCCAGGGCTTTGTCAAGCCTGACCTTAAAAACTTCTAGGGAAGGAGATTCCACCACCTCCCTAGGTAACGCATTCCAGTGCTTCACCACCCTCCTAGTGAAAAAGTTTTTCCTAATATCCAACCTAAACCTCCCCCACTGCAACTTGAGACCATTACTCCTTGTTCTGTCATCTGCTACCACTGACAACAGTCTAGAGCCATCCTCTTTGGAACCCCCTTTCAGGTAGTTGAAAGCAGCTACCAAATCCCCCCTCATTCTTCTCTTCCGCAGACTAAACAATCCCAGTTCCCTCAGCCTCTCCTCATAAGTCATGTGTTCCAGACCCCTAATCATTTTTGTTGCCCTCTGCTGGACTCTTTCCAATTTTTCCACATCCTTCTTGTAGTGTGGGGCCCAAAACTGGACTCCAGATGAGGCCTCACCAATGTCGAATAGAGGGGAACGATCACGTCCCTCGATCTGCTGGCAATGCCCCTACTTATACATCCCAAAATGCCATTGGCCTTCTTGGCAACAAGGGCACACTGTTGACTCATAGCCAGCTTCTCATCCACTGTCACCCCTAACACCTCTAACCATACTCAGCAGGGCTGCCCGGGTGCCCTGTGCTGGCAGGCGTGGGGCCTACAGGTGATTGCCAGATGCTGGCCGGTTGGTTCTGCTGCCCTCACCTGCCCCAGTGTCCCAGACTCTTCGCTTTTCCAGTGTGTCCAGAAATACACCCCCCCACACACACACACACCTGAGGTGCTGACTGGCCAGTTTCAGAGCGGGTTGAAACCCCTGGGACTCGGTCTCTGCTTGGAGCCCTGTCACAGTCTCTCCGTGGACACGCACCAGGCCTCTTGGGAGGCCAGTGAGTGATGCTGGGAGCTGTGGGATGAGCAGTGAAGAGAGGCCACCCAAGTCAGTGCCAGAGCCAAGAAGAGACCCAGGCGTCCTGGCTGGGCAGAACATTACTGAAGGCTGTGTCCCCAGTGCCTAGCCCTTGCTGGGTTGGAGTGCTTAGACTGGCCTGTGGGGCTTGTCCTGCATGTACTGAAGGGGCAGAGGGCCAGGGAGAGTCCTTCCTCCCCCAGAATTGGCTGCTCCCCTCTTCTAGCTGTGGCTAATTATGGCAGTGCTGGAGCTCTCCCAGAAAGGTAAGCCAGCGCTTTGAGCCACTGCTGATCTTTGGGGGAAGAATAGGCTGCCCTCAATTATTATGCAGCCTTTGTTATGGTGAGATTAATGTGGGTTATTGGACTGGGAGTTTTATCACCTGAATGTTTCCTCTTAGCTTTCGAAACAAACTTCAGCATCGATTTATTACCTAGCCAATAAATAAAAGTGCAAATTTAGTTCACTTCCTTGTTCCTTGGAAGGAATGAAAATGTAAGCAAAAATTTAAAAATAAAATAGACTTCGTTTTACTTTAATTGACCTTTGATTCTCACCGTAATGCCTTTCCCGTGTTGCTGCTCCAACCTTTAATTTCTTTTGGTGAAGTGGCTGTGCTCAGTGATTCATTCTGTCCCGAGGCAAAGCACACTCTGTAATTGGTTTTTAACTTCCGGGAATGTCAAAGCCAGGATTGAAATTTTACGTATCACACCACCAAGTCAATGCTAGCTTTAATAATAATGTTGCAGAAAGGAAGGCAGATTTACAGCTGTAGAAAAATGTAATCAAATTTTGAGCCAGAACGCAATAAGTCCAAATACTAGTTTTCATTTGGAAGCTTGTTAGATAAATGTGGTATCACCTGAACTGTTCCAAAATAATTTCTTCCTTTCCCCACAGTATTGAGTGGCACTTGTGGCTGGGAGAGAGGAGAGTTATAAAAGCTGTTACTGTGGTAATAGTCTGTGCTAGGGCGAGCCATGGCTCGGGGCACAGTTCGAGTGACTGGCATCTGGTAGATGCATAGGCAGCGAAGGCTGCACTGTGTGTAGAGGGTAGATGCAAGCTAGACAGCTGCTGTTAATCTTCAGGAATGAGCCTTTCACCTTCATTATGGAAATGCTTAGAAATGGGGAGGCCCCAGCTGCTCTAACGCCGTTCCTCAGGGCGCTCAGACACCCCTGCCAGCCCCGGCAAGGGAAGCTCGTGAATATGGCTGTGACCGTTGTATTGAGGCCCCGGCTGGTCACACAAGTGGTGGCCTAGTCAAGAATAGAACCCAGGGGTCCTGGTTCCATTGCTCTAATTCCTCGACCCCGTCCGCATTCCAGGTCATCTCCTGTCTGCCAGTCCATTGCTTTATCGCTGGGCCCCACCCACTCCATGGCATGACGTGGGTGCTGGCTTTATAATTCCGGGTTTAATTTTTCAGTTGTGTCAGGACAGCAAAATAGAGGCTGAGTGGCCATCAGCAGAGCAGCCAGTTGCAAAGAGGAAAGTGAAACCCACCTCGTTCCATGGCTGTGTTGAGTTACAGACGTCTCCGGCAGCGCTCAGCCCTGGCAGGTCAGGCGGAGAGGAAGGGGGCAGCGTTTGGAGGAGTGAGAGCAGGAGCTCTTTGCAACCTGTTCTGGTTTCCAAAGTGTGTGCACAGGAGACCAGACGACTGTCCTCACCATGTGTCCCTGTCCTGGCTTTGCCAGCTCTTTATGGGCTCAGCACTGGCCTAGCCGCACTGGCACAGTGCTTTGTAGCCTGGAGAAATTACCAAAGAAAGCTGCCCTTTCCCAGCTCGACCTGGGCCCTGGCTAATCGCTCAGCTCTGGCTGCACCAGCCCATTCCCAACTGAAGTGCATTCTGATTAAAAAAAAGTACCCCTAATACACTGCAAATGCCAAATAAGTAATTGATTTTAGCCAATTAATGTCTGATTAAAAACTAATAACCCTCCTACCCCCTTCTGATTACCCAGTGACCTCCAGCAATCCATTAGCTTAACAAATGGCGTGTCAGTGTTCAGGATGCCTAATGACTCTGGATTAAACCCAGTGACACCTAATTTATCAATGAACTCCTCCGCTGCACTTGCCCATTAAGGCTTATTGTCGTCCATCATTACGGTTTTCTTACAACCAGGAAAACATAACGTGGGTTGTGGATTGTGCTCCGCAGGCCTGCGGGGTACAGCAATCAAACAGAACCCCCCATATGCCACTACCCTTGGTTTAAAACAAACACAAGGAAGTATTTTTTCACACAACGCACAGTCACAGCCTGTGGAACTCCTTGCCAGAGGATGTTGTGAAGGCCAAGACCATAACAGGGTTCAAAAAAGAACTAGATAAGTCCCTGGAGGATAGGTCCCTCAATGGCTATTAGCCAGACTGGGCAGGGATGGTGTCCCTAGCCTCTGTTTGCCAGGAGCTGGGAATGGGGGACAGGGAATGGATCACTGGATGACTCCCTGTTCTGTTCATTCCCTCTGGGGCACCTGGCACTGGCCACTGTCAGGACACAGGATACTGGGCTAGAAGGGCCATTGGTCTGACCTGATATGGCCATTCTTATGTATCCCTTTATGGCTGTACAGCCTGGAAATGTCCCATTGCTGGGACCTGGACGTCCAGAGAATGCATTGTGCTTCCCCTAGGCCTTGGCTGAGCTTGCTTGGCGGGTCTGAGCCTTGCACATACAGGGAGCCGGGCTCATGGTGCTTGGGGCTCTTGGGGCCTCTCCCTGGGAGCCGGCCACTAGAACGGATTCTTACCCTGAGTATTGGAGCCTGTCCCCACTGCTGCAGTGCTGCTCTGCTCTGCCCCTGGGGCCTTGGAAGAGCTTGTCTTTCCCAGCTGCCTTGAGAGAGCCGCTAGCCATGAGTCAAGCAACCTTCTGTACTTTGAGACTTTTAACGAATAGTTCTGAGCAGCCCCAGGTGACCCGAGCCGCTGGGACAGTGCAATGCGTGGCAGCCTTTCCACTGACAGGGCGGCAGGCCAAGCTGCTTCACGTTTCATCACCTGCACTGCTGCCTGCAGCGTCCACTCGTTGCTTATATTGTCCTAAAAAGCTAATTAAGCTGAAATTATTTTCCTTCCTTAGATGAGCCTTTAAATAATGCATCACCGTCTCTTGCTGTTACCGAGTATTCTAAAAATCCAAGAGACTTTCCCTCTTGCTCATATATTTGCATCTGTTTGTCACCAGCACCAGGAATGGTTGGTAGGTGCAATTAAAAATGATCTTTCAAGCACAGAGCCCTGACGGTCTCTCCACAGCACAAACCTGCGTGGGGGACTCGAGGTCCAACCCCAGCCGCTGCGGAGACTCTGGTTTGAAACTATGCTGCTGGACCCTATGGGGAAGGTGAGGATGGAGAGACAGGCGCTAAGAGATGGAGGGGGCAGCAGCCCCGTGAAAGCCTCATTGGTTATTGGCTAGTAGTGGGTGGGCCACTTTGTTAGCAGCTGCTAAGCAGCTAAATCAACCTCCTGCAGAAACTCAAGAGGGGCTCAGAGTGCGAAGATTGAGGGTTCAAATACGCATAGTTCTTTGGCATGGCTGGGGGCTGGGTTTTGGTTTGGCCTGTTGTAAAAGTGTGGGCCATGAGGAAAATTCAGCTCCTGCTTCTTGTGCTGGGTCCCCTAAAATTTGCGGGTGTTTGGGCCCGGTGCTGGCACGCACCCAGGTTGGTCTTTCGCTCTGAGCCGGAGATCCCCAGTCTTTCAGTGTGGACAAATCAAACCAGCCAGGACCTTCCCCCATCGCCCAGCTGCAAGGAGGGGTGCTTTCCCGATAAAGGTAACCCCTTCTCCCGGGCCAGGCAGGGGAAGGAGGCCTGCTCCCGAACCTACATGATGTATATTTTATTCGGTGGATCGTGACCCAAAACTCCTCGTTAGCATAATTGCTGGGGTCTGTTCTAGGGGTTTGTTGTTGTTATATTCCTAAATATTCCCATTAGCAAAGCAGATGCTGTTGGACACCAGCTGTGTGGCTCACAGACGGTTCAAATGTCCTGCTTTTCATATGACACCCCGGCCGCAGCAGTGACTCCTGCTCCTAGGCCCGAAGCAGGGACTGAGCAACTCCAGCCTCTTGGGAACCGTGACTGTCCGTAATTGTGGCATTTTAAACATTAGCAGTTGGTGGCTTGCTCTTGTTTATGCCCCCCCTGTCTTGGCAATCTCTTTGCAGCCCCCTGCAAACTCCTCTGCCTCCCAGCTAAATGAACTTCGAATCTAATGATGGCAAAGCCTCAGCTGGGAGGTTTAATGATGTAGAATCATTAGCAGATATTCCCCCCCCCGGCCCCCCAAGGACAAACGAATGCACATCTAGAGATGTAAATGTAAATACAGTAACTGCCCTAGTACCGGGACATATGAGCCAAATTCAGCCCCTGGGGGGCAATATGCAAATTCAGGGACTCCCCTGGAGTTGCACTCATTCACCCCAGGGCTGTATTTGACCCCTGTATCTTTAACCACCCCTGTGGCTAGATTTTCGTTCTCAAGACGTGCGTTATTTTGTGTCAATGTTGCTAACACCAGACAAGAATCAGGTGTTTGTAGTGTCCATCCATGGCAAATGAAAGATTGCTCATTCTTTCCTCCAAAGTATTTCTGAAAACTCCCGCTGACTGCGGAACTGCCAGACTCCGTGATCTGTGCCCGAGGGGTGAATTCGGACTCTGCACTCATTGAGGTGGGAGCAGGAGGAGAATTGGGACCTTCAATGCCTGGGTGTGGCCAGGCCCTCGCTTTTCTCTCTCCCCAGGTAGGCGGCACCCCCAGGGCCAGCTTGGGCCTTTGCTGTGGTGCCATCTCAGGACACTGTTTTTCGGGGGTGGGTGGGTGGGTGGGATAGCTGAGTATATAAGACAAAGATCGGGATGTCTGGTCACCCTAACTAGAACGAAATTCAAAAATATTGAACATAGCACCTAACTGCCATTCTCCTGAACCACTCACTGCCTGGGAAACGGTGCCAAGAACTCCCTGGAGGAAAGCAATGAAATTCAATGAAACCTCAGTAAAGCAAACCCCTCCTGTCTCGAGCATCTAGTGGGATGGTTCTCCTACCTGGTTCAGACGTAGTCTCACTCACTCTGCTAGGTTACAAATATAATCAAAATTAACCCCAAGCATGTGTCAGACTGTCCGGCTTGAGAGGCTTATGGCTTCGCATCCCAGCCCAGGACATTGGCAGAGGCTGGAGTTTTTGATCAGTTGAAATGAAATCACTTATTTGAGCCACTTTCCTGGTTGGCTGCATATCCAAATTCATTTGCAACCTGCATTTCACAGGAAATTAAGCTCTCCCAATAGAGCTAAAGAAAATATGAAACTGGGTCAGTGTTAAACCTGTTACAAATGGGTCCCATAAAATTGCCCCCAGATAGATTTCCCTGTTCTTTGAAGTGATCGTATTTTAAAATCTTGTGTAAAGCCCTTGTCAGGCCCAGGAACACCCGTCCCAGTACGTACAGTCGGCTTGCAGAAAATAACAGGGCTCCAAGGAGGGATTGAAAATTGCGAGCTGGGGTTTGGCCCGATTCTTATGACCCTGCATGTATCTAGGTGGGACCTGCTGCTGGACCCTGGCCGCGCTTCGGAGATTACATGGCTGGGGAGGTACTGGCCGCACTGGCTGGATTAGGGTGTCACGCCTGTCGGGAACCTGCAGGCCCTTGTCTGCACCTCGCACACCCAGCTGAGGAAGGAACAATATTAAATGAACCCTCCCGATCATGTTCATCACGTCACACCGCCATCTTTTCGGCTGGATACTTTGAATTGAGCTGGTCAGGTACGTGAATGGCAATGACTCAGTCACAGCCAACGAAGCGGGGCGGAGTGAGGTCCTTTCCCCCTCTGCTGTTAAGCGAAGAGCAGCCCCACAAACCAATCCGAGTGGCTCCCCTTCGGCTGCTGCGTGAATGAGGCCTGTGGGACTCTCCGCCAGGGCACCGCTGGGCTGGTCAGCGTGCTTTGCAAGTGCAACGAAAGGCCAGGTCCCTGCCTCCCACTGCTACGCTGTCCAGCAGGCAGCGGCTGCTGACGACCGCTCTTGGCCCAAGCCTTGGATTCACCAGGCCGCTTCTCAAGGGCTTGTGTATTTCACAGAGCCTGTTGTAACCTGCTGAGCTGCAAAGCAGCAGCTGAAAACAGGCTAGACCCAAAGTGATGAGGAGGTCTGATACCATGGTGTTGGGTGTCATGCAACAAACTAACCAGATAGTCCATTCCCTTCTGGACAGGTGTCCACTCTCCAAAGCCCCCTGACCCAAATGGTCCCTTCCCGGCAGTCTCAATGGGACTGAATGGGCCATGCAGACTGAGCTCCTCGTCTGTGTATCGGTCCTTTAAAGCCAGCTCCCATCTCTGTGCCCCTGAGCCCCCCGACCCCTCTGGGAGCCTGCGGGTGGGCGAGGGAGGCAACGGAACATTGGATGCCCGAGGCCGGCTGCCAAGGAGCTCAGGAAATGGGCAGTAAGCTGGGCGCTGTTACCCTGGCTGGTCTCCTAGAGGGGAAGGCGAGCAGGGCCTCTCTGTCACAGGCCACTGAACACCGCCCGGTTCCCCTGCTGCTGAGTGGTGTAGGTAAAAGGATGTCAGTCCTCAGGAGACCGAGTTGTAACCACAGGCAGGGAGCAGGAGAGACTGAGGTGCCCCCGTGGCTGAGGCCCTGCAATGGCAGGGAGTTGATTAGTAGGAAAATGCCCAGGGGATCAGAAGCTGGTCCATCCCCCTGCTATTCTAAATGTGGAGGAAATTCCTTCCCACCATGGGCAGTGGGTGGGCCCCCACTTTTGGGGAGGCTGCCCCTGCCCCTTCTGCATGAGGCCCTGCCCTCTGCAGCAGGAGCCCTGAGCCCCCTGGCAACTCCCCTGCAGCTGGAGAAGCCCTGGGCCACCCGGAACCCCGAGCCACCCCCTCCGCAGAGGAGCCCCGGGCTGGCCCCAGCTGGCCAACCAACGGCCGGCTGACCTGAGCAGCCCCAGTCATACTGACTGGCTCGAGCAGCCCCAGCCCGGCTGGCCAACCTCAGCCCTAAAACTTTCCCGGGCCTATTGCACCCGCCGCCAATGCTTCCCACCCCTAAATCTGGCAATCCGAGTGACCCTGAACATGTGAGCAAAACACAGCAGCCAGGCAGCTTGACAGAGGTCCCTTGTGCACCCGTTCAGAATGCTGGTGTGCCCCAGGCAGTGTCCCATCTCCAGCTGTGCCCAAGCTCTGATGTGCTGGGGGAAGATGATAACCTCTGGCATGCCCACCTGAGCAAACAAACCAGCTGCGACCCTCCTCCGGTCCTGTGTCTGCTCGCCCCATCTCAGCCCGTGTGTCCAGGGCCAGCGAAAGAAGCCTGAGCAGCTGGGGATAGCCAGCCCCCAAGCTGCTGGACCAGCCTCGCTTCACCTGCACTCGGGAGCGCGCAGCTCCTGGGAGGCCACGGTGACGCTGCTGAAAAGAAGCGGCTCTGGATCTCCCTGTCTTTGCCCACTAGTGGCCAATCAGGCTCCGCTCTTGGAATCCACAGGGCTCAGCTGGCAAGGAAATCCCAGGATGTCTCCAGAAGGGCATGCAGCAGGAGCGGGCACGCGGGGTCAGAGAAAGTGGCGGGGTGTCTCCCAGCTCTGATATCCCCAGGGCTTCTGCCAGAGCTGTAAGGACACTGCCCCTGAGATAAGAGGTGGTTTTAGTTAGCTAGCGCTGAGGGTCTGTCCATAGCTTTTTCTGCTCTCCTTCCTCAGTGCCGAGAAAAACTGAAGAGCTTGTGGGCTTCTGCAATGGTTAACCTATATTTATTATTTAAACCCATCACAGGAGAGCATAGTCCAGGCAATTAGTGCCTAGAATTACAGTCTGCGTTTCCATTGTTACCGCTCAAGTTCCTCCTGTCCCTCACTCAACCTGGCTGCTTCTGCTGGTATCATTATCATTATCATCATTATAGCTTCACTCTAATGAAACCAGCTCTCCATCTCCAGGCGAGTCCCTGGCGTGCCATCGAGACGCCGAATTTCCAGGGAGGGAGAGCCGTATTCTAAGGAGCTTCCATTAACCTTGGCCCTTCTGCTGTTGGTTCCTGGGAGGAAATGATTATTGCTCTCGCATGTGACTTTGGGAAGAAAAGTGGGGGGTAGGTGCAGGTCTGGCCATCCTGTGTGGGGGGGGGGGGCGGGGTAGGTGGAGGTCTGGCCATCCCGTGTGTGTGGGTGGAGTAGGTGGAGGTCTGGCCATCCTATGGGCGGCGGGGGGTGGGGGTAGAAGAAGGTCTGTCCATCCTGGTGGGGGGGTAGGTGGAGGTCTGGCCATCCTATGGGCGGGGGGGGGGGGTAGAGGAAGGTCTGTCCATCCTGGTCGGGGGGTAGGTGGAGGTCTGGCCATCCCCTGTGTGTGTGGGTGGAGTAGGTGGAGGTCTGGCCATCCCGTGTGTGTGTGTGGGGGTATATGGAGGTCTGGCCATCCTGTGTGTGTGTAGGGGGAGGGGGTAGGTGGAGGTCTGGCCATCCTATGGGCGGAGTGGGGGTAGAGGAAGGTCTGTCCATCCTGGTGGGGGGGGGGGTAGGTGGAGGTCTGGCCGTCCCGTGTGTGTGGGTGGAGTAGGTGGAAGTCTGGCCATCCGGGGGGGAGGGGTAGGTGGAGGTCTGGCCATCCCGTGTGCGGGGGTGGGGAGGGGTACATGGAGGTCTGGCTATCCTGGGTGCACAGCGGGGATGAAAAGTAAAACAACCTGACACACTGAGGGTCACACGCAGTTCCCGTAGATAACCGTTTCTCCCGTCTCCAGAGGAGTCTGGCACTGAAATGTTTTTCTTCCTGTGCAATGGAGATAGGGTGACCAGATGTCCCGATTTTATAGGGACAGTCGTGATTTTGGGGGCTTTTTCTTATATAGGCTCCTATTACCCCCCACCCCATTCCGATTTTTCACACTTGCTGTCTGGTCACTCTAAATGGAGATTCCTCACATTGTGTAATAATTTAAAGCCCTGGTGATTTTGCTATTATCTCCTTTTGGCAGAGCTCACACCACACAATGCTTTTGTGTCTTCCATGCTAGCAGTGAATTACCAAGAAAGTTTTTCAGCCTGCATTAGCCTATACCTGGAAACGTCACTGACTTTGAAGGCCTGGCTAAGTGGCGTGCTGTGTCGGGAATCCCATTGGAGCCTTCGCTCAGACTGACAGGTACGTTCCTAACTTCCCTCTCCTCTGCTCTGGAGCTTGTCCCATGACTGCCGATGGCTGAGATCTCGTCAGAATGTCGGTTCTCCGTTGGTGAACTGTACGCAAAGAATCAGGAGGGGTTTAACCTAGTGCTGAAACCCTGGCAGAGAAGCGGCTGTAACCAGGACTCTTGTCATATACATTTTGCATGGTAAATTCGCTGGTTAATGCATTTCTTCTATAATCTCTGAGCAATGTGGCGTGGTGCTCTTTTAATAGAAAAGCAGAATACAGAACAAATGAATATCCACTCTGACGGGCTCGTCTGCTGGAACAGAACATTTTAGTGTGGGAGTGTTTCATGAAAAGGAAATTCATGGACTGTAATGAGCTTGGTATCAGATGTAAGCTCTGGCCCTCAGACCAGGAAAGGAAGGGAACAGGGGAGAGACAACTGAGAAAAAGAAGTTCTGAGGGCCCCGGGCATGAACCTTAGGGGTCCAGCTGAGGCTGATTAATGGGTCCTGGTCACAGTTTAGCTGGAGGAAAGTGATACAAACCATAAACACGAGTGTCTTAGCCGTGCGTCCGTCGTAGGGCAGATTGAGTCTTGGCCGCAGGAGGAGCCACAAAGGGGCCGTCCACATGGCAATAAAAGACCCCCAGCAGGGATGTGGCTGGCCTGGGCCAGCTGTCAGGCTCTCAGGGCCCAGGGGCTATAAAATAGCCGTGCAGACGTTTGGGCCGGGGCTGGAGCCTGGCTCTGAGATCCTCTCCCCTCACAGGGTCCCAGAGCCGAGCTCCAATCGGAGCCCGAACGGCTACACTGCTGTTTTGAGCCCTGCAAGCCCGAGTCACCTGACCCAGACACCGAGAGTCGGTGCTGTAGGTTTTTTACCACAGCGTAGACATAAGAGACCGCTGGCTCTCCTGCCTGTGAGCCAGCCCCTCCCACAGCCCTGGCACCCATTGAGCAAAAGGCTCATGCCACCATCCCAAGTGTGTGAGGGGAATCCCTTCTGTACCAGCCCCCAGAGCCGAATGACATGGGGCGGGGGCACCGAAGTTGCACCTTTCTAACAGGGGCGCTGGAACAATGTGTATAGCTGAGAGCCATTGAACCAAACTGTAAAGCCTGGATGTGATGGAAAGCACCACAAGCCCAGGGGTGCGGCAGCACCCCTAGTTCCAGCACCCATGTTTTCCAAACCGTGGCTTTACTGCTACCCCAGAAGAGCAATGGTGTGGTTCAGGCTGCACCTCTCTGTTTCTCTAACTGAGGCTGTCTCCGGCTTCCCACAGCAGGCGTGTGAAAGAAAGGAGCCCGTGTGGCTGCAGGTAGGTGAGAAAGGTACAGGGGGCTGTGGGAACCAGAGGGGTGCGTGGCCTCGGGGGAGGGAGAACAGGGCGCTCAGATTTCCTGATGAGCTTCGTGTAAGAGCCTGACGGGGTGGGACAGACTAGACTAGCAAGAGCAAACCGAACACCGGGAAAAGGAAATACATTTCCACACGTCATGTGACTAGCGGGTGGAGCTCGGTGCCCAAGGCCTGAGAGAGGCTGAAAGAGGGACCAGACGTGACTATGGCTAAGAATGAAATGGGGTTGTTCTAATTAATTGTGGTTTTATTTGGAGGGATACTAAACCTCATGCTGTAGGGTCAATGCCAATCTCTACTGGAGATTGGGATGAGACCTTCATGGCAGGCAGATTATCCTACATCTGCTACTGCTGAGTTTCTTGGCCAGCATCCTGGCCTAGATGGCTGCTGGTCTGAGCTGGTTTGGAAACTCCTCACTCCTATGTGCCCAAGGAAGGCCCTCGCTATTCAAAAAGGGCCAACGCTCCTGGGGCCAAATTGAGTCCAATCTATAGCATCAGCAACGTCTGGCAGGCTCTATGTCGTTACTGGGGCAGCTTCCATCTGATCCCTCCTCCAGGGCCCCCAGCGGGGTCTGCTGGCCCTGCACATGTGCATCCTTCTCCGGCTGCTGGAGAGGACACTTCTCTCCCCGCCCTGCTTGGATCCCGGGCGCTCTCGGAAGGTTCGGTTTGAGGTCTCAGTTATTCATTGCTCAGTGACTCTGTTGGCAGAGCAGCAGGTTTCGGTTTGGTTCGTAGCGCCTTTCATATTTGACTTTGATTAAACTGTAACAGAAGGACTCTGAGAAATGAAATGAGCCGGAGCTTTGTCTCCTCCAGAACAGATGTTAAAAGAACCTTTCTGTGGCCCAGCAGTTTGGATGGGATCAAACTGGAGCTTTCACAGAGGCGGAAGTGAGGACCCCTGTAATTCGACGTGCAGGTAACTGAGCCTGCGCCGGGAGATGCTCCCCCTCCTTTCCGCACTGGGGCCGATGGCAGTGCGAGGGCTGAGCTGTGGCCCTCAGTGCTCCACGAGTCAGGTGAGCGCTCCCAGGGCACACGCAGCCCCAACGGGTCAGCAGTCGAAGGCTGGGACAGAGTTCAGTAGGGGGGAGCCTGCAAGAGCCCTGCTCTGCTGCAGGAGAAGGTAGCGCTCTCTGGGTGCCTGCATCCAGGGCACTTACACGAGAAAGCAGAGGGTGGACGGCACTGAGTCAGTCTCCAGAGAGCCGGTGTCCCGGCCTGCCCAGGCCTCATGCTTCCCAAGGGTCACCGAGGTCGGCCTAGCAGGCTTCTCACCCGAGCTAGATTCTGATTTTTCCAGATGAGATTGCTAGCTGATGACAGCTAATGTCACACGGATGGGAGTAAATCAGAATTATTACCCTTCGCCCATTGGCTGAGTGACTCTTCGGACTCTCCCCAAGCCAGCCAAAGTTGGTTAGTGATTGACCGGAACTGGGGCGAGGCGGGGAGAGCAGCCCTGCGGAGACGGAATGCCCTGCATGTGCGTCGGGGGCAAAGCAACCGAGACCAAATTGGTTCCATGTCCGCTGATGATGATCACGTCCGGCTGCACGGTCTCCATGCTATAATAGACCGTAATGCTGTGCTCATCAGACAGCAAGGAGCCTGGCCATGGGCCTGTCATGGAGATTAATGAGAGACTGGGAGAACCGCTGACCCCAAAGCAAAAGTTGATGGGCGTTAGCACCCAGCCACTCGTTAAAGCCCCAGGAAACGTCCCGGTGCCGAGGCGGTCGTCAGCATTCCAGGCCTGGACTGAGGTGCCTCCAGCCCGCACAACGATGGTGCTCATTTGGGCTGGTGTCCCTTTCTTTCATCCGGCACATTGCCGAGGCCGTCGCCCGCAATGGGGTTTGGCAGGGTGAGTCGCCGTGGCGGGGCTGGCTCGGCGTCTCACTGTGCCAACACCAGGATCGCGGGGATGCGGTGAGCCTGGTTTCCCCAGGCTGCGTGAGCAGCAGTAACTCTGAGGGACTGAAGGGAGGATGCTGGTGTAGGATCAGCCCTCCGGCTCTAGGCTGGGGGCGTGCCGAGCCCCACACCGATGCACTTGCTTGGGGAAGTACGTTTCGGAAGGCTTGGAAACAGCTGCCTTCATCCCCACGGGGCAGGCTGCTGGAAGGGAGGGAGATTCCGGGCCCTGCACGTCTCGGGAACAGGCACGCCAGGGGGCATGGCTGAGCCCGTGACCTGCAGCCGCCGCACGGGTGCCCCCAGGACCAGCAGCAGCAAGGAGGTGCTGAGTTCTGGCGTCCTTTCAAGGCATGCGTGGATCGGCTCAAACCAGTGGTTCTCTGTGGGGGGCGGGAGGGCTGTCAGACTCTCTAGGTGGGGTACCAGGAACCGTCCCACCCACTTGCGGGAGTGCGACCCTGCTCACATTTGGCCTAGCTGTGCCTCTATCCTGAGGGGTGGCCAGGCCAAAGTGCAGTGAGCGGCAGTGCGCCGGGTCATGGTGCCCACTGGCACTCTTCACTGCTGCAGCTGGGAAATGCTGCCCGGAGAGCGCTGTGGATACTAAGGTCTGTGCTTTTAAAAGGTTTCCTGGCCTGGGAGCATTTAGACAACAGGGTGATTTACTTAAAGTAGCATCCTCTTCATTGGCATCGATGGTCCCAGTTCCAGCTAGATTACATAAGAAAGGCCCATTTTGTAATGGGGGGGGGCCTCCAAGTTAAAAACTAATAAACAGATGGGGCGGGCGGAGTAAGGGGGCTGTGATTCAAGAAAGGCTGACAGCCCCTGGCTTAAACCTTCTCTGCTTATGACAATAATAAACCTCAGTGCTCTGTACATGGCACTTTCCCTCCCTCAGCACTCTGCAAACAGTGCCTAATAGGTGGTGTGGGAGTAGGGCTATGCAGGTGATCTCAGTCAGCTTTCCTGGGAATTGACATCGGCTCATTAATGGATGAGAAATCTCCAGATCTCCGGGAACAGCCTATTAGCCAGGCAGGGACTGGAGCTTCCAGAGCTGTCTGGCGTTTGCAGCACAGACTGGGGAGCCTGGCTTCCTGCAGCTGTGTGTGCTCAGGGCATCCTCTGTGACTTTGAGACTGAGCTGATCCTGAGCACGTGGCCTCCTGGGACTCTGGAGCCTTTCCCAGTTTGTACAGGTGCTTAGGAACACCCAGCTCAGGGCATGAGGCTGAGGACACAGGGTGACTCCGCTCTGGCTGGAGCAGCAGCTTTGCCCCTCTAGCACACAGGGCTTAGACTGTTGCATTTGCCAGACAGACGGATATTTTATCGGGGCATCACACACCATGTGCTCCAGGCCACTGAGAAAGGAGCGCCTCCCAGCAATCTCGGCATGGTCTAGCAGGAGGAGAGGTCTTGGATGAGCTGTAATGAAGCTGGATGGAACCATTCCCAGCAGGTGCTGAGCCCAGCTCCATAACTTGCTGAGCACTTCATGGATCTCCTTAGCCAATGGCCACGTCTATCTTGGAGACCTCTCTGTGTCACCTATAGCAACACCCCATCCTCAGACCCATGTTCTGTCCTAGGCTTAGAGAGAATCAGGGGGAGTTCTGGATAATGGGTGCAGAATCTCTGAATGGAGCCCCAGTTCTGACTGGAGCATGTTGCCCTTTTCACATTCAATTGCATTTTCCAGCCCTGCTTAGAGATGTCTCCCGTCTGTGGGTTGCAGGGAGTACAAAGCAGCTGTTATGTTACAGGACATTGAAACTGTGAAGACAGAGAGAGAAACCTGACCACTGCTTCCCAAAGCACGTGGATGTTAGTCCGTGGAGGGGTGGGGGGGTGTTTCTGGAGCACAGTCAGACATAATAGGACTATACAGATTCGGCTAAAGAAGATCTGGATGCTAATACACCAGCCATGGATGAACAGGTATCTGAACCCCAAGTTAGTGCCCTTAGCTAGCATTCAGCCCAGAGAGGTGCTTCAGTCACGTTCATGCTCACGCCACCAACGACCCTGTCTTTGAACTTGTCAGATCAGCTCTAGTGGAGTGACACCGATTTTCACCAGGTGAAGGTCTGGCTCAACTAACCATCCGGGAGTGTTTTGTAGGTTTTGGTATTCTTAGTCTTCTCCCACCTCTGAAAACTAGGCTAGGAACACAAGGCAAAATGTTTAATAGTCTAATTTATAGAAATGAAACACCAAAAGTCCTATTGCTCTGTTAAATCGCTCCTGTGGAATCACTGCAGAAAGAGACCGGTGGGTTTACGCTCTCTTGAGCGGCAATTCTAGTGAGACCGGGTGTTTTGTACTTAGCTGCCTCTAAATAGCTGGCTGTCAATTGCCCTCTTATTCCCCCCTTCACGGTGTCGTATTTGCCATGATTCAGTTTCCAAGCCTCTCACGCTTTTAGGTATCATTTAATATTTAAATACTTGTCACTAGATTTGCAGGCTTTGAACACATTCAGCAGGGAGTCTATCCAGCCTGTCAACCTGTGTTATTGTTGATGGGACTTACGTGCAGACATCAACAGGAGAGTCGGCCCCAGAGTGTTTTGGCAAAATCCTAGAGCACAGGAAAAGCACCAGCCTTTGAATTATGAAAAGCCGGTTTGGAATTCTGTTTCTTCTGATGCTTCGTCTTTTAATCCTAAGTACAAACAATTTAATTCTAAGCATCTCTGTAGTTGCTCAGAGAAAGTTTTTACGGAGGTTCATTCTGGGGCTGAGTGAGATGGTGTCTGTCAGAGAATTGTTTTCAATGTGCAGCTGACTCCCTTTGAGCAGCATGAGACTCTGTCCTGGCACTTGTGCTGTAGGACAGCAGATGGCCAGAAGACATCCTCTCGCAGTCAGTTCAGCTCAATCAAGAGACCACAGCTGAGAAGAAAGCATATTATTGCGCACACCTTTGGTTTCCTGAAAGTGGAGGCTTGACTGTGTCCATTAGCACTGGGAGAGCTACATTTGTCTGTCAGGAAGTGCGCGAGTTCTTGGAACAGCTCTGAGTGATGCATAACCTAACCAGGGAGCGATCTGTTTCCTCCTCCCTCTCCATGTTCATTATAAGGCCATTAGCCGAGAGAGTGTTTTCAGTGGAGATTTGAACTGGGGGTGGGGAAGGGGGAGGTGGGGGCAGGGAGGGAGCTGATGAAGCCAAATAACACGGGGAGGCTGTTTCAGGCTGAGCAAGTGGCATAGGCGAGGGTGTCTGAAGGGCTGGAGAGGAGCGGATGTTGGATAAGTACAGGAGGCAAAGCGAGGGAGACATTCCATTGAGGGTTTTTAGAAAGAGGGAGGCTGTTTCCATGTGGTATGTATGTACAGCGCCTTGCACAGTGGGGGCTGGGCCTCAGCACCACCCCAGTACAAATAATTGACAAGCATTAATAAGGGCAATTGACCTGAAGCAAATGGGGAAAGAACAGATATGATTCTGTCTATACCTACGTTTGCCTAGGACCCTCATGGAGCAGCCAAATCTCTTAGTATCCCTCCCACTCCTGCTTCACTGCATATCTGCTTCGTGCCGGCACAGCAGAACCCATCTGAGCCTGGGCCGGGGGTGCACGGGAACTCCCAAAGACTCCGACAAGTCCACAACAATTCTCAAAGGCCGAACCGAGAAACGTTTTGTGACATTCTATACCTTGGGGGAGCGTCCTGGAACCCCCAGATTCCTCATTTTTATACAGGCATGATTTTATATATAAAGGGTGCCTTGTACGGTGTCAGGGGAAAGGTTTTGATCTGCTGAAAGTCATTTCTCTATCCATATGTGTGTGTATCATCAATGCCTATGACGTTATGAGCATTGTGTTGTATGGTGGTCACTAAAACATGCTGTAAGTTGGGGAATCAGCCAGACATTAGCTCCCCAGAAGCAGCAGCAAGGAAAGTAGCCAACGCCTGAGCGGGGTGTCAAACAACCGTCAACAACCACTGTCCAGCCAGGGAGCTACGATGCAATGACTCACCTGCATGAGGCCACACCAGGGGAATTGCTCAACCTTGCTTGGAGAGACTCAGCAATGCCCCCAGACATGCCTGGACTTTTGCTCCCCAAGCACATGGACTGAGGGTATAAAACAGGCAGAGTGGACGCATGCGGGGCCTTTTCTCCTGCCCCCACCTATGCTGCAAGCAATTAAGACACTGAGAAGAAGACAAAACTCCAACAGAGGAGGTTGGCCCAGGTTTAAGGGACAAACCTGTATATTAAGGACTGCAGTATCCAGTGGAGTGAGAAAAACTGCTTAATCTAGATGTTGCCCAGACTGGGAGGGTTGAGAGTTTAGACTGCATGCGTATATTTTATTTCTTTTGGTAACTAACTCTGAATTTTTGATTATCACTTAAAATCTATCTTTTGTAGCCAATAAACTTGTTTAACTGTTTATCTTTACCAGCGAGTTTGTATGACGTGCGTGGCAAATCTCAGGGTTTGCAAAGGCTGGTGTATGTCCCCTTTCCATTGCTGAAGTGGTGAACCAATTAATAAATCTGCACTGCCCATCTTGAGCAGTGCAAGACGGTATACTCCTGAGGTGCAAGGTTGGGAGCTGGGGGGATTTGGCTGGTGCCTTTCTCTATGCGGTTCATGAGTGGCTCTGGGAGCATTCATGCAATCTAGCCGGGTGTGGAGTCTCCACATGGGTTGTGCTGAGGGATCACAGCACCTGGAGGGGTTTGCTGCTGGTCACTACCAAGGCATTGTGACAGACAGCCCAGGCTGGAGAGAGTTCAGGGGGACCAGCGATTCCACAGTCCCAGGCTGCACCCTGGGGATCCCATCACATGTTTAATCCCCTCTCCCACTCCAAAGAAAGGCGTCTGCCTCCCTGGAGCAAGCGCTGGGCCATTCACATTTCCCTCAGGATCACGTTTTGTCTGGTTGGCAGATATTTACACTCCTGTTTCCTCACTGGTTCGGAGGGAAAATCTGCTCCAGTTTGCTTTGTGTGAGGCTGGAGCCTTGTGCCAGGTCTTGGGGCTAACCTGGAGAACAGAAGTTTGGACTTTGTTCCGGGGCAGGTGCTTGCTTCTTATAGGGCCGTGGCCTGCACTGTAGCTGGTGTCAACTTCACAGCTGCCCTACCCTGGTAGTTACATGGAAGGGGGCGGCGCTCTGCACCAGGGGCTCTGGGACCTACAGCTCCAAGGTGCTGATAGTCACTCCTGAGGGAGAATGGGCCACTGCTCAGCTCTTCTGTCTCCCCCTAGACTGTGCTGATGGGCTATTCCCTCTGCTAGGTTCCTGTCTCTGTTCTCTCTCATGTTGGCCTGCCTTTGACAAGTGCCCACGGAACCCCTTTCAGCAGGCGTGGCAGGTGGCTTGGCTTTTCTGGGTTCCCCTCTCTGTGCTCGGAGCTAACAGCTCTTCCCCTTAATTCCACTATTGGCCCCTCCAGAGGAAAGCAAATCTTCGCTCTTACCAAAGTGCTCCCTGTCTCAGTTTGAGGCACCCACTCTAGGCTCCCAGCTCCTTGGCTGTCACCAGTCTGGGCAGAGACCTGCATCTCTCTCCCTCCTGACTGGGGTTTTTTTTTTTTAAAGGCTGCACAGTTCCCTGCCCACACTGCGATATTCCCAGCAAGCCAGGCCACCTGCACGGGCCAGCCTCTGTCCTTTGCTCTCTCTCTGAAGGCTAGGCCCAGTGCTTTGCCCCCAGTAATAAGTTACCACATAGCTCCTTCTAAGCAAGCACGTTTATTCTTAAGGGAAAAGAGAAAACATATTTAAACAATAAAAGAACCTACATACAGACTCAAAGCTCACCAGGGGGTCACCCATGAGTCATATGGGCCCCTCATAGGTCACGTCCTTCTGCAAAGATTGGGACTACCCTGGGACAGAAGATCCTGTCTGTTAGATGGGTTAGAAAGAAGGCCCCGAGTCAGTTTACATTCAGGCTATTTATCCTGAAGTCCTTTTCTTGTCTGTTGCTCTCTAGATAATCTAGTTTGAACCAATACATGTGAGCCTTTCCAGTTTTGCCAGAAGCTGGGAATGGGCGACAGGGGACGGATCACTGGATGATGCCCTGTTCTGTTCATTCCCTCTGGGGCACCTGGCACTGGCCACTGTCGTTAGACAGGATACTGGTCTGAGCCAGTATGGCCGTTCTTATATTCTTATGTTCCTGTATGGACAGACCATGGAGGCCAGGCAGGAGGGGAAATGCGCTCCCCCTGGAAGGTGTGGAACACTGGGCAGCAGGTGCCTGGTGTGAGGATGGAGCTGGCCTGTCTGGCAGCACGTGAGGTTTGGGCTATTTTCAAGAGGGCGAAGTCTCTGACTATGAGAATCTCTGGTGAAAGTTTGAGGAAGCGGAGAAAACTCCCTCAGTGAACATCATCTGCTCAGGATGTTTTGTGTGCTTCTCACCCTCCGCCTCTTACACTTTGCCCTAGGAATGGGCAGCAGGCACGGGAGGCTGGAGCATGGGACTCTGGTGTGGCTCAGAGCTTGGAAAATACTCATCAAAATCTATTCCAGCCTTTTAAAGAATAGCAGGTGCCCAGCTCCCAGACAAGTCTTTGCTCAGACTACTGTTCTGATCATGTGTGGAGATGGAGCTGATCTCTGAAGGGACAAGAGCTTCAGGAATCCCCATATATGCGTGGTGAGGACGCTCCGTATTTAGGGCAAAACTCTCCTTTCAGTTCTGCAGGGCAAGATGTGCCCATAGATCCTTAAGCCCGTGCCCACTGGGTCACGGGTTTGATTCCAATTTGTAGCTTTCTGCCAGCATTTAGCATCTCTCCAAGCGTTTTTCAATGTCAGTGGTAAAAATAGCTCCAAATTTGTGTTGGGTTTGATTATTTAGAGGCTGCTGCTTGGCCCAGTGACCTTTGATTCAGCAGCTCAGTTGTGTGTTCAGAGGTGGAGATACACAAGACTTTGCCATCAGATGAAGTCAGGTTCCATCCACCAGAAAAATGACTCTTTCCTCCGCATGGGATCCCAAATTAGGAGATTATGGAAAGTAGACAAAATTTGAGGAAATTGAGCAAAATTACATCTTGCAAATATTTTTGCAGCATTTGCGACATTCTGTGAAGTGTCGGTGGGGTCGTGCATTTCACCCAACTCTGCCCAAGACTGAACCACTGAAAATTAGAAATGAGATATTAGAAAGATAATAGAAAACAGCAGGGACTCAAAATGGTGCCCCGTACTTATGTCAGATCCCTACAGGGAAGACAGAGCTGTAGCAATAAACTGACAGGGTCAGTGCAGACACGATTCCACCGTCTAGCAAACGCCACTCAATCCTCCCTGCAAGGGCCCTGGGGTTCTCCGAGAAAAACAGTTTGGCCTCCTGGCAAGCACAGGGCTTTTAGAAACGGGATGACAGTTTGCAGATGCCGGTGTGAGGCTGAGCTGCTGTGGGATAAAAGCTGCCAACTTAATTTGTGGTGAAAAGTTAAACAGCTCCTCAGAGCAGCAGGAAAAGGACAGGAGTGGGGCTGCTGCTTCTTCCATCCGTGCCGACAGAAGGAATCCGTCTCACTTCCGCCCACTGGGCAGGGCTTGAGGAGCTCTTGGCTGCGCCTTGGCCTGCGTCCGCAGGGGAGCTCTGCTCCGTGCTTGTTCCCTGGTGTGGTCGTTATACGGGCTCTTGTGTGGAAGTGTTGCCCATAATGACCATTAGACGAGCTCCTTTTCTACCCTTCTCAGTGAACTGCAAAGCCTCCACGCCACTTAACGCTGCTGATTAGGAGCCCCCTTCCCGGCGCACTTGGCAGCAGCCCTGCAAGCTACGGCCACTGAGCACTTAATATTCCGAGCTTCCCTGTGTCCCTGCAGGAAAAAGGCTCTGGCTAAACCCTGCAGCCTCAAGTGGGGGTGTCAGAGCAGTTGTAACAGGCTGACAATTCGCCGGGGCTCAGATTAAAACGTTGCCAAGTTCGTAGAGTGCGTTGGGTGCCCGGCTGGCTGTTGGGCTCCGAGACCGTTGAGGAGGGGTGGGGAAGTGAATATGTTTAAAGTAATAGTGTTTATTTGACTTTTGTTTGGGGTCCAGTGGCTGGTCCTGGCCCCAGCTGGGCAGGGGAGATGGCTGCTTTGCTCTCCTGGCACCCTGCACTCCGCTGAGCCGCTGGCCTTGCGGTCTCTCTTCTCTCCTACTCAGGGCTTGGAGCCATTACACGCCAGCCCCTCATCCTGTGCACTGAGTGGCCTTGCTCTCCTCCTTCAAGTCCGGGCTTCTCGGCACTGGTCTCTGGCCCAGGCCAGTGAGAGTCAAATCTCCAATAGGGTTGCCAACCCTCCTGGTTTGGCCGGAAGTCTCCCGGAATTAGGCTTGATCTCCTGGAGGCTACTGAAGCCAATCCGGGAGATTTTAGGCCACTAAAAGTCTGGTGGCACAGTGGGGCTAAGGCAGGCTCCCTACCTGCCCTGGCTCCGTGCTGCTCCTGGAAGCGGCTGGCATGTCCGGTAGTGACTCCTAGGAGGAGGCGCGACCAGGGGGTCTCTACGCCCTGACCCCACCCTGAGCGCCAACTCCGCAGCTCCCATTGGCCAGGAATGGGGAACTGCGGCCAATGGGAGCTGCGGGGGCAGTGCCTGCAGGCAGTGACAGCACGCACAGCCACCTGGCCTCCCTGGCCTAAGCCTAGGAGCCGCTGCTGGACATGCTGCCACTTCTGGGAGCTACTCGAGGTAAGTGCCACCCGGACGGAGCCCGCATCCCGAGCCCCCTCCTACACCCCAACCTGCTGCCCCAGCCCTGAGCCCCGTCCTGCACCCAAACTCCCTCCCAGAGCCTGCACCCCTACACCCCTGAGCCCCGTCCTGCACCCAAACTCCCTCCCAGAGCCCTCCCCCTCCCTCCTGCCCCAGCCCTGAGCCCCGTCCTGCACCCAAACTCCCTCCCAGAGCCTGCACCCCTACACCCCTGAGCCCCGTCCTGCACCCAAACTCCCTCCCAGAGCCTGCACCCCTACACCCCTGAGCCCCGTCCTGCACCCAAACTCCCTCCCAGAGCCCTCCCCCTCCCTCCTGCCCCAGCCCTGAGCCCTGTCCTGCACCCAAACTCCCTCCCAGAGCCTGCACCCCTACACCCCTGAGCCCCGTCCTGCACCCAAACTCCCGCCCAGAGCCCTCCCCCTCCCTCCTGCCCCAGCCCTGAGCCCCATCCTGCACCCAAACTCCCTCCCAGAGCCTGCACCCCTACACCCCTGCCCCAGCCCTGAGCCCCGTCACGCACCCAAACTCCCTCCCAGAGCCCTCACCCCCTCCTGCACCCCAACCCCCTGCCCCAGCCTGGAGCCCCATCCTGCACCCAAACTCCCTCCCAGAGCCTGCACCCCTACACCCCTGAGCCCTGTCCTGCACCCAAACTCCCTCCCAGAGCCCTCCCCCTCCCTCCTGCCCCAGCCCTGAGCCCCATCCTGCACCCAAACTCCCTCCCAGAGCCTGCACCCCTACACCCCTGCCCCAGCCCTGAGCCCCATCACGCACCCAAACTCCCTCCCAGAGCCCTCCCCCTCCCTCCTGCCCCAGCCCTGAGCCCCATCCTGCACCCAAACTCCCTCCCAGAGCCCTCACCCCCTCCTGCACCCCAACCCCCTGCCCCAACCCGGTGAAAGGGAGTGAGGGTGGGGGGCTGGAGTGAGCAGGGGAAGGGGCCGGGCAGGGAGCGGGGCAAGGGTGTTTGGGTTTGTGCGATTAGACAGTTGGCAACCCTAATCCCCAGACACAGCGGAATGACAGATCAGGGATCCAGGAAACACACCCCTTAAACCTCCCAGCCCCTGCCATTGAGAAACTACTGCTGGAGAACTCTGCCCTGTTCCCCTGGGCCTGCCGCCTCTCTCCCCCGCAGGGAGGCGGGGGGTGCTTCTTGGTTACTGGCCGGCTCCTTCAGCAGGGACCTGGTCTCTGCTAATGTCTGTAGGGCACCCGGGAGCCTGCTTCTCCTACAGCTCTAACTGATTGCACCGGACTCGTGTCTTCTCAGCCCTTCTGTGGCACCAGCCCTTCCCCCCGCATTGCTCTGCAGCTCTGCCCATGAGACCTGCTGGGAAAGGGCTGGATGAAGCTTCACAGACGGGTTTTGCTCCCTGGGCAAAGCCGACTACATAAAGGCCCCTCCACGTTTGGAGTGGGGACGTGATCCGCAGCTCATGCAGCCTCGCAGAGCTCACTCCCACTGAGCGAGCGCACTGAAAATAGTCGTGTAGCCGCAGTAGCCCAGGGAAAATCAGGGCGAACCTCTCAGGATAGGTGGTGCAGGGCAGGACTTCTGCATTGGCCTTGTGCATGAGGAGACCTGGGTTTAGAGGGGTTAGGTCAGGAGGATGCGGATTTGAACATCTCTCTCCTGCCCCTAGTGGGACTCTGCACATCACAGATCCCTCACAGAGGCTGTGAGATTTGCCGTGTCTCTCACTGATGGGAAGCAGAAGCCCGGGAGTGGAATAGCTGCGGGTGCTGTGGGTCACTATCGAGGTGCACTGGTAGGGCTGTGGGTGGGTGAGCGATGGGCAGGGCTGGAAGAACAGGGAGTGCCACAGATCTGGTGTCTTGGCAGAGACACCTCCAGGCCAGGATCGAGGCACGTCGGCAGAATTCTGCAGGCATGTTTGTAGGCCCAGGACTGGAATAATGGCTGCTACAGACCAGCTTAGGGCTAGGTTGGCCGCACTGGCGGGCTCACAACTTGCAGAGCCGTGGCAGCTGCTGGTCAAAATTGGTGCACGAGCAGCGCTATCGTGGAGTGTCCAGAGCAGCTGCCTGCACTGTCCCTGCGATGCTACCTCCTGCTTTGGGCTTTAATGTCATTAGCAGAAAGCTTCACTTCCTGCCCTCCGCCCCAGAAGCTTCCCCAGACTATTCCGTGCAGACGGCCCAGTGCTCGCTCTGCTTTCTGAGGCAAGGCTCACTTTGGCTGGGGAGGCTGATGGCATTACAAGGGTGTAAGGAAAACCTGGAGCAGAGATGCTGCGATCCAGCCTCTCAAATGCTCTCAGGAAGGGCCTGGCATCTCTCTGCTCACCACCTGTGTTGCTAAGTATTGGATTCCTCACTGCCTGATCACAGGGTAAACCAGCCACTTCGGCTGAGACTCAGACACCTGCCTGTGAACTCCTGCAGTTAACTCCGTCTGCCCTGTTCGTGATGCTGGCTCACCGATCAATGAAGCCCTCACTGGCTTGTCAGCTCTAATCTGCTCTGCCGCTTCCTCTGTAGGGTTTTGGGTTTTTTATAAAACCTAATCAGTGCTACTAAAAATTGCCACTAACAAAAACCCTGCAGCCTGCATTATTTATTCCTGCAGTTCAGCTAAGCTGCAAGCGGGGGGAAATTATAACTCCTCTTATTTCAGTGAGGCTCTTTCCTGTGTGAGTTTATGAAACAGGGCACCAGCCTAATTGGGGCTATTGCTGGCTTTGTGGCTAATTCTATTGTTTTACAGCAGCAGGGCTGTGTTTCCCATTGATTTCATAGCTTGCTAATGGCTTTTTTTGTACAATAAGAGGCTTTTGTGGCAACAACTTAATCCAGTCATTATAGCAGAGTGAAATTGCGCAGCTTACTGCTTTGATTTCCAGGACGTGATTTGCTGTAATAGGAGAAGGAGTTTTATCTAATACCCTTAATGCTCTGATATTTTTATGGCACACAGGATTCTAATTAAGCTTTGTGTCTGTATCGGAAATGTGCCGGGCAGGGTGGCTGCTGTGTGTGCATTTTACACACTCAGGCTCGGATTCTGCAAGCTGCCCCCTGGCGGGGTTTCCTACAGGACTGGCACCTTTGCTGACTCTCATGCAGCCCCGTGGGAGGTTCAGCACTGCACCCCAAGCTGGCAAAACACAGATTTGCTACAAGAATGGTGACGTGTCTTGGCGCAAGTAGCAAATTTCTCTTTTGTGCAGAGTCAACACTTTGTTTCTCCAGGGGTTTGAATTTCCACTTTACTTTTTCTTTTATTTCTGTTGCAAAAAACCTCTGCTTGTCAGGTGAAATGTCCAGTGCCAGGACTCAGAAAGTGGGTGGAATGTCCCTGCGTGGGGCCGGCTAGGCAACCACTGTCACCTGGGACACCCAAAGCGTGTCTGGCGAAAGCCGTTGGAAAGGTGCGATGGGGCAGATCTGCCTGCCACAGGGGTGCCCTGGCCTGGATGAGTGAACAGGTCGAGACTCTGAGCTCTGCTGCTGTGTGATCTGTGCTGTACCCAAAGAGGGGGGGCACCTGGGAATGCACTGGCCAGTTACTGAGGCGGTGACACCAGGTTGGAGGCGCGAGTCCCACAAGAGTGTCTTGGGGCAGTGTGGGGCATGGCGTCTGGCAGCAGGACGTGTCTGCTGGGGGCACTTGCTTAGTTCTTTTCAGTTCAGTCTCTTGAAAGTAGCAGACTGACCTTAGAGCTGATGGCTCAGTTGTTGTAATCCTGCTGCTTTGCCTTCCTCTCTCATCTCCCTGCACTTCCTGGGCCCCTTTTCTCCAGTTCTCCACAGTCCTGTCGCTGCTGGTCCCATGGCGCTGGCTCTCCAGGGCCTTTTTCGCAGTGAAAAGCTGTTCTTCACACACTCAGTTCTCGCCGTTGGCACCTCTGGGCTGGGGGCTGGCGAGGCAGTGCAATCACGGAGCTTCTCCCACGGCGTCGGCGATCCCTTGGTCTCACTGCCTGGCTGGAGGCCAGCGGCTCTGTGGTGTGGCAGTGGACGGTCCTGCAGGGGAAGGGAGTGTTCTCTGTCGCTCTGCAGAGACCCCCTTGGCCCATGGTCAGAGGGGCAGCGGCTCTCCTCGCTGGGGTCAGGAACACTGCAGGCAGGCTCTGTGGGTGCCAGCTGGCCTTGCTGCTTCATCCAGGTGGGTTTCTGCATTTATGACGGGCAGGGCATTGCAAGAGTGAGTCCTGTGGGTAAAGTCAGGCTTGGAGCAGAAGAGTCGTCTGAGGCCCTGGGCAGGGAGCGGAAAGAGAGCACAGGTATCTGCTCCTTTAAGCAGCACTTTTAGAAAGTGGGAAGCAGTTGGAAGGATCTTCCTGGGTCTAGAAGACTGAGAACAGGGAGTTCTGTGATGGCAGCCCGGAGGGGGAATTGGGCTTTGCATGTGCCTTTGAATTAAAAGTGCAGGAGATGTCTAAATGGATTGTGACTGGAAGGATTAAAGGTTAGGAAATTTCCCTGTGTATCTTATTTAAATGAGGACTAATGAGGTTTTCATGATTGCCTCTCATTAGCTTTACTGCATGTAGAGCGGATTTATAGCCATACGAGCTTGGACAGATGACACGCGCGCGCACGCACCCAGGGTCTTGCCGCCATTAAAACGGGATTTTTTAATGAGTCTGCAGTATTCCAATTACCTATGAAATGTTTAATAAAAAGATTCTAGGGGGAGACAGGTACAAACGTAGTGTGGTTTGTTCAGTCTCGTCCCCCTCCGCAGGGATCCTTCCTGCTCAGTAACCCTGGGACTTGGCCTGAAGACGCCTGATCCCGTCACTTCTGCCCTTCGACGAGGACTCGTGCGCTGGGCCCAGGGAATGGTGAAGCTGGGAGTCACAGACGCTGGATGATCAAACCCACGGGCCTCTCCCTCCATTTTGCTGGGAATTACCATTGGTCTGGGGAGCGGCTTAACGAACCCCCCCACAAGTACAGAACGTTTAAACCTTTTGGTTTTAATCAAACCAACGGCTGCGTTAGTGGCAGGGGAGCCGCTCGGTCTCTGCTGTTCGTTAGGGGCCAGATTGTCAAGCGTTAGTGGCGGTGGGGATGGTGTGGGGTTGCTGCTGCTCTCAGGGCTGGTGGGGTTAGGGGGGCACACTGCTGGGGGCTGAGCACTTCTGACAGCCCGGCCCTATCACTGTCACACTGACTGCCCTCCATGGGGTGTGGTTTTGCAATGGGAACACTGGCCCTGTCGAAACTGGTGGCTTTCCCCATGGGCATTACTGTTGTTCTATTTGATTGCCATTAATCCTTTCGCTCTCCTGGTTCAGCTCGGTCCGTGGTACGGGACGATCACAGTCAGATTCTGGCCGCGTGGGCAGCTCAGGCATGACATCCCTCGTTATCCCCCGACAAACGTGTAGCAGGAGCTACTCTAATGCCAGAGCTCCCCCGTACAAAGGCAGAAAGCCTGGCGTGACCTGCCTGGGGAAGTGGAATAAAGGAACGTGCAAAGCAGGACACTGGCTAGACCTCAGTTTAAAGCCCCTTGTGAATCGAAATGCTAGAGGTGCGGGGGATCACTGAGGAAGGGCCTGACAGACAGGAGAGAGAGTCCAGATACAGCTAGTGGTGTGGCTGTGGGCAGGGAGGGTGTCTAGGAAATGCTAATCAGAACTACAAGTGCAAACAGAGGAGAGAATCAACAAATAAAGAAGTCAGAAAATCCACAAAGAAGAGCATTCAGGATAAATGGGTACGGACCCCCACGGAGAGTCCAGGGGCATTTGGACAGAGGTGTCACAGTGACACACACTTCCCTGGATTCATGGGCCTGACGGTTCCCCCTCTGCCCCCAAACACCTCCTGTTTGCAGAGGGAAGCGATATTCCTAGTGCCCCAGCTCCACCGCCTGCAAGCCACGCCCCTGCCTGCTGCCCGGGTCCCAGGGTGCTCTGCCTGGGCATGCTCAGAAGGAGGGCGGCTAGTATAAAAGAGCCGCGTGCCGCCTGCCCCGGCCTGGAGCCGGCCCAGCAGGTGCACGGAGAGCGGGAGGCTGCACCGTAGGCGCCGGCTCGGACCTGGCTCCCAGGGACGCGGCGTTAGCAGGCTGGTGGCTCACGACCCCGGTCGGCACTGAGCTGGCTGCTTGCTAGTGCCCAGGTGGGTCCTGATATTCTGCCTCTGCAGTGGATCCGGGTGGTGCTGTAGAGGCTCAGTTCTGCCTCTCTCCTCTCTCCTCCGGGGCGTTTGGGAGGGACTCTGGGGAGAGCTCTCCTAAGCCCTTCCAAAGGCTGCAGTTCCTCTTGTGCTGTGTGGGGCGAGGTCGTTCTTGCTGCTTCTCCGAGTTAACGTCCTGCTGGCTCCTGATCCCGCTGGCCACGCTTAGCAGGGGGCCGTGTGGGCAGCCGAGTCGCTGAAGGTGCAGCCGTGACTGTGTCTGCACCGGGGGCGGTTGGCTCTGGGAGACTCTGCTGCATGCCCAAAGCAGGAGCTGCATGGGCCACAGTAAACCCTTGGGTTGGGGGGGCTTCTCTGTCGACTGAGGCGAGCTGTAATAATGGCTTACCCAGAGAGCGAATTGTATTCTCTAGCAGCCTTGTGAGCTGGTCTCAGGCCTCCATCCTCACAATCAAATGACTTGCCGCTGAGAAGTGACGATTTGCAGCCTATTAATCCAAAATGCAAACCTGCTTCTTGCGTGTTGGGTTCCACAGGGATCCCCAGTTACTCCCTCTTCTCCCTGTCCTGCTCACCGTCCTCAAAGGCCCTGGCCAGGGTTGCCCCCTGCAGCTGCCTGGACTGAATGGGGCTACAGTACTTCACGCCCCTGGGGAGACAGCCTGTCCTCTTGCAGAGATTGGTTTAATCTAATTGCTCCTTGTTGTCTTTTCTTGACCCCCAACCTGAGCAAGAGGTGAGCTGGCTGAGTGGTTCAGGCATTTGACTGCACTCCGGAAGGTTGGGGGTTTGAGTCCTGCCGGGTCTCACACCGAAACGCCACCTCCAGTTCATGCAGCTGCAAAACGGGGACCTGGTCCGTCGGGCTAGGGCAGTGGAACCCGGCAGCTGGATGTGGTGCTGGCCGTATCGCTTCCTTACATCGGCTGCCATGACAGTGTCAGCTGTGAGCAGTTGTGTGGAGTCCAAGTCCCCCTGCGTCCGTGCATCACGCTCCGCGGCGTTACCGATGGGTTTAATGGCTGCTTTAGGAGTTGTTTGGCAATCCCCATAGGGGTGGGGGGAACCATCACTGACTCGTGGGGTTCTGCTGGCATCAGTACTAGGCCCAACGCTGTTTAATGTTGTCATTAATGATCTGTCAGGGTGAAATCACTGCTGACCCAGCGATGGCTGGACGACCCAGAGGCTGGGGCAGGCGGATGGGAAACGACAGCCCTACAGAGCGATCTGGGTCACTTGGCTAACTGGGCCCATTCAAACAAAATGTGTTTTAGTACCGAAGCCTTCCCAGTGCTCCTCCAGCTCTTGCTGCTGGGCTCTGAAGAGTCTGGGAATCTTTTCTGGAGAGAACAGTTCTGCTGGAGAACAGTTTTGTTGAACCTGAAATGTTTTTCAGAAACGTGTTGATTTTGATGTAACTTTGGATGGGAGAAAGTCTAAATGAGGCATTTCATTACCAGTTTGTTTTGACTTTTACATTTAAAATATTGTGTGTGTATATATAGCTCTGACGTGACTGAGATGAAACATTTCAGTGTTTTTTGAATAACCTCTTTGGACTTTCCATTCCGCTGGAAATGTTGAAGTTCTGACTCGGTTCTGGTCGGCAAACAAAGCTCAGAATAGCTGTTTGGTATGGAATGTAAATTCCGTTTTCATCTCTAATGAGGAGAGCGCCGGTTACCAGGCTGCCTCCTGCAACCTCCTGGCACGGCTGGTATTTACTAGGGCCGCTGCATGGGGCTGAAACTTTGCTTCTCTGCCTTAACGTGCCTCGTTGCCCAAGTGGCTGGAGGCCAGGCTGGCAAAGAGGAGAGAATCACTAAGACTATTGTTTGTTTAATATATTTACGTCAGGCCCACCAGGGAGCATCTGATGGCTGTGCAATAAAGTATCCTAAAATATTACAATCCAAGACAGAAAACAATCCCTCTGAATGGACACCCACAGGTGATAGAATCACAGAACCATGGGATTAGAGGGAGCCACAAGAGTCATCTAGTTCTAGTCGGACCCCCTGCCCAGGTGCAGGTCAGCAATTCTGTCAAGCGACCCCACCAGACAAGAGCACCGCATGCCCAGTAGGGGACAGAAGGTGTTAGCCACATGCTGGCAGCAGGTGCAGATTCTCCTTCAGCTTGTGTGTGTGATGGTTTTAGGGTGCCCGGTTTGAATGCTGGCGGTGGTGGAATCTCTCCTGCAGGAAGTCCTGGCTTAATCCTGCTGTTTGGAGAGCTAGAATATTAACGTGCTCCAAGAAGTTCTCAATCGACTTCCTTAGGGCAGAGGTTCTTAACCGTTTTCTTTCTACGCCCCCCTCGTCCCCACATGCTATGAAAACTCCACAGCCCACCTGTGCCACAATAACTCGTTTTCTGCATCTAAAAGCCCGGGCCGGCGTTAGGGGGTGGCGAGCAGGGCAATTGCCCAGGCCCCATGCCACAGGGCCCCCAACAAAGTTAAGTTGCTCAGGCTTTGGCTTCAGCCCCGGGTGGCGGGGCTCAGGGTCCCGGGCTTCAGCCCCATGTGGTGGGGCTTCGGCTTTCTGCCCTGGGCCCCAGCGAGTCGAATGCTGGCCCTGCTTGGCGGACCCCCTGAAACCTGCTCATTGCCTGCTACAGGACCCTGGACCCCTGGCTGAGAACCACTCTCTTAGGGGACTCTCTCTGCGCCGCTAAAAGATTTCCAAGGTGCAGCGACTGCTCCAGGGGTCTGAGGGCTTCCCAATTGCAGTCTTGTCTGCAGCTCCATCAGAGAGCTGGAACTGTGACTGGCCGAGCACTAATCACACTGGCTTTTATGAAGGCTGACTTAATCCTTTCCTCTTGCAGAGGCTTTCCGGGGAGTGGAATAACTCTCTCTGCCTGTATTGCTGAGGAGAGGAGCTCTTTGGTGGTGGTGGAGGAGTGCGGGGGAGACCGTCAGCATTGCCAGCTCGTGTTCAGCCGTCATGAACGAGGCCTCAAATCGCGAGATTTTAAAACAGTGATAAATGACTGGGTTCGTTCTTCTCGTTTCTGAGCTGGGGGGGTGTATTGGGGTCACACTTTCAAGCTCTATGGGGGCTAGAAACAATCTTCAGATGAAAGCTGAGATTCTCATGTAACCCCACCTCCTGGAATCAGGTGGCTTTAAGAAAAAGCACCCCATATTGCAAGCCATGTGCTAACATTGTGAGGGTTGGCAGACTAATCATTTTGGGGGCTATATTTGCTGTGTCCCTTCCCACCCCCATCCCCGCCAGGTTACTGACATGGCTGGTCTGAACTCTCCCTGCGTGTGGAGCTGGTTGCAGGCAATTAATGCCTGTTCTCTCCTGAACAGAGGCGACTGGAAACTGGAAAGAATTTTCTGCAGCTATTTGTTTTTAATTCCAGAGTTAACTGTGGGTCTCCGGGGTTCCCAGCTGGCATTCTTTTCGCTTCCCGCAGACCCGCTTGAGGTCTCACTTCACCAGCACACGTGCTGAGCGTGAACTTTGAAAACAGTCGCTGGAAGTGACTTTCAGGTTTTAGCTTTGATGATGCTCTGAATGTGCAATTAACCAGGGAACAGAAACCTGTCTCAGGACAGCACCTAGCGCAAGGAGGGGCTGGTCCCGGGCCAGCCCTATAGTAACACAAACTGTCTGTGACTGAGGTTGCTCGCCAGGCCATTGTGAACCGACAGCTGAACCTTTCCACTGAACTGTCCTGGGGGGCGGGGTGGGGGGGGGGAATAAATCTTCAACAACTTTCAAATGATCGATTTTAAATGATGAATACACTTGTGGCTGTCCCAGTCTGCTCCAGGGCATGTCACAGACCGACTGAAGAGACATGCAGTGAATCCTTTCTTGGTACAAATGTTTTGCTTGACTTTCCATCAGGAAGGTGGGCTTGGTATAGTGTGGGAAGAAGGCACCAGGATGGAAAACGGTTCTAGAAACAGGATGGAGGAAATGGAGACGAGACAGGCGGAGGGTGAGATGAAGTGGATAAGAGAGGGGGGATATGTTGGGGAAAGAATTGGCTACGAAGCTTCAGTTTTACAGTCCGCTTCTCTGGCAGTGGCACCAGCTCTGCTGTGTCCTGCATAGTAGGCTGCTAAGAAACGTATGGTGCAAACACGGTAGGGCCACTCACCCCTGTAGCAAGGTGGCTCCACTCTGAGTGTGAGTGGGGAAGAGAAATGAGTAGCATTTGAGATGTTCCTAGAAAGTGAATTGCCCGGCGCTTATCAGTGAGTGCACGCTGCCTCCCATCAAATTATGCGCGGGCTGTCAGGGGAAAATGCACATTTCAGAAAATGTCAAGTTTGCTTTATTTTCCAAAACCATTCTAGGAAGATGATTCTGAGCATAGCAAAGCTACGGAAGTAAAGCCAGAATCCACCCAATTATGAATGGATTTAATTAACCAGCATGTTCTCTTTATCCACGCTCTGGCAATGGACAGATTTATGTAGCTCTTGTCTCATTCCTCCTGGACACTTTGGCACATACTTCAAGGTGAAGGAAGAGGTCCCTTGTTAGTGTGGCACCTCCTTCCAAATTCACCAGGCTAAGATTGCTGTTGTCTCCGATATGAATTGGCAGGAGGGTGCGGCTCAGCCCGGAGAGGAGTTCTTAGACGAGGGGGGCTAAAGAAATGCTCCAGAACTAACTGTCCCCCAGGTGCACAGCTGTGTGTGAAACCAAGGCACCCTGTTGGCTGAGCACAGGACTAGGATCAGAAACTCCGATTCTTTCACTGGCTCGCGGGGGGCCTGGGCCAAATCACTCCACCTGGCTGGGGCAGCATCCTCCTTGGTAAAATGCGGATGCTGCTGCTCTGGGCCTTGCACGCACCTACGGGGGATTGTTTGTGACGTGCCGAAGAATGAGTGTCGGTGTCCGAAGAGCTTCGTATCTGGGCCTGGCTGGGAAGCAAGAGTTCTGTTCCCTGGAAAATGTTGGGGTTTGGGACTTTTGTTTTTGTTTGTTCTCCATTGGAACAAAACTGAGCCCCTCCCCCCCAAAAAAATTCTGGAGGAAAACCAGAGAGTGAAGGCTCCCCGTCCTAGAGCAGTCAATAACCCAGTGGAGAGGGCACTCACCTGGGATGTGGGAGGCCCTCCTTCAGAACAGGGACTTGAGCCTAGATCTGCCCTTCCTGCTGAGTGCCCCAGCCACTGAGCTATTGGCTGTTCTGGGGGAGCATGTGTCTCACTTTGACCAGAGATTCCACCCGGGACTCTTGAAACTGAGATATTTCTGCAAAAAGTTTGGGTTTCAAGGAACTGCTGTTCTCCCACTAAAGCTTCATGGGAAACCTCCTAGCCTGCTTTGCTCACCAGCCCCGTGCGCTCTTGGGAGGGGAGTTGTTTTACTCTCGGCCCCCCTCCCCCCCCACACACAGCTGCTTCGTGCTCAATGTCTCCGGAGGGAGTGGCGCTGGGTTGTTGGCTCTCTTGTAAGGTATTCCCTGGCAGCTGCCACTTGCCCTCAGGACCGGTGTAGCCGAGGCAGCGCAAACGGGAGTTGGTCAACGTGGCCCCTTCAGTCCAGGGCCTCTCTTCTGACCATGACCATTGTGATGTTGCACTTACCTAGCCGGAGCTGGCTTGAGACCATCAAGGCACTTCACACACTTCACTGAACCACTGTCTGGGGTTGTGAGTGGCCCCTGCTAAACGCAGCTGGGTTTGAATTGTCAGCTCAGGTGTGTCAGGTTCCCCCCTCCCCCGTTTACAGCTCTCGGCGCCTTGTTCTGGTCTCGCTGGGAGTTCAAAAACTGCCCTAAAAGCTTCAAAAACTGCTGGCCAAGCGTGTTTGAAAAAGAGACGAGACACTGCCTGGCTTCCACTGCCCCCAGCACTGCCCCCAGCACTCCCCTCCCACCTACGCCACCCTGGGAACGGCAGCGCTGGGGACAGAACTGCTGCTTGGCTTCAACCAAATCTGTAACTACTAAAAATTTAATAAGGAACTTGATACTGTGCTAGTTGCCAGAGAACATTGTGCTTTCGAAAGCACTTTATTGCTGCCTTATAAATACCATTTTTCTTAAAATATAACAACTGCACAGCAGTTCTGACTCTAATTGTAGACAGGTACAAATTACAGCCTGCACTAAAACGTCTGAGGGAAACTAAGCAGGCAAGCAGCGGAAAGCAGCAGGGACGCAAGCGTGTACCGAGAGAGGTGACTTACCCAGCAGCTTCCAGAACCTTCGAATTCATGAGCTCGCAGAGAGAAGACGACTCGCAACCTCTAATGGGCACGTGACACCCCAGGAGGGTTAAGTTGCCTGGAGCAGCTCTGCAGTTGTTAGGTGAGTGTCTGTCCCAGGATCGCTCGCTGGCCCGGGAGTTTGTTGGCTGTTGTAATATTTGCAGGTTAAGATCCAGTGGTCTAGAGGCTAGGCAGAGGTCCGGGTTTTCCACTGAAGTCAATGGGGGCTGTCACCTCTCCCCTCCCTGTGTTAAACTCTGTTAACGGAGAGCCCATTGCCTCTCTCACGCGCCGGTGGCCCCTTGGCCATTGCTGAAAACCCAACCAGGTGACTGTCGGTTTGGAAGCCCTGCCATTGGGTTACTGCTAGATGTGACATCACCTCAATGGCCAATCAGGGCGAACCAAAACTGGGGTCATGGCGGAAAGATCTATTTTTATGGATTTGCATATTTAGAAAAATTGCCATTCGCAATGGGGGTGGCCACTGGTTTAGATGTGGGGGGCGGTGCCATCCAGTGGGTTTTCCTCGGGGATTCTGCATGCACCCTCCTCCAATGCTTGCCTGCTTGGGACATTTGGTTCAAGCCGTTGCCAAAGGCACAAACTTCCCACCGAAGTGTGACACGTCCCCGTTGTGCTGAGAAATGGGAGCTGTCGTCCTTGGCACGTGCGTGCCCGGGGCCGTGGTCAGTAGGCACCATCCCTACCCCACGCTCGCTGAGCTCCCACAGGTCTGGTGGTGAGAGGTGCTGTGGGCACCTCCCTGCGCTCTTTGGGCACAGGGCGAGCTCCCTGAATGACTGGAAGTGATGTTCTTGGCCTCCCCCGGCCCCTCCCGCTCCTTCCGGGGCAGAGCCCCACCGGGCGGGCACAGGTCCGCAGGCCGCACTGAGGCGAGGGGTGGCTGTCTCTGACGTGTGGACTGGCTGGCCGGAGATGCTGTGTGAATGAGCCCGCTCTCCCCAGAGCCAGAGCACATCGCTGTTGTCAGGAGTTCAGAGACACCGTGTTGAGCTTCCTCACCTGTGTGTGACACGGACCCTGCTGGCCCTGCAGGCCACTGCTGCGGAGCAGGTGTGGACGAGCTGCCAAATCCCACTCAACAGATCTCGCTTCTGTACAACCTACCCCGATGCCACCCGGTAGCGGGAGGGGCGTGCTCTTGTCTTGTAAGCCGTGAGCCATAAGCCCTGCCTCCCGAGGGATTAGCTGCTCCAGGCACGCCGCGCGCCTTGAAAAATATCCCAGAGACGTGACATGAGCTTTCACCAACCACTGAGCTGCCACAGTCGCTGTCTTTCTATATATTTAAATCCCAATGACTCAAATGTCTGGCAACTCCTGGAGACTGATTCCCACGGGCCATGCTGCCAACTCGGGATTGTCTTTCCCTGACTGGAGGAACTGCTGCTGTATTATTCCACTTGTTCTAACTAACCTCACTAGTTTGTGTCTCTGAACAGCTAGAGAGTCACTGCAAAACGGGGCATGGGCCTGGAGATGCTGGGCTGATGTCAGGCTATCTTTTCTTAGCCAGTTCCTCCTGTGGCTGCAACAGCATGCAGCAGCCATTGAAAACCCAGCTCATTGTACGGTGACTGATCTCAGTGTAGACTAGAGGTCTGCGACCGACGTGGACTCCCAGCACTGCAGAGGTGGTCCCGGAGACCCTCGGCAGGCGTGGTGTTCCAGGTTAGTCCCGTGGACTGAGGCAATCAGCTCTGTCCGAACGTGAGCTGGGGTGTGAGTCCCCTGCGTGAGTACGCAGACTGCAGCTCGGTCCCACCGCGCTGTCGCGGTGACACTTAGACCTCCCTGGTTCAGGAGCCACATCAGCCATCCGCATTACCCAGAAAAGCCAGAGTAGTGTGAATTTACTATTTTTATAGATAATACAAATATCTAATTTATATATAAATAAAATAGTTATACAATATGATCCCCGGCACAATGACTGGCCCAGTGTATTATTAACGACAGTTGGTTAAAAGCTAGTCCTGCCGGGGGACTTTAGCCTCTAGACCCGTTCGGTCCGTGGTTTCCCTGCGGTCTGACACAAGGGGGCCGGCTCATACCAGGCTAGCTGCGATGGCTTCTATGATGTGGATCAACTTCTCCTTGGACAATGTAAGCACCCCAGCCAATCACTCCAGCTCCAGGCTGCCAAACAGCCCTCAGAAGGGAACAGCTGTCAGTCAGTATTGACCAGGGCCATATTTGAGCTGATGCCCTGGAGGTGAGAGGACCTGTGTTTCACCAAGCCATGATCTGTGGTGGCTGGGGCAGATAATCTAAAATTACGAGCACAGAAAGCAAACTGCTGTTATGACTGTCCGGGGGTGCATCACTTGGTACCTCGCTCTTTCTGCTTTTGCTGATCCAGCTTTGATTGCTCCTTGCTAGTTGCTAACCTGCCAGACGGTTGCAGAACGTAACTTCATCCCCTTTCCCTCCTCCTGGGCAGCTGGTAACACCAGGCCATGGTAGCTGTGCATCTCCGGAGTTCATCTGCATTCACACATTGAAAATGGTGCAGTAGCCCGTCACTTGTGCATAGTGACGTTGCAATTTACATTATGGATACAACACCTGGTGAATTTTCATGATCAGGAGCATGATCCAAAGAGATCCGACCCAGGAATAAAATAATTCCACCCAGACCCTGGTCCTGACAGCCTCGTCCTCTCTGGGGAGGCTGAGCTCATTAGAATTAGACCTCACCTGGCCGTATGCAAAGCAGACTTCCAGCAGCGTTGCCACAGGCTGACGCTCTGGCCTAGGCATGTCCTGCGTACGCGGTGGCCGACATAACTGCACCCAGGCTGTTCAACCCACGATAAACCTTAGAGCACGTGGGTGGGTGCGTTTCACTCCCCAAGAATTCCATTCAGGTGCATTATTAAAACAGGCCTGATGTCCTTTTCTCTCAAATAATAAACTTCTTTCAAGAGCACAGCAATGTTACTGCAGACAGCTTGGCCTCCTGCAGGCCTTTTGTTCTGAATCAGCTCGTTCTCAGTTTAGAGCCCACACCCACCCTGGAAGGAAATGTTAGAATGCTGAGTCAGTGTACACACACACGTGCACACACATACACACACACACACGTGCACACACATACACACACACACACGTGCACACACACGCTCTCTCTCTCCCTTCCTAAACAACCTGTGTGATGCAGCCTTTTGGGTAGCCCCGGTGCAGCAGTGACTGCTGGGATCGCGATGAAGCGTTCTCTCTCCAGGAGCAGCTCGATGGGCCGGGAACCAACGGTCTGTCTCCCAAACCTCACCGGCTTTAGAACTGACCCAGGCTGCGCTCAGGGCCTTGGCTAATCGGGGGGGAAAGTCTCTCAGAGAAGAGGTGAAGCTGGTGGTTTTTGTATTCCAGCACCTGAGCTTTCCAAGCTACTTTTTTCAAAGTCAGAGCAATGCATTGCCCTTCCAGCTCGCAGCTCACGCAGGGGACAGGTGCAGGGCCCTAGAAGTGTGTGTGTGTGTTTGGGGGGGGGCAGGGCGAGCGGGTGTGTGCCCATGCTGGGGCAGGGGAGGGGGGTGCGTGTGCCCGCACCGTGTGGGATGTGTGTGTGCGGGGGGGGGCAGGGCGAGTGGGTGCGTGCCCATGCTGGGGCAGGGGAGGGGGGGGTGCGTGTGCCCGCACGGTGTGGGATGTGTGTGTGGGGGGGGGCAGGGCGAGTGGGTGCGTGCCCATGCTGGGGCAGGGGAGGGGGGGGTGCGTGTGCCCGCACGGTGTGGGATGTGTGTGTGTGTGGGGGGAGGGCGAGCAGGTGCGTGCCCATGCTGGGGCAGGGGAGGGGGGGGTGCGTGTGCCCGCACGGTGTGGGATGTGTGTGTGTGTGGGGGGAGGGCGAGCAGGTGCGTGCCCATGCTGGGGCAGGGGAGGGGGGGGTGCGTGTGCCCGCACCGTGTGGGATGTGTGTGCGTGGGGGGCAGGGCGAGTGGGTGTGTGCCCATGCTGGGGCCGGGGGGGGGTGTGTGTGTGCCCGCACCGTGTGGGATGTGTGTGCGTGGGGGGGGGCAGGGCGAGCAGGTGCGTGCCCATGCTGGGGCAGGGGAGGGGGGGTGTGTGTGCCCGCACCGTGTGGGATGTGTGTGCGTGATGACTGCCGGCTGCTCCCGCCCACCGGCTGCACGGGGGGAATTGCGACGTGCGTACCGTGGAATCTGTCGGGCTGGCAGGCCCCACATCAGCTGTGTTCTTCCCTTCTGCCAGGTCCCTCCTGTGGGGTCGGCGTGTCATGCTTTTGGGAGCGGGGCTCTTTCCAAGGGGAAGGCGAAGGGAAGGAAGTGGGGAAACAACACCGCAGTCCTAAGACCTCAATAAAACGGCAGTGAATCATGGCCCAGTTGCTGTTACCCTGGACTAACTGCCATAAAGTGCAATGAGGCAGCGCCGAGTGCGGCTTTTATTAACTCCACTCCGCCGTTATTAAGACGCTGAGATAAAGACCATCGAATTCAGTCTCTCCACATTCTTTAGAGAACCGAGCAGGGTGCAAGCAGCCGTCTGGTGGGGGCCGTGCCGCTGGCCTGTTTCCTGCAGTTCGCCTGTTGCCTGGGAGCTGGGGCTTGGGTCCCTTCCTAGGAGGTCAGGGACACAGAAGCGGCTGGGGCCTCAGTGCCGTCTGAGCAGCTTGGGAGTGTCTTTGCTTTTCTCTTCCGGGGCAGTTTGTACGGAATGGGGCTGATGGTCCTAATGCAGCCCAAAGCTGCGCCGGGGATCGAGTGTCTTGTGCCCCCGGAGTGCAGGGCTCTGTGGGGAACGTGGCCAGGTTCTCTTGGCACAACAAGCCGTCGCATGCTGTGGGACTGCTGGATCTACGGCCGGGCCTGGCCCTGGGCTCACAGAGTCCGAGCTGGGGGAGACCTCAGCCATGCTGGCACTGCTGTTAGGGCCAGTGCAGTCTCGGTCCCTCTGTAGTAATCTCGGCGCTTTGTCTGCATTAGCACTTCAGAGACTGCAGCCACGTCAGCCTAACTTCCCTGGCAGCGTGAGGGGTAAGTGTTCCACAGGCTGGCCCCCCTCTCTCTGGCAGAGCGGGATGTGTGGCCCCAGGCTGGCCCCTCCTGCGTTTCCTCCCCGTGGGGCCTGCCTGGCTCTCGTGGGAAGTGCTGGGGTTTGCAGAGGTTTGAATAATGCAGTTCTCTCTGAGTAGCAGGTGGGGATGGAGTCTAGTGCAGGGTGAGGCACGGCTACCCCGCCCCCCAGTACAGTGAGCCTTAGTGGGAGACCGGGGCCACATCCGGCTGCCTGTCGCTGCTTGTCCCTTTGCTATTATGATTTGTTTGCCCTGTCCTGTAGCAGCACCTGGGGCAGTTTCCAGGCACCCTTCCGAGAGCATGAACGGGCAGCAAATAGATTTGGGCTGCGATACCACACGGAGATCAGATCTGGGCAGGATGCAAGGCTGGGTCTGCAGCTCCACTGAGACCCTCCGACTGGGCCCAGCACGGCCCCGTGGGCACACAGTCCCCAAGCACCTTTGTGATAACGGCTGTCCCGCACCCTGGTGCCAGCTGCAGTTGAGGGGAGAAGTCCTGCACTGAAGAACTGCACCAGCCCCGCACCCACAGTGCTGATCCTGCATCCTCGGCAGGACTGGGCGAGCCGGTCTGAGGGCAGGGGCAGCCCTGGGATTCACAACTGCTGCGGGGCCTTTGGCTTTGTTACTGTTAGTGGGTGTGTAGCGGGGTGGCCAGCCTGGGGAGAGGGCTGCCCTGGGGAGCAATAGTAAAAGCAGGCCTGCAGTTGGCTGCGGCTGGGGAAAAGCAGTGAGAGCACCTGAGTGAGTAGCTGACCACAGGTGTGGCCCGGTCAATCAGCTGGCCCTGATACGAGGGCTGTGGGCAGGAGCTGCAGCAGTCTCACTCTAGCCCTGGAGGGAGAAGGACCTGGCTGCCTGGGAGCAAGGTCCCTGAAGCAGAGCAGTGCTGGGGAAGGGCAAAGGGAGCGCCAGCCTGGTGAAGGCCTACGGAGGTCCTGGGGCTGCAGAGATACAGCCCGGGGATAGGCAGAGGCAGCTGGTCCAACCCCCTTGCCAATGATGAGTGGCCATGACCTGCGGTCTGCCCCAGGGGAAGGGGTCTAGATGGTGGCTGGCAGTAGCCACTGAGCCAAGGTGGGCTTAGAGGGTTGGGGGTTCCCCTGGGAGGGGAGATCCAGAGTGTGGGGGCACTGCCAGGGGGCAGCACCCTGCAGTAAAGGGGCACCGGGGTCTGGGAGGGACATGGGCGGGGCGGGGGCAGTGGCGGACGAGACACTGTCCTGCAGCGGGCGCTCTGGAGCTGGACCACGAATTCCCGAGATGAACAGGAGGAGGTGTTGCACTGGTGAGTCTCCCATTGCTACAGGGTGAAATGGAAACCACCCATCTGCATCTCACCCTCTTCGCTGCTATTTGCCACAGCTGCTCCCGTTCTCCCTTTGTACTAGCCACTGGGCTAGGACCAGCCTCCCCAGGGCGTGCAAGCATCTCTCTAAAGCAGCTCAGTCGTGCTGCTTGCTGGCATTGGTCCCAAAGGTGAACCAGGTCTCTTACATGAGAGGTCACTACCCCAGGAGGCATGGACAAACAAGCCAGTGTGAGAGCAGAGGGGAGAGGGGCAAGGCCAGAGCCACCAGCCTGTGGGGGCTCCTTTTGTTCCTGTCCATGTGCAAGTGATGTTTGTTCCAGCCTGTTAGCGGGCGTGGGGCAGCATTCAGTGGATGAGTCTCTGGGCTGTGCAGGGGGCCGGTGAGATGGACACAGGGTCCCTCTGTGTGGGTAGAGCCCTGGGTCTGCATGGCACTCGGGAGCGCTGGGTCTAAGTGAAAAAGGATTTCTCTTTTTCTCCCCTCCCACCTTTTGTTTTAATTTCATATTGTACTTAGCTCACGTTTATTCTCTGTGTGGCTAATGTCACGTGCTCCATGCATACAGAGGGTCATTTCCCTACGTGCCATCACATCGCTGTTATTGCAGGTAATTTGCTCTGAAACACGTGACCGTGCACTGCATGCAGCTTTTGAAGTAAGGGGGACGTCTGACTGTTCACAGCCCTTTCCCTGGCAATCACTGGCCAGGGCTAATTTCGAGCCCAGGCTGGCAAAGGCTTTAGCTCTAAGCAGCTTGTGGAGAGTCCCTGGGCTACTCGCTTTAGCCTAGCCATTTGTTCTGGAGCTTTGGCGCTTCCCCTCCACAGCGCCACAATGGATCAGACTCCAGTCAGCATCCATCTGCACTTGTACATAATAACACGGTCCCTGTGCTGCAAACGGCACATGACAGCTCAAAGCGAGTGCAAACCCACTCCTGCTGCTTGCTGCCCCTTGCCCCGGATCCGTAACGACTTGTGCTGCACATCAAAGGAGACTGGCAGAGAGTCGGGCGCTCTCCTCTCCTTTGCTCTTTAGAGCGAGAGAGCTCCCCGGACTCCTGGTGGCTGGAGCTCACAAGGCAGGAGCCTCTGCTGCTTCCCCATCCCTGCTCGCTTTCCCCCTGGAAATTGTTTCTGTCAATATTTTAATTTCATTTGGGCTCCACAGGAGGAGGTGGAGTTAGTGCATTGTAAGCAGGTCATTTTTCACCAGCTCCAGAGCTCTGCGGCATCCGTTGTACAGAGCCATGGAAGCAGCTTTGTGCTGTGTATAATTCCGCTACAAAGCATGATTGCGCAGGGGCAGGATGGTAACAGGCTTTTAGAGGCGTAGCCGGCTCAGGGGACTGGTGAGTGGGTATGGACCCTGTCCCCTCCAGTTGCCCAGTCAGATGTGATCCAGGCTAGCCAGTGCCATAGCTGTGACCAGTTGATAGCAGCTTGGAGATGCGTGTGAGGGGGTGGGGAGAGGTGGTCAGTTTGGTCTCTAGATGGACAGGTGACCTGATGGTAAAAGGAAGTACCAGGGTTGGCATTAACTGGCACCTTGGTTGGCAGTCTCAGCAGGGACGAGGGGACTGACTGTCCCTTACATACTGTGACTCTCCAGTGGGGGTTCCCCTGAAGTGGGGCACATCGCTGGGGCAGTGACTGGTGGTAGGGTTGCTCCAGGGGGTGCTACCCATCATGTCTCTCGGTCAGAGGATGGCTCTCTGCAGCCCCGCGCAGCTGGTACCAGCCACCGGCAAGGAACACAATGAGAGAGCCCGCAGGCAAGTCACAAAATGCCCCGAGATGTGTTTCTCGTTCTGTCTCATGTCACCCATGGGTCCCCAGCTGTGGAACAAGCAGGTGGATCTATGCAAAAAATCCTCCCTATCTCTTTCACGTCTCCATAATTCCAGCAGAAGGTATTTTCAGCTGGGGGGAAGAAATGAAGCCTAAGCATATGGTGGGCCTAATAAATGACACCGGGGAAGCAAGCTTGTGCATGCAACCTGCATTCCCCATCACATCCACTGCAAAGTGCCAGAAGAAATCTGTCTCCAGACTCATTTCAGCAGGCGAGATCTATTCCCATTTACTCCTGCATGTTAACGCATCCAGTTGGTTATGAAAGGCAAGGAGCAGCCAGGAGCTGCCATGAACCACAGGCACTGAAAGAAAATAAATTCGCTGATTGCACTCGGCCCTTCCCTTTGCTGCTGAGCCACAAGTGACGAGGGCCTCCGCCGTTAAGTAACGAACAGAGTAATGAGGAGAAGACCCACGAGGGGACGGCACCTCAGGAAGACAACTCTCTCCCTTTTGACATTGGGTCTCTGCTCTGCAACTTGGTGCTGGGGAGATCCGGCATTGCTGGTAACTGGGGATCCGCGGGCGCTGTTCAGCCAGTGCAGTGGACCTGGTGCTGGCGGGGATCCTGGGAGAGGTGGGGGAAGAACTGGGTTGTGCTGCCTCCGACATGCTGGCCATGATGCACTCTCTGTGCCAGGCCCACGCAAAGCAGTCACTTCCTAGTACTCCCGTGGGTCACCCCTCCAGCCACCTGCCTCCCAGCCCCACCGAGCCCAGAACTGCTGCCTCATCAGGGCTCTTGGCAGCCCAAAGGCCCTGCCCCATCACGCCTGACAGCTGCTGGGCATCGCTAAGGAGCACAGGCCTTTCCCCCGCCCGGGCTCCTCCTGGGCAGGATGAGGGCACTGGAGCCATGGGGCAGAGGCATTCAGCTAGCCCCGTGGACGTCCCTGGACACTTCTCCCAGACAGGATGACGGTCAACACAACCAGTTAGCTCGTGGTGGTGTCTGGCGCAGGCCAGGCGTGAGGACGGGTGCTGTCCGTCAGACGATGGTGATTGATGGTAGCTACAGAAACCAGCCCCTGCTCCAGGTGTCCGTGCTCTCGGAGCACCGTGGCCTGGCCGCCAGGCCTGTCTGCCGCGTGGGCGTGACTGCGTGCTGCAGGGCGCGAGTCCTGCGGGCTAACATGGAGTACCCTGATGTGCACAGAATAGCTCTGCTCCAAGGGCCCAGCCTCCCGCAGTAGTGTGGGAGACGAGGACTTTTGCAAGTCAACTGAGTGTGCTGGCCGAGGCAAGGGCCTTCCCTTTGCTCTGGTGTGGAAGGATGCAGCCAACTTTTACCAGGTGGGCCCTTGTGATTAGCAGGGATACGCAGCCCCACCAGGCACTTCACAGGAAGTGCTGAGCCTCGGGGGCTGTAAACTCCCGTTGTTGGCCTGCACCGGCCCGGGGCAGAGAGGTGACTGAGCAGGAACTGTAAATCTGTGGCAGGCCTAAACGTAACTGAGGAGCTGCAGCTCCCAGTCTGGGCACAGCTTCTGCTTCCAGCACGTGCTGCTTGCCGTATAGACGGGCTAGATAGACACACTGAGATCTCTGGCTCCGAAAACCTCTAGGGCAGTCAGGGGGAGGGACCCTATTTGGAGTTGGTGGGGAGGGGGTCGTCCCTGAGTCATAGGGGCAGGGGTGGGGAGCGTCCTATTAAACTAAGCAGCTACTTCCCTGCTGTGTTTGCAGCTGCATCGCTGCCTGCTCAGGCTGTTGCTCTTTTCTCTCCCCCACGGCTGTGCCCAGCAGTCACTTTGACAAGGAAGGCTCTTTCTGAGGGTGTTTGGCCTGAGGGCTCCAAAGGCCTTTCCTGTTTTCTCAGCAATTAGCAGGTAGAATAACCCGGGGCAGAGGAATACACCAGCTGGCCCAGCTCTGCTCCTGTTTCTTCCCCTCACCTACACTCGGGAGCCGGGAAATTACAACGAGGCCAACTTGGTTTGGCAGCCGGCTCTGTGCCTGAGGTCCGGTCAGGACTCTGCCGGAGCCCCTGCTCTCCAGCGCTCAGAACTTCCTAATCCTTTCTCCCCCTCAGCCGAAATCTGCCAGGCTCCGTCCCTGCTGAGAGGTGACTTCGTTTCCCCCTTTGGAGAGGCTGAGGGAAGTTTGGGTTTCGTTTGGAAGTTATGTGCTGGGGGGGGCGGTAAAGAGACCGGGCCAGATCAGCAGCCAGCCACCCACCCAGGGGCAGCGGGTGTTGTGCTGCCTGGGGATGAGACCAGAACAGGACTGAACTGGGATCCGACTTCCCCCTCCCTGCAGGGGGATCTGCTGTTCTAGCCCCTTCCCTGCCCCAGCTGACCTCTCGTCCAGGCTGGCTCGGTTGCCCTGGCTGGTGTGTGGTGTAGTGGGGTGGCTCTTTCCACGTGGCTCTTTCCATGTGGGGCACAACTAAAGTGAAGATCTGAACCCATCCTGCCACCCAGCTTCACACAGCGCCGGGAACGCGGCTGTTTACTGACACTTGCTGGCAGGCACCTGGGAGTCAGGACTCCTGGGTTCTTTCTCCTTTCAGTTGCTGACGTGCTGTGTGATCATGGCCAGGCCACCTACCCACCCTGGGCCTCGTTTTCTCCCTGGTGCAATGTGGAGGAGGATGATGTTAACCGACCCACCAGGCCATTTCTGAGCCGTGACGAGGCCTGGGGAAGTTCTTGGGGAGACCCGGGAGTGCAGCTGCTGAATGTTCCCCTCCTGTGCAGTCACTGCAGCCTGGCCTAGTCCCGGCACGCTCGCCTGGCTTTGCTGTCCCTTCCCAATCCCATCCTGTCTGGGGCCAGGCACGACTGCACGGCCCCCCCCCCGCTGCACAGGGTGCTTCCAATCTCGGCGTGATTCCACTGGGCAGTCGACGAAGTCACTGCTCCAGTGCTTCTCCCGTCCCCTCGCTGCGTGCTGGAGCTAGGCCAGGCTGCAGGGCTGCACGGGGTGTGCTTCACCCACTGCCCCGGGAGCTCACCGCCCTGCTGCTAGCCTCGGCTGGGAAAGGACTAAGCCCCATTTTTCATTCAGCCCTTTTCAAGCCAGCCCGTAACGAACGCCAGCCTCTGATTGGTGGTTTTTGTTTTTGTTTTTTTTACCTCATCCGAGAGCTGCTGTGCCAAGTCCGTGGAAATGGAGCGGGTACCATTGTTTGCTTGGTCCAGAGCATTTCATTTCCCATCTCATGGGATGACCCAACGGGCTCTCTGGGGTCTGACTGCTGTGTCTGCCACACACAGGGTGTGTAGTTCTTAGCTGTATTCATCACGCTGGTTGCTTGGTAGGGTTCTCTCCTCCCTGCTTCTGTCTCCCTCTTCCTTTTCTCCTCCTGGGGGTCAGTGGCTGCCATGTGCCCAGACTGGTTTCCAGGGTGCGAAGCAGGCACTGGTATTGTCACTTTCAGACATTGGTTTTTACCCTCCAAATGATGCTGAATTAATCTGTCACATCTTTCTGTATCTGCGTGACTGCCCTGGGCGAGTGGGACTTGATGGGAGCAGAGAATGACTCCGGAGAGTGGTGTCATGTAGCCAGGGGACGCTGCGCTTTCAAGTGATCTGGAGTTCAGGGAATGAGAGGTGGGCCATTCCTGCTGGGATTCCAGCTGTAATTGGACCAAGAAATTGCTACGGAAATAATGTTACCATGAAAAAGGTTTCATTGAACCGAAGTACTGGACTGACACTGCACCAAAAAATGTATGCCAAAAAGACAGCGAAGCTCTGTCTGAAATCTAGGTGCGGCACGGTACCACTTGCTATTTATAGTATTACTGGGCTGGCATGTCTAGTGCACGTGGCACTGAGGACAGACCAAATTGGAGAGGTTTCCTGAGGCTGCTAGGAATGTTGCCCCTTCCCGAGGGTGCTGTAGCCGACAGGAGTTTGTTCTGAAGATGTAACTCTCCTCGCTCCCATTCTGCTGGCCAGAGGAGTCTCCCGGGGGATGTCGTGCTGCACGTTTCGGGATGGAGCGATCAGAGGGTGCCCCCAGCCCAGTTCAGCTTCTCGTTCTTCTCTTGACTCAAGGGGTGGGGGTGGGGATGAAGTCCCTGGTGGTTTAGAGATATGGAACATGGCTTGTTGCTCCAAAAGCAGAGCAGGCCCTTCCCGCTGCCTGCCTGCAGTGCCGTGCAGCCTCCAGAGCCGAGCTTCTCACGCTATCTGAAGTGGGGGATGGGTACTTCCCCCCAGTGTGCGCGCAGACCGGCAGCCGATGGCTCGCGGACCACCACCTTGAGTAGCACTGCTCTAGAGGATTGTCGAGTGGTTAGAGTGGGCGACAGGTGTCAGGACACCTGGGTTCTGTTCCTGTGTGGGCATCCTTGGGCAGGCCACTGCCCCATCTGTAAAACAAAGAGATGAATAAAAGCTGAGCCCACGATGCAGAGCTGGAGTATCGATTTATATAAGACTGGGGCCTCCCAAAGGCCTGGTGTGGGCCATTCCAGAGATGGGCTCAGCCCAGGATGTTCTGTTCTGGCTTGGAGCCTTTCAGTAGTTTGAGGCTGTGGGGATTTGGGTCCATGGGCCCCTGCCCCAGGTGGATGCTCTAGGATAGAAAAGTGCAGAGCTGGCTGCAAGTGGGTCAGGAACGGGGAGAAGGGCACATCTAGGGCCCCCAGGCAAGGATGATGTTACAGCAACAATGCTGTAGCTATCGCTTGGGGCAGCAAGCCTGGCGTGGTGGAGCCGCAGCTGCGGAGCAGGAGCTGCAGGTCCCTGAGAGTCAGGTGACTTTCTGAAGCTACCGTGATTACACCCGCACGTTCCTAGAGCGGCCCCGGCTGCACTTTCCGGCCTGAAATGTGTGAGAAATCGCTCCTGGCCTGGGGGTGCAGAGACGCTCCAAGAGCCAGCCCCTTGGTGCTTCAAAACAAAGATGTTTTAGGTTTTTTTTCTCAAGTATTAAATTGGTTTCTGTGGTTAAATGCTTCCTCAGTGAGCCATGCCTTTGGAAAAGGCGTCACACACCATTATGTCCGAAGTGCAATGGGGCTATGCAGGTCACTCAATCCGTGTGGCAGGCTCAGGAATACAAGTTACTGGTGCTGTCATCTCATCGGTGCCTAGCAATAGATTTAAACTCAAATCTTTTTTCCCTCTTTACCCAACATCACCTAGACTTTTAGGGGCTAAGATTTTCTTCTGTGCCTCAGTGAAGCATACACCATTGCCTGCATCATCCACTAGGCCTAATATTCTGCTCTGCATGGGCTTTGTTAGTGCAATATTAAGAGCTAATAGGTAAATTAATTAAACAAACTAGGGATACATTAGCCCAGAGAGCCCCTGCCGGCCTCAGCTGGGAGGATGCTATACCATTGTGAGCAAACCTCTGCTGGATCTGACTATGAGTCACTTTCTGGATTTTGGGAAAGGCTAGACAAAGCAGTGAGAGTGTCCCACCCTTCCCTCTCTGTCCAGGCCCCATAGCGTGTCCTCAGCTGTGAGGCTTCTAAGGGACAATGCAGCACATTGGAGGAGGGACCACTTCACAAGTGTGTGGTGTACTCACACCACACACGCTCTAAACTCTACAGGAGCAAGGCCCCACTCTAGGATTATCCAAATGGAGGGCCTGGCAGGGCGCTCTGCTGGAGAACAACATTTCCCCACTGCTTTTAGCAGAAGGAAAAGACTGTGTGGGTAATGGAGAGTCTTGGGCCCAGGCAGCAGTAGGGAAGCCTGCGCACTTCCAGCCCCAGCTCTTGCCTGCGCTACCCAGTATTGTGCATGGTTCAGAGGAGCAGCCGTGTTAGTCTGTATCCGCAAAAGAACAGGAGGACTTGTGGCACTTTAGAGAGTAACACATTTCTTTGAGCATGAGCTTTCGTGGGCTACAGCTCACTTCATCGGATGCACAGAATGGAACATCTAGGAAGAAGATATACACATACAGAGAACATGAAAAGGGGGAAGTTGCCATACCAACTCTGAGACTAAGATGAGTTATTATCAGCAGGAGGGAAAAAAACTTTTGTAGTGATGATCAAGATGGCCCATTTCAGACAGTTGACAAGAAGATGTGAGGATACTTAACATGGGGGAAATAGAGTCAATTTGTGTAATGACCCAGCCACTCCCAGTCTCTATTCAAACCCAAGTTAATGGTATCCAGTTTGCAAATTAATTCCAATTGAGCAGTTTCTCATTGGAGTCTGTTTTTGAAGCTTTTCTGTTGCAAAATTGCCACCTTTAAGTCTGTTACTGAGTGGCCAGAGAGGCTGAAGTGTTCTCCTACTGGCTTTAGAATGTTATGATTCCTGATGTCAGATTTGTGTCCATTTATTCTTTTGAGGTAAAGACTGTCTGGTCTGGTCAATGTACATGGCAGAGGCTGGCACATGATGGCATATATCACATTGGTAGATGTGCAAGTGAACGAGCCCCTGATGGCGTGGCTAATGTGATTAGGCCCTATGATGGTGTCCCCTGAATAGATATGTGGACACAGTTGGCATCAGGCTTTGTTGCAAGGATAGGTTCCTGGGTTAGTGTTGTGTGGTTGCTGGTGAGTATTTGCTTCAGTTTGGGAGGTGTCTGTAAGCGAGGACTGGTCTGTCTCCCAAGATCTGTGAGAGCAAGGGATCATTTTTCAGGATAGGCTGTAAATCTTTGATGCGCTGAAGAGGTTTTAGTTGGGGGCTGAAGGTGACGGCTAGTGGCGTTCTGTTATTTTCTTTGTTGGGCCTGTCCTGTAGTAGGTGACTTCTGGGAACTCTTCTGGCTCTGTCAATCTGTTTCTTCACTTCAGCAGGTGGGTATTGTAGTTGTAAGAAGGCTTGATAGAGATCGTGTAGGTATTTGTCTCTGTCGGAGGCGTTGGAGCAAATGCGGTTGTATCGCAGAGCTTGGCTGTAGACAATGGATCGTGTGGTGTGGTCAGGGTGAAAGCTGGAGGCATGTAGGTAGGAATAGCGGTCAGTAGGTTTCCGGTATAGGGTGGTGCTTGTGACCGTCGCTTATTAGCACAGTAGCATCCAGGAAATGGACGCCTTGTGTGGATTGGTCCAGGCTGAGGTTGATGGTGGGATGGAAATTGTTCTTGTCAGGTGTAGGCCTCCAGGGCAGTTTGTGCAGAGCCTGCCCAGGGAGCTCTTAAAAAGCTGCGCTCCAGACAAAATGTGAGTATACAGGGAGCTATTTAGGGCTGCAGCCTGCAGTCCTTCCACAGGCAAAATTACCAATAGGAGCTTTAGGTGAACAAGAGCTACAACACTGGGCCCTGGCAGCGTAACACCTGGGAACCCCCCCCCCCCCCCCGAAGTGAGGGCTCTGTCCCTGGGGCTAAACTAGACAACGCATGTTGCCAGAACCAGGAGGACCAACTTTAGCTGCGCTTCTGCCAGACCCCAGGGTGCTGGTGGCTTGCAGCGCTGCCAGCCCCAGTCAGCTCTTGGGTCCCCTCCTATCTCTAGCCAGGGCAGTGCGTTCGTTTCCATGAAGTGCTCTCCTGTTGCAGCGCTATGGAAGCCTTTGTGCAGGGGGCAAATAACTTGGCCCCTTGTCTTAGTTTCAAGGTAAATATCCCCCTCACACCATTGAGGATTCCCTTGTAACATGCCAGCCTGGCTCTTCATCTTTCGCTGCAGATCCAGCTAATCTGGAAGGGACCTCGTGGGACTTGCTGGTCACAGAGATCTTGCTGGCAGTTACATGCTTCAGCTATTTATAGTCCTATAATACCTTAATCACAGGCTCTGTAATGCACAGTCTGAAAACTAGCAAGCTGTCTCCTCTCATTTCTCCCTTTGCAGCTCATGTTGCTTTAGCTATTAGTTTGACTAATTGTGTTGAATTGATTTCTGATCGGAGGCAAGTCGGACTTTGGTGCTTTCGAAAGTCCGAGTGATTTCTGTCAATGCTGGTGTCAAGCTTGGGTGACAAGGGAGTGATTTCTTCAAATGATCTGAAATTCACTTTGTTCACACTAAGGCAGCACCTACACCTTGGTGACTAAGTGGTTCCTGGAAGCGTGTATTCATGGCAAAATGCCTCATTATTTCATACTGTAGCTTAGTCACCGTATCTGACGTTATCCAGTGAGGCACCCAGAGCGGCGTGCGTGTCAACTAATTGTTAGTGTCCGTTGCGCTTTCCACCCAGTCTTTCAAAAGTGACTTTTTTTTTTTCTGTGCCTCAGCTTTTGGGGGCCCAACCTAAGATACCTCAAATGGGCCTGATTTCCCAGAGATTGCTGGGGACCCACCCTCAGGAAATTCAGTCCCATTTAAGAGGTCTCAAGAACCGAGACACTGTAAAATCAGTAAGTGGCGGCCGCTGATGGAGGCATGCTGTTCTACCTGGCGGGGGAGCGTTCTACCCTCCCTCCCTTGTTGTCACTTCCCAGTTCTTCTAAATAATCGCTATTTCTATGGGGCCCCAGTGGGTGAGATTCTCTGCTCCTGCTTTTACTAAGCAGCTGAACCTGGACTGTGACGGCTGGGAAGGCACTTGTATTTATGGGTCTAAAGCAAAATATCCAGAATGACCTTCCCTGCCTGACTCGGCTTCCTCTTCACTCTGGAGCCATTAACCTGCATTCCCAATCACTGGTTTCTGTTCAGAATACAGCAGTGGCTTCCAAGCAGGTGCCTCCATGGTTGTCCATGCTAGTTTAACCTTTATTTCCTTGTTTGGTGTCCTACATATAATTGCAATGTCTATTTTAATGCCTTTGCCAGACATATAGCTCTGTTCCAGTCTAAAGGCCTCCTCCACAGCCCACTGAAGTCAATGGAAAGACCCCTGTTGTCATCAGTGGGAACAGGAGCAGGACTTAATCCTATTTTATGCCATTTCTAAGCATTCTCTGTCATTTAGTTCCTTACAACCGTCACTTCCATACATCTCCTGGAAAACCTTCTTTGAAATGAGCCTGGAAAACTACGGACAGTTTCAAGTGTGGGGTCAAATCCCCGCACTAACTCGGGGTGAGAGATTTGCACTTGAATGTGCTTTCTGAATCACTCACTGTTTGGGAGAGATGTGGCTGACAGGTCTTCTGGTGCTGACATGCTGCGTCCGCCCAAGTCTCATGATTGTACCTAGCAAATGGGTTTACCGATGCCCTGTTTGACATGTACACTAGCGACTGTTCCCAACACCACAGATGGTGTCACCCAATGCCTAAACCCCGACCTCTGTGGCACCCCCACTTAGGGAAGTGAGTTTGTCGGGTGTGCCACGTGCTGCCTTGTGTTGCTCTGCTGGAATAAATGAAGAGTTCGTTCAGTATTGTGTGATGTCTAGGGCCCTACCAAAGTCACAGCCATGAAAAACACATCATGGACTGTGAAATCTGGTCTCTTGTGTGCTTTTACCCTATACTGTAGATTTCATGGGGGGTCCTGACCCAAAAGGGAGTTGCAGGGGGATCGCAAGGTTATTGTAGGGGCGTTGCAGTATTGCCACCCTTACTTCTCTGCTGCCTTCGGAGCTGGGCGCCCGGCCGAGGCCTGCCAGCAGCACCGGAGAAGTAAGGGTGGCAATACCAGACCATGCCACCCTTCCCTGCTGCTGCTGGCGACGACTCTGCCTTCAGAGCTGGGCTCCCGGCCAGCAGCTGCCGCTCTCCGGCCACCCAGCTCTGAAGGCAGCGCCGCCGTCAGCAGCAGCAGCGGAGAAGTCGGGGTAGCAGTACTGCGACCCCCCCCCCCCTGCTCCTCCTTTTTGGGTCAGGATCCCTGCAATTACGACACTCTCTGGAAGTTCAGATTTAAATAGCTAAAACCATGAAACTTACAATTTTTTTAAAAATTCTGTGAGCAGGAAATTGAATTTGGTAGGGCCCTAGTGATGTCATACACTCCAGATACACGAAATACCCCTGAGAAATCGCAAATCCAGGAGTGTAGATAGTTCTAGGAACTGGACCAAGGTGAGGAAATACCTTTTACTGGACCAACTTCTGGTGGTGAAAGAGCGGCTGCTGCGTTTACACAGAGCTCCTCAAGGCTGGGATGGGTACTCAGTCTCTACACTTTAAATGCTACAGCGGCACCCCCCCCCCGAGATATAGCCGTGCTGGTGTAAATTCCCAATGTAGACCGGCCCTCCGAGTGTCACAGCGAAATACACGGTGGAGCAGATTATTTAGCATAAGGAGTTTACACGTATTGTAAGAGACCATTCCAGGTGAAGTGGGCAGCCCTTACCCAGAGGAGAAAGGAGGGTTAGTGGGGTATAAAACCAGGGGTTGTTTAGAGTCCATGATTTCTAGTGTTTAATAGTTATGAATTGACGCTCCCAGGCTCCTCCTTTCTGTGCAGGTTTCCTTTGAGGCTGAGGCCTGAGAGGTTTTTGTCTTTGCTCTCCAATAAACTCACAAAGAAAATGATAAGAGTGAGTGTCTCCTCTCACCCACATAGTCGTTGTTGTTGGGGCATTTAGTGCACTGGATGAGGTACAGCACATGTTGTGATGGGCGCGTGTAGGACGCATGGATCTTGACAGGTGGGCTGTGTGGGGCATGGATCATCCTAGCAGTGAGTAAGTCTGCAGCTTTGGCATCTGTTCTAATAGGATCTGGTGCCGCTTTGAGTTGACGAGTCCTGGTCTGTGGGGAGCTTGCTTCTGATGATGAGCTTGGTGAGGTCGGGGGCGGGGGGCTTAAAGGTCAGAGTGGGTTTGGGAAAGATCTCACTGGGGATCCCATCCTGAAAGTATGGGCTGTAATTGTTTAATGATACCCTCTATGGGTTCCAGTGTGGGATAATAGGTGACAACTAGGGGTAGCTCTGTGTGTGTGTGTCCCCATCCTCTGTATTGAAGCAGGTTCTCTCAGGGTGTTTGGTGGCCCATTCCATGATGCAACCTATTTCTCTGGTGCAGTGTCCTTGTTTTGGTGTAATAAATATAATTTGTAATGTCTCTTCACTAGCCTACTGAAGTCAATGGAAAGACCCCTGCTGCCATCAGTGGGAACAGGAACAAGACCTAATGTCTAATTGTAATGATGGTGACTTTGGTGGGACACTTCTGAGTATATCAATTCAGGACAAATTGCTTAGAGCAGGACAGTTATAGCCCAAGGCTGGGGTTTCTCCACTTCTAAGGGACCAAACCAGCAGGACAGAGGAGACTTTTTGGTTTTACACCACTGGCTAACCATAAGTCACACAAGCAATGCTTAGACACTTCAGTTTCCCAGTATCCCCACCAGTGCCACTTGTTATGGGGACAAATGGTTATGAAAACCAATACCCCAGTAAAAGGAAAAAAGGTTCTTCTGATCCCAAAGGACCAAGCTCCAGACCCAGGTCAATATACAAGTCAGATCTTATCCACAAATCACGCTGTTGCCAGTCCTTTAGAATCTAAAATCTAAAGGGTTATTCATAAAAGGAAAAAGATAGAGACGAGAGCTAGGATTGGTTAAATGGAATCAATTCCGTACAGTGATGGCAAAGTTGTTGGTTCAGGCTTGCAGCAGCAATGGAATAAACTGCAGGGTCAAATCAAGTCTCTGGAGAATATCCCCAGCTGGGATGGGTCTTTCAGTCCTTTGTTCAGAGCTTAAGCTTGTAGCAAGGTTCCTCCAGAGGTCAGAAGCAGGATTGAAGACAAAAAGGAGGGGTTTCCAGGGCCTCTTTTATTCTCTGACCTGTGGGAGATCACAGCAGCAAGAGTGAGTTTGGAGTCACATGGGCAAGTCCCATGTCCACGCACGACGCTGTTCTTTCCGACGCCATTGTTTACATGTTAGTTTGAATGTTCCCAGGAAAGATCACAAGTGGATTGGCGTCTCCCAAAGTTCATTATCGTTAAGTGTTTCTTGATTGGGCACTTACTGAGAATAGTCCTTTCTCAAGAAGCTGACCCAGTGCTTCACTGAGGCTACTTAGAATCAAAGCACATTGAAATACAAGTACAGAGCCAATATTCATAACGTCAACTACAAAATGATACACACACACACACATACAGATAGCATCATCATAACCAGCAAATCATAACCTCTTTATAGACACCTCACACAACAACTTTTTGTACAATAGTTGCTGCAAATATATAATGGTGGTTGCAACAATGATCTATAGGGTGACTGGTTATGTCAGTAATGTCACATTAATGGGCTAGACATCCTGTCCTGATCCAGTCTCAGGACCTTATTGCTGGCTATTCCTGCCTGCCTACAGTAATACTGGTGTGTGAGGTTTGAGAACCACATCACTTCACTGTGTAGTTAACTGCTGGAAAAACCTTACCATTAACCAGGATGTCAGATACTTAGGGCAGCCACTCCAGCATACAGGTGCAGCTGTTCTCTGGAGTTTATTTGCTCCCTTTCTGCAACATCTCAGGAAAAACAGAGCAATTCTTTTGTTCAAAGGAATATCTTTCTGGATTACCATAGTGTTCCTCTCTCACACCCCTCTTGTGCACTACGGGAATGGGCAGGAAGAAATCCTTTTCATTGCTGATTTTTCCCCAGACAAATATCTGGCTCCCTTCACCTTAAACATCCCCCCGTGCATGTAATTAATCCATTAAATGCTCCGTGTTTAGCAGGTTGCTCTGCCTCCCTCTGCAGGACTGTGAAGTGGAAGATTGGTGCAGACACATTAGCCTGTGCTTTCAGGTACAGTAAATAGTCTCACAGCCCTAACAAACAACTGTGCAAAGAGACAACAGATACAGTAACAGCCAGTAGGACAGGCCCTTTCATCACAAGTATTTATGGTGAGGTGTGAGGGAGAGACTGTTACCACCTTCTAATAACCGTCTGGTCAGCTCAGCACTTCATCCCATTGTTATGATTGTTGTTTATATTATGTTTGCGTCCCAGGGTCCCGATTGCAATCACGGCCCCATTGTGTTAGGTGCTGCACTCACCCCAGTAAGACTGTCCCTGCCCCAAGGAGCTCTCCGACAACAGAAGCAAAGGGTCGGAGAAAGGAATGAGGTGAAGAACTGAGGCATAGAGACACTCAGTGACATGCCCTTGGTCATGCAGGAGGCCATCCCAGTCCAAGGCTGTAACCCAGAGCACCCATCCTTTGGAGGTAGGTTGACTTGGTCCCTGCGCTTTCTTTGTGGGAGTCTTGGGGTGAGATCTTACAAGTGATTTAGTTGGGGATTGGTCCTGCTTTGAGCAGGGGGTTGGACTAGATGACCTTCTGAGGTCCCTTCCAACCCTGATATTCTAGGATTTAAGTGAGGCCCCTATTTTTTCCCCAGACAAGTGGAGGCAGTGGAATGGCTGCCAGAGGTAACAGTGGTGGGGTGGGTGGGGAGGGAGTGATACTTTCAAAACGCAGCATGGACTGGTGCAAAGGATGAAATCCTCAAATGCCCCTGGGAACCTGGCTTTCATGTGTGATTGTGGCCGTTTCACACAGCTGCCCAAGCCAGCCCTCCGGGGGCGGCAGACGTTCACAGTATTTGAGATTCAGAGGAGTGTCAAATACCTGGACCGGGAGCCACATGCCTCTTCGTTAGTACACATTCTGCAGCTGCCCTGAGGGTGCTGGGAAGGTCGCGACTCCAATTTCCTGGCTGCTCATGTGGCCAAGCAGTAGGTGTCGGTGTGCATATTACCAGTGCAAACACTCACTTCTGCTAAGCTTCCCGGCTGTGTTGCCCCAGATTCATGTCAAAATACAATTTTCTTCCTCTTAATCCTCCCAGGTCAACAGAGCTTCTGCGACTCCATCTTCCTTCCCTTCGCCTTGTGGCAAGGTCTCCACCAGGTAACACCGCTATCTGGGACCGCGCCATCTGAGTGAGGCAACCTGGGGGTTGAGTCAGCCTAGGAACACAGAGGGGCAGGAAGGGCCTGTTCACTTTTGGGGCCCAGGTCAGTTCCCATGGAAGTGGCTCGGTGCAAGGGCTCAGTACTGCCTGGCTGAAGTCAATGGGAGCCCACAGCACTCGGCACTTGCTCTGCAGGGTAGATCTGTTGGTGAGCAAACAGGACAGTTCTAGACTTCCTGGTGCTCCTCCGCCCCCATCCTGTGGGAGGAAAGGTGCTAAACCTATGGGGGTGATACCCTATTCCCTGCCCCTCCTCTCCAGCTAAGACATGCCCAGCAATGCCCCAACAGCTCTGGCAATCCTGATTTGTCCCTGGGAGCTGCCTTTTGGGATTGCTCTCCTAGAAGTGAAGGCACAAGGCGGCAAATCAGAGTCTGTGCCTGATGTTGGCCAACCCATGGATGGAAAAGGGCAGCAGCTCTTGACGTGTGGTTCTGTGAAGCTGGCACAGTGCTGCCCTTGCTAGCTGGCATGTAGGCCTAGTGTGACTCTAGACAGGGGTGGGGAGGAATCGTAACATTAACAGCACAAGGAGTCCTTCAGGGCCTTCCACTGTGACCACACACGAGCCCCATATAACAGCTATGGCACTGTGCCCCAGTGGTCAGCCAGAGGGCCATGGCTATGGCTCCTGCTGCCCGTTCCAAGAGCAATGACTCTTGACGACCCCTCCGCCTCCGTAGGTGGCAGCCGGAGCAGCAATGGCATTAAAATGCTGGTGTTGATTTGACACGGGGGCACCTGGAGACATTTTGCTGAGGAAAAAGGAAAATGACAAAGCTCCCCATCAAAGTTGTTATTACAGCACCGTCCCTTCATGTCAACAGCCTGCTCACGAAAGCTTATGCTCTAATAAATGTGTTAGTCTCTAAGGTGCCACAAGTCCTCCTGTTCTTTCTGCAGATACAGACTAACACGGCTGCTCCTCTGAAACCTTTCCCAACAAGGGGAGTTTTTAATACAACTTGTTGTAGTTCTGGCAGAAAGGACGCTAGACACAGAGCTTGGTAATGTGTGGGTTGTTCATGCTAATTACACGTTGTTTCTAAAATTATGCTCCCAGGCTGGGGGGCTGTGGGCTGGGATCAACATTAAGAGCCTTCTGTGATCAGATTATTTCTACTGTGATACACATTTGAATGAGCCTGTCAACTGAAATTTTCTGTCTGGTTAGGAATTGATTTTTTTCTAGCTTCTTGCTCATATGTAAACATTTTTAGTGGTCCTCAGCCAAAGCAAGAGCAGGGAAAGCAAACATCAGACCAAGCAAACTCGATCCCTTTAGGGAAATCACTGGCCACAGAAGGAAACAAAATGCATGATGGCTTCAAAAGACATCCATTAAACTGTGTGCTGAAATGATTCATAGCATGGGTACTTAAAGGTTTAATTAGATCTTAATCACATAATTTTATCTTTGTTTTAGAAATTAGTGCTTAATGGCTGTATTGCTCTCATAACAGCACCGTGACTAAATACGGCACTAACCCACGGGGCAGAGATGGGACAGATTGTGAGCTGTTCCTCAGAGCAGGATATTAAACACCCCTAAGCCAATCAGACCTGGAAGCATTTAGCAAGGACTCTAATGGAACTGTCTAAAAGTGGAGAGGAGGCAATAAGTGCGGGATCTACATGGCAGATACCCAGCCCCCCTGTACTGTGGCCAGGTGCAGGAGCTGGCTGTGTTCTCTTGGCCAGGCCCTGAGGAGCACTAGCCTGGATGGACAGAGCTCTCTGCATGCCCTGGGGATCTCTGCTCAGACGCCTAAGCATGGACTTGAGCTCTGGGCTGCTGAGCTTTGCCCTTTGTTTCCATCCGGGCAGCTGGAGGGTGTGGGGAGCCTTCCATGGGGGTGACACCTGCAGACCTGGCTTGAGGCAGCCAACAACTCTGTGTTAGACTTAAATCTGGGTCCGGAAGGGAAGATCTGCCTCCCCAGAAGCTGCTGCCGAGAGCCAAATGGCCTTTGCTGTGCCCCATTGAGACTCTGGGGCCGGGGAGAGAGGGCCCCTCCAGCGTGCTGGAGGCCTGATGAGGGTGTGTAAACAGAGCTCTCCTTAAGAACAGGGTTTGCAGCGGGATAGGAGAGCTCGGGCCAGCTGGCAGCAAGAGCCCGCTCTGACTCCTGCCCAGCCGTCCTCCAGGCCTGGGGTGCTCAGGCCCCAACCTCTCCCGACCCCTTCCCCAAAGCCCTCACCACCTGCTCTGCCTCTTCCTGCCCCACCCCACCCCTCCCCTGAGCGCACCCTGTCCCCGCTCCTCCCCCTTCCTCCCGGAGCCTCCTGCGTGCCCCGAAACCACTGATTGCAGCGGGTGGTAGGCGCTGGGAGGGAGGGGCTGACCGGTGGAGCCGCCGGCGGGCGGGGGGAGCCGAGAGGGAGAGCTGGCTGTCCGTGGGTGCTGACCACTCGCTAACCTTTTTCCATGTCGGGCCCCTGCCCCTACCGAATAACGACCTAGCGACGCCTGAGCTGCAGTGGACGAGGAGTCGCACAAGAAGCCTGGCACCCACCTGGCAAGGTTCAGTCTCCCGTGAGCCCAGGGGATCACTATGTATAGGCAGAATTAAGACTCGGGAGTTTCACCCATCTAGGAAACAGGCTGATGTCCCTCAGGCCAGCGTGAGTGGGAGGTGGTTTAATTGAAATCTAGCTAATGAGCAGAGTTCCTTGAAGGTTGGTTAGAATCTGTAAGAAAACAGGATCTTACGTCTTCGTCTCGTCCCCGGTTCAGTGCGATGCTCTGTTAACGATGCCAAGAACTGTCGCGGGGCAGCCAGAGGGCAGGGGCCTTGGAGGAATGGGATGAGGGGGAGGAGCCGGGGTGCTCTGGGGCAGTCTCCCAAGGGAAGTGGTGCGAGGTCAAGTCATTGTGGGGTATCAGAAGAGGGCTGAGCAAAGCGCAGGAGTAGCTGCTGTTGGGGGTCAGTCCTGAACTGTCCAAGAGAGGTGAGTGGTGACCTAATGGACTCCTACATCTCGGCTTTGAGTCAGTGGATCGTGGCCGGATGGTGTGAGTGACAAGGACAAAACCCACAACCCAGCACGCTACAATACAATTCTTCTGCAGCTTCCCTTCTGGCCTGGCTGCCAGCCCAGTGCTTGGCTGGCCACGGGTTCCCCTGTGCTCCTTTCTCGGAATTGCCCCAGAGCCCCAGTGCGTTGCTCCTGGCTGCCCTGCTCCTGGGTGTGACCTGGTTTTATTTTCAGTGGGACAACTCTCCAGGAAGGGGAAGAGACCCCTGTCGCCTCTGGAGGCTGTGTGTGTGCGTGTGCATATTAGAAGCATGTGTGTAGGTGCTGATTGATGCTGTGGGACTTGGGTGTCTCGTCCTGACATGCCAACTTCACGCATTGCATTTCCACTACACGGTGGGAGCTGGCTGGTGTTTAGGTCTCCCTGCTCTTTCAGGTAGCGCAGCAGCTGTCCGATTGCACCAGTTCGGGGATGTGTCCGAGTCAGCCCTGTTTGCTGGGGATGCAGAATGCCGGAGACGGTGACATAGATTGAAGTGAAAGGCTGCATGCAGCAGGTTGGACCCTTCACAGAATAGGGCGACCGTCATTAATCTCAGTCACTGCTGGGCACTTGTTCTCCTAGGCTGCCACTTCGGGCACCAACAGAACCTTCAGTGCCATCACCGATTCTTGCATTCTACAGAGGCTGTGTTTGTGTGCCCAGTAATGTGGGGTGTGGTCTGCCTGGCGTTTGCCACACGTCCACGTGCTTGGCCAATACACACAGACCCAGGACACTCGTGTTATGCTGCTCTGGGGAGGCTCACGTTGGCAGTCTTCAGATATGTTAAGGGTGTTATAAGGAGGACACTGATCAATTGTTCTCCATGTGCGTTGAAGGCAGGACAAGAAGCAATGGGCTTAATCTGCAGCAAGGGAGAGTTAGGTTAAATATTAGGAAATACTTTCTAATTATAAGGGGAGTTAAGCTCTGGAACAGGCTTCCAAGGGAGGTTGGAGTCCCCGTCACTGGAGGTTTAAAAACAAGTTAGACAAACCTGTTGGCCCTGCCATAGCACAGGGGCTGGACTTGACATCTTGAGGTCCACTCCAGCCCACAGTTGTGTGATTTGTTGGGGTTTGGGGGGTTTGTTTTTTTTTTTTGCTCCACACTAAGGCTGGTGATTCGTTTATACCTGCAGCAAGAGGAGTGTAGCTGGAGCTGATCCACGTGCGTCTAATGCCTGTCTGTTTTATTTCAATTCGTACGCAAAGCCTAGTCATAAGCACGGAGCACCCTTGGCTGCAGTTTTAAAGTTTTATGCCAGATTTGTACCCAAATGTAACTACTGTGAAATTCCGAAGAGCTTGCTAAACACAAACTGAGCAAGGTGGCGCTCCAATCACCCACCCTGTTCTCATGTACCTGGGGAAAAAAAGACAAGCCATGACTTTCTCCAAGTTCTGGGCCTGCGTATCCTGCAACAGCAAGATCGACAGGTTAATTTCACATTGTGTCACGGGTTGTTTCCTTTGGTCAGTTCTTAAACTTGTTTAAAAATTCCTTGAGTTTGCTCGTGATCCTGTACAGGGCCAGATGTAGAGCAGGTGCACGCCTGGCCCTTTCAGTCCCTCAGAGTGGCCCTCATGATCTCATTTCTCAACTGGTGGCCCTGTCCTTTAACTCTGTCCTCCCATGTGGGGGTTTTCTCCTGGCAGAAAACAATGTTGCTGTGACTCAAGAACCCCTTAATGCCATCTGGCAAGGGGGTTCCAGGAACTGATGAACCGGAATCGGCCCAAGAATGTCCTGGGAGGTCTTGACTGGGAAATGCGTGTACAGGTGCGGAGTTAGGAGCTATGTTCTTACTGCAGGTATGTTCTTGGAGGCGGTATCAAGCTGTGAATCACCAGTAGGGGTGAAAAAGCAGGTTTTCAGTCAGCCAGAGCCGTTTATTCACCTGTCTGTCGGATGTAAATGGAGCACTGCGAGCTGACACAATGGATGGCCATTTACATACACAGTCAATGAAGAGATGTGACATCAACAGGGAAGGACGGACCATGAGCTGTGGGGCCTAAGTAGAAGGCAAAGAAGCCACTCCTTATCCTGCGCCGAGGCAGTAACCGGGCAAAGGAGGGGTGTGAGAAGAACTTCTGCAGACAGGAGCTTAGCCTGTTGGTGAAGGTTAGTCTCTAACAGCCATGTTATAAATGGAAACAAGTGGCAAGGAGATCGTAATTTACATGTAACCAACAATTCAAGTTATAACCAGTAATACACTTGTTGTTTTCGCTACAGATCTATCCCAGGGCTGTAATATTGAGCAAGGCACTGACCCTGAGTTGCATTGCATGAGCTGGTGTGTACACAGGGTCTCTGAGGACAGCAGAGCTGGTATTTCAGGGGAGAAGGGGCTGAACACGCTTTAAAGGGGCTCGGGGCCTGGGGTGCCTCTGTTGTTAACCAGCAAGGCACAGGCAGGCTGGGCACCCCTACATGAGAGACCCAGCCTGGAGAGCTGCGTTGCATCCACACCACTGTTACTCGTGCTCCACGGGAGAGGGGCGTGCAACTTGTGCGTTTGATAGGAAGCACTGAATGTGCTTTATTAGACCATATCGCTGCCCTGTGACTCGTAGCAATGCAGCCTGCCCCCTCTCTGAGCTCTCGGGTCTACGACCCTGCCTCTCCAGCTGACACATCTTGTTACTCCCAGCACAGCCCTCTGACCATTCTGTTGATACGGCTGCATTAATGCAGGACTTGCCTTTGATCCGCAGCATCTGGGAGGCTCAGGGAGATGCGTGCCACTTCCTACAGCCGTATTTTTACTGGAGCAATAAAATCTCTTTGCAATTGAAGTGACTCTCTCCTTTATCCTTGAAATCCACGCTGCCCTTGCTGCCTATGGAGGCGGTGCCCTTCCCCACCTTCCCTTTCTGGTTGTCCTGCCGGGTGAGCCGCTCGCTCGGACTCCTCGCTGCCCCAGAGTAGGGGCCCTGGGTCATAAAGCATCTTTGGACAATTACGAACCGGTTCCCTAGCAGGAATGAACTCCATCGAATCCATTCAGTCCCTGGCTCAATATTTGTACCTAAACTGTTAGTCTCCCTTTCATGTCCTCGGCTAGTGCAGCCCTCGGAGCTACAGCTGCAAAACACCACTGGCAGCGGTGACGGCTGGCTGGCACCGGGCAGGGCTCCCTGAGGTGGCACTTCTGAGGTGTAGCAGGGCAGAGAACTGGGGGGCTAACTGGGAACCCCTCTAAACCATGAGTAGGTCAATGGGGTTGTGTGTGTAAGGGAGGCCAGGACTGGGCCTGGGGTGTTCAGGGCAGCCAGGTGGGTCACCTTGCTTCAAAACCTGGGCGTGTGCGAAGCTGTGAACAGGCAGACCTGTAGCTTGTTGCCGTGCGTGGTACGCCCGCAGAAAGCTGCTGAGACAGGCGGAGGATTGTGATTAGTGCTGTAGAATTAATCTGAACCCCAGGTTGTCCTGAACTGAGCTGAAATCTCAAAATCAGGAGAAAACCAGAGCCCTGAGCATAAAAACTCCTGACCAAGGCTGGTGACCTCAGGATGTAAAAGTTCCAGCAGGGCTTCCTACCCCCTGTGTGCCGCTGGGATCTGAGATCCCTTGGGATGTCGCTAGGGTGTCTAGTGCTATTTCCATGCATCCCCTAGCTCTGAGCAGAGAGAGGCCTACGTGCAAAGTCTGATCTGAACTTTCCAAAGTTTGAGGTGTTTGGAGCCAGGGGTGTGGCTCAGACCACTCTCTAGATATAGGGGTCAGCGATGGAGCTCACAGCAGGAGCCAAACTCTGCTAGCATTCTGGAGTGCTCAGATCTGGGTCTCGGGTTCAGTCCAATTGGGTTCTGGGCCTGATCTCAGAATTTCTGTCACTTGGCAACATGGAGGCACCATCAGTCTGAAAAGGCATCCAAAGGCCAGTGCTCTACTGGGCTTGGGCTCCAGGGTGGCAGTGGGTGTCACGGCCCTGCTAGGGAGGTCTGAACTTGCCTGATAGTCTGGCTTGTCCAGACCGTCCTGTCCTCCCTGCCCGCTGAGCTCTCCCCGTAACCGCATGCCTGTGTGGGTGCACTCGCGTGTGCAGCTTGCAGTGGCCTCCGCATTACACGGGACATCAGGACAAAGCAGCCGTGCTGCCCCTTCCACCAGTTCTGTGGCTCCCTGCCCCCAGGCCGGTGCCTGGCAATCCCCACAGACCCCCAGCACCCACCCCCAGCTAGCCAGCGAGCCCAGCCTTGCACCATTCGCCTCTCTGGTGAAAAGACCAGGTTTGCGTGTGGAGGGCCTGGGTGAGTCCTGCGTGCGTGTGTGTTTTGGGGAGGCAGCATCTCAGCTGAGTTTGGCTGCCCGCTCCCTTTCTGGTGCTGCCTGGCACTTCCCCCTGCGTTGATCACTGCAGTCACACGGCTCCGTGCCAGGGGTGCCTTCAGGGGTCTCGCTGGAATTGCTTCTCTTGCAGTGATATAAGAAGCATCGCTTTGCAGTCAGCGCTAGAATGTATTTGACAGGAGCCTTCACAGCCATCACTTCGCACGATGCCCAGCACCATCTGTCCACAACCATTTCCCTTGGAGTAACTGACATCATTGTTCCTGAGCTGGAGAAAATCTCAGCGAAGCTGCCTGCTTGCAGGGATCTGTCAGGGCTCTCCCTCCTGGTCTGATCTGCTGCCTGAGCCTGGCTGCACAGGTCACCTTAATTGGACCAGCCCTTTAATTAGCTGTCAGACCGTGAATTATGGGCAGATGCCACAAGTTCAGATCAGTGTCGATACGATCAGATCTTCCAACAAAGGATAATGTAGGGATTTTTTTACTCATCTATTTTTTTTTTTTTTTTTTTTTTAAGACGCGCACTCTCTCCAGATCAGTAAACTCAAATGAGGCTTAAAGGTGAACTCCAAAAACTTTTTAGAAGCAAATTAAATGCATTAACTGGCTGTGTAAGATCCTAACTTGGTGAGAAGACAGACGGGTGGACTCACACCAACTAATAACACATCCAGAAGCCTAGGAGGCAAAGATCAGCTCCTCCTTCACGTAGCTGCCAACATGGGCTGGGGCCTAGCGTCTCCTTCGCAGCAGGAGATGAAACCACGGGCACCTGAAGTACCTCAAGATACTGCACTGGCTCTGAGAGGTCTGGGCTCTGCAAGGGATGGTCACAGAGATCCTGGGCTCTGTGCCAGACCCATGGGCCTGGAGCTTCCCTCCTGCAGCGGGGGAGCCTTCCCACGCTCCTTTGGGGCATAGCTAAGGGAAAGGGGGGGTAAGCAGAGCCACTCTGGCTGCCAAAACCCCCTCTTGGGGCCTTCAAGCGGCTCCCCCGCATGCCTGGGGACCAAGCGGGGAGTGCAAAGGACAACTTCGCACAGCGCTAGCCGTGAATGCGCTGTAATGAGAACCTCTGACACCCTCGCCCAGGCCCCCTCCTTCCAAGTCTCCACCCCTCATGCTCGCCTCACTGTGATTTCTCAGGGCTTATGGGGACTGTGGTCTCCTCCAGCCAGCCCTGCTGGGATGCCGTTTTGCCAGTCGTGCGCACAGCGGTGAGTGACCTTTCTGCCGTACGCTCCCCTCCCAGCCAGGGCCTGTTTTGAAACCCACTGATGTCAATAGAAAGACTCCATTCCGGTGGGTCGAGCTGTTGGTGACTGACCAGTAGCCCTGCCTAGGCACCCTGCTCACTGGAGTCTGCCGTGGCCACGTCCAGGAAACCCTCCGACCTTGCTGCCACAGGTACGAGTCATGCTTGTGTTAGGAGCTGTAACATCTGTGCGTCTTCCTTGGAGAGTGGGCAGGGGCCAGTCAGCTCTGAGGACAGGGCATTTCCGTGCCTTAGTGCAAGGTACTAAGAGATTGGTAGGAAACGTGACCTCCCTGGACATAGCAAGACACCAGTGTGCAGCCTCTCGACTGCCGGGGGTAGAGCCTCAGGAAGGTTTCCCGCAGGGGTGATATTTATTCAGGTGAGTTTTTCTAACCGACCTGCTCTAGGAATGATTTGGGTGAGGTTCTCTGGCCTGCGTTCTGCAGCAGGTCAGACGAGATGGTCACAGCGGTCCCTCTGCCCTTGGAATCTCTGACGCTGGGGCACAGCTCCTGCTGAATGGAAGGAGGTGGCGTATTATAAATATATGAAATCAGCGCAGAGGAGCTACAGAGAAATGGGAATCCTGACAAAGAAAGCTACAGACCACAAACTGCTGGCAATGAGAAGCCGAAAAGCGGGGGAAGAGACCTCCTCTGAAGCTGGGAGTCCAGGGAATCTGGAAAATGGGTTTTATGATCAGAGTCCAGCTCTGAATCTGTCTTTGCAAATTACTTGGTTCTGAAGTGCGCTGAAAGCTAAAGGAAGCTAAAAAAACATCAAAAAGGGGCCCTGAAATTGGATTGGGAATGTGTGGATTGTTTTAAAATGAATGAAACTGTACAGAACATCTGAGCTTTGGAGAATCTTGATTAATTTATATACTGTACCACGGCAGCTTAAATAAAAGAAAAATGAGATTTGTTTTTGTAACAGGACTCTGAGTTCCGGCGAGCGAGGATCCCAGGAGAGGCTCGGGTAATTATTGGGTGTACGTGTGATGCCAGTTGTCCAGCTACAGTGGTGCTAGCTTGTAATGGAAACACAGTGAGGAGCACAGTGAGGGGGAAGGTGGAGAGGAGGGAGTGAGAATGGGGATGGAGAGCAGTCTCTTGTGGCTGGGGAAGGCCAGTGAAGAATACCTGGTCCTGGTGACAATGTTAGTTATCAGAGCCTCCAGCACAGAAGGCAAGTTACCAGTCACCCTGTCTAGCCAACCGTGAGTAGGTCTGCACATCACCAAAAAGACCTGCCACTCACAGCCATTTCCATCTCCTTTTGCTTGGCAAGGTCTTGGAGTGCGGGACAATGAATAAACCAACCACTGCTTGGGCTGGAAAGAAATGTCTCTTACAGGCAGGTTCTTCTAGAATTTCCTATTGTGGTGTGTGTTTTTTTGCAACTTCCGCTGAAGCATTGGGCACTGGCTACTGTGGGAGGCAGGATACTGGCCTTGTCTGACCCAGAACAGCAGTTCCTGCCTTCCCACAGGGAGAACAGAAGAGGGCTAAGAACAGAGCCTTGGGCCTGACAGAACAGAGGAGATTACGTCAAACTTCCATGAGAAATGGAGCAAGGAGCAGGTCGAGAGACCTCGGAGCTACCCTGGCTTCTTGCTCAAAAAGAATAGAGTGAGAATATCAAGAGCTGTGTGGAGATCAAATACAAGGAGAGGAGAATGGGATCTGTAATCAGAGGCAAAAAAGCGGAGACCTGTAGGTCATTAGCCACCGGGCAAGGGGCAGAGCCAGCTTTAGGAAAGAGTAGGATAATGTTTGAACTAATGATAGGCCGGCCGCGAGAGGTTTAGTGCAGATGAGAACAGAAAGTCTGGGTTCTTATCTGCACTGTACCAGCCTCACTGCTCTGCAGGCTGGGGCTGGGAATCCAGTGAGATTTCAGACATTTCCTGCATCCAGCTGCACTAGAAATACCTTGAGAACAACCTTCCCTAAGGATTTTGTCACTTGCATTTCCAGTATGACTTCAATCAGGAAACAGGCACTTGCACAATTGAACCCTGGTAGTAATAATTTCGTTGAAATTTTTTCACAGCTTGGGAAGGCGTGTTCCTGGCTTGGCTTGAGGGAGGAATGAAGCTGCCTATTCTATTGAAAATGCCCCAGTTTAGCTAACGTTTAGACCCAGATCCACAGTTAGTGTAAGCTGACGAAGTTCCATTGATTTTTATACAGAGCTGAGCCAATTCATACCAGCTGAGGATCTGGGCCTTAGCTTGCATTATTAATAACTGTATTGATCTTTATTGGTCACTCTAAGATTTTAATTATAAACAGATTATGAAAGATTAATAAATATTTTAATAAACAGCTAATCCGAGTCAACCAGGTAAATAGGCTGCTTATCCCCTTCTAGAGCGTAAACCACTCATGTTTACAACACGCTTCTAACACGTACTAACAATGGATAAAGTTCTGTTTATAAAGAGTTCAGTATAAAATCTGCCTGACCTATTTCTCTGGAGCTGTAGGCTGACGCAGCCCCCATAACAGGAGCCTTTCCCAGAGAAGTGCTGGGTGCCTTGTCCCCAAGAGCTACAGTCTGAGGATACAGCTGGGACAGAAAAACCCGAAAGAAGTACACAGGAAAGGCGCAGGGAGGGACATTGCAGTGGGAATGAGCCAGTGCCGGGTTTTCAGGCCTGTTTGGCAGGAGGAGCGATGGCTCTTGTGGTCGTAGGAATTGGATTTTACAGTTCCTCTCCAGGGGGAGTTGCTGCACGGATTGCAGCAAGCTGTTTAATTGGTTGATCCAAATGCTGCGGCTGGTGTGTTTAGACTTCGGAATTCCGTGCTGCCGAGGACACAGACTGGCCGTTTTCTGACCGTGAGAAGGGGTCAAAAGATGACAAAGCAGAGCCTTTACGGTTCTGTTAAGAGGATTCAGAAGGCCCTGATCCTGCTGCCCTCAGTAGAGATGGCAGGCTCGGGCCCTAAAAAGGCTTGCTTTGAACGGATCTGGCTCAAATGCTTACGGGAGCAGAACCCACTTCAGTTTACATTTATGCTGTTTAAGTATTCAGGAGATGATGAATATTAAAGACCTTCCCGCTGGGGGTTCAGGCTTGAATGAACCAGTCTAAACACGGTGCACGCAACGGCCATGAACAAGCAGCTCTGCATGGCTCTGGGGAGTGTGGGGACGCTCCTGGCCGTGGGCTGGGCGCGTTCGGGGGATGGATGGTGGCAGCTGAACGAAGGGGTGCGATCCCAGCAGACGCTGCCTGCCCTACCCCTGAGGCAGCTGATCGCGAGCAGGTCACGCAATGCGCTTCACGTGCTTCCAACAGGCTCTTGGAGCCTGGGAGCTGCTGCAAAGGCTCGGTTTGGACTTGAACACGTGGGGCCGGATCCGTCAGCTGAGCAGGAGAGGGGAACAGACGCTTCATTGTTCGTGTTTCAGCGCGTAGCAAGCGCTGCCTGCTGGTGGGACTGGACACCACAAAGAACAAACCACCCTAGTCACAGACCACGCCTAGCCTGTTGTGTTCTCAACCAGGAGTCCGGAGGCACCTGGGGGGCCACAAGCAGGTTTCAGGGGGGTCCTCCAAGCGGGGCCAGAATGACACTCACTGCGGCCCAGGGCAGAAAGCTGAAGCCCCACCGTATGGGGCTGAAGCCCGGGGCCCTGAGCCCTGCCTCCTGGGTCTGAAGCTGAAGACAGTTTGCGGGGGCTCCTGTGGCGTGGGGCCCCAGGCAACTGCCCTGCTTGCTACCCCCTCACGCCAGCGCTGGTTTTTATATGCAGAAAACCAGTAATTGTGGCCCAGGTGGGCTGGGAGTTTTTATAGTATTTTGGGGCAGGGGCAGAGGGAGAGGCTCAGAAAGAAATAGGTTGTGAACCTCTGCTGTAGGAAACCAGCACGTCTAGCATCTCGCTCAGGCACCCGGCCCTCTCGTTAACGGCTGATGTTCTCTAAGTCATTAGAACAAACCAAGACACTCTCTGCTACAGCATTCCCTCTAATAGCTGTTAGGTGTGTTTTTGCCATTGTATATTTGCGTGGCTTGCCTAGCTACACGTGTCTCTTGTTTTCGTGGTTGTCTGCGCTGGCCTCGTAACTCAGCAGAGTTTGACTGTAGCATCAAATCCCAGGGCTGCCCCGGAGCAATTGTTCTGGGGGAGTGAGGAAACCCTTATTACCACTGTCCCAGCCCTACCACTCTACGCCAGCACCCCGATTGAATCTGCCTCTGCTGCACTGTGGTTCCCTACGTGTCACGTCACTCCTGATCTGTCTACCCGTGCCCTGCGACCGCTCCCATAGGCGGCTACCCCTGCTCCCTGGAGTCTTTGCATTGTGGTTACTGCTGGGCGGTAGGGGTCAGAACAATGTTCTTTTACTCAATGGTACAGGGAAGCAGAGTTGCCCTTTGTCCAGTGTGCAGGTCTTCACACAAGGCTCTAAAAGATCCAGCCGTATCCAGCCAGCCGTGCTCCATCTGGGAGGTTTAAAGTCAGAGCTACTGTGGGTGAAAACTAAGCAGCGTCTTGTGGGAGGAAGAAATAGCAAAAGGTCTCGGACTAATTAGAGCTGGCAAACGTTTCCCAGGTCTGACTTCCGAACCTTACAGTGTTTACGTGGAGATCACATTTAATGTGCAGCCAGTGCCCTTGATAAGGAGGAGAGAAAACTTCTTCATTTAAACAAAGGGCCGAGTGTCTGTCCCTTCCTGGCTCTCGGAATATTTCCTAATTATACGTCTCCTTCTCTAACCTTGTGTTCCAAGCGCCAGGTGGAGGAGAGCAGCATAATGAAAACCATTAAAAACGCTCTGGTTTCCTTTGCGAAGCAGCGCAGGGTCCAACCGGAACACCCGTGCCCATGTGTGCTTCGTGTCAGGATGATGGCACGCTGCTCTGTCTGTTCCAAAGGACTGGATGGGGTGGAAGGAGAAACCATCCCCGGATGGGAGAGCCCTTTCTTCTAGGGGGATGTGTTGGTGGCATAGAAGAATACGGTGGTGTCATTTCGTGCTGGAGTACATAGATTTTTCAAGTCTTTGTTTTTATGTGTGCTGTGGAGTGTGTGTTGATGATGGGGCGGGACAGGTTACCGGTACCTCCATTGTAGAGAGTAATATTGTGCTCGTGTTAGAGCATATTGGGAATGGACCCTTTGAATAGAAAAGGGGAGTTGACTCTCTCCTGATCATTTTGTCAGCTTGCAAGGTGTTTGCGGGATGAACTTGCAAACACAATGAAATGAGATGGGCCCACAAAATAACCAGGAGGGGTTGAGGCAGCGTCCTTACAGATCAACCCAGGAAGGGCATTGCATGCGTAGGGGACAGCATGGAAGAAAGTACAGGGAGGGTGTGGGAGAGGTGGACAGCACAAAGCCTGGAGGCTGGCAGTGTTGGTGGAGAAGCAGGGAGTGACAAAGGACAAGGCTGGGAAAGTGGGAGGGGCAGGGCCCTGGAGGTGAGGAGGAGAGGGTTGAATTGGATGTGTTGGAAAAGGGGGAGCCAGTGAGTCTGTGTCAGGATTTGTACAGGACTCCTGAGCAATGTGTGCTCTGGGGCAGCCAAGTCCCAGTGCTGCCATGGGGCAGATCAGAGGTCAGGGTCTGGGGCCACACGCACTGGGTGCAGGTGAAGTGAGCGCTTGGCACTACTCTATCCCTCACACCCAGCCAAACCGGGAGGGGCAGACCAGGGCTGGGAGAGTGAGTGTGTCTGGCATTGAGCCTTTGAAGAAGAGATGGCGTCCACCTGACCAAGAAGGGGAAGAGCATCTTTGTACACTGATTAGCCAGCCTAGCGAGGAGGTTCAATAGGTGGCCAAAGCACAGAGTATAAATGGGTGACCCTAACAGAGGGTTAGATGTTGGGGGTACACATGGGATACTCCAGTAGGGTCAAAGGAACAACAAGAAGATCAGTGGGGGAATCTGATCAACATTTTAGATGTCTGTACACAAATGCAAGGAGAATGGGGAATAGACAGGAAGAGCTGGAAGTACTAGTCCATAAGCTAAATTATTATTTATTTGGCATCACAGAGACTCGGGGGGAAGGGGGGAGGAAGAAGTCTCATGACTGGAATATTGGTAGCGAGGGGGATAGCTTGTTTAGAAAGGACAAGCAGGATAACAGGGAGGAGGGGTGCATTGTACATAAGGGATATAGACACTTCTTCTGTGGTCCAGAAGGAGGTGGGAGGCAGACCAGGTGCGAGTCTCTGGGTAAAGATAAAAGGATTAAAGATGGGGTGACATCATGGTGGAGGTCTCCTATAGACCACCCAATCAGGAAGAGGAAGTGGATGAGGCATTTCTAAAACAAATAACAGAAATATCCAAAACACAAGACCTGGTACTAATGGGGGACTTGAACTTCCCAGACATCTGTTGGGAAAGAAATATGGCAAAACACAAAATTTCCAATACATTCTTGCAATGTGCCAGGGATGACTTTTTGTTCCAGAAAGTGGAGGAAGTAACCAGGGGGACAGCTATTGTAGATGGGATTCTGACCAACAGGAAGGAATTGGTAGCAAATCTGAAGGTGAAAGGCAATTTGGGAGACCGAGATCATAGATTCATAGATTCATAGATATTTAGGTCAGAAGGGACCATTATGATCATCTAGTCTGACCTCCTGCACAACGCAGGCCACAGAATTTCACCCACCACTCCCACAAAAAAACCTCACACCTATATCTGTGCTATTGAAGTCCTCAAATTGTAGTTTAAAGACCTCAAGGAGCAGAGAATCCTCCAGCAAGTGATCCGTGCCCCATGCTACAGAGGAAGGCGAAAAACCTCCAGGGCCTTCCAATCTGCCCTGGAGGAAAATTCCTTCCCGACCCCAAATATGGCGATCAGCTAAACCCTGAGCATATGGGCAAGATTCATCAGCCAGATACTACAGAAAATTCTTTCCCGGGTAACTTGGATCTTACCCCATCTAAAACCCATCACAGGCCATTGGGCCTATTTACCATGAATATTTAATTACCAAAGCCATGTTATCCCATCATACCATCTCCTCCATAAACTTATCGAGTTTAATCTTAAAGCAAGATAGATCTTTTGCCCCCACTACTTCCCTCGGAAGGCTATTCCAAAACTTCACTCCTCTGATGGTTAGAAACCTTCGTCTAATTTCTAATCTAAATTTCCTAGTGGCCAGTTTATATCCATTTGTTCTTGTGTCCACATTGGTACTGAGTTTAAATAATTCCTCTCCCTCTCTGGTATTTATCCCTCTGATATATTTATAGAGAGCAATCATATCTCCCCTCAACCTTCTTTTAGTTAGGCTAAACAAGCCAAGCTCCCTGAGTCTCCTTTCATAAGACAAGTTTTCCATTCCTCGGATCATCCTAGTAGCCCTTCTCTGTACCTGTTCCAGTTTGAATTCATCCTTCTTAAACATGGGAGACCAGAACTGCACACAGTACTCCAGGTGAGGTCTCACCAGTGCCTTATATAACGGTACTAAGACCTCCTTATCCCTACTGGAAATACCTCTCCTGATGCATCCCAAGACGACATTAGCTTTTTTCACAGCCATATCACATTGGCAGCTCATAGTCATCCTATGATCAACCAATACTCCAAGGTCCTTTTCCTCCTCCGTTACTTCTAGTTGATGCGTCCCTAGCTTATAACTAAAATTCTTGTTATTAATCCCTAAATGCATGACCTTACACTTCTCACTATTAAATTTCATCCTATTCCTATTACTCCAGTTTACAAGGTCATCCAGATCCTCCTGTAGGGTATCCCTATCCTTCTCTAAATTAGCAATACCTCCCAGCTTTGTATCATCTGCAAACTTTATTAGCACACTCCCACTTTTTGTGCCCAGGTCAGTAATAAAAAGATTAAATAAGATTGGTCCCAAAACCGATCCCTGAGGAACTCCACTGGTAACCTCCCTCCAACTTGACAGTTCACCTTTCAGTAGGACCCGTTGTAGTCTCCCCTTTAACCAATTCCCTATCCACCTTTCAATTTTCCTATTGATGCCCATCTTATCCAATTTAACTAATAATTCCCCATGTGGCACCGTATCAAACGCCTTACTAAAATCTAAGTAAATTAGATCCACTGCGTTTCCTTTATCTAAAAAATCTGTTACTTTCTCAAAGAAGGAGATCAGGTTGGTTTGGCACGATCTACCTTTTGTAAAACCATGTTGTATTTTGTCCCATTTACCATTGACTTCAATGTCCTTAACTACCTTCTCCTTCAAAATTTTTTCCAAGACCTTGCATACTACAGATGTCAAACTAACAGGCCTATAATTACTTGGATCACTTTTTTTCCCTTTCTTAAAAATAGGAACTATGTTAGCAATTCTCCAATCATACGGTACAACCCCTGAGTTTACAGATTCATTAAAAATTCTTGCTAATGGGCTTGCAATTTCTTGTGCCAATTCCTTTAATATTCTTGGATGAAGATTATCTGGGCCCCCCGATTTAGTCCCATTAAGCTGTTTGAGTTTCGCTTCTACCTCAGATATGGTGATGTCTACCTCCATATCCTCATTCCCATTTATCATGCTAGGAGATTTCATGATTCCTAAGGCAAGGAAGGAGTGAGAGCAGCAGCACAGGGATAATGGACTCAGAAAATCCGACTTTAACAAAATCGGAGAACTGGTGGGTAAGATCCCGTGGGAAGAAAATCTAAGGGAAAAAGGAGTTCAGAGGAGCTGGCAACTCCTCAGGGAGACAATATTAAAGGTGCAACTGCAAACTATTTCAGTGCAAAGGAAAGAGCAGAAGAATAGTAAGAGGCTCATACGGCTCCATCGGGAGCTATTTAATGACAGGAAATCAAAAAGGAATCCTACAAAAAGTGGAATCATGATCAACTTGCTAAGGAGGAGTGAAAAAGAACAGCGCAAGTATGTAGGGACAAAATCAGAAAGGCTGAGGCACAAAATGAGTTACACCTGGCAGGGGACATAAAGGCAATATGAAGAGGTTCTTTAAATACATTTGGAGCAAGAGAAAGATGAAGGAAAGTATAGGTCCTCTACTTAGTGGTGAAGGAGAGCTAATAACTGATGACATCAAGAAAGTGGAGATACTTAATGCCTATTTTGCTTCAGTCTTCACTAAAAAGGTTAATGATGACAACACAGTATTAAGCAGGGGGAATAAATGCAAGCTGAAATAGTTTAACCTGTTCCTTCCCTATCTTTAGATAAATTAGAGGTATTTAAGTCAGCCGGGCCTGATGAAATTCATCTGAGGGCACTTAAGGAAATAGCTGAAGCAATCTCAGAGCCATTAGCAACTCCTGGAGGATGAGAGAGGTCCCAGAAGACTGGAGAAGGACAAACACAGTGCCTATCTTTAAAAAGGGGAACAAGGAGGACCTAGGGAATTACAGACCAGTCAGCCTAACTTTAACACCTGGAAAGATATTGGAGCAAATTATTAAACACTCAGTTTGTAAGCACCTGGAGGATAATAGGGTTACTAGGAAAAGTCAGCAAGGATTTGTCAAGAACAAATCATGCCAAACCAACTTAATTTCCCTCTTTGGCAGGGTTACTGCCCTAGTGGATAGGGGGAAGCAGTAGACATGATATACCTTGATTTTAGTCAGGCTTTTGACACAGTCCCCCATGACATTCTCATAAGCAAACCAGGGAACTGTGATCTAGATAAAACGACTATAAGGTGGGTGCACAGCTGGTTGAAAGACTGTACTCAGAGAATAGTTATCACTGGTTTGCTGTCAAATTGGGAGGGCATATCTAGTGGGGTGACACCGGGGTTAATCCTGGGTCTTGTACTAGTCAATATTTTCATTAATGATGTGGATAATGGAGTAGAGAATACGCTTATAAAATTTGCAGATGACACCGAGCAAGCACTTATGAAGACCAGGTTTAAAATTCAAAATGACTTTGAGAAATTGGAGAATTGGTCTGAATTCGAAAAGCTGAAATTCAATAAAGACAAGTGCAAAGTACTACATTCAGGAAGGAAAAACCAAAGGCACAGGACGGGGAATGCCAGGCTAGGCCAGGCCGTAGTACTGCTGAACAGGACCTGGGGGTGTTAGTGGATCACAAACTGAATGAGTTCTCAATGTGCTGCAGCTGTAACAAAGGCTAATATTCCTGGGAGTATGAACAGGAGTGTTGTATGTAAGACGCAGGAGGTAATTGTCCCGCTCTGCTCTGCTCTGGGGAGGAGGATTGGGTCCACTTCTCGGCACCACGATTTAGGAAGGATGTGGACAAATTACAAAGAGTCCAGAGGAGAGCAACAAAAATGACCAAAGGTTTAGAAAGCCTGACCTATGAGGAAAGGTTAAAACAACCAGGCACGTTTAGTCTTGAGAAAAGAAGTCTGAGGGGTGACCTGATACCAGCCTTCCAATATCATAGGGGCTGTTATGAAGAGGAGAGTGATCAATTGTTCTCCCATCCACTGAAGGCAGGACAAGAAGCAATGGGCTTAATCTGCAGGAAGGGAGAGTTAGGTGAGATATTAGGAAAAACTTTCTACCTCTAAGGGTAGCTAAGCTCTGGAACAGGCTTCCAACGGCAGTTGTGGAGTCCTCATCATTGGAAGTTTTTAATAACAAGTTGACAAACATCTGTCAGGGACGGTCTCGGTTTACTTGGTCCTGCCACAGTGCAGAGGGCTGGGCTTGAGGCCTTCTCGAGGTCCCTTCCAGCCCTGCATTTCTATGATTCTATGAATAATGGAGACAAAATTGCACAGGGTTCCAACCCAGCCCTCCCTTCCCTGATCCAGCCAAATGTGAGCATTTCCTTGGCCTTTGCTGCAGTTAAAACGTGGTAAATAAAACCATTCTTGGTCATTTTCTGCCCTTCCTGCAGACAGCAACAATGGGACCTTGACAATAGAAGCAGATGGTTTTGCACAGGTTGTCTGTTTCCCATCTAATTGACAATTAGAGCGAAGAGCACCCTGCCTTGTCATTTGCATGTTGAAAAGGAACACCGATGATATGAAATCACACAATTCCTATTCGTCCCAGGGCCTGGGTGTTGCTCCCTGGTTGGAGCACTGCCGTTTGGGCACCGCTCCAGATCCTTTATTTCAAATAAGCCCCTGAAGTTGCAGTGTTTCTTGGTGGCTGCCCTTGCTGTGACAGATGTCTTTCCGAGCACTGTTACAATGACGCAGCTCACCTCTTTGCAGTGCAGGCTACTTCTAGCTGTCAAAAGAGAGGCCCGTGTCTGTGAGTGCGGATGAGGGCCTCTGTTGGGATCTTGAACTCCAGGGCAAAGCAGGCTGTCTTGGCATCTGACGGTTTCCATTATAAGCCAGCTTTGCAGAGCCTTTGAAGCTGGCTCAGTGTAAAGTGACTCCAGGTAGAATCGTAGAGCCAGAGGGTTAGAAGGGCCCGCAAGGGTCACCTGGTCTAACCCCCGGCCAAGATGCAGGATTTGTTGTGTCTAAACCATCCAGGACAGATGCTGTCCAGCCTCCTTTGGAAAACCCCCAGTGAAGGAGCTTCAGCAACCTCCCCAGGTGTCTGTTCCATTGTCCGACTGTTCTTACGGCTTGGGAGTTTTTCCTGAGATTTAATCTAACTCGGTTCTGCTGTAGTTTGAACCCACTGCCTCTTGTCCTGCCCTCTGGGGCCAGAGAGAACAACTTTTCTCCATCCTTTTTGTGGCAGCCTTTCAAGTATCTGAAGACCGCTCTCATATCTCCCCTTAATCTCCTCTTTTCCAAATTAAACATACCCAGTTCCTTCAGTCCTGGCACAGATGGTCGTACCTTCAGGTACAGCCCTGGCTGTCAAGGGCCCACCAGGCAACTTTAGCATGTAGACTCATGGACTTTAAGGCCAGAAGGGACCGTTGTGATCATCTAGTCTGCCCTCCTGCCCATTGCAGGCCACAGAACCCCACCTACCCACCCTGTAATAGACCCCTAACGTCCGGCTGAGTTACTGACGTCCTCAAATCATGGGTTAAAGACTTCAAGTTACAGAGAATCCGCCATTTACATCAGTTTAAACCTGTACATGACCCAGACCCCAGGCTGCAGGAAGGTGGAAAAACCCCAGGGTCTCTGCCCATCTGACCTGGGGGAAAATTCCTTCCTGACCCTAATATGATCAGATCAGTTAGGCCCTGAGCATGTGGGCAATACATGCCAGGCAGATACCAGCATTTCTCTGGTTCCTACAAAAAATTTCTCTCTTCCCAGTCAGTATGGGGGTCTGGAGCTTCAGGTGAGAGCGAATCTAAGGGAAGCTCAGCCCAGACCTCAGGGCTCCAGCTGGCTTGGGCTGGAACCATGTGAGCTCAGGGATTTTTATAATGCCAACTCACACATCAAGCCAGGTTTGTCTGAGACTGGGACAGGTTCCAGTGGGAGACCTACTGAGAAAACCTTGGGATAAAAATGGTCCCAGTCCCAGATCTGTGATGACCCCTGAAGCCATCACTCTGTGAGCTCTGTGAGGCATCGGGCTTGATCTCAAACATTTTGCTACAGCTCAGCATGCCCCTTGTCCCTCTGTTAGAGTCTGGGTGGCCTCATGCCCATAGGTAGCACTCTGAAGGTCGGTCTCTCTTGCAGAAATGACCCATGGAGAGTCTTGGGTGCTGGAGGAGTCACAGTCCATGGATCCGGGGTACCAGCCACCAGCTCAGCAGCTTCTGCAAAGTCTTTCTTACAGCTTGAACTGCTTGGTTTTTAAATGGATATTTTCCTCCTCTGTTTAGCACCTATAACTACAGGTCATAATGAACTGGAGGAAATGTTAATCACGTTAAGGGACTAATCTAACACTGCAGGCGAATTAGCAATGGGGCTTCAACTCTTTCCCCTCCTCCCACCAGTGCCTGGCTACGACGTCTAGCTGTCTGCAAACCCATAGCAGAATGAGCCAGGCTAGGGATGGTGTTTGAGTCTTTGCCTCAGACATCCCCACTTTCTGGTCAGAGCCTTTACACACACTGTGCATGTGGTTTGCTGAGGTTTAATAAACTCATGGCCAGCTCAAGGCAGCTTTGTCAAATGCCAGCGGAGCATGTGTTCATACCCATGTGTGCACCGGGCAGCCCCGGAGGGAGGTAGCTGGCTAGTCTATATTACAGTTACAAGGGCAGTGCTATTTCACTACGGGCTGAACTTTAGTTCTGACATCCTATTACTGAAATCTCGTCCCCCCTCGCTGTGCAATCGGGTGTTAGCATTTTGGACTTGGCATGCACATTAATCACGTCACCGAAAGGTCTGCCTTGTCACCATCTTTGGACATTTTCATCAAGTCTTCACAGTATATTGGAGCAAAGCGCACTGTCTCCCTTACCAAGTAAATAGATGGCTTCAATTATCAGAATTGTACACTGGCCATTACAATTTATATGCTAGCTTATAAAATCCACACTCAAAGAAAATATTTCCCCCAAACTATCTCAGTAGTTAAACAGCGGGGAAGCTGTTCAGGGCCGCAGTGTCCTACCAGAGGAAATATTGAACAATCAAAGATAATTGGCTTTGAAAAAGGGAAGCCCAGCTCTCACTTAGGGGCAGGACTGAGTCTTGTCTGAGAGAATGCAAATAATCATAGACAAAAGCCCTATTAGCTCAACTAGCCCACCCCCCTCAGAACGTGGATTGGTCCCTACTGCACATTTACTAGCATTTCATCCAGTCCACTTTTACATCTGCCAAATAACAGGGTTTCTACTGCTTCCCATGGGAAACTGCCCCAGCCTAGCACACCGCACTCTCACCCCCTTTCCTAAACGTCCCCTTCCTTAACTTCATCACAGGATTCCTAGTTCTACCCTGTGTACATGATGCTAAATAAGTCCTTGGTGTTCACCCCCCGTTATCCCCATGTCCTCCTGAGTTGCTGGGTAGCCAAGCTATATAGGGTTAACTCTTTTAAACTTCCACCCAAGTCAATCCCTCTGCCTCCATGGTCCATTTTATTGCTCTTCTGCGAGCTCTCCAGTTTAAGATGTTTCTGGGAACGAGATCCTTGGAGCTGAGCACAGAATTCCAGATGTGGCCACCCCAGAGCCATGTATTAGTGCTACCACCCAGGGCACCATTATTATTTCTCCGTAGTGCTCACCAAAGCATTGCACTGGAACATGCAAAGGTCCATCTAGCCCGGTATCCTGTCTTCCGACAGTGGCCAGTGCCAGGTGCCCCAGAGGGAATGAACAGAACAGGGAGTCACTGTGTGATCCATCCCCCTGTCGCCCATTCCCTGCTTCTGGCAAACAGAGGCTAAGGAAATCCAGAGCACAGCGTTGTGTCCCTGACCATCCTGGCTAGTAGCCATTGTTGGACCTATCCCTCTATGAACTTATCTAGTTCTTTTTTGAACCCCGTTATAGCTATGTAGAGAGGCCAGCATATTCTAAAGTGGCCACTCTTGTTTGGTGGCTCAGTGTGTGAGTGATTCCGTCTGAGACACAGGGGCCGATTCTCAGAGGTGCTCAGCACCTGCAGCTCCCAGGTACTGTACCGGGATTTGTGGTGCTCAGCACCTCTGAGAATCGGCTGTATTGACGGTATCTCCCAACAGTAGCTGCCACTTTTGAAGATATTGGTCACAGTGGCTGTTTTTACCTTCCAAACAGCTCCAAAGCTGCCAGGCAATCTGGAAGAACAGGGATAATTTAGTGGTGTCTGAGGGGGTTGGGGGGGGAGCATATTCAGAGTTGAGGGTTCAGAACATGTGGCTTGGGGGGGGTAGTGAGAACTCAGCCAGAACCCTGCCATCGTCCCCTGCTAGTGTAAGAACACTGTGATTGTGCACATCTCCCCCTGCCCCACCAGTGAAAAGGGCTCCGGTTGGTACCCCCTCCGTATCCCCCTCGCACTGAGAATCTATTGTTACCATGCCGACACTGGGGACAAAGAAACAACCACCTCCTGGTTTGAATGTCTGAGCTTGTCTGTGTCACCAGTGACCTCACCCACGGGTAATGTGACTATGTAATAAGCAGATGTTTGTGTCCTTTTTAACATCAAGCATGTGGGAAAGACATAGATCTAATGGCAGCTTCTATGGGCCATGCGGACAGTCCCATTCATTCACTAGAGGTTGTGGTTGCTGGGTTCAGAAGTTGCTCTCACTGGTGTAGGACGAGTTGTCCCATTCCTGACTAACCCAGGATCCTCTGAGCACCTCAGTGTTGAGCCCAAACCAATATGGCTCTACCGAGGGCCTTGCAGCCCATGATCTGGGGGAAATGCCCGGGGACTGGCAGGGGCCAGTGGCCTCGGGGGCTTTATAACTTTGGAAAGATGTTATTGGCACGTCTAGCAAAAGGGAGCAGCCTCTTGATTCGGGGTGGGGGGGTGGGTGGAAACTGTGTTACCAGACCAGTGAGTCAAGAATGGACGCTGGTGATTTAAATGCCTCCCGATTCCTTTTAAGTCTCATTCAGCTTCTGAAGCAGCCATCAAAACTAAACAAGATCTCTCTCGAGTGCTAGCTTCGAACAGGTTTAGCTGCTGGGAAGAAATTCGTCTAGCTAATCTAATCAGTTTAAAACTATGTTCGTCAGCAGTGGGCCCAGCTCCTCAAAGGTGTAACGCCCATTGATTTCCATTTGGTGTCTGTCACCTTGAGGGCCGTGGCCCGGATTCCTACCAGAAAGCACCAGAGAAGCTTGACAATTGCTCAGGGATCTGTAGGGATCAATAACAAGCCCTTGGTCGGCATGTAATGAGTGCCCCAGTGACTGACTGGTCTAACCCGAGATGTGAAGGGAGCTGAGCCATGGTTAATTCACCTTTCACAGTAAGAGCTGATGTTCAGCATGTCCCAGATCATTAACTGCCTCATTCTTCGGAGTGTAAAACGGAGCCCAGCAGGATCTCTGTGTCCCCGGCGAGCTCCCCCGCCCAGTAGACGCCCCTGGCCTTGTGCCCTCCGGGGAAGGGCTCGCGTGGGAGGGGGAAATGGCTGCTTGCCCTTGAGGCGTGTGTCTGAAGTCCCAGTACCAGCCTGTTACTTCTGGGTTCTGTACAGCGCAGCCTGTGGGGAGAGGTAGGTAAGATACAGGTGTGGAGCAAGGCGCTAATGCAAAAGCCAATAGGTCTCAAGCCTGTACAGAGAATAGCTCAGCCAAGCTCAGGCCCAAGGCCTAAAGTTTTGACGTAAGACCCAACCCAGAAATGACCCTACAGGATAGGGAGCTGTAATACACAACCGGACTAAACTGCTGGCAGCTGGGCAGAGGATGCCAGCTGATATCCACTTTAGATATTTTAAGTTAGAAACATCAGCAGACTTTTGACCACAAGAATGCCATGGTGACTAATTGACCTATATGCGATAAGTGTGAGGCGAAAGGCCTAGTAACCTAGGGGAGACGGGTACCCCAGCATTCGCAAGGTGAGGAAATACAGAGAAGGGCAAGGGGCTGAAACCCCTGCTGAATAGGCTACGTGCCGTGGGAGGTGCCAGCGTGACCCCTGGTGGTGGTGATGGTGGTGAGGAGCACCGGGGTGGTGACTACACTGGGTTTTTCCCCAGGGAGGATGTCAGTACGTGGATGCTCAGGCGAGGGATGTTTTGACTGTGCTGTACTATCTCAATCTACTTTGCTGGGTTGGAGAGTTTGTACTTTTGCTAACGGTGCTTATAAAAATATTACAAGAACAGACTGCCTTTCCAAAGTGTAACTGTCTGTCTTGTGCACACTGGGGTCCTCATAATAACTCTAATATTTCTGGCTCTGGTCACGAGGCAGAACCCTGCCAGACTACAGAATGTTAATTGGTTTTGCTAATTAAGCAATAGAACTAATACAAAACCCATAGCTATGCAAATCACCAGCGTTTTAGGGTAGACACCCAGCTGGCTTCCGGAGGTGATGTGGTTTGGAGGAATGAGCACAGGCTGGGGATTCTGGCTGACTTGGGTGAATCACTTCACCTTTCTGTCTTGACTTCTGCTTCCGTAAAATGGGGGAGGGAGGTTTAATAATTTTCACTCCCCTACCTCACTAGGGGGTTGTGAGGATCAATGAGTTCAGGTCTGTACATGGCTTTGCACATAGAAAACTATATAATACGATAATATTACTCAGCATTTACAGAGTGCTTTCCAAATGGCTCAGCGACCAGAGTGGTGAGTGCAGTGTAACTGGTGTGCAGGACCCCAAGCCTCTGCTGCACTTGGACCATGCATAGAAGAAAGACGCTTCTGGGGAAGCCCATTTTGGCAAGCAGGAATCAGGTCTTGTAGCTGAAAACTTCCAGCCGTAGTGAAGGGATATTCCAGGTACCTTCTACACATCCAGGCTCAGATGCTCAAGTGATGTAAACGGGGGCAGCTCCTTTGGGGTCAGTGCGTTTGGAAGGCTTGGGGTGTAGAACTCACTGAAGTCAATGGTGCTGTGCTGATCTGCGTCACCTGGGGATCGGGCCAGCAGTCTACAATGAGCAACGTGTCAGGAGGTTCCACGCACGCACACAACCTGCAGTGCTTTAATTCCTGTCTGCAGCAGGTGGGAAATCCAGCGTGCGTTCCATTTCCATGGCCTCTGTCACAGAGATGGGGGGGTCCCAAGCTACCAGCTGCCCAAAGTGCCCCCACTGTCAGGGGAGACTGCAGTGACTGGATGTGGGAGGTCTCTGGCTCCAGCGAGGGAGGAGCACACAGGGCCGGAGAGCCTCTGCTGATAGACCAAGGGGGCAGTTTGATACTAAAGTGAGTCCAAGCCTCACTAAACAAACAGCAGGAACGGAAGGGTGAAGCACATCCCATAACAATGCGTCACAAGCTCCCTCTGCCGTGCCCGGAGTAACGAGGACTAGCTGTGTGCATTCTGGGCTTTGCAGGCTCGTCCATTTACCAGGCAGTGACGTACTGTGTAATAACCACAGCTCTGGAAACATTTACATGCCTGGCCTGGAAGATCTATGGCCAGAGAAGGCACTTTACTGAGGCTGGAACAATCCTGCTTGGACTGCAGCTGATTAACAAGCTGCTGAACAATGGCGGGCACAGGAGGGTCTAGCTCATTGGTGCTACGCACATTATAGGCTTGAGGGCTTTCTGGGCTCGCAGAAAGTGCTGTGTGAGGATGTGTTGAGACACAAAATAGCCCAAGCAGACGCTGGGCTGACCTTCACTCACTGCAGCTTTGATTGCCCTTCTCCAACCATCGCAGGTGTCCCGGAAGGTGCAACTTTAAACCTTTGCTTCCGATCCATCCTTGCACTGCATGCCCATGGTCAATAATTTATGACAGACTTCTCTGTGTCTATCAGGTATTCTCTGTCATGTGGCATGCAGCCCCACAAAGCCCTGCATGTCTGCACTGTGCCCGATCCCGCTGGGGATCTGCCCCCGGACCAGGACATCACAGGAGAGAGCCAAAAAGCAAACACGCAAACAGGTCTGCCCAGGTCCACGCTAAGCTCTTTATTTGAGCAAAGGAGGCAGCAAGGCCTGGAGGTTAAACTCTTGGCATGGTAGTAGCACTGGGCAGAGCAGAGTGTCCAGTAGCAACACTGCTTGATCCATGTCAGAGAGAAGAAATAAGTACAGGTTTGGAGCGTGATCCCCCCAGGTGGCTTTGGCTCATAGCCTGTCACCCCTCTGCATTCTGCTGCTCCCTTTCTGGCCTGGGGCGGTCCTGTGACCCCAGGGGGTTGGAAAAGTTCAGGGAAGTTTCCAAATCGTTGGCTACGTATTCAAACTGAATGTTTGCAATGTGTGAGGTGTTTCACGATCCTGGCCAGTAAGTCTGACTACACATGTAGCCTAGCAAGAGACTTGCCCAGCTCATCCCGTGTTAGGTCAGTCTCTGCTCTGTCACGTCATCACAAGGGAGTTTCGTCCTCATGCAGTTACGGTTGCTCATAATATGGCAGCGACGCATTAGGCCTGATTCTGAGCCACACCCAGATAACACTCTATTGATCGAGCTGGGCAGAGAAAGGTAATTCCATTTCATGGAAGATTTTGATATTTTGACATCTGATTTCACTCCAATTTAGAACAAAACCCAAAATGTCATGCCAAAGGGAATGGAACCCCGGTTTCAGGGCAGTCTGCCTGCTGGGCTGCCCCAGACCCAAAAACCTTGGAAACTTGGGGGAGGTCCTTGATGCCGAGGCAGTCCAACAGGTGGGCTGCAGAGGAGCTGGGTGGGTGAGCTGCCCGCAAGTTTCTGTCAGAACTTCGTAGAAATCGAACTGTCTCTGAAATAGGTTTTGATTTTGACAAATCAGCAAATTTCAATGACAGAATGTGACATATCCATTGACTGATGTGGCGTTACTCCTGATTACAAAGCGTGTGTCAGAATCAGACTCACCTGTATAAACCCCGAGACAGCTCTCATTTGAATTCCTGTGAGAATAACTGAGATCCAATGTATAAATCAATGGCTAATTTGAAGGTAAAAAAGGAACAACAGTATAATTTAATGCTTCAACAAAGCCTAAAGGGATTGCAGCACAAAAAACCTAGTCTTCCATCTTTAGCTTGACGTGGTACTTTAAAACTCACACGGTACCTCCGCAGGAGCCATTTCATCATTGGGGTGAAATTACAGCGGAGAAGAAATTGCCATTCTGTTCTGTAATATCCCTCAGCCGTCTGTATTAGGGCTAAACTAATTGGATCCAACCATCTCTCTCCATCTGGAGAAGGAGCAGTTTCCTTCTAAGGCCTTTTGCATTTGGAACAAGAAAAAACACCAGCAAGAATATTTTATGTTGTTCAGTCTGAAGGATCCGTTACAAAGGGTCATATATTCAGAGGAGAGCACGACCCAGTTGTCACTATGCAAACAATAATTCCATCTACAACAAAACTGACATGAACAAGATGTTCAGGCTGCCTGGCTGAGTACTCAGGTAGGGAAATGCTTGATTTAAAGCCGCAGGACTAGTTTGTATGCATCACAATAGGGCTTCACTCCCAGGATCCTCTGTTGCGTGTCACGCCCTCTCCTTGCACGTGCTTCGTGTAGCACCGCGCACCACAGTGTGTCTGCCAAACCAGCTGTGAAAGTCACTCGTCTGCATGATGCCAGTGTGGCCATGATCAAAAGCCACGGAGGTCAAGGGGAGTCTTCCCACTGACTTCAGTGGGGTTTGGTGGGGCTCATGTCGCACCCGGCTCCTTTCCCTGCGTGCCTTACAAGACAGGTCTCGCCCGGAGGTGGACGGCCCGGCATGGTATGATCTAATAAGCATTACGGGACGCGCTCTCTGAGAAGCAGGACATGGCCACGTACTCGAGCTGGTGTCCTAAGACACTAAGGGAATGAGGCACAATTAACTTGGGCATTTCCTTGTCTTTTGAATCTTTGCAGTCTTCACTTTTTTAAATAAAGGTTTTGATGGAAATTCCTAGGTGTTTTCCTTAATCCCCTCCCCCCAAATTAGAAAAAAAGGAAGGATGCCTCCCCCGCTGAGTTCATAGCAGGGAGCACCTGGCCTGTGCATTGCGTGAGTCTATCCTAGAAGACGCCTTCCCAGGGACAGTAAATTCTGTTCCATGCTGCTTGGTGACTGAACGGCTGGTCCTGCTCCCTGCGCCGCAAGGCAACCTGGGAGCTGTATCGCTCGACTTGCAATGCTCATAGGTGTGTCAGGCAGAACTGTGGGCCGGTAGAAGTGGGCTGGGCCGGGCAGTCTCTTGTTCTGGGCAAGAATGGCTGGGAATGACTGTGTCTGCCAAGTGCCAGCTGCATCCTGCTATGAACCTAACCGGGGGGTAGGGCCTGCTGTGCTCACATCGTGCCTTTTCTGAACTACCCCTCTGGGCACGTGGGCAAAGGCTGCATCACATGAGCCAGGCAGGGGCTCTCCTTGGCCCGGCTGGCTGGAGCAGTGCTGAGCTGGTCTCTACTGTGATTCCCCTCTGGCTGTGAGGGGCTCGTCCCAGCTGTAAGCCTCAGCATCATCTCACTAGCTTTGCAACAGACTGTTAGCAACCCGGCTCGCTCTGTGCAAAGGCCACCGCTCGCGCCTTTTCAATTTCCGGCCCAGCTCTCTCGAATGTCTGTCGTCTACACTAATGCTTTGAAGCTGCATTTTAAGAGCCCCTAATGTGATAAACATTTTCCGCTTTACAGCCCTTCTTGAGCCCTCATTTGCTGACCCTCTAGAAATCTAACACTTGACAGAAGCACACGTCTGCTCCCTCCCTTTGTAAGGCCAAACGTAAAGTAACCGTCTGATATTTGCAGCGCGTCCCTCAGCCTCAACAGGGGCCCCGCGGGCAGTTGGGTCCTGTTCCCTGGGGGCGTTTTCAGTGAGTTCCCACGGAAGGCAGGGAATCGCTGGGAGCGGGCAAAGCAGCCTGGGCTGTAACATGCCAACAAGCACGTGGCTCCTGCCTTCCTGCCAACCCTGGCACTGCCACGGGCACATCATCCAGCCGTGGGCCCAGGAGCAGCGTGAAGTGCTCTTAGCCTCCCCTTGGGCGTGGTGTCTGGGCCGCCTTGCAATGCAGCCATCGGCTGTGTTAAGACTGGATCCGTGCCCCTCTGTGTGATGTATCGGCTGGGTCCGGCCCGACCAGCCCTGACACCTACACCCTGACTGGCGCGGCCTGGTGAGTCGATGCTGCAGCGCATTAGGGTTCTAGCCCTGGTCTGCAAAGGGGAGGCAGGGAGGGAAACCTCTGAAACCCGGCTGAAGGTGCCCTCAAAATGTCTCCACGGCTTCATGGCTAGAGCTCCTTGGCACGTCCTGCCCTAGAGGGCTGGAGTGTTACGACTGCTGGCATCGCCGCATGGTGCTGGCACAGTCTGCCAAGTTGTTTTCGCCGCATGAGAGCAAGGTTTGCTCCTTCGGAGGCACGGGGCTGCTAGCTCTCGTTGCCCGAGGGTGGCTTTGGAGGAAGGGAGCTGTGTGGGCAGCTGAGTTTACAGTCGGTTCTGGGGGCAGCGCTGCTCTCCAGGAGCTGGGCTGAGGCACCTGGAGGAAGGGACTGCCCTGTGTGCTGTGGGCTCTGGACTGGTGTGTAGGTACTTAAAGCAAGTGACACGTAGAAAGTGCTCAGGCTCTACCTTGCGGGCGGCTTCCTAGTGCTGGAGAAAATCTTCCAGGCTCCAGTAGCCTGCTCCCCCTTGGCAGAGGAGGGGCAACAGGATTCTGTTGCCGTGAGCTGATCCACAGCTGCTGCGTTGAATGTCGGGGTGGAAGCACTGCAGTGGTGGGTAACTTCGCTTTGTTTGTCTAGTCTAAGATTACGAGGTGCTTCTGAATCCTTTGGGGGTGAAGTGGCCTAGGGCAGCGTAAGCTCGTTCTCACGGATTGTCTGTTGTTGCTATTTATGGACCTAGCTGCAGATGGACCCATTGGGGCTCCAGTCCTGTTTTCTAGCCTGCCCCGCTCATCCCCCAGCTGCCCTCTGACTCCCATCTGACTGGCAGTTCTGGGGAGGGGGCTGCAGGCAACTGGACAAGTACCACTTGCAAGCAGGAATAAGCAGCCTGAGCTTGGCATGGGAAGGCAGCTTTCTCCTCAGCCTCTTGTGCCCTGCTCGGTTCTGGCCTTACAAACGGCACTTTAACAGCTGGTGGGAGCATCTTGCTCCTACCTGGTTAGGCACTTTGGGAGGGGCTGGGGAGCCGAGGTTTTTACACGCTGACACTGCGATTCCTTTGGCACCAGGAGACCAGTTCAGTTGGGCGTTTCCTGGCCTCCTGTGACTCCCCCGGCCCCCCAGGGGAGAGCGGCTCAGTGGTTTACAAAATGGTGCTTTAAACTATTTTTACAATCACATGGAGGAGGCTGGAAGCAGCAGCCACTCCATTGTGATTTAGATGCGAGTGGTAAATTGTAACCTTTGACAGAAATAGCTGAGATTTACTAGGGAAATCAATAGATGACTCACCCAGGCCAGCACTCCACGAGGCAAATAACACTTCACCACCATGCTGGCAGGCGTCCGCCTTGATAGTCAGTGAAGGGGCCACTCGTTCCAGCAGCTGGGCACAGGCTAGTGAGATGGGTTGCTGCAGGAGGGGCTTGGGACAGGAGTGTGTAATTACACAACCCCTCTCCCTTTGTGGTGCGTGCCTACAGCCTGCCCTACAGCCACATCACCAGGGCAGTCTAGGCGGCTCCAAACCCACCACCAGCAACGCTTCGCTCCAAAGCCAGGCTGGGCCAGCTCCAGCCTCGCTTTCCGGAGCTGCGGCTGGTTCCCAGGGAACACACGCACGATCCCTGACAGCTGGGCGGAGAAGACTGAAGCCAGCGGTCATACTGCCCAGCGCTTAGAGATGGGGTTTCTATTGCCAAAACATACTCCAGACTTTGACCAGGAGCCCAGATACACTGGTGACGGGTGTGGTCTAATGACCTGAACAGAATGGACTAGGATACACCACCCCCATGGGCTGGAATTTGTTCTGAATCCCAGTTTTGCAGGTGGGGAAAGCAAGGCACGGGCTTGGTCAAGGCCACCCCAAGGGTGGTGGCAGAGGTGGGGTTAAAACCGAGGAGCTCCTGGCCCCTCCTGTGCTCAGCCCTCTCCTCTATTGCTGAGCGCCCCATAAAGGAGGTTGGGGGATTCCCTGGGCGTGACCGACGCATACAGGCAGGTGACTAGCTGGAGAGGAGAGGAGAGGTTAGGTTATTTCCATTTGCAAGCTGGGCTGCTGGAAACCCTGCTGCAGTCACCCCAGGTAGTGGTGTAATGTGCTCATTGTCAAAGAGGCCAAATCAATGAGCCTCTGTGTGATGGGAGGGGCCCCAGGTGTGGCTGGGCCCCTTTGCCCTGCTGTGGCTGGCAGGGCGTGGGCGAGGAGTTAAGGTGGGCGTTTGTCCTAGACAGTTAACAACACAGCAGTTCATTTCCAGGGGGCCCGGCGGGGCGCGGGACTGCTCAGCACTCAGCCAGCAGCACGGAGACAAGGCATGTTACACCCCGGAGAACTGAAAGAAGCAACCCCATGATCACGAGCCCCTTCCCTCAGCCCCAGCCCAGCTGTCCTGGGTCTGGCTCTCTCGAGGGCTCCAGCAGCTGCTTAGTTCACTTACCCCTCGTTGCTTTTTGAAACGCCCAGCTGGTCACGGCGCCCACCGCGGAGCAGGTGACCCGTGGCTGGTGGGGCCTTGCCAAGGGGGATTGAGGTATTTCCCTGCCCGAGAGGGGGCAGCTCGTGTTGTTTGTGCGCAGGGGTCTGCAGGCTCGTGGAAAGTTGCTCTTTCTCTGGCCATAGCTTTCTGAGCCTCTCTGTGCGTCTCCAGTTCCCGGGGCATGCAGGGCAGGGCTTGGCTCGGGGGCGAGCGCTGTATCCGGAGGGGTCTAATCCCACTGGCCTAATCCCACTTCCCCGCAGGGGGATGAGGCAGCAATGTGGCTCTTTCTCCTCCCCCGTGAGCTTTTGGGCTGCTCTCTACGTAGAGTGCCTGTGGCCCCCACCATCTCCCCCCACTCTCTGTGTAACACCCACAGACCCCGGGCGTCGGCGGGCAGGATCGAACCTGGGACCTCTGGAGCTAAGTGCATGAGCCATGTGGCTCTTAGCTAAGGCTGTAGCGGACTCATTAATCTCTAGGTGGTCTCGGTACCGCCAGGGGGGACAGACCACCAGACGCAGGAGGTGTGTGGGTTACACCTGCCCTGGCTGTGGTGCAGGGGTGCCTGGGTCTCTGGGAACTCACGTGAGCCGCCCGGAAGCACAGAACAATGTGGAGCACGTGGAACAATGTCTGTCACTGGATTTAGAGCGAGTGGCAGTGCTGCTGAGTGACGGCCCTGGAGAGCGGCCTCCTCTCCAACGCAGCCTGGGCAGCGGCTGCACTAGCTTCCCCCGTTTGCTGCCCCTGCCTTGTCCATGGTTGGGGCTCCATAGCCCATTTGATTGGTGGCCTGAGCTGAGAGGCTGCCAGCCTTGGCACCTAGAGCCCGGGGTGATGGGTGCGTCACAACGGTCAGCCGGTGGAACTCCTTGCCAGGGGATGTTGTGAAGGCCAAAAGTATAACTGAGTTCAAAAAAGAGCTAGCTCCATTCATGGAGGACAGGGCCCTCAATGGCTTTTAGCCGGGGGGTCAGGGACGTGACCCCAGGCTCTGGGTGTCCCTAAACCTCCCACCGCCAGAAGCTGAGAGTGAACTTGATGATGATTCCCTGCTCTGGTCATTCCCTCTGAAGCACCTGGCACCGGCCACGAAGACAGGACACTGGGCTGGATGGACCCTTGGCTGACCTGGTCTGGCCGTTCTTATGGTTTAAAATACAGAGGTGGCCAGCATGCCAATTTACTACCAGTTGGGGTCTGGACCCCGGGCCAAGGCCACCAAGCAAGAGAGCATCGGAGCCACGGGGCAGTGATGACTGACCTGCTGCCGGGCTGGAAGCAGCGACCCAGGGTGCAGGTGGGAGCTCCTGTCCTGACCTGTCACGTTATAAGTCACAGTTTGCGCATCTTCCTAGTGTCCCTTTGCCCATGGGGGAGGAGAAGGGGCATCTTTCCGGTAGGGGCCGCATTAAGGAAAGGGTTGTCTAGGAGGGGCCTATGCCCAGCACTGACTCTTCCTGGGTAAAACAGAGGGTGTCTGGGGCATTAGCTGGACGGGGAAGGAGGTGCTAAACCAGGGATGTGGCCGGTTTGTTCACTCTTGTGGGGCAGGTTTCTGCACCCCATGTGGGTGCTTTTTATCCCTGCCCTGCTCTAGGCCCTGGCACAGGCGCAGCCCTACCAAATTCACGGCCGTGGAAAACGCGTCACGGACTGTGACATCGGGTCTCCCCCATGGCATCTGCCTCTTGTTGGGGGTGGCGGTTCTGCCACCCTTACTGCTGTGCTGCCAGAGCTGGGCGGCCGGAGAGCAGCGGGTGCTGGCCGGGAGCCCAGCTCTGAGCAGAGCCACCGCCAGGAGCAGCGCAGAAGTCAGGGTGGCAGAACCGGGCCCTCCTTACAATAGCCTTGCAACCCCCCACCCTTTTGGGTCGGGACCCCCAGGGTTACGACGCCGAGATCTGATAACATGAAATTTAAGATTTAAAAAATTCTATGACTGTGAAATTGATCAAAATGGACTGCGTCTGTGGGAGGGCCCCCGCCACCGGGGCGGCGTTGGGTGCTTTGCCACATTGGCCCTTGTCTCGCCAGAGGGGAGGCATCGTGAGCCTCCTCTGTGGGTTCTGCATCCTTCTGACCCAGCAGGGCAGGAGCCGGGGGGAGCCGGCCAGACAGTGCTCACGGCAGAGGGAGTTTCTGTGGAGTCCCTCGGGCCATGTTAAACGATTGGGGGAAAACAAACCATCTGGTCCAGGCTCTAGCTGACAAATTAATTTGGAAAACACAGACATCAGTGTCTGTGCTGCAGCGTCTCCTGAGGACGGCAATTCCGAGGCACGAGGACGCTCCGTCACCGGCTGCACGTGCTCCCGCCAGGCTGGATCAGTGCAGGGTTTGTTTGAATGCACTAATGCAACAATACCTAGGGAGGTGGTGGAATCTCCTTTCTTTGAGGTTTTAAGGCCCAGCTTGACAAAGCCCTGGCTGGGATGATTGAGTTGGGGATTGGTCCTGCTTTGAGCAGGGGGTTGGACTAGATACCGCCTGAGGTCCCTTCCAACCCTGATAGTCTATGATTCTAACAACTGCCCAGAGGGGGCTGTAACTTTCCTCTGTTCCCCCCCCCCACCTCCCCGTGGATAGTTACACACAGCAGCATGTGGGAGATTTGACTCCGCTTCTCTTTTCAATGAGAGCAAGGGGCCTGGCGCAGCCCAGAACAGCCCAAATGGGCCACGGGGAGAAGGCGGGGACGGGATTTGAATGAAAGAATTAATATGAAAAAATGAACTATGCGGTGTGAATTGTTTGGAGACACCATCCAGCAAGAGTCATGTCACGTGACACAGTTATAACTGTGGGGTCTTATAAAACATCCCATTAAGTGCGGCCATAACTTACTATTGCGTGTGATGCCCTCGTCACTAGCTAGTACCTGGCCTAAGGAGAAGGAGTTACCAACCCGACCCGTGCCTTGGGCTCGTTCTTCAACGACGCGTTTAGTCGCTTTTGGGCCGACCCTGGACATCCCGTGGGTAGGAGCAGGGCTCCGGCTGTGGCAAAGGCCTTGTCACCCCTAGTCCTGCGTTGGGCTTGGCCTGAGGATGGGGCACAGAGAGACGTGCCTTGACCCAGCGCTGGCTCTGTTTGTCCTAGGCCAGGCAAAGCGAATAATTTCCCTTTGCCGGTGCCCCTCCCCGATTGCCCATGTCTGATCTATTCCCGCGCCAGGCTCTGGAGGCGCGTCACGTTCAGCTGGGTGCCGTCGGAAACCAGCAACGGGGGGGCTGAGTGGAGCTGGGTGGGGCTAAGTGTGAGGCGGGTGTGTGCTATGCAACCCCCACAGCTCTGCCAAGGCACCTCGACCCCCACCCTTAGCCGCCCCCTGCTATGCCAGGCCTGGGCACTACCCCCATCTCCCCCCGCCCCCAGCCAGCTCTGCTGGTGCCTCTCAATCCTGACCCATGGCTCCCTGCTCTCCCAGCTCTGGGCTCCCCCTTGGCCCTTCTGCTGAGCCTCAGTCCCCACCCAACGCCCCCTGCTCGTCCAGCGCTGGGCGCCCCTCCACACAGCACCATGAGCCTTGCCAGGCCCGACAAACAGTCACCTCTGGCCACGCCTCAGCTGGGGCCTTTGGGGTTTGGGAGCCTCCCCACAGACAGGCCTTTCCCTCCCAGCACATGGAAACCCTCTGGCAAACAGGAGCTGCTGGGGCTATTCATGGCTTGTCCCACTCAAGGAGCAACTTGCCCCCCAAAGTACAAGGAAGGCCTGGGTGAGGCGCTGGGCTGGGAGCGGCTGCCCGGTGCTGCCGTGCGCCCTATGGGGCTGCTTGCATGGGACTCAGCTCTGCCTGGCACTCGGGTCACTCTCCGGACTGGCAAGGCCAAAGTAAGGGGGCCTTGGGATAGCCCCAGGCGATGTCCCGGGTTGCCTTTTGGGAAATACGGCCACCCCAGGCCAGCAATAATCTCCTCTGCCAGAGCCACACAAGAGCCTTGAACATGCAGATTTCTGCGTCAGCCAAGTTCCCCATAAAACCCCCAAACAGGAGCGAGGGACCAGGCTCATAAATGTGCTGGGTGCGCCCGCAGAGCCCATCCGTCATGCTAAGAGCGGGCCAGGCACAGAGAGAGTCCGGGCCCGACGACAGGAGAGTTTTATACCTGTTATCAGTCGGGATCAATCGGTGCCTCATCAGCGTGGAAAACGGCAGCTCCAGCAATATCCGCTGGCCATGGAAACCTGTCACCTTTAAAGCCTGAAAATGCTGACTTTCCTCTGACTCCCCGCCACCCTGGGGTACCTAGGGACTGCTCACCCTGGTGCCCATAGGCTGTGTCAGCCCATCCCATGTGTGTCACGTCTCAATCCACCCTGGGTGGGATGGCTGGGATCTGTCCCCTCCTATGTGCTCTGAGAGCACTGGTCCATATGGCCTGGTTTTCTCTCGCTTTCTCTCCCTCGTTCCTTCTCTGGCCCCCGTCACTGCAGAATCCGGCCGGCGCCTGATGCTTTGGTGGTTTTGCATAGTGTCTGAGGGCGTTTGAACACAGACCCTGTGCTGGGTGGAGGGCCAAACCCGCTGTGGAAAGACCATTCCTAAGAAAAGTACTTTAATAAGGACCAGTTCTCTTCATCTTTATTTCACAGGGAGTCACATGCTGAACAAGAAAACCAGTGGCCCTAGAGTACCCGTACCAGCAGAAATCTGTGCTTTATTCACAGGACAAAGTATCATCACAATGTGTTTGGAAACATTTTTTTTTCAAGCATACACATCACCATCTTCATGGGTACATACTTCGCTCAGGTGACAAAAGGCAAAATGGAGAGGCCCACCCCAGCCTGAGACGCATGGCTTCCCATGCGTCACAGAGCCCCATGCAGGCCCCAGCCCCTGCGGGCGTGGGACATCCATCCTAGTCCTGGTGAACTGGATGAGGAGGCAAGAGGCTGACCCACCCAGAGCCTGGGAAGCTTTAGCCAGGGAATGCTCCAATTGGTGGTTATTTTCGGAACATGCACAAGGTACATGCCAGGTAGACGCTTGAGCCAGTTTGCGCATGGGCAGCAGTGTGTATCGACCAGCCATTATTAAAGATCAGATGGCCTGTGGCCTCCACACAGCCCCTGGGGCCCTTTTCTGGCTGCTCAGGGAGTGCCCGATCACAGTATAAAAACCAAATGCAAAACAAGCCCCCCAGCTGCTGACAGAAGCTGGTGAGGGCTTGGCTGTGTCCAGCGGTCTCTGCCTGGCACATGTTGGGCTGGGGACATAACTCCACATCCTCCCTGGCCTTTGGCCTGGAAAGACCTGGCCTCCCACAGGGTCCGGAAAGCCGCTCTCACCAGCACCCGTGAGAAGGGACAAGATGGCCGACGGAGGGGGTGGGTCGCACGTTGGCCCCCAGTTTACCACCCTCATGGAAGACTGCGGCATGCTCGCCTCACCGCTGCTCTGGGCCTCGACATTTATTCCCACCTGAAGTCCTGCCCAACGGTTTCATAGAATTTAATATTATATGGTCTATAAAAGTCCCGGAGCTGCTCTATCACCTCAGGGTCTATCTGCACATGAGTTCTCCCTTTGGACTTGCCCAGACAGCGCGGTAAACTGCTGCTCTCTGTTTTCTTCAGGCAAGGAAACCCTTTTGTCTTGTTGAAGTAGAAGTGCTTGTCCGTGATCACCCGCTTGATGCCCAGGAAGTCCTGCACTTTGCCCATCTCCCCAGCCGGGTCTGTGATCAGCTTTTCCCCACTGACAAAGTGGATCTGGGAGAGGGGGAAGTACTGGAGCCAGCTGTCCAGGTGCACCACGTACATCCCGATGCGGATGGCGTTCCACGAGGTGTCCACCAGCCCCAGGCTGCGGTTCTGGAAGGACAGCCCTTCGAAGGTGGGGATGTCGGGTTTCTTGGAGAGCGTCTGCGTGTAGTCCGAGATGGCCCTGGTGACCGGGTTCCGCACCACCACGATCAGCTTGGTGTCTCTGGACATGTTGAAGATCCGCCGTGGGGCCTCCTTGGTGACAAAGTAGCTGGGTGTCTTTTCTATTGTGATCTGGCTGCTGAGCGTCCTGGGCATCAAGCTTCTGTAAGCAAAGAAGCGCACAGGTGAGGACAGGAGCTGGGACCCACACGAGGTGCTTGCAAACACAGCCCAGGAGCCCCATTCTCAGAGCCCAGGCAGCTGGGGACTGCCTGGAAGGGCACCAATAGGGGTTCAGCTCCCTAATAGTCAGACTAACACGCACCAGACAAGAGACTCATTCCCATCCAGATGGGACCACGCCACTGAGAGGCCAGGAGAAGACAGGAGCCCCCAGCAGTCAGCTGTAGCATGCAATGCCAGATGAGGGACACGGGAAACTTTCCCTGCACTGTAGCTACTGATGGGACAACTGCCACAGTCTGGCAGGTTCAGAGAAGCACCCAAGAGTTCAGGCATCCTTCCTCACCTGACCGAAGGAGTGAAACCGCCATTGCTTAAGTCATCTCACTGACAGGACAAAGCCCCAGGGAAGGCACTCTCGGGATTGCTTTGGCCCCAGGGAGATGGATTATTGATCTTCTAAGGCTTCCCAGCTCTTGGGCTCAATGAAGAACCCACCCAGGTTTTTTTTCCAACCATCCAAGAATGTTAATCCCACAGTCATAAAGTTTCAGCCGTTCCCAGCCTCCCTGTTGTGTGCACTTGGGCTTTGTAAGGTGGAGAAGGACTTGAGTTCAGACAGACAGCCGGACATTTAGAACATCTGTCTCAGAAACAGAGAGAGCCCAGCTCAAAGTCCCCACCGTGGAGGTGGGCCACAGGGACAATAGCCAGGCTAGTGCAGGGACTGAAAACAAGACGGTGCCCGATTGAAACTTCTGGAGGGATTGAGAGAGGCCCGGTGGAATTGGCCAGGACTTGGGTTATCACCCCTACTCCTGTGAAAAGTCTGAAGGGGCCTTCAAATGACCAGGCCCTCAGACCTACAGCTCAGCCGCGCACCTCCGGCACGGCAGTGCCCCTAGTACCAAAGCGGGGTGTCGGCATCAGCAGTAACGCGACCTACTGACTCACCCACATCGTTTCCTGCTGCACCGGCGTGTCGGTGTCCCTGGCAGGGCTCCCACCCAGGCACTGACGCAGCCCTGGCAAAACCTGCCCAGCCCACAGCACAAGGTTGTGTTGCTGCCCGAGAACTAACCCCTGAAATGGTAACCTGCCGCTTCGCCCGGGGCGGGTCAGTAGCACGGCGTTCAGGCTCAGGTTGCACAGAGGGGTCGAGGAGAAGCTGGCTTTCCACATTACAGGCACTTATCCCGCTCTGGCAGACTGCAACAGGGAAGCTTATGCACCCTGACAAGGAAAGCCCTGGGTTTTGAATACAGAGGAGCTGGCCACACCTGCTCCCTCCCCACCCCCTCAGCTAGGACATGTCGCTGTTCAGACAGCGTAGGCTTCAGACACCGACGATGAGGTGGGATATTCACACACCCGGGGCTGCTCCCTCTGAGCGGCTCGTGGAGACAGACCCGGGCCAGAGCCATGCTGCAGAGTGAGCGTCTCCTGCTCTGCTCCTGAGCCAGACAAGCTGGCTGAGGTGCCAGCAGCAATGTGCGAGGGCGTCTCCGAGCCCTGCACACTCACACTCACACCAGCTCCAGCCGCAAACAGAGGCTGGGCCGGGGTGCAGAAAACAAACACAGTGGGAGACCGTCACGCCGTTCTGCCACTGGTCTGGGCACCACAAGCCAGACAGTCTCTAAGAATGTAAAAGAATCAATGGACACAAATCAGACGTCAAGAATTGTAACATTCAAAAACCAGTGGGAGAGGTGGGAGAACACTTCAACATTCAATTACAGACCTAAAAGTGGCAATTCTTCAACAAAAAAACTTCAAAACCAGACTCCAACGAGAGACTGCTGAATTGGAATGAATTTGCAAACTGGATACAATTAACTTAGGCTTGAATAGAGACTGGGAGTGGATGGGCCATTACACAAAGTAAAACTATTTTCCCAGGTTTATTCCCCCGCCCACCCCTCACTGTTCCTCAGACGTTCTTGTCAACTGCTGGAAATGGCCCACCTTCATTATCACTACAACAGGTCCCCCCCCCCCCCCGCCAACTCTCCTGCTGGTAATAGCTCACCTTAAGTGATCACTCTCGTTACAGTGTGTATGATAACACCCATTGTTTCATGTTCTCTATGTATATAAATCTCCCCACTGTATTTTCCACTGAATGCATCCGATGAAGTGAGCTGTAGCTCACGAAAGCTTATGCTCAAATACATTTGTTAGTCTCTAAGGTGCCACAAGTCCTCCTTTTCTTTTTGCGGATACAGACTAACACGGCTGCTACTCTGAAACCTCTCAGGGACAGTATCTCTGCTGACAATCTCTCTGCTGCAGAACCAGCCCCTCGCAGCCACCAGCAGAGTCCGCAGGGGCATGACGGGGAGATCGCCCCCTTGCTGAGGATTACCACCAGGGCAAGGTCTTGCTGTCTGCTAAAGTCAATCGCCCTGCTGAACAATCAGGGGGTCCGGGGGTTCCTGGATTTATTGGGGCTTGGCTCAGTCACACGACTCCTCGAAGGTCCTTTCAGTCCCTTATAGCCCATAGCGTGGGGGGAGATTGTCACAGAGACCTGGGGCTGTGAGAGACGCAGAGCTTCCGAGTGAGACCTCAGCGGTGGCTTGCTGCTACAGGGCCCCATCTGCCCTTGAAATAGTCATGATGCTATTCGTCCTAGTGCCACCGGCCCTGCCTCCAAGCAGCCAGCCGCCCGAGACGGGCATGCAACTGAGATCGTTAAACAGACCCTGAGAACCTGGGCAGGCCCCAGACGTGAGCTGTTAGTGGTGGGGAAAGTCCCGGGGCTCAAGCTCAACGACAGCTCTAAGGAGAGGGGCGTGTGCCGGGTATCTGGATGTGCCGTAGCACTGTTCACAACTTGGGGCCACAACTGCACTGCTGGGCTGCACCAGGGGCTGGGAGGGTTGGAGACTAGCAGGAGGAGGACCATGGACATACGCAGACGGGGCGAGTACCCCACTGAGCATCACTGGGCCGGCGGGATGGGGCCAGCTGAGCCTGCCCCCTCAGCCACCAGCCGGGGCTGCTCCTCTAAGCAGAGATGTGTCAGCTCGGTTTCCAGCTAGGGCCGGTCCCCATGAGGGCCTCCCAGACCAGCAGGAACCATAGCATGGCAGAACAATGGAGACAGGGACGTGTAACCTCATGGGCTCCAGGCCACCAGCGCAGCCAGTAACTTTGCCAGTGCCTAGGATGCTTGTCCCCATAGCCCCCTGGCTGGGCACTGAGGTCTGGCTCATCCAGGCCCAGGCCCTGGGGCTGGAAAAGCTTTTCCAATAAACCTTCAGTGTATCAGGTTCAGTCCTAGCCCAGCGTCCGCCCACTGCATGCATCCCAGGGCAGCTTCCACCACTGGCAGGCAGGAGCCAGGGCGCCAGGCAGGAAGCTGTCATTGCTAAAGGCGCTGGACGCACCCAGGCCATGCACTGCAAGCAGGCAGCCTGCCTGCTTCTCCCCTGTGTGGATGTGCGGCCCGCTCCTCCGAGAGGCACTGCCAGCAAAGCCCACCTGAGCCGGCACCCACGCCGGGCTGCGGGGAAAGGATGGTGCAGAATTAAAACCACGGGGGACGGGGGTTGGTTTAAAGTCACATGGCTTAAAACCCAGCATGCTGTACTGATGCCAATTGCTCTCCATCCTCCTGATGGGCTCTCTCACCCCCAGGCTGCCCTGGCAGCCCCTGGAGAACAGGCACCCAGGAGCAGACGGAGCGGAGCTGCCCGTGCTGCGTGTGACCAGGCAGGGGCTAGGCATGGAAGAGGGCTGGCACCCAGCCCTTCTGTGGCACTGGGGGCCCTCGCTCAGACCTCTGCCCAGCGCCAGCCCCAAGGGCTCTAACATGGAGTCAAGCCCCCCAAAATCTGGAGCCTGGCTTGAAAATCAGACCATTTAAAGCCACGGTCCCTTTGTCTGCTCTGGTCACGTTTTCCAGCCTTCTCCAGAACCACGAGGGCTAGAAACCTACCTCTGCTGAAAGCCATGCACCTCCCAGGCACGGGACTCCAGGCCCCAGGGCTTTACCCCATGGCTTTGGACTAGCGATAAAATCACAAGCTCTCACAACGCTGCCTCTGTGCCGGAGCAGCACCAGGCGGCACTGGGGTGGGCTGCCCAGGTGGCGGATACCGGTAGCTCCTCTGTGCCCCGCGCATGGACTCAGGGCAGTGGAGCAGGATTAGGCCCTCGCAACAAGACCAGAACCCGGCCTGCCGTGCCGGACCCACATGCCCCTGCTTCCTCACTTGGCCTGCAGGACGGGGCCCTGGCAGAGCCATGGGGCATGCAGAGCGGCAGTAGTAGGGGGCTGCAGGTCTGGCCCGAGGGGCATGGGCAGCGCTGCAGAAGGAAGCCTGTGCTGTGGACTTGAGCCCGGGCCGCTCTTCCTTCACCTTCAAGCAGTAAATTGCTTTGCAGGTTTAAAATAAAGCAGCTTGAACCGAGCCCAGCACAGCGTGTCAGGTGCCCGCGAGCCATTCTGCTCGCAGACCCCGCGCCACTCACCACAAGCCTGGCTCCACAAGCTTTCCCCTTTTGTTACTACAGCACTTTTGGCATTTGCAAAACAAATTGCAGCTGGCGCCATCTGGAATGATTGCCATTGCATGGGTTCACTGCGCCTTGATTGCATTAACGAGCGCTCTGGCCCGCAGCCTGCCCTTCTGTGGAGCACAGTGCCAAAGACACACCAACCGGCCTCGAAGGGTCTGAGCCCATGGCAGGAGCCACAACCCAGCCACTGAGCCGGGGGCTGCAGAGCTACTAGCCAGCAGTGCAGCCCGGGAACACCGGGCTAACTCTCAGGGGGCTCCCCCAGCCCAGCTCTATTGGCCAGATCACTGCTGCCTAGCTCCAGCCCGGCAGCTACTGCATCCCCCTCCGTCCTGGGGCCGGCCCGGGACAGCTGTGCCCGTGGTAGGTGCCCAGCGAGAAGGGGCAGGGCCTGGCCTCAAGGGGCCGCTCCTAGGAACCCAGCAGGGCAGCAAGGCACTACGGACTCTGGCAATAACCCTGCCTCAGGCAGTTCTTCAGGGCAGCCCATTCTCTCCCACCTCCGCCTCATTCGGGTCGTTTCCAGACAGGCTGGCTCCAGGGAGCCGCACTGCTGGAGATGCTTTGTGCGTGTCCCACGGGCTGTGGTGCCCGGCCCGGTGCTGAGCCTTTTCTGTACCATGTGTGACCCACAGCACCAGAGCCCTTCAGCCTGGTGCTCGGCTGCCCCTGCCTGTAATGCCCTGCCCTCAGCCCTGTCCCTCTGCATGATTCCCGTGCCTGTCTGGCACACACAGGCCGTGACCCGGGGAGGATGCCTGGGCCGAGAGGGGCATTCCTTGCTCCTGTCACACCCCGCATTTTCCCTGCTGCAAGCTGATGCTGACTTCTGCATTGGGCCCCAGCTCCCACTTTCTCTGTGAAGCCAGGAACCGGCTTGCTGGGTAAAGGAGAGATTTAATTTCAGCTGCCTTGTGCCCTCAGGCAATGCCCATGCCCCTTCCTCTGCTTCAAAGCAGGAAGTCAGAGCTCGCCATGGCCCCTTCTCCCTCGACACACGCGTGTGTAACTCCCTCAGCTTTAATGGGTATGTCTACACTGCAGTACGGACCCGTGGCTGCCCCCCACTGGGAGGGGGAGGTCCCACAGCCCAGGCTCCAGCCCAAGCTCAATGTCTACACAGCAATTTGTAGCCCTGCAGCCAAGCCCTGGGAGTCCAAGTCAGCTGTCCCAGGCCAGCGGGTCTCTTATCCCAGTGTAGACGTACCCAGTCTGGCTCCTGCTGCACCCCGAGGAGCGCGTGCACGGCCCCTTCCGACAGAAGGCTGCGGGTCCCCAGCACAGGAGCTGGGACCTGGGTCTCCTGCTGCAGCTCTTCAGGGAGCGTGGGTTTTGGGAAAGGACAGACCAGCTCAGCAGATACACTTCTGTTATCCCAGGGTCTCCGCACGATGGCAGGCTCGCGGTTACGGGCTGGAAAGTATGTTTAGTGCTCAAAGGCAGCTGCTACGTTTCCCACTTTGGGGTGAGCGGGTGACTTTCCTCAGTGAGCAGCTTTGCCTTGTGCTGTGCAGCACCACACAAAGGAGCAAGGCCGCTCAGGGAGCTGCCTGGGGCGGATGCTGCTCTGGGGACCTGGGAAATGTGCCTCCAGGAGGGGCTTGTTCAAACCAGAGTCCGGCTGTGTAATGGAACCTGCTTGCCCGGGCCCTGCGCGGAGCCCATGGCAATTCCGGACGGAACTAGAGTGAGGCACAGCACAGTTCCCCTTCCCTGCCCGCACTGGGGCCCTGGCCTCGAGGAGACCAAGTACTGGGGCAGCTTTGGCCCCCATCACCGCTAACTTTAACTCTCTATTACAAGTTTCAGAGTAACAGCCATGTTAGTCTGTATTCGCAAAAAGAAAAGGAGGACTTGTGGCACCTTAGAGACTAACCAATTTATCTGAGCATGAGCTTTCGTGAGCTACAGCTCACTTCATCGGAGCTGTAGCTCACGAAAGCTCATGCTCAAATAAATTGGTTAGTCTCTAAGGTGCCACAAGTCCTCCTTTTCTTTTTTCTCTATTACAATTTATTGTGCAATAGTCCTTAGGCCCCCCAGCCGCGGTCAGGGCCCCCCTGGGCAGGGGGCTGCATAGCCAGAGCCCAAGAGACAGACCATGGCCCCCAAGTGATTAAAATGTAAATAGAGAAGCCAAGCAAAGGGGACCCGGACATGAAGCGACGTGTCCAGGTTTACGCAGCTGGGAACAGACCTACGGCCCCTGGACCCTGCTATCGGCCCAGGGGACAGCGCTTTAACTGACCCTGGGGACTGCTCCTCGGGGACGGGGCAGCCGCGCCCACAGCGCCAGAAGAGCTGGTCACGGGGTGACAAGTCCAGGTGAAGGCTGCAGAGACAGGGACATGCCCGGAGCCAGCATTTTAAAAGCGCAGTTTGCATGTACTCAAGAACTGCTACCGCTCAGGGAAGCTTAACTAGCTGGATTCAACAGCTGTGTCTGTCTGTCATGCTGTCAGTCATCCCCCCACGCCTGGTCCCCCAGCTGAGATCCATCCCATCCCTCACCTTGCTGCCGGGTTCACAGCACACAACACTAATTATGGGACTGCGTCTGCTGCAGGAACACTAGGGCCTGAGGAAGGGACTCCGGCTCCCAGCAATAGGCATAACAACTCATGAACTCCACCCTGACTGAAATGCCCTAGGTGGTAATGGGGAGGAGACAGATCTGGGGACTGGGTGGGGATGGTTCAGGGCTTAATTTGTAATGAGAGAGGTGCTGGAGCTCAAGCAAGTTTTTTACTTTCGTAACTGATGTGGCAGGCCCTTGTTGCCAAGAAGGCCAATGGCATTTTGGGCTGTATTAGTAGGAGCATTGCCAGCACATCGAGGGACGTGATTATTCCCCTCTATTCGGCACTGGTGAGCCCACACCTGGAGTATTGTGTCCAGTTCTGGTCCCCCCACTACAGAAGGGATGTGGACAAATAGGAGAGAGTCCAGCGGAGGGCAACGAAAATTATCAGGGGGCTGGAGCACATGACTTACGAGGAGAGGCTGAGGGAACTGGGGTTATTTGAAGAGTTGCTGAAGAGAAGAGTGAGGGGGGATTTGATAGCTGCTTTCAGCTGCCTGAAGGGGGGTTCCAAAGAGGATGGATCTAGACTGTTCTCAGTGGTAGCAGATGACAGAACGAGGAGTAATGGTCTCAAGTTGCAGTGGGGGAGGTTTAGGTTGGATATTAGGAAAAACTTTTTCACTAGGAGGGTGGTGAAACACTGGAATGTGTTACCTAGGGAGGTGGTGGAATCTCCTTCCTTAGAGGTTTAAGACCTGGCTTGACAAAGCCCTGGCTGGGATGATTTAGTTGGTGTTGGGCCTGCTTTGAGCAGGGGGTTGGACTAGATGAGGTCTCTTCCAGTCCTAATATTCTATGATTAACTTATTAAACCCCGACACAGAGAGGGGATTTGGTTCCCCCCAGCGTCCTTCACTTACACCTGGCTGTGGGAGATTGAGCAGGGCTTTGCCGGTCACTCTGTAACCCTGCACTCCGCCAGGCCTGGCCAGGCCAAAGGCTCCTGTAAGCGCCGGTGCCCGTTAGCACAGCACAGAGTGCCGCTCGCACCTCTGGCTCAGGCTAGTAAAACAGCCGGGGGGCCAAGTCGAAACAGCCATGCTCTGTGGCTCTGGCAGCGGTGGGTTGAAATGTCAGAGACACATGACAGGTGGCTGTCTGGGGCAAGGGGTCCATAGGACGACCCCCCCGCATTAGCCAGGCCAGCACACCGCGGTCGTACTCAGCTCCTGCAAAGACATTTCAAGCCAGCTAACAGTGCTCAGGTGCATCATTGTTGCAGGAGGAGACAGGCTGCCAGGTCTCAGCTCCATGCGTTGTAGCCCATGCCGTCGAAAAGCCCCATGCCGCCTCGGCTCCAGGGGGCCTGCCTCTCCCTGCACCCACCCTGGCCCCAGCCCTAATGGGCTTATCCCCCCCCCCCCCGACACCAGTGTAATCCCAATGGGCCCCATGCTTCCCCAGATACCATTGCAAGCCCCTTGCACTGTTTGTATCATCCTCACCTGGCCCTGGGCGTCGCGCACTCGCCGCTCTGATCTGATCTGGCAGCATTCACACAGGCGGTGGCGATGGGACAAGCTGCAGGGCAGGGCGAGCCAGGTCCCTGGGCTCCAGCGAGGTCATTGTGGCAGCCAGGCAAAGGAGGGTCCCGCCCTCCAGAGGAAGCCTTGCACGTTGGCTCCCAGCACAGCAAACCTATTCCAAGGCTGCAGCGAGGCAGAATTAGGCAGCCAGGACGCTGTCCTCCGGATTCATTTACACTCCGGCAGCCCCCGTGAAAGTGACAGCCTGGCGGATTTCAGGACATGCGGGGAGCCAGCCGCTCTGGGAGCCGGCTGCATTAACGCTGGCACTAACAGCTCGTGAGGCCGCGAGCGTGTTCTCCCCTGCAACGCACAGCTCGTGAAGAGTTAATCGAATGGGACAGTTGTCCCAGCTCAGCCGTGCAACGTGCCACATCCCTTGCAAACGCGGCCTGGCTGGATTGCTGACCAAGGTGAAGTTCTGTAGCAGACATGCACCCCCCTCTCCCCCTGCTTCCCCCCATGGCCCCAGGGAATCGGCTTTACTCTGCCCCCTGATCCTCCTCGGCAGCACGGTGCTGGCCTAAGCACCACCATTTGGACCACCGCTGGGTCAGCTCCAAGAGACTCACAGATTAATTAAAACTCATGATGTGCTCCATGGACATTCTGCAAGTGCTGGGGAAGAACAGTGGAGGTTCTCAGGCAGTCCTGGCGTGAGATCCCTCTGGGAGGGAGACCACGGAGCAGGGCGGAGAAGGACCCAGAGCACGAGTCATTTTAATAGATGAGCTCTGGTGCTGTGCAGTCGGACCGGGATCAAGGCCGACAGGGAAAGCAACGGCCGCAATGCTGCCTGCAGTTATTCGGTGGGAGAGGGCCACACACTGATCTCTTTGTGGGGGTAAGCCCCAGCCAAACCCTTATAGCCATAGCCCGCAGATAGAAAGAAAAGCATTTCTAGGAGCTACACCCCAGGGTTGGGGCTAAGGGCTTGATCCTGGGAGGTGCTGAGGGCTCCTGGGACAGGTCAGGCACCATCAGCTCCCACTGAATGGATGGGAGTTAAGAACACTGAGAACATCGCAGAACTTGGCTCTCCGCGGACAGACCCATGGGCACTGGGTTTGCACAAGGGGCATCTCAGCAAAGGGTCCAGGGAAACTCAGGTTTAGAAAAGGCTTTCTGCTAGAGGGACCAAAATCCCCCAAGGGGAAAATGGGGCCCCGCACGGGACTGGCCAGAGCCCTCCTCCTCCCCAGGTGGGGCCGGCCCGACCCGCTAACCCAAGCCCTGCCTGCCCCCTGCGCGAAACTGGGGTCACAGGTCGCTTGAGCCCGACCCGAGCCTGACCTCCCCCGCTGCACGGGGCTGGCTTCACTGCTCGCCCTCGGAGACCTCCACACGTTCCTCCACACACCACTTGTTTGACGAAAGTGGGCACGTGTCCCGTTTGCTCTTGTCAGCTGACCAAGTCAGCAAGAGCAAATGGGCCAATGCCCGCTTCGGTCAAAAAAGTCAGGGAGGCGGGGACAAGGCTTAGAAAAGGGACTCTGCTGGGAACACGGGACCTATGGTCACCCGAGCTTCTGCCCGGAGCCTGCCCCGCTACCTGGCTCTGCCCTGGGGTGTCCTCCTGTGAGCAGTCCCGCCACAGGACAGCAGCACTCGGGTCACGTGGAATTACTGCCAATAAACCAGCCTGCCCTCGTGCACAGCTGGAACGTTCTCGCCGCTGGGCCAGGAAGGGACATTTAATCTTGTTTGCAAAATTCTGCAGAAAACGTAACTTGCTCAAACCCTGAGTCGGTTTTGGCGGATATGGACCCGTTACCTACCCAACTGGGCAGAGCGGAGCATAGCAAGCTGGGTGCTCCCACCCGGACCCCACCCCACCCCACCGCCCCATGCAGACATGTGGTTGCAGGGGCTTTTGGGGAAGAAACACCAGCTGGTGAAAACACGACATTTTGCAGATGGGGGAACTGCCCAGAATTAAAAGGTGCAAATTTCTGTGAGAAAAGTCCCTCTTTGAGCCAGCTCCATTCACTGCTCTCTGGGCCTTTCGCTCCTGCGGTCCCCCATGCATTGCAGGCGTTATTGCAGCTTGGAGGGGCCAGACACGCAGCAGCCATTAACCGTTTACAAATAAGTGGATGGGGGACAGCATACCAACTGAGCAATCCCTGCAATAGGCTCCCCTCTAATCCTCCGATGCAGGGTTCTCAGGCACCTGGCGAGGGTGGGGGGGGGTCTAAGCACTGCCCACATCTATCTGGTTTTCACTAAGCACGTCCCGTGACTGCATCTCCTTCAAGCAGCCTGCAGCCATGTGGCCAGCATGCTCAAAAAGCCGACCGCCACCGTCAGCAATTACTGGCCCCCAGTAGTGCAGACACCCCTCCTCCTTCCTGCACCAGAGGGCTAAGGCCCGGGGACTGCCGCAGCAGCGTGGGGACCTGCCATGCCACCGCTTGCGGGGCCCTGGCTGCTGCACAGTTGCATTCAAGCATCTTTCACGAACACTGAAAAGGAAACAGCCGCGTGGGCTGCTGCAGTGCCCACAGGGCCCCTTTGCATCAGGGACAGCTAAAGGGCTGGCATAACCTGCACGAGCCCCTCTTCGGCCGACCCATTTACTTCAGATATTAGCCCCACAGTCATGGTCAGCACTTCCATCAGCCCCCAGCGTTGCCTTTGCCATGCGCCAGGCCGGTCACCATAGGCCCCGCCCCAGCCAGCACCCCCGAGCAGGGATTTGCAGTATTTCTATTGGTCTGTGCAGTGCCCATTCGCTCTACCAAATTTCTCATTAGAAAGAGACCCAAGTAATTAGTTTGCATAAATTAATAGGCCTGTTCTACATAGGTACCAGAGCATGGGCCTGGCTTAACTGGCCTTTCCCACTGCCCAGCTTTAGACCCCATAAATCCAGGTTATGAGTCCTATCGTTTAATGACTGTCAGGAAATGCTAATTTAGTGCCAGGCCCCACTGCTGCTCTCTCTAGATCACAAACAAGTTTTTGTCATAAATCAGTGCAGGGCAGCTTGATAAGCAATTCACCATTACAATCTATTGGCAGAGAATCATAAAACTGCTGTTTCGTTAATGGCCCATCTTCAGGGTTGTTAGAGTTTCATTACGTGAGCTATTAGGTCTATGTATTTAAAAATGAAATTACACGTTCTAATCAATTATGAAAAATACAAAATAACAGCATAGTAAATTACTGAAATGAGACAAGAGGATTTTTTTTAAACAAAAAACGGACTCCTAGTTCTTGCTGCAACGGAGCAATGGAGATTGCTGAGACAACAAAACACACCCTGACTGGAGGCATAAATCACTCTGAAAGCAGGCAAGGGGGAGAAGTGTCATCCAGACTTCATCTTTAGGGTAACGGTGGGATCCCAGGCCTGCAGGAGCTGGAACATGCATTGCAAACGTAACGACAGTTTACTTTAAAATGATAAAAGAAAAGGAGTACTTGTGGCACCTTAGAGACTAACCAGTTTATTTGAGCATGAGCTTTCGTGAGCTACAGCTCACTTCATCGGATTATGGCTGATTTAGAACAACGCTTCCTCAGCTCTCGTCCCCTAACGCCCCTACTTTACTTGCGCTATATTGATGACATCTTCATCATCTGGACCCATGGAAAAGAAGCCCTTGAGGAATTCCACCATGATTTCAACAATTTCCATCCCACCATCAACCTCAGCCTGGTCCAGTCCACACAAGAGATCCACTTCCTGGACACTACAGTGCTAATAAACGATGGTCACATCAACACCACCCTATACCGGAAACCTACTGACCGCTATTCCTACCTACATGCCTCCAGCTTTCACCCTGACCACACCACACGATCCATCGTCTACAGCCAAGCTCTGCGATACAACCGCATTTGCTCCAACCCCTCAGACAGAGACAAACATCTACAAGATCTCTATCAAGCATTCTTACAACTACAATACCCACCTGCGGAAGTGAAGAAACAAATTGATAGAGCCAGAAGAGTTCCCAGAAGTCACCTACTACAGGACAGGCCTAACAAAGAAAATAACAGAACGCCACTAGCCGTCACCTTCAGCCCCCAACTAAAACCCCTCCAACGCATTATTAAGGATCTACAAGCTATCCTGAAGGATGACCCAACACTCTCACAAATCTTGGGAGAAAGGCCAGTCCTTGCCTACAGACAGCCCCCCAACCTGAAGCGAATACTCACCAACAACCACATACCACACAACAGAACCACTAGCCCAGGAACCTATCCTTGCAACAAAGCCCGTTGCCAACTGTGCCCACATATCTATTCAGGGGACACCATCACAGGGCCTAACAACATCAGCCACACTATCAGAGGCTCGTTCACCTGCACATCCACCAATGTGATATATGCCATCATGTGCCAACAATGCCCCTCTGCCATGTACATTGGTCAAACTGGACAGTCTCTACGTAAAAGAATAAATGGACACAAATCAGATGTCAAGAATTATAACATTCATAAACCAGTCGGAGAACACTTCAATCTCTCTGGTCACGCAATCACAGACATGAGGGTCGCTATCTTAAAGCAAAAAAACTTCAAATCCAGACTCCAGCGAGAAACTGCTGAATTGGAATTCATTTGCAAATTGGATACTATTAATTTGGGCTTGAATAGAGACTGGGAGTGGCTAAGTCATTATGCAAGGTAGCCTGTCTCCCCTTGTTTTTTTCCTGCAAAACCCCCCCCCCCCCAAGACGTTCTGGTTAAACTTGGATTATTGCTGTGCACATTGTCAGATGAGCTGTTGCCAGCAGGAGAATGAGTTTGTGTGTGTGGTTTTTGGAAAAGGGGGGGGGTGGGGGGGGTGAGAAAACCTGGATTAGTGCTGGAGGTGACCCACCTTGATTATCATGCGCATTATAAAGAGGGGTTTCAAAGGGGGATGGGCTGTTGCCAGCAGGAGAGTGAGTTTGTATGTGTGTGTTGGGGGGGGGGGGGGAAGGGTGAGAAAACCTGGATTTGTGCTGGAAATGGCTCTACTTGAGGATCACTTTAGATAAGCTGTTGCCAGCGGGGGAGTGAGGTGGGAGGAAGTTTTGTTTCATGGTCTCTGTGTGTGTATAATGTCTTCTGCAGTTTCCACGATATGCTATGCATCCGATGAAGTGAGCTGTAGCTCACGAAAGCTCATGCTCAAATAAACTGGTTAGTCTCTAAGGTGCCACAAGTACTCCTTTTCTTTTTACGAATACAGACTAACACGGCTGTTACTCTGAAACCTTTAAAATGATAGTTCTGGACTTCTGCATTGGCAGAGTTATTTGCATGCAAGTAGCAAGTCATAGTCTTCAGCTTTATTTTTCATGGATGGTTTAGATTTGAAACCTTTCAGTGTCCTGCTCCTTGTGGAACATACCGAGGACTCACAGCAGAGATCCAGCTTTTCGTGCTTGTGTGTGGTGGGAACGTGCTACCGCGTCAAGGATCCCCGGTGCGTTACACAAGGCTACCCGGGCTCATGCTAAAGGAGCCCCTCCCCGGAGTGGGTCCGAGCTAAGGGCAAACATGGGTATGTCTTAATGACACTGCAGGAGTGATGATCCGGGTCGGGGAGACGCATTAGCCAGCCAGTGGGCCGTGCAGGGGACGGTGAGGAGCAGGGGCGGGCCCTGCGGTTTGGGAGCAGCTGTAGAGAGGAAGCAGGCTGGCCAGTGGCGTCGCTTTCCTCTTCCTATTGCTCCGCACCGAGGCTGGAGCGCAGGGAGGATGTTCAGAAGACACTGCTCCTGCCAGACACTTCAGACCAGGGCAGCCCCAGGGAAAGCCAGGTTTCTCATGGTTCTCACTCGGGCCGACGCACGGGCCAAGAGCAACGGGTCCAATCCCGCTCTGGCTGCCCTCCCTGCGCCGCTGGAGCCTGAAGGCAGGATGGTGCAGCACGCCGGCCGATGCAAGCTCCTAAGGAGTTCAGAACAGGCCTGGGAGGGCGGAGAGCCTGATTTCAGCTGGACCTGCGGGTGCTCAGCCCTGCGGGACGTTCCGCCCGAGTACAATTATGCCTCAATTGTGGAGCTGTACGTAACCGTCACCATGGAAATGTCCAGGTCCTATCAGACTCCTCTCCAGGATCCTCAGACCCCCCAAAAGCTCTGGGACAGCAGGTGCACAAACGCCCTGGGGATGGGCCTGGAAGAGGAAGGACTGAAAAATAAACGAAGGTATCAAGCAGCTCAGCAGCACCCTGAGCCACCTTGGAGCCGATTTGACAAGCACTAGGCCATTGTACAGCCCCAGCACTGCCTCCGGGAAAGGGCGACGACACCTCGGAGAGGAGCCACAGGGTGTGCGCTGTAGGATGAAATGGTTCGCGGGTGGCCCAAGTGCCCTGCCAAGGGATCTGAGCCATTTAGACGCCTCTAGTCCTGGCCCCTCCCGAATGAATAGCTTGCTCCCTTCATCTGAGCTTTTCTTCTTGTCACAGTCGTCCCGTGCACAGTCTCTGATTTCCTCCCGTTATAATGCACCAAGCTGTGCCAGTGAATCGTCACCTGGATCGCAATGGTAGTTACAAGTATTCGCGATCCAAGTTCTGGGCTGTGAATGGACACACGGGTCACAAGATGCTGCCTCTCTGCCCTGACTGTGTTAGCAGAACTGCCACCACTCAGCTTCTGCATCGAACACCCGACTTGGCAATCCAGCGGGGCTCTCTGGGAGCATTCTCTACACCCTGCTGTGTCCTGGACGGCTGCTGACAGTAAACTCCTTTGCTTGAGTGCTCAGGGAAAGTGAGCAGGCAGGGCCATGAACGCAGCACAAGTCGCTGCGTTGTTTTAATGGCGTGAATATTCGTGGAACGTTTCTGTGTATTTCCCCAGCACTGGTGCTGGGAGCGCAGTTTATCTGCCGCTCCTGGCACCTGCTTTTCAGCATCTCAGACTCTCCGCCTCATTTGTTTCTCCTCATTCTTCCCAAGAGGCTAAAACACAGATCACCAGAGGGGTTTAACTGTCGGAAGTACCGGTGCTGTCCAGGCCAATCAAACTCTCTGGCTAGGCTCCTGTGAATCCACCCAGAGAAAACAGTGTCCAGTAGCAAGAGTGTCTGTCACGGTTAGAACACATGTGGCGTGCGTGCGATGCCGGCCTGTGCAGAGACATCCCAGGTCTGCACACGGTGGGGCCTGGCAGGGGAAGCAGCGGGCTCCGGGTCTCACAGGGTGCATTCTCCCACCAGCTCAATGTTCTGTCTGGCATTTAAATCCAGCCAGACTCATTTCCCATTCCCTGCCACAACAAGAGAATTTTAGGCAGGAAAAGGAGAGCACTGAGAGCAGAATCTGGCTCACCTTTATCGAGTTCTCTTTTGGCTCAGAAGTTGGGAGGACTGGAGCTGGGAATAAGGCACAGCACAACACACCGGGTATCACCCGAGATCTCCCGGGCACAGCCGGACAGGCCTCCTCCGGAGAGATGCTAGGTTCTCAATGAGCAGAGGAAGGGACCAGCTGCCTGATGGGCTCCTCTGCAGCTGGAACGTGTCAGCTTCCTGAAACCACAGAGTCCAACATGGCCCACTTGCTGGCGCTGCCCAGCACTGCCCCGCCTTTGCTTTGGCCTCTCTTTGCCAACGTGCTCTGCCTTCCTCCTAGCATGGCCACAGATGGGCCTCCAGCCCCAGCGCTCAATGACACCAACCCACAGACTGCAGGGGGCACATGGGGAAGAGCCCAAGGAGTTTCCCTCTTGGGTTTGTTACTGACTCGGGGAGGGGGGATTTTCTGACACTGGCGAAAGCCCTGGTTAGACACATTAATCTGGCAGCCGGTGCAGCATTAATTTCTCTTGAATGAGAGGTTATTTTTTACGATAGTTACTCAGCTTCTAAAGCCTTTTTGTGCCATGCATGAGCAGTAAAGCTCTTCAAGCTTTGAGATTTCAGGACTGCGTTTGGCCATGCTACTGGAATGAGCAGAACAGACGTGTCCTCCAGCCCAACGAAGAGTAATCAGAGAGAAGCTGCCCATGGTAAAAATACCTGGGGTGGACGGGAGTCTCCACTGAACTCACTGGGGCCAAGATTTCACCCTTGGTGGCCCCAAATCAGCTGTCAGGAGCCGAGCCTCCCCCCCCGCCCCCGACTGTACTGCACAACCCAACAAAACCCGACACATTCCACGGACAAGCCAGACCTGGGGCTTGTGGCAGGCACCTTCCCAACCTGCTCTAGATCAAAGTCACACAGAGTGCAGGGCTCAACCCCCTTCCTGGGACATGGCTTTATGAACAAACAAATTAAGTCAGCTCACCCTCCTCCCCAGGTGGGCTGCTCCTAGGGTTTCTTGCCAGGAATGCTCAGCCTGCCCCCTTGGTCCTCTACCTCTAGAGAGAGACTCCCACCTCCCCTTTACAGCCAGGTGGGGTAAGAGCCTCCTGCCTTAAAGAGTCCACACAGGACTAACACCTGCTAACAGGCCTGAAGTGTCTCAGGTTAACCTGCTAGCCTGGAACAGGCCTACTTCACCGCACGGCACAGATGACAACACAGGTTCACAAGTAGATTCTATTTATTACCTTCTACGGCAAGCAGGGACACCGTAAAGCTGGTCTAGTCTATCACGCCTGCTAAGCAGTGTTCACGCAGCTCTGTCTCCTGCATGGCAGCGCACGGGAAAGGAGGCTGAAGGAATGAAAAGCCGGACAGGTGACTCGGCCGGCCGGGATAATTCCCTACGCAGTCACTGCCTGGCAATTCTCCGCAATCTCTGGGCCTCAGTCAAGGCAGCTGCTCTGTCCCGGGTCTCTCTCAAGCAAGTCCACAGACAGGGGCAGGAGTAGCATGGAGAGGACCCGGCCCAGTCCACGTGCTCACTACAGAGTCCCCTGCAAAGTGGGTTCCTCAGCAAGAGGCTCTGGATCCACCGAGAGGGGTGCCGGGGTGAGGTGGGCTGTCACTATTGCAGTATCCCCAGCTCCGCACAGACACCGTGTCTGCCTGGCGGGGGCTGGTGGAGAAGCAGGAAGGGGAGGGGCGGGGATGGATCTAGGCTGCAGAAGAGCTGGGAAAAGGGCCCAGTCTTTCTTGGTACCTGGCTTTCCCGTGCCCTCAGGTTGAGCTAAAGAGGGCTGCTTCCAGCCAGAGAACGGGCCAGGGCTTCAAACGCTCCTACCTGACTTCTAAGCGGACACACACACACACTTACTTCCTTAACCCTTTCCTGGGCTTCGCTAGCAGAGGGAATGCTGCATTCCATGCAGATCCCAGGGAGTAAGGTCCCACATCTGCCTGTTGGCAGCAAGCCTGGCTCATCGGCCTCCCCATGCGCATTGCGGCCAAGCTGGCATTCCCTCAGCGCACGGCTGGAGCCGCCCGTACAGCGGGCAGACTGCCTCCCACGGCGCCCTGCCAACTTCCACTGTGCTCAGGGGCACTGCTGAGCCATGGACGCCCCAAGACGGAGGTTGCTGTTTGTATAATCACACCCCATGTCTGCATTATCAGGAGAGCACATAAAACATGGACACAGAACCATCATTAGGAAGCACCTTACCAGAAATCACGAAGCCAGGCCACGTGCACGGGCCAGACCTGGCACCGCGGCTCAGGGACTTCTCATTTATACCCTTCGGCCTCGTCTACATGTAAAAGTGCGGTCGACCCAGCGGTGGCACTCGGGCTGTGAAAAATATCCCCCCCCCCCCGAGAACCACAGCGAGACTGACCTAACCCCCGGGGCAGACACAGCTAGGTCAACGGACGAGTGGTGCCACCTGCCTAGCTACCGGCGCTTGGGGGGCAATGGAGAGCTCCCCGCCATCGCTGTGGGAACGCTGACACTCGGCGCGGCCGTGGCATAGCTAAGGCACCGTGGCTGTGCCATGGCCTGACACAGTTGTCGAGCACAGCACCACAACAAGCTTTGCTGATGGAAAGTCAGAGACTCAAGCAGGATTAACAATGCCCTGCACCTGTCTGCCATGGGCCTGGTCTTTCATACACCAGCCAACGCTGATTCCTAGTGTGTCTAAGGCCACCAGAACGCGAGCTCCTGCCTGCTGTTCTCCAGCACTCGCGGGAGCCCCTTGCACCGAGGCATGGCCCGTCTCCAGCTATTTAGTCTCGTGCTCACACAGCCTGTAGCATCAGTCCCTGAAGGGCTGGGGAAAGCAGAGGTGGCCTTGGGAGGAGCAGCTGCCTACCTTTCCCTCCCAAACCTGCATCTTGAGTCACGCGCTGCTAACCTGGCCAAGCTGCTCTGAGCAAGGCTTTTGCAGCCTGCCTATCGTGTGGCTTTTGCTGGGCACATGGTGTTGCAGCCCAGTGAGTGCTGTCACTCGGGCACTGTCAGGGGTGGGGTGCCAGGGTCCTGGTCACTTTGCCAGGCTGCCTTCACGCCAATGAATATTGCCCTTCGCCCACAGGTAGCCCACTGGGCTGGGTGGTCGTCTTTCAGCAGCCCCACAGCCAGGCTGCAGCTGCAAAGGATTCGAACACAACATGGTTCGGACAAGGCCCTTTACCCCTCCTGGCAGCAGAGCACGGCTGTCCAGCTCACTCGCTGCAGGCAGACGAGGGGGGCGGGCGCGGGGAGGTGGAACCAGGACTGCTTTCTTTCAGCTGGTCTCGTCGGTGCACGCTGCTTTGTGCTACTGGGGAGAGCTGGGCCAAGAGAGGTCAAGGTGCAGGTCAGGTGGCTGGGAACCCAGGCCCTTGGGGGAGCGTCCCACAAGATGAAGGCTGTTGTTTCGGTAAGTGACTCGGAAAGCACTTACCCATCAGTCTCCCCTCACGGGGTAACGTTCCCTGCCTAACCGTCACTGCTCCAGCCGGCTAGGTCACCCAGGCTGGGGATGATGTGCCAGAACGTGACCACCCGTGTCTCAGGCCTGTCTCAGGCAGATCCTCCTGTGAACTGCCAACTCCTCCAAGTGGGCAAGGGGCACACGCTATGGGCACAGCAATCACTGCCCCGTGCTGCAGACCCACACTCCTGCCCTGCAGCAGCAGGAACACACCCTTTTGCCAGCTGCAGTCACACGGCTCAATGGCCATATTCCACCTCCCCCACTGTAGGCGTGACACTGGGATTTGCGAGGGGGAAGAGAGGAGGCATTCGCTACAGGTATTGAAAGTCAGCCCCATGTTTGTTAAACTGGCTCAGCCCCTAGGAAGAGTTAATTCCCCAGCAGCACCTTTCTGAGACCCTGAATTATTAATTTCTTTATCATTTGTCTTCAGGCACCCTAATGCCTGTACAACACTCCCACATTAAAGAAACATACGCTCCCTCGCTGGCTGCATTGCTTTGACGTCAAACATGCACGAAACACCCTCCCAGGAATCAACTTGTACAAAAATTCATCAGCTGACGGAGCTATTGCTGATAAGCGTGTGCGTGTAACGACAAACTGCATAATCCCATTACATCACGGCTTCCTTCGGTGCAGAATGGAGTTGGGGGGGGGGCTCTTCAGTAAATATTTGCTCGTTTAGCTCATGCGTACAGAGGATTCACAGGGCCGACAGTTGACTCTTCTCAGAGGCGACAGACTGAAGTGTGTGTGATCCTGGAGTTTAGCCACATGCAGGCATAAAAACAAACTGTTTAGTTTAGCAAAACACGGAAGGTGAGCTCCCCTGGTGATGACCTGCCCCCTCCAGCTGCTGGCACAGCTCCATTGCTCGTGTTTAAGAGATCTTCCAGGACAGTGGAGCTGGGGAACAGAGGGACAGCCAGGGCTAGTACGGAGGAGACAAATTTCTTCCCAATACAAGATGAGGAATGTGCTGATATCGCCTTGAGACCTGCACCATGGGGTGCTGGGCCTCTGAACGCCAAGGCTGGGAGGCAGCAGGACTGAGGTGGAGCTTGCAAAACCTGCATGGAAAAGGGAATCTACAAAACACAAAATATGAACTCTGGAGAGTTTTGAACATCGGAGATGACAACAAACACCTTCTGAAATGCACCTGCGCCTCACAGCTATTAACGCTGCTCAGGGTCGCACCCACGCACACAGCGGGAGAAGAGACAGACAGCTGGAGTGAACTGTAGATCATTCCCTATTGCAAGTGTGAGAACAGCACCCCTTGCCCAGACTATTCCATAGGCCAGAGCGTGCCCGTTCCCACACTCCAGGCAGCAGCTTGCGCTGGCACAAAGCAATAGTGATGGACGGCCTGCACAGAGAGAGATCCCAGTGAGCTAGCCAGCGGTCACTGCAAACAGCCTCCCTCCCGCTCATCGCCCTTGGCTCTCCAGTGCTTCAGGACAGGGGCGGTCTTCACATTGGGCCATGCTGGGGCCTCAGCACTGCTTCCCGGCTGGTGCCGTTCCCCGTGACACTGGCTGCCCCTTCCCACAGCAGCTAAGGCGGGTCACGGCAGCCAGGCAATGCCCATGTTTTCAGTCATTCAGAACCAACTGGGACTCAAGTCGACATTTCCCATACTTGGCCTGCCCGAGGGAGAAGTGTTTGGCTTTTTAAATGAAAGTTTGAGCAGCACTGGGCCAGGCTTCTGGAAGTCTGCGCTGTATGTGTGTGGGGGGGACTTTCCCTTGCAGAACCCTTCGATACAGGAATTGATAAATAATTAGCAAGCGTTCATGCAGTTAAAGACTAATTGTGACGTGTCCACACATGCAATCTTACCAGACTCCTGGGCACGGACCTGTGCTTTCTTAGTGCCCTCCCATTGGGCATGGGGTGGGTTTATAGTGGAATAAAGTGATTCAGGTTTCATCCACCTGGAGGTTGGAGGTTTTGGGGACTGTGATTTTGGTTTGGCCCATGGGGGTCATAAGGCCTATCTGTGGAGCTGAGGCCCAGATCCAGGTTTGTGCAGGGAGGTTCTGATCCAGGGCTTTGCTGTGGCTCTAATTCTAGATTCAGAATCTCCGGCCTCAGTGCTAAGAGAGGCTGGAATAGTTACCAAAGGATTAACTCCCTTTAATAAATGTTTATGTTCAAAGAATTTACGAGGGTGCTCACAGACAGATAATTAGGGACATTTCGATGCATGCCAGCAGTGCGAGCACAGTAATTAACTTTGTTGCCAATTCATTTTTAATCATTTCAGTGCTCTGGAGATGTCTAAGTGTCCTTTGAGCCCATAACTTCTCTTTGGTGGGGCCCACGTCCTTCATGCCATGCACACATGCTCCTAATTCCTCTCCTTCTAAACAGCTGGTCACTGCGAAATTAAACCGAACCTGGCACAACGGAGCAGCAGCGAGAGGAACCTGGCAGGCAGAACCAGCCTGGAAATGGGGTGGCTACAGGCAGCTGTGATTGCATTACATCACACTGCACAAGCCGTACTGACAGCGTTCCAAGGACAGGCATTGCTAACACCCCCCATCGGGGAAATCACAGGCCTGCAAACAAACGGCTAATCTGCATATTTTGAGCGGCCGTCACAGCAGCCATGGGGTGACACGTGGGTGTAGGGCTGCAAACCCAGCAGGGCTTTCAGGAGGGAAGGTTTAGGCCCTGAGTTGGCCACAGGGGTGCGCAGGGAGGGACACACATTGAAAGACCTGATTCACATCAGAATCGAGTCAAGAAGAAAGAGTCAAGTACCAAGAGTAGAGGAACCCTCCTACCTGCCACACGCTGGGGACGTCCCTCACCAAAGACGCCCTGGAAGACGGGGACAAGTCAGGCTTCATCTGAAGGCCAAGCAGGGCAGCAGAAGGGGGCAGCCAGGGCTGGGACATGTTCCCTTGGCTCAGCACCATCCTCTTATTCAGTTTCATTCCCTGTTGCCGTCAGCAGCTCTCTCAAGCCTTCATCTCCAGCCTTCTCAGGGACAGCGCCGGCGAGCCAGGCTGGGGAGATGAGCCTGGCTGGTGCAGGCCCTGCTTTGGGGAGTACCAGGTTACACAAGAACCTACGGTTTTGTTGCTGATGGACTCCGAGCGATGCATAGACAGTCACGTGGCTGAGCAGCCCCTTGGAAAGGGCAGCGTTTGTCTTCTGAAGCTCCCCGGGAACGTTTCCTTGCCTGCCAATCTGACTCCCCCAGAACTGCTCCATTGTTGCCAGTGGGGAAGGTTTTGGTCTCCCAAAGTCACGAATGAAATCGCTGTCCAGCTGTTGCGCTGATCTGTACGCTGCTCCCTGGGGAGCTCCTGGCCCTGCGGCCTTCAGAGCACTGCTGCTGCTCAGTGCCACAGCGGGACGATCTGCCGTCCCCATGCTGTGCCAGCACCGAATCAGAGGCCCCTCCTGCTGGGAGCCTCTGCACAGATACAGCTGGGACTTGCTGAGAGCTGCCCTGTTCCATCAATCCCACCAAGCCCCCAAGCAAACCAGGGGCCTGCATCTCAGCTCCAGCAGCTCCCACATCCTGCTCACTGCTAATACAGCCTGACTTGATATTCTACTCCTGGGGGTATTCTGCGCCACTGCGCATGCCCAGAATTCATGTCTTCTGCAGAAAATACATTCTGCCAGAGAGGCGATGCAGTTACGCCTTTTGTCTACCAGGGGCTTCTGCAGCACCCGGACAGAGGGCAGCCGGCTCAGCCAGCCATGGCAACGAGCAGCCAATAGGGAGGAAGAGAGGGAGTTCTTCCCAGTGCCCTGCCAGGTGGGGAGGCACAGGATGAGGGGGATGGACAGAGGGGGGCACAGGGGGTTGCTGGGGGAGGGTCACCGATGGGTTCAGAAGGGCTAGTGGGGAGGACAGATTTGGGCAGGGGCTGAATGGGAGTGGGGTGCAGGGCCACATGGGGCCAGGGCAGATGTGCCTGAATGAATGGGTGAGGCTAGGGGTCAGTCAGGGTCTGCATGGGGGAAGTTCCCCAACAATACCTCCCCCCCCCCCCCCAAAAAAAAAAAAAAACCCACAACGGTTCCACACCTCTCCCACCCATACCCAACATCCCTCCAGGTTCACTCCCAGGCTCCTTCCCAGCAATTACTTCCCTCTCCATCAGCTCCTCCATTACCCCTGGCCCCCCCAGCCTTTGCGCTGCTTCTGAGGGGTGCAGGAAATAGGTTTCTGTAGTGCAGTTTAAATGAATTATTACGCAAAGTTCTGTATTAATATGCCTAGTAAGGAATTTATTTGTCAAAAAAACATTTCCTGAATCTTTTTTGTTCTCTGTTGAAATAAATGACCAAAATAATTGAAACTGGTGTGAGTATATTGTGTTATTTTGATAAATAAACTATGCAAAATTTTAAAATATTGTACGTAGAATTTGGAATTTTTTGCACAGAATTCCCCCAGGAGTAAGATTCCCCTTGTGGGGACTCAGGCTTGTCTCATGCCCCAGCGTGTGCCTGGCACAGCCTCCTGGACCCCGCACCACACACCCTCCCAGTGCACTACTTCTGGTCAGCCCCTGCCCCCTCTCGCCTTCCCTAGACCTGGCCTCCCCTCGCTGATGCCCCCACCACCGGGGTCTCTCTTTTCGGACTTCCTGTCCCAGCCTTCGCCAACCTGACCTCTCCTCACTGAGCCTCCGCTACCCACCCTGACCCCAGCTCTGGCCTCGAGTAAGTCACACATTTAAATCCAGAGAGTGACTTCAGGTAGCAGGCGGGATCGGAGGCAGGGTACTGAAGGGGAGTGATGAACAGAGGGGCCCCACCTATGGCGCTCTCCGTGTTGTACTTTCCCCTGCCCCCACCCTGCCTTAGGTGCCTTTGCTGCGTTGAGCCTCATGGAGGCTAGGAGCTCCTTGGGACAGAGCCTTGCCATGCACCTCGCACGGCCCCTCGCACACATCTGCCTCCGTTGGAGCAGCACGGAGCACTGTTAGAGCAGAGACGCTTCACCCCTGTGGGGAAAGGAGACCCGCTGATGCCAGACCCGTGGGCGCGGGCAGAGAGCCGCAATTCCGCCCCTTGAGTGGCCCGGCCCACGCGCCCGCATTGCGGCTCCCCCAGGCAGCTCCCCAGTCCCTCGTTGCTCTGGGTTTGCTCAGAGACCAGGGGAGCTCTCGGGAGGGTAAATCGCTGCTGGGCTGTTGCCAAGAAGCTTCTTCTGAAGCGGCTGCAAGGCTGCGGCCTTGTGCTCCTGACCAGTGCCACGGTAGGTGCTGACGGGGGACAGCCAAGCAGCCCTTGCCAGGCCCCCCAGGCTAAGCCGTCCCAGGGCTCCCAGGCAGGTGTGCCGGGGTGAGCTACGCTCTGCTGGAAACGTTCACCAGACACATGGACAACAGGGAGCTGGCTGCAGCAGCGGGCAGGTCTGGGTCCAACCTCCTGGGGGGAGGAAAGCACTGGGCCAGTTCATTATTAGGGTGGCACGGATAGGGAGCAAATGACCCCCAACTTGAGCAGCCAGGGGAATTGGGGGGAGGGGGCCAGAAGGCTACAGCATGGCAGAGAATAGCAGAAACCTCTGGATTTGGGAAGCACCAACACGAAGCCTCAAATTGCCAGCGTGCTCCTGGCACCTGGCTGCTGGGGTGGCCGGGGACGGCTGCTGCAGAGCAGGCTGGGTGGGTGGGATGGAGCAGCGCCGGGCTTTCTGCCCTCGTTTCGTAGGTCAGCTGAGCGGGCGCCCGTATGTTCCCGGCTGCCTTGCCAGCCCAGCGATGGGCTAGCTCCTGAGGCGGTGATGAGCCACACCACTCCCCGCCCCCCCTCAGGAGACGCCACCAGACGGCTAGACACGGAGAGCTACACCCCAGGCTCCCCAGCATGGCCGTCGCTCTTGGTCACAGGCTCAGCGCTGGCCTCCTGGCCCCAGGCAGCGCTCCCTGGGCATGGGGGGGGCAGCAATCGGGACCCGGGCACTGTTGCTGCCGGCACCTGGGGTGCGTCTCTAGGGCTGGCTGGCACCATAACCGCCCGGGGTCTGGTTTCTCTTAGCAGTGTTTCCCAGTGGTGGGCCCAAGCCCTGGCATAAGGAAACGTCCTATCCCTGCGTGGCTTCCCCCATCGTCACGGCTTCCCAGCAAGGAGGAAAACAATTCCCGGCTGGCAGTCGACGCTCATGGAAGAGCTGTTCTTGACGATACACAGAGCGCCGCAGCCAAGAGCTGGCGCCTGGGGCAGAGGAGAGAATTCAAACCCAGCCCAGATGGGCAGGCAGAGCGCTGGTCTGAGTAACGGTTTCAAAGCGAGCTGCCAGGCGTGGCTTGTCGTGGGACATCCACTCTCTGCGCTGTGCGAAGGGCTGGCCCTGGCAGACTTCCTTCGTTAACCAAACAGCCCAATGACAATAGCGAGGGGCGTTCCCATCCCCAGAGGGCTCTGCTTGGCTGGGAGGCCACGTGCTCCTCATTAGGCTACTGCCAGATTTGAAGCACTAAAACCAGGAATCAATTTGAGCTCACAAGGTCAGTGTTGGAATGAATTTCCCTGAGCCCTCCAGATGTCAGAGCTGCCAGCCAAAGGATGGGCAGCTCCCAAGGGCAGCCAGCAGGTCTGTGCATGGCTATGGGACCCCTATGGCCAGGATGCCCTTGGGCTCACTGTTTGCCAGAGCAGCCCTTGGCTTAGCATGCTGCTGCTGTGTATGCTCCCAGCAGCTAAGGCTGGGCGAGCACTGGAGTGAGACTTAACCCCTGGAGTACGACAGACAGACGCCGACTTTAGCTTCTGGAAGGCACGGCCCCATCTGCAGGTGTGAGAAGAGGAGCCACCAGCCTCAGCAATTGGAGTGTGCAGTCGACACGTCTCTCTGCCCCCTTTTGATCTGCCGAGAGGCCCAGTAAACTCTACAGCAATTTGTCCCCTTTCTGCTCCGCAGGCTCTGTACAATCCCCCTCTCCTAAACCCTGGTCTACCGGCCTACGACCTGCCCTCACCCAAAGAGCCGTTCCCACCTTCGCTGCTGAGCGGCACCTGCACCTGGCTGGGGAAGTCTGGCCAAGACATTCCCAGGCGTGAATATGCTATAAACAAAACCACCGAAGTGCTTCCCGGGCATGCGCCACCCCCGCTCTCTCGAACGCTGGAGCGGGCGAGCTTCATTCCCAACCAGACTTGGCAGAAGCCAACAGGAGCTGCACCAACGCGGGCTCCCAGGGGGGCTGAAAAACTCTTTACTAGTCGCACAAACACTCTCACCAGACAAAGGGTCATGGACACTTTACAAGTAGACGTCCCTTTTCCAGTTCACAAAGGTCATCCGCCAGGGAGCAGGGACAACGCCACAGGATCGACGGGACCAATCGTGTGGTGCAAACAATAGCAAATACTCCTGCTCACTAGGCTGCAAACAATCCATTGGCTCAAAGGGGCCCACGCAAAATATTTACGGCAGAGCAAACGAAAGAGGAAAACTCACGACCAGTCTGTGGGTTGTTTGGGACCAGGGTGAAATGAGCGGAACAAAAAACTTTTCACTACAGATCTGACCCGCTCTTTCCCTGAGGCCTGGTCCACACTATGAGTTGAGGTCGAATTTAGCAGTGTTATCTCGATTTAACCCTGCATCCGTCCACATGACGAAGTTCTTTTTTTCGACTTAACGGGCTCTTAAAATAGATTTCTTTACTCCACCCTCGACGAGGGGATTAGAGCTGAAATCGGCCTTGCCGGGTTGAATTTGGGGTAGTGTGGATGCAATTCGACCGTATTGGCCTCCGGGAGCTATCCCAGAGTGCTCAGTTGTGACCGCTCTGGACAGCGCTCTCAACTCAGATGCACTGACCAGGTAGACAGGAAAAGGCCCGCGAACTTTTGAATCTCATTTCCTGTTTGGCCAGCATGGCGAGCTCACCTGCACAGGTCACCATGCAGAGCCCATCATCACAGGAGACCATGCAGTCCCAGAATCGCCGAAGAGCTCCAGCATGGACCCAATGGGGGGTACGGGACCTGATCGCTGTATGGGAGACAAATCCGTGCTGGCAGAACTCCGTTTGAAAAGACGAAATACCAAAATATTTGAAAAAAATCTCCAATGGCATGAAGGACAGAGGCTATAACAGGGACCCGCAGCAGTGCCGCTTGAAACTTAAGGAGCTCAGGCAAGCCTATCAAAAAACCAGAGAGGCAAACGGCCGCTCTGGTTCAGAGCCCCAGACATGCCGCTTCTATGATGAGCTGCATGCCATTCTAGGGGGTGCAGACACCACTACCCCAACCCCGTGCTTTGACTCCGTCCAAGGAGTGGGAGGCAACACGGAAGCGGGCTTTGGGGGCGAGGAAGAGGATGATGATGAAGAGGTTGTAGATAGCTCACAGCAAGGAAGTGGAGAAACCGGTTTTCCCAACAGCCAGGATCTGTTTATCACCCTGGACCTGGACCCAGTACCCCCCGAACCCACCCAAGGCGGGCTCCCGGACCCTGAAGGTGGAGAAGGGACCTCTGGTGAGTGTACCTTTGTAACTATTACACATAGTTTAAAAGCAAGCATGTTTAATGATTAATTTGCCCTGGCAAAGTCTGTTAACGTGTCTGGGGATGGAGCGGAAATCCTCCAGGGACATCTCCATAAAGCTCTCCTGGATGTACTCCCAAAGCCTTTGCAAAAGGTTTCTGGGGAAAGCAGCCTTATTCCGTCCTCCATGGTAGGACACTTTACCACGCCAGGCCAGTAGCACGTAGTCGGGAATCATTGCAGAACAAAGCATTGCAGTGTATGGTCCCGGTGTTTGCTGGCATTCAAGCAACACCCGTTCTTTATCTCTCTGTGTTACCCACAGGAGAGTGATCTCATTCATGGTCACCTGGTTGAAATAGGGTGCTTTTCTTAAGGGGACATGCAGAGGTGGCCATTCCTGTGGTTGAACAGAAATCTTCCCCGCTGTTAGCCACGCGGTGGGGGGAGGGGTGAAGCCATCATCCCAGAGAATTGGGCGTGTGTGTTCAGGGGTTAATTGGGTTTCTGCTGCACGTGAACCTGGAAACCGCAGCCCTTCCTTTTAAATTGCCAGCCCATTTTTAATGGGCAGCCCAACGGCTACTTCATATGGGAAATGAGGGCACTGCTGTTTGAAACCATTCCCACATGTTAGGAAGGTTAAAGGAGCCAAACGACTGTGGCTTACCATGGCTGCCTGCAAGCCGAATTCTGCTGCCCGGCCTTGCGTGAGTGATCTCTCACACCAAACCGGCAGATCCTCAATAACAGGCAAAATGCGACCTTGTAATGACAGCACATGTGCTATGTAGTGTTAACAGCAAGGTCTACCATGAAAGAGTCTACCCCTTGTTCTATAAAATGTGTCTTTTTAATTACCACGCTCTCTTTTTTCCCCCTCCACCAGCTGCATGTGTTTCTCCTTCCCAGAGGCTAGTGAAGATTAGCAGACGAAAAACGCACTCGTGATGAAATGTTCTCTGACCTCATGCTGTCTTCCCACACTGACAGAGCACAGCAAAATACGTGGAGGCAGACAATCTCAGAGTGCAGGAAAACACAATATGACCGCGAGGAGAGGTGGCAGGCTGAGGATAGTAGGTGGCGGCAGCTTGCTGAAAGAAGGCAGGAGCCAATGCTCAGGCTGCTGGAGGATCAAACTCACATGCTCCAGCGTATGCTTGAGCTGCAGGAAAGGCAGCAGGAGTACAGACCGCCGCTACAGCCCCTGTGTAACCAACCGCCCTCCTCCCCAAGTTCCATAGCCGACACCCAAGAACGCGGTGGGGGGGCCTCCGGCCACCCAGCCACTCCACCCCAGAGGATTGCCCAAGCAACAGAAGGCTGGCATTCAATAAGTTTTAAAGTGCTGTGTGGCCTTGTCCCTCCCTCTTCCCCCACCTCTACCAGGCTACCTTGGCAGTTATCCCCCTATTTGTGTGATGAATAAATGAAGAATGCACGAATGTGAAGCAACAATGACTTTACTGCCTCTGGAAGTGGTGATCGAAGGGGGGAGGGGAGGGTGTTTAGCTTACAGGAACAAAGAGTGAAACTGGGGGGGAGGGGTATTCCATCAAGGAGAAACCATAGCCTGGCCAGTCATGAAACTGGTCTTCAAAGCTTCTCTGATGTGCACCGCGCCCTCCTGTACTCTTCTAACCGCCCTGGTGTCTGGCTGCATGTGATCAGCGGCCAAGCGATTTACCTCAACCTCCCACCCTGCCATAAACGTCTCCCCCTTACTGTCACAGATATTGTGGAGCACACAGCAAGCTGTAATAACAATGGGAATATTGGTTTCGCTGAGGTCTAACCGAGTCAGTAAACTGCGCCAGAGTGCTTTTAAACGCCTAAATGCACATTCTACCACCATTCTGCACTTGCTCAGCGTATAGTTGAACAGCTCCTGACTATTGTCCAGGCTGCCTGTGTATGGCTTCATGAGCTCTGGTGTCACAGAGTCCCCGGGCGATGCTTTGGAACTGCTCCCCATGAAGCCAGTCAGGACTCTGGGGAAGTCTCCTTTCCGTGAGCAGCCTGTCTGCAGGACACACAGCTCACACAGCTTCCACCTTCCTGGGTCTGACCTCGGAGCATTCAGCCTCTTCTGCCCCTCCGTACGCTTCCCACAGCGAGTCTGCCCAGGCAGGGTCTTGGGGAAGCCAGAGGGTCCTGCACCCCAACTTCGCAGTCAGACGTGACTCTCAGCCAGCCAGTAAAACAGAAGGTTTATTAGATGACAGGAACATGGTCTAAACCAGAGCTTCTAGGTGCAGAGAACAGGACCCCTCAGCTGGTTCCATTTTGGGGGGCAGTGAGCCAGACAACCACGTCTGCCCTTCACTCCATGTCCCAGCCAGCCCCAAACTGAAACTCCCTCCAGCCCCTCCTCCTCTGAGCTTTCCCCTTTCCCGGGCCAGGAGGTCACCTGATTCCTTTGTTCTCCAACCCTTTAGCTCTCACCTTGCAGGGGGGAAGGGCCCAGGCCATCAGTTGCCAGGAAACAGGGTGGTGGCTTTTCTCTGTGTCCAGACCCCTGCACACACCTGCCCTCTAGGGCTCTGCAAGGATCATACACCCTTATCCCCCCACCTAGATACTTAAGAACTGCATAGGGGAAACTGAGGCACCCCCACACTATTCAGAGGAAACATTAAGAACAGTCCCACTTCGTCACTCATGGCATTAAGGGGTAGAGGCTGGGTCCCCAAGGATAACTATAGGCATTTCAACATCCCCAACGGTTATTTTTTGGTCTGGTAAGTAAGTCCCTTGCTGCAGCTGTTGAAACAGACCAGAGCTCCTGAAGATGCGAGCATCATGTACCTTTCCTGGCCATCCCACATTGATGTTGGTGAAACGTCCCTTGCGATCCACCAGAGCTTGCAGCACTATTGAAAAGTACCCCTTGCGGTTTATGTACTCGCCGGCTTGGTGCTCCGGTGCCAAGATAGGGATATGGGTTCCGTCTATCACCCCATCACAGTTAGGGAATCCCATTGCAGCAAAGCCATCCACTATGACCTGCACGTTTCCCCGAGTCACTACCCTTGATATCAGCAGCTCAGTGATTGCGTGGGCTACTTGCATCACAGCAGCCCCCACAGTAGATTTGCCCACTCCAAATTGATTCCGACGGATCGGCGTTGCAAGCTTCCACAGGGCTATCGCCACTCGCTTCTCAACTGTGAGGGCTGCTCTCATCTTGGTATTCTTGCGCTTCAGGGCAGGGGAAAGCAAGTCACAAAGTTCCATGAAAGCGCCCTTACACATGTGAAAGTTTCGCAACCACTGGGAATCGTCCCAGACCTGCAACGCTATGCAGTCCCACCACTCTGTGCTTGTTTCCCAGGCCCAGAATTGACGTTCCACGCCATGAACCTGCCCAACTGACACCATGATGTGCACATTGCAGGGGCCCATCCCTTGTGAGAAGTCTGTGTCCATGTCCTCATCACTCTCGTCACCGCGCTGACGTCACCTCCTCCTCGCCCGGTTTCGCTTTTCTTGCAGGTTATGGTTCTGCGTATCCTGCTGGATAACACGCGTGGTGTTTATAGGCTCATAATTGCTGCGGTGATCTGAGCGGGCTCCATGTTCCCAGTGCTATGGCATCTGCGCTGAAAAAAGGCACGAAACGATTGTCTGCTGTTGCTCTGACGGAGGGAGGGGTGACTGACAACTTGGCTTACAGGGAATTAAAATCAACAAAGGGGGTGGCTTTGCGTCAGAGAAACAGAATGGCCCCCTCAAGGATAGAACTCAGAACCCTGGGTTTAGCAGGCCGTTGATTTCACAGAGGGAGGGAGGAGAAAATGAATACAAAACAAATCTGATCTATTTCTTGTTTTGATCCACTTCATCTTTACACATCTTGCTGGCAGCAGACGGTGCAGTACGACCGCCGGCCATCGTCGTCTCCTGGCTGCTCGGCAGCAGACGGTGCAGTACGACCGCCGGCCATCGTCATCTCCTGGGTGCTCGGCAGCAGACGGTGCGGTAGGACCGCCGGCCATCGTCATCTCCTGGGTGCTCGGCAGCAGACGGTGCGGTACGACCTCCGGCCATCGTCGTCTCCTGGCTGCTCGGCAGCAGACGGTGCAGTACGACCGCCGGCCATCGTCATCTCCTGGCTGCTCGGCAGCAGACGGTGCAGTACGACCGCCGGCCATCGTCGTCTCCTGGGTGCTCGGCAGCAGACGGTGCGGTACGACCGCCGGCCATCGTCGTCTCCTGGGTGCTCGGCAGCAGACGGTGCAGTACGACCGCCGGCCATCGTCATCTCCTGGGTGCTCGGCAGCAGACGGTGCAGTACGACCGCCGGCCATCGTCGTCTCCTGGGTGCTCGGCAGCAGACGGTGCGGTACGACCGCCGGCCATCGTCGTCTCCTGGGTGCTCGGCAGCAGACGGTGCAGTACGACCGCCGGCCATCGTCATCTCCTGGGTGCTCGGCAGCAGACGGTGCAGTACGACCGCCGGCCATCGTCGTCTCCTGGGTGCTCGGCAGCAGACGGTGCGGTACGACCGCCGGCCATCGTCATCTCCTGGGTGCTCGGCAGCAGACAGTGCAGTACGACCGCCGGCCATCGTCATCTCCTGGGTGCTCGGCAGCAGACGGTGCAGTACGACCGCCGGCCATCGTCGTCTCCTGGGTGCTCGGCAGCAGACGGTGCGGTAGGACTGCCGGCAGGACTGAATCGCCATGAGACGAAACTTAAAAGGGAAAGGACCTGGCTGAGTCACTCCCATGTCTGCCCAGGCGCCCCTGACCGACCTCACTGAGGTCGGCTAAATGAGCACCCTGGAGTACGGCGACGATGGCTACCAGTCATACTGCACCGTCTGCTGCCAAAAGGCAATGAGCTGCTGCTGTGTAGCAATGCAGTACCGCGTCTGCCAGCACCCAGGAGACGTACGGTGATGGTGAGCTGAGTGGGCTCCACGCTTGCTGTGGTATGGCGTCTGCAAGGGTAACCCAGGAAAAAAGGCGTGAAACGATTGTCTGCCCTTGCTTTCACAGAGGGAGGAAGGGAACGGGGGGGCCTGACTAAATGTACCCAGAACCACCCGCGACAATGTTTTTGCCCCATCAGGCATTGGGATTTCTACCCAGAATTCCAATGGGCGGCGGAGACTGCAGGAACTGCGGGATAGCTACCCACAGTGCAACGCTCCAGAAGTCGACGGTTGCCTCGCTCCTGTGGACACACTCTGCCGAGTTAGTGCCAACTAAATCACTTAGAGCATTTGTGTGGGGACACACACACAACTGACTGTATAAAAACGCTTTCTACAAAACCGACTTCTATAAATTCAACCTAATTTCGTAGTGTAGATATAGGAGACACCAGATTACAACAGTCCCAGCCACCCATCGCCTGTCATACAAAACCGTGGAAATCAAGAAGAGAAGAAAAGACTCATGAAATCTCCTTCCTCCCCAGCTCCTGCTCCATCCTGCCAGCGCACACTGGTCCTTACAGCACATATTCCCCAGGTATAAGAGACCGGGCACAACACGGGCCTCAGGACACGATGGGAATCCCTTGAGTGCTGGGCAAGGCCCACAGGCACTTTGCCCAACCAGAGCCCCATGGCGTGCAGTAGGGCTCAGCGACAGAACTCATGGGATGCGGAGACGTGGCAGCCAACAAGGAGGGTCTCCACTTCCCAGTGGTTTGGGTGCTGGGGATAGGAGAGCAGCAGCTGTTTGCCTTGTTGTCATTGGGCCAACATCTGCGAGATTCCCTTTGTCCTCAGCCCCACCAGGATCTGAAAGATCTGGGCACCAATTCCCCAGGGTAGTCTGCTCAGTTACAGGGAAAGCAGGATGATGAGGCCACGTGTTGGGGGGCAGGCTGGAACTCCCCCCTTGCTTGCCCCCACCCCATCTCGAAGGGCCAACTGCCCCCCCCCATTTCTGAGCAATTTTTTGTAGGTGAAACAAACATGGAAAATTAGAATAATTAAAAACCACATAATCAGCTACAGCTGCTGTAACTATTCCCTAATTAAAAGCTCATTTAAGAGATAAGTTATCCACTCAGTGTAATGCTCCAGCACATGCAAATGCACATGGTAGTGGTTGGCAGGGGGGTGTACAGAGGAAAGTCCCCAGACAAGTCTGTCACCAAGAACACAGAGCTTTCGATGTTAAACGTGCCTTGCCCAGACAGCAATGGGAGGGGAGTGCCTTGCCCACCCCAAAGGGCAGCTGCAGCTCCGATCTTCCTAACAGCGGCCAAAAGTCCTGTGGCACCGTACAGACTAACAGATGTATTGGAGCGTGAGCTTTCGTGGGTGAACACCCACTTTGTCGGATGCATGCATGTGTTCACCTAGGAAAGCTCGTGCTCCAATGTGTCTGTCAGTCTATCCGGTGCCACAGGACCCTTTGCCGCTTTTACAGATCCGGACTAACACGGCGACCCCTCTGATACTATCTTCCTCACGTGGCCGTCACGACAGAATCCCCTGCCCCACGCGTACAGGAGCATCCTGCAGTTTGCTGAGGCCTGTCCACGTGGCCACTAGCACAGCAGAGGCAGACCCCAGACACATCTGCACCCGCCATGGGTACTGGTCTGAGGGAGGACGGGTATTCGCCCATCAGCCAGTGAGCGTCCAAGGAGGAGTCCTTGTGAGGGAGAGGCTGCTGGCTCAGGGGCACCATGGATACAGGGCTTGAGGGCCCGCTGGTCTATTCTGGTGCGGCAACTCCTGAAGTCAGAACAGACACGGTTGAATAAAATCTCTAGACGGAATCTGCTGGCAGGAACAGGATGACGACGATGTTCTGCAGCTCTGGGTAGTGCCAACTGGTTATAGTTCAAAAGGTGACCACGTACCAATGGCACCTTCTGACCCAACAGCCCGGCTCCCTGCCTGGATTCAGAGCCACATCTGCTGGCACACGCGGGAAACCCAAGCGCTTTGCCCGACAGAGCCAACGCAGTCACCCGGCTTCTACTCTGACTCGCACACCATCCACAGAACATTGCAGCAAGTCCCAATCGTGCAGGCCTCGTTACTGGGAATGCTGAAGCCAGAAAGCACACAGCTCGCCTTTCAGAAGCAGGGTGCGCATGCAGCCTAGGCTGCTAGGAAACCCATCTCCTAACACACATCAGCTGGAGCATCTTGCATGTGCAGGAGTCACAGAGAGGCTGACTTTGAACCCCATAACGCCAGAATTAGAGTCTCTGCTCCAAGTATAAGTGCAAATTAAATGGCACTATCTTCCGTGTGTTCTGGGAAGTCCTGAAGGTTATTGGCCTGCTACACTTGCGGCAGGGAAATAGATATTTTGACCAGGATTGGTAATGAATCAATATTCCCCAGTCACTGGCTATTTGGTTTCTGCTGTCTTAACACTGATCTTTCAAAAATACCGCTCTGGTATTGGATTTCTGGCTAATGAGGTGGATTAAAGAGGCTGATGGGAATTGGGAAGGGCGTGGGTGCAGCAGATACGGAGTCATTAGATAGTCAGCTCTGGTGCATGTTAATACAGCGTGGAGATTTGGAGCCACAGGAGAAGGGTGAGATCTGGATCAGGGTCAAGTCAAACTTACATCCATTCACTGAAAAAGACACAGAGAAAAGGCTGCCTTTTGTGAAACAGGCCACAACGTGGAACTAGCTGGTTTGGAGAAGCAAGATTTCTGGTGCCCTCTGGGAGGGAAATATCAGGAGTCTAATCCACCACACAGATTTTGATACCTCCATCTCAGACTGCACTAGGGGGAGGCAGAAGGTGGATGGAAATGAAAAAACAACTGACCCTTCAGGAGTCTCGTGGAAGGTCCCATGTCTGGTTCTTGTTTTCATTAGAGCCATCTGCTCCTCCTTATCAAACCCCATTCTGGGTCACTTACACCAGAGGGCCTGAAACCCAAAACAAATGCTTAGGCACCACTGTGGCGACTGTCATGGAAATGCCTTTAGGAAGACAAACCTATTAAGTAACCTATAAAACACGCTGGGTGTGTGGATGAGAACCTGACATCATCTACTTTGCTATGAACAGTGTCGTGCTAAATAGAGAGTAGCCCAGGGAAGGGAAATCAGACGCTCCTGTTAACCCTTCTCATAATAAAAGAACAAGGGAGTCAATTAAATTGAAAGGCAACCAAAGAATAGATTGAAAATGTGTTTGTTTCTAACATGGCACAATTAGTCTATGGAACTCATTGCCCGAAGATATCAAGAGGCCAAGATCTTATCAGGATTCAAAGAAACGGATTAGAGTTTTATATGGACAGCAAGAACATCCACAATTATACCACATAAGATGAAAAGAGATAAGGGATTTAAAGCTTCATTTTTCAGGGCACAAACAAACCCATTCAGTGCCCAGGGTCATGGTGAAATTTCCCCTATGGACACAAGGTTCCTGTGGCTGGTGCTGGCCACTGCTGGGCTAGATGGATGCAGATCGCGGGGTCCTTCCATTCTGTTGCAATGACTTGGCCAAAAGGACTCAACTTCTGGCCAAGACCTGAACAGTCCAGCTTCTGCCAGCAGGGATGACGTCCAGCTCAGCCAGCATGGCCAGAAAGGGGCGGACCCCAGCCAAGACCTGCTCAGTGCAGCTCCTAATGATGGAGCAAGGGGGGAGACTCCCAGCTGAGACCTAGCCAGTGCAGCTCATGCAGCAGGAGGCAAGGCTTGGCTACCGACCAAGCCCCGGAGGAGCCAGCTGGGGTCTCAACTGCGGTTAGATGCATGAGACACACCTGGCCTGGCTGCGCCGGATGGGAACCCTGCTGGCTGGTGAAGCCTGCTCTAGCCCCCTTCTGACAGTCATGATGTGTGTGGTCCCCACAGTCTAGATTGTAGCAGAGGCTTCTCTAGACCCTCCCTCCCCCCGCACACACCATGTAGCACCCTAGCCTAGGTGCTCCGAGTCACACTCACGAGGCTGTGCAAAGAGGGGCTTTATTTCTCAGGGACGAGGCAGCAGGCTAGCAGCTGGTGTATTCCAAGGGTCTGGGAGGAGCGGCCTCCTCCATCCCCAGCCCCTTTGTGCTGGATCAGCACAGCCCGCCGGGGCTCCCAGGTGAGGAGAGCTGCAATATCCAAGGTAATAAAGGACGCTGGGCTGGTTAATTACATTAGCACTGCGCTTCTCTGGAATCCAGCTGTCAATATGAAATGTCCTATTAGCTTCCCTGGGTCTACTGGCAGAGGGAGGGGAGCTAATCATGTCGCTGAGGTTACAGAGCTCACCGAACGGGTCTACTTAATTGCTTCACCTTGAGAGAGTAAAATCAATCCAGCATTTTATAGTTTAGCGAGCTGTGCTCTTACGTTTTGGCACATATGTAAGATACAAAAAGAATCTAATAAAACCCGGGAAGTGTCATTTAATTGTTTTATCTGACGAGATCTCTGCATTGATCCGAGCACAAACCCAGGCCTCTGGGCAGCAGTTCAGCCGCTCTCCCTGCACGGTTAAGTCACATTCCTCAGGCAGGCACAGAGCTGGCACTGCCCGGCTCAGCAAGTGCCCATCACCATCCTCAGAGATGGTGGTGCTAAATTATTAACACGAGTCTGTTCCCTCTGTGACAGGCTGGATCACAGAAACCCCCTTGGGGCTGCCAACTGATGCACTGAGACCACCTTTGAGCCCGTTTTCTTTGTTAGCTTGGGACTTTAGAACTCTACCTTGTTTGAGCCAGACACGCTCGCCTGCTGCAAACACTGACCCAGGTCTGAACCACGTTTCACAAACTGCAGGTTTAACTGAAAACAGCTTAAGAAGTGTTCCTGCCTCCAGCACTTAGATGCCCAGCTTTCAATGGGGTTCAAACCCTAAATAAATCTGTTTTACCCTGTATAAAGCTTATACAGGATAAATTCAAATTGTCTGCCCTCTATAACACTGATAGAGAGATATGCCCAGCTGTTTCTCCCCCCAGGTATTAATGCATACTTTGGATTAAATAATAAGTAAAAAGTTATTTTATTAAATACAAAAAGTAGATTTTAAGTGGTTCCAAGTAATAACAGACAGAACAAAGTGAATTACCAAGTAAAATAAAATAAAACTCTCAAGCCACTGACAGATTCCCTCATTACTCGGATACAGAAGCAGACACATGCAGACAGTGGCTCCCAGCCTGAGAGGAACATGGATCTGCAGGTGGATTTAGGAACACAGGCCATAAGGCTGGAAAGGACCTGCTGGGCGATTGAGTCCAGTCCCTGGCTATTTCAGACAATCCCGTCATATAATCCCTTTAATAAATTTACCAAGCTCCAGCTTCAAACTATGTAGGGTATTTGCTCCCCACTATTCCTATTGGGCAGTTGGTCCAGAACTTCACTCCTCTGAGGTCAGAAACCTTCTTAGCATCTCCAGCCTAAACATATTCCTGTGTTCTTGTGCCAACACTGTCTTCTAGCTTCAACAGCTCTTCTCGCTCCCTGGTGCATTTATCGAGAGCAAGCAGATCCCCTCTCAGCCTGCGTAGGGCAAACAAGCCAAGATCTTTTACTCGCCATTCCTAAAACAGGCTCTTCCTTCCCCGATCCTCTTAGCAACTGTCCGCAGCACCTGCTCCAGTCTGAATTAATCTGTCTTGAATGTGAGTGACCAGAACTGTGCACACGATTCCAGAAGAGGTCTCACCAGTGCCTGATACAATGGCATTAATACCTGCCTATGGCTACTGGAAATAGCTCGCTTGATACATCCTTGGATCACACTTGTTTTTGACTTGAGACAGGCCCCGTTTTCTTACCATCCCGTCCCTCATGTTGCGGGGCATCACTCATTTCCTGCAGTGTTAGAGCTGGGCAGGAAACGGTTTCCCCACCTGGTGAAAATGTTATTTCAAAACTAGCCTGTTCTTCACCAGGATGGAACAGAGACCTTTTGAACTTTGCACTAAGAGAGATCAAGATCCCAGAATAGCCAACAGCCATTGTGTGAGCGTCTCCCATTTTGACCAGAAATTCCATCCTGGGCCTCAAATCGTTCTCTACAAAATCATCATCAAAACTGGTACGTTCCCCACACTAAGTGCCACTTTCAACAAGTCTGCATTTTCTAATGAAAAACAATGTCAAGAAACTCCTGAGCAGCTGCACACAGTATATCACCCCTGGGGCCGATCTTCCAGACTCGGAATGGGAGGGTGTGGCAGTGCTCATCCTGTGCTCCAGAATGAGCGTTCACTGGAAAAGACAGAGCGCATCTCCAGCCCCTAGGGCTGTGGAGAAACCCTTCAGAACCTGGCCTAAGTACAACCTAATGCAGCAATGCCTGGCCGAAGCTGCAGAGAGCCGGAATAGCTCTGAGGGTGAACTGCCCCATTCACCCCATGGGGCATTACTTCAGCCGCCCAATTTAAGTTTCTGCTCAGCAATTAATTGTTTCACTGCTGATCAATACCCATACGGAAGGAGCGGGTTTCGTTATGAAGATCTAGCTACACAAATGACTGTGTGAGACCGCTCGTGCTGGCACGGTGAGCGCGTGGGAGACAGCACTGCTTATCCTTCCCCCCAAGCCCGGAGCCCAGCAGAGCCCATGTGACCATATTTTAAATGTCAACACAATCTCCTGAGAGAGGCATATCATTTTGGTACCACAAATGGGTGGGCCGTGGAAGAATACCAATACCTCCAGGCCCCCATTCGACACCCGAGCGTGCCTGACAGCTCCTGGGGGCTTCTTTCCATTAGTGAGTTGCTGGCAGGGCAGGCGTGTGGGACTGGAGTGGGGCTGCCCGCCCACAGGGCCATTGCAAAGGCTGCTTCCAGCCACCTGGCTCCTGTGGGCACCAACTAGCGCAGGGAGCTCTTCCCTTCCGCAGGATTCATTAGCGGACACGGAGCTCACAGGCACAGCCCTCCCCACAGCGCCAGAGAGAAGACTGCAGGGGCGACGTGAACACAGCCCCACCGCAGTGACCCCCTGCGGGGTCTCAGAAAGGGACGCCCTGTGCAACAGGTGCACGACACTGAGCTCCCATCAGAGACGCCCACCCCCGAAAGCACGGAGAACAGCCTGGCAACCGTCCAACTGAACGGCAGGGGCCTGTGCTGGCCTCTGAACGCAGAGGAGCGGGGGTCGCACCCACACACAGGCTGTTCTTATCCAACACCCAGAAACCGAATGGCTTGGTATCTCTTAGAGCCTCCACATTTTACAAGAAAGCCTTTTAAATAAATTACTTTCCCCCCCCGTCTCTTCCTGGAGATGCAGGGACTACCCTCTAAGGGTTGATTTATTAGAGATCTCAGCTATTTTACACGCGTTTGATTTCAGAAAGCGGACAGAGTGCACGAGAGGCTGCACTTCTGTGGGACCAGCAGCAGCAGCAGGTTTCGGGGCCGCTCGAGAGCAAGAGACGGGTGGTAGGACGGTGGCCACCGAGGCGGTGGACTGGTCTCCTGGAGGGCAGTCTGCCCGAGAACGGGCCATACAGGTTGTGAAGGTCCCTTCCCCTTGGCACTAGTTTACAGAATGCGCTGGGCATTCCATGTCTGCTGCCTGGCGAGCGCCCCAGCCTCCCCACACAGCCATGGGGTGTTCACCCAGACTAAAACCCTCGGGCGCCTTGGGGTGTGGCTGGTGTACCTCACAGCTGGAAACAGACATAAGCACAATGGGACTTTCTGATCCTCCAACAGGCAGCAATAAGAGCGTTGCCCCTAGCCAGGCTCAGCGCTGCTTCCTGACACAGCCACCTCAGGGAAGTCAAGCAAGGGACCGATCAATTATTAGCACAGAAACCGGGCCAGGGCAGCCGCTCGCCTGGCCGTACGTCCTGTTGCTCTGCCGGTCTTTGGGGGGGCTAGTCTTATAAAGAAAGCCCACAGGCAGTGATCCATGTGCTAGGCAGAGTCCCCCCCCCCAAGGATAAACCACCCCCCACCCTCCTGGCTACATGACAGCCCTCCCAGGGTCTCGGAGGCAGGGAGAGGCACTGACCGGGAGCGGGGGGCAAGGGAAACGAATCGGGCGCAGACTGGCCCAAGCGAGGCCGCTGTGGGGAGCAGGAGCGGGGGAGCAGCTGATGGTCTGTGGGGTGGGCAGACACGCCCCAGGTAGGAACCCAGGGGCCAGCCCCTCACGTTCTAACATGGGCCTGAGGGACCCACCCCGACCCCCACCCCAAGCCCCCTGGGCTGCCCAGCGCTGTATCTCCTGCGGGCTCCCTGGGGGTGACAGGGTTGCTCAGGCCAGGCCCCCGGCGGTGCTGTGTGCCCCCTTGAGAGCCCAGCCTGAGCCCCCCGCCTCTGGCAAGGGGCAGCACCCTGCGCTGGCTGCTGGGGAAGGGTGAGCCAGGATTGGGCTCTCCCAGCGGGCGCCCAGGGTGATTCGCCCCCCCCCCCAGCCTGGGGAACTGGCGGGGCGCTAGGGGCAGCGGGGCTGGAATGGGGAGAGTGCGGGGGACAGGGCCGGGTCCCCCCGTCTCAATCCAGCACACGTGGGCCCCAGTACAACGCCCCCCCGCCGCCTGAAGCCCACCCCCGGGCTGGTCCTGCAGGGGGTCCAAGGGATCCAGCCCTCGCCCAGCTTCAGGAGCTGCACGGACCCCGCTTTCCACGGCCACGGCTCCCGAGCCCGGCGGCTCACGGTGCAGCGGGCCCAGAGGCACCCCGGGCTCGCCCCTTTCCGCGCCGACCCGGGGTGCTGGAGGGCAGGGCGGGTCGGCCAGCGGGGCTGCTCCTCCAGCTGCCCCGGGTCCGGGCAGGGGGCACCGGGAGCCCAAGGGCCGTTCCCCGGGGACCGAGCAGGACACCCGGGCCGGAGCGAGCGGACCCGTGGCCGCAGGGGTCGCTGGGCTCCAGCGGGGCGGTCACAGGCTTGGCCCGGGACCAGGCTCCCTGCTCCGCCGGCGGGTCCGGCCCCAGGGGGGAAGGGTCCAGGGAGCCACCAACTCAGACCTTCCCGGGGAAAGGGGCCCCCGGCAGCCGGCCCCGCAGGGCCCCTCCGCCGCCCCTGCGCGCAGCCCCAGTCCGGCCGCTAAGCCGCTGGCTGGGCACCTCCGTCTGCCCTGCGCCCGCGCCCAGCGCCCCGGGGCCCTTCTCCGCCGGCCCCCTGCCCTGCGCCCCAGCCAGCGCCCCCGGGGCCCTTCTCCGCCGGCCCCCTGCCCTGCGCCCGCGCCCAGCGCCCCGGGGCCCTTCTCCGCCGGCCCCCTGCCCTGCGCCCCAGCCAGCGCCCCGGGGCCCTTCTCCGCCGGCCCCCTGCCCTGCGCCCGCGCCCAGCGCCCCGGGGCCCTTCCCCGCCTGCCCCCTGCCCTGCGCCCGCCCCCAGCGCCCCGGGGCCCTTCTCCGCCGGCCCCCTGCCCTGCGCCCGCCCCCAGCGCCCCGGGGCCCTTCTCCGCCGGCCCCCTGCCCTGCGCCCGCGCCCAGCGCCCCGGGGCCCTTCCCCGCCTGCCCCCTGCCCTGCGCCCGCCCCCAGCGCCCCGGGGCCCTTCTCCGCCGGCCCCCTGCCCTGCGCCCGCCCCCAGCGCCCCGGGGCCCTTCTCCGCCGGCCCCCTGCCCTGCGCCCCAGCCAGCGCCCCGCCGAGCCGGGCAGGCGCCGCTCACCTGTACCACTCCAGCCCGCGCTCGTAGTGCCGGTCGAAGAAGTGGGGCTCGGTGCCCACGGCGCGCACCTCGGGGTGCACCCGGATAAACTCCAGCACGGCGCGGGTGCCGCCCTTCTTCACCCCCACGACGAGGGCCTGCGGGAGCCGCTTGCTGCCCAGCTTGGCGGGGCCGGAGCCGTTCCCAGCCGGCGGCGCCTCCTGGCCCGCGCCCCGGGGGCCGCTCCACGCCGGCTCGCCGCTCCGGTCGCGCCCCCAGGGGCTGGCGGCCGCGCCCCCCGGCTCGCCGGGCCCCCGGCCGCAGGAGCGGGACTTCTGCAGAAGTTTCTTGGCGCCGGCGCTGCGGGCGGGGGGGCAGCGGCGCTCGGGGCCGGGCAGGGGCCCCCCGGCGCAGCGGAGCAGGCTATAGCACAGGTAGGTGCCGGACAGGGACAGCGTGAAGAAGAAGAAGAGGAAGCGGCGCGTCAGCCTGGGAGAGGGTGGCCCGGCCCGGCCGCTCAGCGCCCGGCACGCCATGGCTCCATGGGGCCGGGGAGCGCGGCGCTGCGCTGCCGGCGGCGCATGGGGCTGGGGCCGGGCGGCGCGCAGCGCACCGAGGCTAAGGCAGGCTCCGTGCCCGGCTCCCCGCGGCTCCGGGGAAGCGGCGGCGGCTGCCCTGGCATGTCCCGCTCCTAGGAGGAGGGGCGGCCCGGGGGGCTCCGCACGCTGCCCCTGCCTGCGGGCGCCGCCCCGAGCTCCGGCTCCGCAGCTCCCATGGCCGGCTCCTGCAGCCCGGCAACCCGCAGCGGGCGCGACTCCGAATCCGGGGCCCAGCGGCCGGCTCCAGCTTCCTCTGTCCCCGGGAAATGCCGGGGCAGCGGCGGTGCCGCTGCTATTTAAGGGGCCGCCTGACGTCAGCGCCTCCCGGAGCCCCCACGAACCGCCGGAGCCCGAGCCGCAGGGAACCCGCACCCCTCACCCCCAGCCCGGACCCCAACCTCGCACCCCCACCGCAAGACCAGCCCGGAGCCCGGACCCCGAACCTGTCACCCCAGAGCCCGAAGCCCCCTCCCAGAGCCCCCACATCCCAGAGCCCCCTCTTGCACCCCTCAACCCTGGCCCCACCCCAGAGCCCACACCCGAACCTTTCACCCCCAGCCTCACCCCAGAGCCATCACCCCCCTCCCACACCCTCAGCCAGGAGCCCGCCCCAAAACTTCCTCCTGGCCCCACCCCAGAGCCCACATCCCAAGCCCCTCACCCCCACCCCAAAACTTTCACCCTGACCTCATACTGGAGCCTGCACCCCCCACCCCAGAGCCCCCCCATGAACCCCTCAATCCTGGCCCCACCCCAGAGCCTGCACCCAAACCTTCCACCCCGGCTAGGGTGACCAGATGACCCGATTTTCTAGGGACTGTCCCGATTTTCAGGTCTTTTTCTTATATAGGCTCCTATTACCCCCCACCCCGTCCCGATTTTTCACATTTGCTGTCTGGTCGCCCTACCCCTGGCCTCACCCTAAAGCCATCGCTCTCAGCCCCTCACCCTCTCCCATACCCCCAGCCCAGAGCCCACACCCCAAACTCCCTCCTGCACTGCAACACCCTGCCCTACCCTGGAGTCCTCTCCTGTACGCTGAGCCTCTCGCCTGGCTCCACCCCAGAGCTTGCACCCCCAGCCCGAAGCCTGCACTCTGAACCCCCTCCTGCATCTCAAGCCCCCCACCCCAGGGCCTGTACCCTCCTCCCGCACCCCCAGCCCTTCCTCTCCCCCCCCAACACCTCCCGCAGCTCTTCCTAGGCTGCCCCAGCTAGGTGGCCCTGCTCCCCACAAGCCACCTGCAGCTCCTTGGGGAGGGGGGTCAGGTGAAGATGCTCCCAATTTGGCTCCCTTCTCCGGGCAGTCCCGGACCCCAGGAGCCTCCACTTCAGCCTCTCTGAACCCTCTGGGGTGCGTCTACACTGCAGTTAACCCCCCTGCTGGCCTGGCTCAGCGGACTTGGCCTGTAACATTGCTGTGTAGACATCTGGGCTCTCTAGGGCCCTCCCCCCCGTGAGATCCAAGGGCTTGGGGTTCAGCCAGCCCAAACAGAGCCATGTTCTCGCTCCACAGCCAGCCCCGATCAGGCCCAGGAGACAGCCTGGGTTTAACTGCTGTGTAGACACACCCACCCACACCTTCTCCGGCAAGTGGGACACAGCAGCTGCCAGCCTTGGTGGCTGTTGGTGCAGGCCAGTCCCTCTGCATGCAGGGTTAGTGTGGTTTTGGGTGTGTCTCTGCCAGGGGGTTGGTATGGTCTGGTCCGGCCAGGCAAGGACACTCTGTGCCTCAAGGTCTGTTGACGCTGTAACGTTAGCCCAGGGTTAATAACACTCCAGTTGGCAGACCTGGGTTTGTTCACCTGGGGCTTCAGTGTCTACACAGCGCTATGCAGGCTGAGCGTAATCATCCCTATTCCAGACCTCCTAGCGCCCTCCCAAAACATGGCGGCTCTAGCCCTTGGTTCGCTGTGCGGCGTGGGGAAACTTGACTGTCCAGAGGAAAAGGACGGTGTCCCGTGGGATTGTGGGGTCCCAGAGCATGAGTCCACTGGGGCTGCATCCACACCACAGAGCAATAGGGCTTGACGCCTGGGCCCGGCTTGACGTAGGCTGGGACCCTCCACCCCTGTGGGTCCTGGGACTATGGGTCTGAGCCGTGGGTTAGCATGATTTGTGAGTAGATGGAAGAGGGGCTAGGCTTGAACGTGAGCTCAAACCCTGGCTTTTCTGTGCAGTGTAGACACACCCTGAGGGTCGCAAGCAGCCTGTCACCAAAACACACCCTGTTCTGCTTTGCTCAGGCGCCCTCTCGTGGTGGATCCGGGCTCCTGGGGAGTCTGAAGGAGGGAGCCCGGAAAGACTCCTGCAGAACGCACGGACAAGCGGGGGGCTCCTCAGCCTGGGCCAGGCACAGGGCCTCCCTCCAGGGAGCAGCGGCCCTGCTGCAGGTTCAGGGCCAGGGTTGCTTAACAACTTGCCGCGCTGTCGGTTTTCTCGCCCGTGCGTCTGGAGTTGCTTTCCCAGAGACAGCCCGGCAAGACCTCTGCCCAGCGTTCCCGCTGCCCTGTGTGGGGGGATTGGGGGTGTGGTGCCATTGGGGCAGACGAGGCAGAATGCCCATGGCCCCCCTGGAAACTAGCACACGGCACATCTGCCTCGCCCTGCACCAGCTCCAGGGGAGCCTCGTGGCAGCTCCCAGCCTCCAGAGCTGCCGCCCAAGCTGCCCGCTCTGGAATGGGCAGCGCGTCTCGGGGGCAGGGTTGGCGAGCGCGCCGTGCACACAGCTCACGCTCTGAAGAGGGGTTTTGGCTGTGTTAAGTGACCCTGAGCCTCTTTCCATCTGGCTGTCCCTGCCTTCCAGCCTGCTATCTCTGCCCCTGCCCAACTGTCGGCTGGAGATTCCCTGGCAGGCCAGAGTAGCAGAGGGGCTGGAGAGAAGGGGGAGGCCAAGGGAAGATGACCACGGTGCTGAGAAGTGAGAACAATTTTGCTCCGTAAATACCCGTGTCAGGGAGCAGGTGGTAGCCGTTTGACTGGCAGGCTAGAAAGCCTGGACCCGCTCACATTAGATGGCACAGCAAATGCAGGATGGTTTGTGGAGCCTCTCTCCTGTGTCTGTATGAATCTAGTCCATGTCCCATGTCATGAGGGGAGGGGGGGCAGCTGTTCAGTGGCTTATCTGTGATGAGTTTGAGAGGTCTCAGTCTAGTTCCCAGGGGACAGGTCTCTGCATCAAAAAAGTCATCACTACAATTCCCTCTTGCTGGACCTCTTGGAGGGGCTCGGTTTGCACGGAGAACGCAGTCCCCTGGATCTGTGGAGCCTGGGTGGCAGCATGCTAGCAGGGCAATGCACGTGATGCTGCGTGGGCTCTGTGCATAAAGAGAGGGCTGTCAATCCAGGGCTGTCAATCCAGCACCTTTCACCAGCAGTACGTTCACTGCAATGAAGATGAGGCAAGCCGTGAGTAGAGGGGTGTGTGAACGAAGCTCTCACGCTGTGTTTAGACATTGTGTGTTACAGACCTGCTCTCCCAGCACTTTCCTGATGGGCGTCACGATTAGGAGATTAATTGAGTGGAATAGATCCCCGCTGACAGGGATTTTATAAGCCAAGATGGAGACAGGCTGCATCCTGGCAGATGTTTGTCACTGTAACTGGCTTTGATTTCCTGGACGCAAAGCCAGTTTTGTAGACGGCAAAACGGAGACTTCAGACATCATGAATGGCAGGGCCAGGTGGGCTGGTGGGGGCACTATGCCATGCCCTGCCCCACAGGCGTGCTGGGCAGGCTGTGAAGACTGCAGAGGCCCTGGCGAAGGGCTGGCCTGCTGTGACAGCTCGAGGTCAGTGCTGTAGGGGTAGTTTGCAGCCTTCTGCAGCTGCATGTGCCCTTCTCAGTTAGGGCCGTATATCCTGGAGTGAGCGGGGCTGGCTCCTGGGCATTTCTTGACTTAGTGTCCTGATCTTTCCTCCCATGTAACATAAGGCAAAAATAATGCCTGCAGTGAGAGTACTCTGGACAGCAATCTGTCCCTCCCATCCACTTTCCATCCCGACAGAGCTTAGCCAGGGTAGGTCCAGGCCTAAGCAGGGTTGACATAAATAGGTGACCCAGGAATAACGGTGTCCCAGGAACGTCACAAGCGGCTGGACTGGCTGATGTCTTGCTACAGAAGCTGAGAAGCTCCCCATTGGACTGCGTTACACGTGCTGGGCCCCTGTGTCAGCTGCCACCCCACAGCTCCGGAGCACCGAGGAGCAGCCCCACGGATCCATTTCTGAGTTCTACACTCACCCTAACAGCTCGCACCAGAGACCCAGACATCACTGTGGGCAGCTCCGTGGAAGCCTCTGCGCAGTCTGCAGAAAAGCAAATGAAAGGAAAGTGGATGGGAAATGATTTCCCATCCCTGCAATACTTTCCATCCCCCTCCAGCACACAAGTAGCCTGTGGAACTCATTGCCACTAGATATCACTGAGGCCAATACCCTTAGCAGGATTCAATAAAGGATTGGACATGACTGTGGGTAATTAGAATTTCCAGAGTTACATTAGTATGGATTAAAAATCCCCAAAAGGCAACACACACAAAAAGGCCTTCTGCTTCAGGGCATAACCAGTCACCAACTAATGAGGGGTAGAGAAAGCTGTCCCTGGGGCAGGTTGCTCTATACCGCCCATAATGGGGTTTCTGAGGCAGTTGGCGTGGCCGCTGTTGGTGCCATGAGGTTGAATTAGAGGGATCCCTGCTCTGACCCAGCCTGGCCATTCCTATGTTCCCTGAGGGCAAAGATGATTCCGCTAGAGATGAGCCTGAACGAAAGACCCAGATTTTAACATTGAATCTGAATCCAGAGCTTGCAATCTTTTCATGTGACCCAGTTCCAAACCACCCCAAATTCCTGAAACCCAGAGCTGGTTCCTAGTTTTGCAGGTCGATCCATCTCTGTTTAATGGGTATTGTGACGATGTGAAGCAGCAGGGAGGGGGGAGTGTTGCCCTGGGAATGTGCCCTGGGGACGGGAGACCTGAGAGCCTGTCACCTGAGCCAGGAGGGGGAGGGGGAGGTGACACCTCTGCCCAGGAATGTGGACGGAGGCTGCAGCAGGGAACCTGCTGGGTGGGTTTAGTTTTCAGTTTGGGGCTGGGTGGAGGAACACAGGGAACCCCAGGGCTGGGGTCTAAGCTCCCTGCTCCCCCAGAAGGACTTCACTGAGGGGTCCTGGGTGTACCCACAAGCTCTGTTTTGGACTGTGTTCCTGTTGTCCAATAAACCTGCTGTTTTACTGGCTGGCTGAGAGTCTCAGTGAATCCCAGGAAGAGGGGTGCAGGGCCTGGACTCCCCCACACTCCGTGACAACTGGTGGCAGCGGTGGGATCTACTGCACCCCGTGAACGGCGCTTCCTGCAGTAAGTGACTGGGGAACAGTAAAACGAAGGGGGATTGACGGGGACCAGGTGTGCTGAAGATTCAGAGAGAGACGGTTCCAGGGGGCAGTTAACCCCTGGGAGTGTGTGACCAGAGAGAAGGACTTTTGCAGTAACAGGGTCCCCCGGGGGATTGCAGCGAGCGGTCCCAGGGGCGGAGGAGTCTGCAGCTCGACCCTGGCAAAGAGGTGGTGACCTCAAGAAGGACTGGCACACGAGGGGTTTTTCCTGGAAACCTTGGAAAGCTGCCCGGCCTGCGAGTGGCCAGCAGGGAGATGTACGCTAAACGCCTTAAGAGCGACCTGGTGGAGCTGTGCAGGCAGAGGGGGCTGCGCATCGGGAGGTCCACCAAGGAACAGCTGATTGCCCAGCTGGAGGAGAGGGATCGCTTGGATGACCCGATCCCTGTCCCTGAGGGAAGCCGCCCGGGGGATGCAGCGTGGGCCCTGGGGCCTGACCGGGCTGGGAGGGGTCAGACTGCTGCCCAGGACCTCCCGAGACCCTTCCTACCTATGCCTGGGGGAGGGGTTGGGGGAAGCCCAGCGAATACCGAGGGTACCCTGACCCCGGCAGCCAGCAGGGGATCCTCCCGGCGGAGCTCCCCATCCCTGGAGCGGATGCGGCTGGAATGGGAGAGGGAGAGGAAAATGAGGGAGCTGGAGGATCATGAAAAACAACGTCAACATGAGCAGGAGGAGAAGGAGAAACAACGTCAACATGAGCAGGAGGAGAAGGAGAGGGAGCGTCAGGAGAAGGAGAAACAACGTCAACATGAGCAGGAGGAGAAGGAGAGGGAGCGTCAGGAGAAGGAGAAACAACGTCAACATGAGCAGGAGGAGAAGGAGCGGGAGCGTCAGGAGAAGGAGCGGGAGCGTCAGGAGAAGGAGAAACAAAGACAGCATGAACTGGAGCTGGCCAGGCTGAGGAGCAGTGGGGCCCCGGCTGCGGTGAGTGAGGGGGGACCCAAGACTGCAAGGAGCTTTGATAAGTGCTTCCTGGCCCAGCGGAAGGAGGGGGAGGACATAGACAGCTTCCTGACGGCCTTTGAGAATGCCTGCGAGCTGCACAGGGTTGACCCTGCAGACAGGCTCCAGTTCCTCACCCCCTTACTGGACCCCAAAGCCGTGGAGGTCTACAGCCGGATGACAGGGGCGGAGGCAGGGGACTATGAACTGTTCAAACAGGCCCTGCTCCGTGAGTTTGGGCTGACCCCCGAGATGTACCGGAGAAGGTTCCGGAGTCAGCGTAAAACGCCTGAGGCCACCTACCTACAACTGGTCAACCGGATGCAGGGATATGCCCGCAAGTGGACAGCGGGGGCCCAAACTAAAGAGGACCTGCTTGACCTGTTCGTACTGGAGCAACTGTATGAACAGTGCCCTTCCGACCTGAGGCTGTGGCTGGTGGACAAAAAGCTCGCGAACCCCCAGCACGCAGGGCAGCTGGCCGACGAGTTTGTGAACAGTCGGTCAGGGGGTAGCCGGGAGGAGTCCCAAAAGAACAGGCCTCCCCCGATGCAGAGAGAGAGTCACCATGGGGCCTCCCAGCGGGGAAATAGGGAGAACCCCCTCCAAAGGGGAACGCCTGGTGTCGGGCCCCTCCGACCCGCTCGAGGGGACCAACGTGACCTGAGCTGCTATCACTGTGGCCAGAGAGGCCACGTACGGGCCCAGTGCCCTGGGCTCAGGGATAAACTGAGCAGACCCAACCTACCCAGGGTTAACTGGGTAGGGACTCAGCTGGACGAGGGGCAGGCGACCCAGGAAAGGGGGGCTGCCAGCTTACCACCTGCTCAGGAGGGAAGAGTACCCCCGGCCAGCTCCGCCAGAGGGCTGGAGGCTCTGGACTCAGGGTGCTCGGTTTACAGGGTGGGCGCGGGGCTGTCCCTCCGGAGAGAGTGCCTTGTTCCCCTGGAGGTGGATGGGAGGAAGGTCAATGGATACTGGGATACGGGGGCGGAGGTGACGCTGGCCCGGCCCGAGGTGGTGGCCCCAGATCGGGTGGTGCCCAACACCTACCTGACCCTGACGGGGGTGGGTGGGACCCCATTTAAGGTGCCCGTGGCAAGAGTACACCTGAAATGGGGGGCCAAGGAGGGCCCCAAGGATGTGGGGGTACACCACCATTTGCCCACTGAAGTTTTGATGGGGGGAGACCTAGAGGACTGGCCAAGCGACCCCCAGACCGCTCTGGTTGTGACCCGTAGCCAGAGCCGGCGAGGGGCACTGCGACCTGACCCTGGGGAGGGTACCACACCGGAGGCTCAAGACCCTACTCGGGTGGGGAGGGGGCGCCAAGGGGCACGGCTCAGAGAGGCTGAGGCCTTAGACCTGACCACTGAGGGGGAACTGGGCCCCATCCCTTCCCCAACCGCTGAGTTCCAGGCCGAGTTGAGGAAAGACCCCTCCTTGCGGAAGCTCAGGGACCTGGCCGACCTCAGTGTGGGACGGACCATGAGGAGAGGCTGCCAGGAGAGGTTCCTGTGGGAGAAGGGGTTCCTGTACCGAGAATGGGCTCCCCCAGGGGAAGGGGAGTCCTGTGGGATCAGGAGGCAGCTGGTGGTCCCCCAGAAGTATCGCCGCAAGCTCCTGTCCCTGGCCCATGACATCCCCCTCGCAGGGCACCAGGGAATCCGGCGCACCCGGCAGAGGTTGCTACAGAACTTTTACTGGCCCGGGGTCTTTACCACGGTCCGGCAGTATTGCCGATCCTGTGACCCCTGTCAGAGGGTGGGGAAGGCCCGGGACAAGGGGAAAGCGGTCTTGAGACCTTTGCCCATCATAGAGGAGCCTTTCCAGAAGGTGGCCATGGACATCGTGGGGCCTCTCAGCAAGACGACCCGGTCGGGGAAGAAATACATTCTGGTGGTGGTAGATTTCGCCACCCGCTACCCCGAGGCAGTGCCCTTAGCTTCCACTGAAGCAGACACCGTGGCAGATGCGCTCCTGACCATTTTCAGCCGAGTGGGGTTCCCCAGGGAAGTCTTGACAGACCAAGGCTCCAACTTCATGTCGGCCCTGCTCCGGTGCTTGTGGGAGAAATGTGGGGTCCGGCACGACTGGGCCTCAGCGTATCACCCCCAGTCCAATGGGCTGGTGGAGAGGTTTAACGGGACGCTAAAGATGATGCTGAAAACCTTTATGAACCAGCACCCGCAGGATTGGGACAGGTACTTACCTCACCTGCTGTTCGCGTACAGGGAGGTGCCCCAGGAGTCTACCGGATTTTCGCCTTTCGAACTGTTATATGGAAGGAGGGTGAGGGGCCCCCTGGACCTGATGAGAGACGAGTGGGAGGGGAAGGCCACTCCCGATGGAGAGTCAGTGGTGGAGTATGTCCTGATCTTCCGAGAGAGACTGGCTGAACTCATGGGCCTGGCCAGGGAGAATCTGGCCAGAGCCCAGAGGAAGCAGAAGGTCTGGTATGACCGCACGGCGCGGGCCCGTGCCTACGCCACCGGGGATCTGGTGATGGTTCTCATCCCCGTGAGAAAGAACAAACTACAGGCCGCCTGGGAGGGCCCTTTCAAGGTCGTCAAGCAGCTCAATGAGGTAAACTATGTGGTGGAGCTGTCTAACCGGGCGCACCACCGCCGGGTGTACCATGTGAATATGATGAAGCCATATTATGCCAGGGGGAATGTGGTGTTAGCTGTGTGTGGACATTGGGAGGAGCAGGGAGATGACCCTTTAGTAGATCTATTCCCTGGGACCAGAGCTGGTTCCCCCCTGGAAACAATTCCCCTCTCGGATCAGCTCACCCCTGCCCAGCAAGCTGAGGTCAGGGGGGTGCTGCATCCGTACCGACAGCTGTTTTCCAACCAGCCTGGACGCACTAATCTGACTGTCCACCGGGTGCAGACAGGGTCGCACCCGCCGATAAGATGCTCCCCCTTCCGAGTCACAGGGAAAACTGCTCAGGACCTGGAAAGAGAGGTCCGGGACATGCTGGCTTTGGGGGTGATCCAGCCATCGGCCAGCCCTTGGGCCTCGCCGGTGGTGCTGGTCCCCAAAAAGGATGGGTCAGTCCGGTTCTGTGTGGACTATCGGAAGCTCAATGCCATCACTGTATCGGATGCCTACCCCATGCCCAGGCCGGACGAGCTCCTAGACAAGCTGGGAGGAGCTCGGTACCTTACCACCATGGATCTTACAAAGGGCTACTGGCAAGTGCCGCTGGATGCAGATGCCCGGCTGAAATCGGCCTTTATCACCCCTCTGGGGCTCTATGAGTTCCTGACCCTGCCTTTCGGCCTCAAGGGAGCGCCGGCCACCTTCCAGCGCCTGGTGGACCAGCTCCTGAGGGGGATGGAGAGTTTTGCCGTGGCGTATATTGATGACATCTGTGTCTTTAGCCAGACCTGGGAGGACCACGTGTCCCAGGTTAGACAAGTGCTGGACCGACTCCAGGGGGCTGGGCTGACTGTCAAAGCGGAGAAGTGCAAGGTGGGGATGGCTGAAGTATCTTACCTGGGCCATCGGGTGGGGAGCGGCCGCCTAAAGCCAGATCCGGCCAAGGTGGAGGTGATCAGAGACTGGCCCGCTCCCCACACCAAAAAGCAGGTCCAAGCCTTTATTGGGATGGCAGGATACTACCGAAGATTTGTGCCCCACTTTAGCGCCATAGCCACCCCCATCACTGAGCTATGCAAGAAGGGGAAGCCAGACAAGGTGGTCTGGACCGAGCAGTGCCAGGAGGCTTTCCGGGCGCTGAAGGAGGCTCTGGTCAGTGGCCCAGTTCTGGCAAACCCAGACTTTGACAAGCCCTTTGTGGTGTTCACCGACGCCTCCGACACGGGACTGGGGGCGGTGTTAATGCAGGAGGATGAAAAGGGGGAGAGACACCCCATCGTGTACCTGAGCAAGAAGTTGCTACCCCGGGAGCAACACTATGCGGCCATCGAGAAGGAGTGCCTGGCCATGGTGTGGGCCCTCAAGAAACTAGAGCCCTATCTCTTCGGGCGACACTTCACCGTCTACACCGACCACTCTCCCCTGACCTGGCTGCACCAGATGAAAGGAGCCAACGCCAAACTCCTGAGATGGAGCCTGCTCCTGCAGGATTACGACATGGACGTGGTCCACGTGAAGGGAAGTGCCAACCTGATAGCGGATGCGCTGTCCCGGAGAGGGGGCCCCGAACTTCCCCAGGTCACTGGTCACAGTGACCCCGCTCAGTTCAGTCTCGAAGGGGGGAGAGATGTGACGATGTGAAGCAGCAGGGAGGGGGGAGTGTTGCCCTGGGAATGTGCCCTGGGGACGGGAGACCTGAGAGCCTGTCACCTGAGCCAGGAGGGGGAGGGGGAGGTAACACCTCTGCCCAGGAATGTGGACGGAGGCTGGAGCAGGGAACCTGCTGGGTGGGTTTAGTTTTCAGTTTGGGGCTGGGTGGAGGAACACAGGGAACCCCAGGGCTGGGGTCTAAGCTCCCTGCTCCCCCAGAAGGACTTCACTGAGGGGTCCTGGGTGTACCCACAAGCTCTGTTTTGGACTGTGTTCCTGTTGTCCAATAAACCTGCTGTTTTACTGGCTGGCTGAGAGTCTCAGTGAATCCCAGGAAGAGGGGTGCAGGGCCTGGACTCCCCCACACTCCGTGACAGGTATTCAATGCTGCTTCTGTCTTCACACCCGAGGACGTGGCTCTGAGGATGTGTTTCTGTAAACGCTGTTCCTGTTCTGTGCAGAGACCTTCTACTGAAGAGAAATCTGTTGTATGCCTTCCAAAGTGTGAAAACCAACCAGTTCCTTAGCAGGCTCCCAGGCAGCCTTTCCTCCCCGTTCGTTTACAGGTAGCAAATGGATGAATATCCAAGGTTGTGTCTGTCGTGATGGGAGACGTGAGTGCGCACAGCCATAGCTAATGTGAATGGACACAGAGGGGCAGTGGAGCAAAGGTCCGGCAGCTCCAGGTTGAAGTGGGGTTCTGGGCAGATGAGTGAGAGCTCTGTCTCTGTTTGGAGAAAGGGGCTTGATGCGGCACTAGGGAGAAGCCTTGGAAAAGGAGTGCACTCTAATGACTGTACAAATGGGCATTTTGGGCCTCTCTTGCCCTGGCCTGCTTGTGGACGGTGCCTGGAAAACACTCTGAGCCAATGCAACTGCAAAGTTATTGATTGTCCTGAGATTGCCCACTGTAGGCCTGGCTTGACCTGGGTACCTGGACATGGGGAAGGCTGCACCTCTTGGGAGACAGGATTAGGGAGGTGGATGGACCAGCAGGCTGATCCCAGAATGGCTGCACTAGCTAAGCTAAGTGGGACACCCAGGGAACCGTTTACAATGGCAAAGGGCAGTCGGGAATGGAAAGATGAGGTAGTGAGTAAGTCGGCCGTGGACAGAGCGTGCTGCGCAGGGGTTGGTTCCTGCAGCGGAAACAAGCCAATCCCCAAATGTGGCCTGCAGTGCAGCACGTGCGTGTTTAGAGTGGCAGGGATGGACTGTGTGAGGTGTGGCACGCCCTATGCCCACTGCCCACACTTGAGCCTCATCAACTCAAGTGCAGTTTAATTGGATGCCGTTAAAGGAATCTAAGTGACAACCCCCCCCCCCTCCCCCCCCCGTCTGACCGCCTCCCTTCCACACACCTGCGGGGTTGTTTCTCTGCTCAGCTTGCTCCGGCTAGACCGGGACGGTGTGCAGAGCCAGTTTATCAATAATCGTTATTGCCGCGACTTTCTCAGCACAGAGAGCTGCTCAAAACTACCTGCCCTGTTACCTGAGAAGAGGGATGATAACAGGACGAGATAGGGCAAAATGTGCCAGCCCAACACAACGGGATGCTGCCAGCCTGTTGCGGGCTGGACGCTGCAGCATTGTTTTATGGAACGCTGTCAGATGAGTTCAAATTTAAAGAAAAAATGTTTCCTGAAAAGCACCATTCTGTCCCTGTGTTCGGGTGCAAGGAGTGACCCAGGAATTTGATGGGGATTTTGCAAAGCGGTTATTGAGGAATAAGAATCCACTCGCTCAGAAGAGTCCTGGACCATAGGACAGGAGCCCGAGTCCCTGTGGGACAGGTGTCCTCATGTGATCCTTAGGATCCCCAAGGAGCACTCGGGTCTGGGCCATTTGGTCCATTTTTGGTTTGTGCATTCTCAGCTGTTGGTGACTGGAAGAGGGCTGGGGTGGCTGGTGAGAGCTGCCGAGTGTGAACGTGGTGGTGACGTGTAAGAACAGATCCACTGCGAAGCTGTGCTCGCTTCAGAGCTGCTGATCACTTGTGCTGTCAGGCAACTGTGTCCTAGTGAGTCTGTGTGTGGCAGTGGGGGGTGGGGGGGGCAAGAGGAATTAGACCTCTGGGACAGGTGCCCAGCTGGGGTAGGTCAGGCTAGTTTCATTAATTTCAGTTGGTAGATCTCCAGCTGGGGACCGGGCCCATTGGCTGCAATGGATCTACCCCCATTTACACCAGCTGGGGATCTGGCCCACTGGCTTCACTGGTACGACCCACATTTACACCGGCTGGGGACCGGGCCAATTGGCTGCACTGGATCTACCCCCATTTACACCAGCTGGGGATCTGGCCCATTGGCTTCACTGGAACGACCCAAATTTACACCTGCTGGGGATCTGGCCCACTGGCTTCACTGGAACCACCCACATTTACACCTGCTGGAGATCTGGCCCTGTATAGTCCAAACCAAAGTGCGATGCAGAAAGCCTTGAGGAGGCTTGCCAGTGACTTCCAGCCCCCTCAGCGGGTGGCATTCTGCCCTGGCTTTCCTCCTAGATGCGGAATGGGACTGGTGCAGACCTGGGGGATGTTCTGAGCAACATGCGCAGGAAGCAAGAGACAGGATCTGCTACAAAGAGACAGACACATGGCAGGCTCTCCCTGTGCAGTCACAGGTCTCTCGGCGGTCCCGGTCTCATAGCGTGTGTGTGTCTGTCTGTCTGTCCTCACTCCTCACCCTCACATCTCACTGCTCTAAATCCAGACCCTGGTGTCTGGCCCGAGGTGCTGGGGTCTAGTACTGGGGACATAATGGGAGAGCAGGTGGGCAGGCTCCCCCGTGCCCTGGCACAATGGCACTGCCTGGTTCTGCTGCAAGGGGCACTGCGGCCACAGAGCCGGGGCTGGGATTGGCTCCTAGGGGACGACACCAGGGCAAAGAGGGTTTCTGTGGCCTGTAGCGAGACCAGACCGTAGCTCTCCTCCTGCCACCCCTGGCTGCGGGAGGGCCCCGTGAGCGGGGGAGGTGCTCGCTGACCCAGCCTATGGAGTGTGCAGACGTGCATCCATCCCAGGTGCAGCTCGCTGTGTGCAGACAAGGGGGCGTTAGTTACATTAGCCATTCGGGGTACAGTGGGGCCACTCGCAGCCGCTGATTCGGGCCAGCCCCTTTGCTGCGGCAGCAGAAGCGTGGGTCATTCCAGTCGTTCCCGTTTCCGGACAAGCAGCCACCGTGAAGCTGCAGAAAAGTTGGTTTTCCCACGTTGAGCCACTTCGTTATCTCCATGCGCTGATAAGCCTCAGCACCAAACACGCTGCTTGAGCACCGGAACGTTAGAGGAGCCTGGATAAATAAAGCTGGTGTCTGTCGCTCAACTCCCCCGTTCCCCACTTGCAAGGAAGGAATGTTTCCGAAAGTTGACAATTTTGCTTTCAGTCTTTGTCTTCTGCAGGGTTTTTTTCCCGTGACATGTTTGCAGTTTGCCTCAGACATCACACAAACAACAGCTTTGGGGACCTCCTGTGCATTTCTGACCCTGGCTTTTGTGCTCACAGGAGCCACAGGGAGTTGGGCCTGATTCTGATCTCACCTCTGCTGGTGTAAATCTGCAGAAGTCATTGGAGTAACTCCCGTGTCAAAGAACGGAACAGGCCCTCTGAGGCGAGTGAGAGAGCATCTCCCCTTTCCGGTCACTAGCCACAGTTGTCAGGCCCTAACTCGCTCAAGAGACAGGAGCCGCACTCCAGCGGGGAGGCCATGTGTTCTGGAAAAGCATGAGCTCCTTCCCCGTCCGCTCCTCTCCTGATGCCCTGTTCTCCTTCACCCACCTCTCAACCCGAGGTCTCACTTTCCACCCCCACCCATGGGTGCTGGAACTAGAGGTGCTGCGGGGGAGGGGGGTGTTACACCCCCTGGCTTGAAGTGGGTTTACAGTTTGGTTCAGTGGCTCCCAGCCCCCCCCCCCACTGTACACACTCTTCCAGCGCCCCTGCCCCCAGGCTCTCCACCTGTTCCCCCAGTGCCTTCCCTTGCTAGCTACTTGCCTCCCTTGCTCATCCTGTCCCACAACTTGGCCTTTGTACCAGTCCTCTCTAGTATCCCCATCCTCTAGCCCCGGCCCCTCATTCCCCTCCTCCTTCTCCCCAGCCCCTCTTACAACCACTCCTTCATCTCCTAGCCCCCTTCCAGCTCGGCGTCTGCACTCCCCAGCTCTCCAGCAGCCTCCCCATGGCCGAGTCGCCCAAGACCAGGGCTGTCCAAACCGCAGCTGCTCTCATCACCGTCCTTGCCCAGCTCCCTGACCACGTCACTGCCCTCTCCGAGCCCCTCCACTCGCTTCCCATTTGCCACAGGCCAGATTCCCACTTCTTCTCCTCCCCATCAGGGCGCTCCGCAGCTCTGCCTCCCCCCCGGCTTTTGTCCCTCCTCATGCCACAAGGCACCCCCCTCACCGCCCGCTAGCCTTGTGCCTGCATGCCCACCTCTCCCACGGACAGCTCCATGTCTGCCTCCGCGCTGCCCCGTGTGCAGGGAACGCCATCCCTGAAAGAGTCCATGTAGCCACCACCCACTTCTCCTTCAAATCCCTCCTCCAGACTCACCCCGGCATCAGCCAACTAGCGGCCATTGGGACCAGCAGGTGCCATTCGCTTTCATATTAATAAAAGACAAAGTGTGAGTGAGTTGCAAGTTACTGACCCAGGTGACCACGAGATCTCATGCCGTTCCCCTGCTGTCGGATACACTCACTGTGATATCCTATGGCACGTTCTCCAGAGCACAGCCCATGTCTTACTGTGTCTTGGTGCAGTGCCTGGCACAACGTGGCCCCAGCCCTGAGTGAGGGCTCTGGTTGCTCCCACAGTACACAGAAGACATGCTAGTGATAATGCTTCCTGCTGGGGTTTGTAAGGGAAGGAGTCTGCAGCCAAATGTGACTTGGGCACATCCCAGCCTCCCCTCCGGCAGAGGCAGCTGGCGAAGCACGTTGAAACGGAAAGGGCTGTAGAAACACAAGGGATTATGTAAGAGATTTTTACAGATGTAGCAGAGAGAAGATCTGTGCTGAGATACACATGACACTATTCCATAGGAGAAAAGGAGGCCAATAAAATACATGCTGAAAACAGCAAATAAGATTAAAGGTGATATTTTAGCCTTGATGTCTTCTTCGGGTTGTGGGAGAAGAGATCAAGGTTAGAATTTATTTCCACAGCCTAAAAAAGACCTCGGGGCCAAAATATCAGGGCTAATCCATTTTTCTATTTCTAATGTGTTTGTCATACACCAGCTTGGAGCCTACAAGCTGATGTATTTTTCTAATCCTGCCGGAATTGATCCCTGTGTCATACACATCCCATGTGTGGGCTGGGAACTCCAGGAGCCATGAGGCAAAGTTGGGGCTGCAGTGTTTCCAGCCATGTGACCTTGGGAGTACCCATTCACTCAAGCACTCGCATGAAAGCAAAACCCACTCTGTGTCTGAACTGGTCTGAAGTTCTTTCCTGTCTCCTAAGACAAGGATAAGAGCAGTCCTTTCTGACGGTGAGAGACTGGGTCCACTTAAGGATGTTAAAAGAAAACAATGGACTTTGCCTGTGTGTTCTGGTGCATTGTGACTGTGCATGGCCAAGGCCAGAGCGATGGAGTTACTAGATAGATGGCATCTGCAATCACCCTCATCACTGGGGTGAATGAGCCACTTCCATTAGCCCATTGGTTGGTTCTAGTTTTATACTGGAATGGAGCCCCCTAAATAGCCTCACTTTCTGTGTCCATCAGCAGCGAAAACAAGAGTCTAATTAAAGGGCTGATACAATTTGTTCTCATTCAGCAGAACAAACTCGTCTCTCGGTGGTCCTGGTGGAAAGCCAGGCGGGTGCCGCTGCAGGCAGGAGAGCGGCTCCAGATGGAAACTGCCGCAGGCCTTGGCCCAGTATATTCCGACGTCATGGATGTAACCTGACACCATTCCCTGATCTCGCTGCTTCCAGCCTGGCCTCCATTCCATTCAGACCAGGAGATTTACTGAGGAGAGGGGACCCAGTGACAAACACCAATGAATTTACTACAGCGAATGCCCCGTTGTGCTCAGGACGGCACAGTCGGGGAGGTCCCAGCTCGTGCCTTGCTGGAAAGGAAGCTCTCCAGGCACGTTGCTGAGCAGGGGACACGTTTGTGAGGTGCGCCGTGCCCAGGCTCCACCCGCCTTTGATTTAGCCATCAGAAAGCACTGACGTTTGCAAGTCTTCAGCAAAGCTCCTGCGAAGCTGGTGGCCCCGGCGAAGCCGGCTGGGAGCAGGTTTGTGGCCTGACGCCGGCGCCCGTCCATAGATGGGGCCTGTGACACACAGGAGGTCACGTCCCACAAGTTGGCTGCGGCCCTGAGGAGGTGCAGAAACACCAAGTGCTCTCAGAGACCCACACCTCACTGTCTCCTGCTAGTGAGAACCGGGCCTGGCTTGGTGATTACCCAGCCTGCTTCGACAGAGGCCCGGACGCTGGCCCAGGCCCAGCACCATCTGAATGACCTGAGAGCTGTCTGGGAGGCGTCCTGTTCGTTATGGTTAGGACAGCGAGAGCCAGGCAGCTGTTGTCTTGGGCCATCTCCATTTCTTTTCACTCGCCCATGCCCCCCAGCAGTGCGTGGAAGGTGGGTGGGATATTCGCCCCATTAGCTGCCACTGTTTCTGGTTCCCTGGCATGGCTATTCATTGCTAGGGCAGGCAGGCTGTAATGCAGAGCAATGTACATTTTCCTCAAGCCACTAATTAATTAGCACCACAACCAACTTCCAGACCTGCTGGCCAGCTTGTGAGTTCTAAAGCGCCAGGATCTCACTCCTGCTGGAGCCAGAGGTTTCTGTCCAAATGCAGCTGGAAAATGAATCCCCAAAGCTTCAGCGTCATGGATCCAGGCGGAAACTTCTATAAGCCTCAAGAATCAGTTCTGAACACAACCTGCTCCAAACAAGGTCAGAGGCAATAAATTTCCTTCTGACTCCAGTTCAAGCTACTTTAGCCTCAAATCTCGACTGCTCGCCCAGCTGGAGTCGCTGGGCCTGGCCGTGCTGCACAGACTCATTGCATTCGGAAATACATTTTTAAGCAGGATGGAACGGTGCTTAAGAGCTAAATGGCTCCCCCCAGACTTAATCACTTCTAGTGGAGTCCTGGGATGAGAGGGATAAAGAGCGGGGGGGAAAGGGGGACGGCTTTAATCCTGCTGAGTAGATTACAGAGATTACTTCAATCTAATCCTTACCTATCTGTCACTGACGCTGCAAAGAGCATAACGAAATGAGGGGTGCGTGCTGGCCCCCTCTGTGCGGCTGGGGCCTGAGACCTCAGGAGCTGTGGCTGTAAACGCGTTGCTGCCTTCCCTGGAGATAAAGACTAACACCTCCCATGTGACTGACCACAGCTGTGTGCCCACGCACAGCCAAGAGCTACGACTGATGCTGCAGCTCGCGAAGCAGGGACCTGGAGGCAGGCCGGCCCCTTAGCCCATCTGCCCCGCCGAGCAGCCTGTACCAGATCATTGCTGAAGGTCCGGCATTGTCTGTGCTGGTCTTTTCCTTCTGGTTTTGGATGGGACAGGAAGGGAAACGATCAAATTGCCAAGTTGTCCCCATGCTTTGGGCTAGGAGGCCATAGGAAAACATGCCGAACGTCTCCCAAGAAGGCCTGCAGAAGTTGGAAGACTCCGAGCGACTTGGAGATCTCTGGATGCTTGTAGGGCTGGCCCCATGGGACCTGGGGCAGGTCGCTCGGACTGATGCTGCCGGGTCAGCAGGTCCTGCAGGCACTCAAGTGAGTCTGTGCCTTGGCCGTGCCCCCATTTTAACTGCATCCAGCAGAGGCCAGCGGGGTTGGCAGGGTGGACGAGGAGGCTGCCAGGTAAACTGTGTCTAAGGCAAGTTCCTCACCTCTGATATAGTTCACTTGAAGAGTCACAGACAGAAAGTCTCTCCCAGCCAACAGTGCAGGCAGGGCAACTCCTGTTACTGTTCAGAGATCCGAGCATTACAGCACGGAAGCAACACACACACACACACACACACACACACACACAAAATGTCAGTGGGATTTGGATGAGGCCCTTAGCGTGCATGGCCAGCATCTATCCCAGGCCTGTGGCATGCAGGCGCATGCCTGGTGTGTGTGTAGTTGACAGTACAGGCAATGGGGTTCAGGTGTATTCAGAAAACACGTCTGTGACCATTATCTGCATCCTCATTCTTGCACCACTGTGGATGAAACTCTTCCGAGCTCTCCAGAGCTGGCTGCGCAGGTTAAATCTCATGAGATTTCCTTTGGGGTCAGAGGGGCCGGCCTCGTTTTCAGTAATTAGCTATAACTCCTTGGCTCTCAGAATTTCCACAATTATATTTAACTGTAAATGAGGAATTTATATTTTAACACTGTCAGGTGACTCTTGTAGAAAGCTTGTTTCCAGCATTAACCCTGCCTAAGGGATCGTTTTTTAGCTCTTTCCTCTCCTTAGATAAACGTCAGACAGAAAATGAAAGGAACTCTCTGCCTCTACCTCCACCGTGCACTTTGTGGGCCAGGTTAGTTTTGGTCCCGTTCAATAGGGAGAGCTTTGCAGTTACTCCTGCTACAGAGACTAGGGTAGCGTCTTTTGATAATTTTGTTTGCAAAACAAACCACCCTGCCTCCTGTCTATGACACAGTGTTCTCCATTGCTACCCAGTGGGGAATTGGGGCTCCAAGGTTTGCTGGTGTGAACGCAGCCCCTTCTGAATGCTAGACTCGCTTTTCTGTGTCAGTGCGGATGGAGCATGCATTAACTGGCCTTTTGGCTGTTTGCAGCCGTGGCAAACTTCGTATCGATTCTGTGGGCACTTTGCACCGTCCGTCACATGCTAGGAACACGCTGAGTGAGAACCCCTAACGTTGTGCAGAGCAGCAATCCCAGCCAGTGGCCAAGGGCACATGGGGGAGGCAAAGCACACGGCATCCTGTAGCCGCTGAATCCTTGCTGGGGTTGACTGCAGGTAACTACCGTGAATACTAAAGCGATGCCTTGCAAAGCATGTTGTCACCATCAACGCAGTTTAATTGCTCCGATTATGGATGGCGTCAGTGTTATGGTCTGAAGTTTACAGCTGCAATGAAGGATTCGCACAGTGCACTTTACAGAGGAGCAGCTCGGCTGACATGGGATTACGTGGTTCACTGCATCACTGGGGACATCCGGGAGCTGTACGGTTTCATTGACATCCTCTGGGAGGGGTGTCACAGAAACCAGCCAGCCTCAGAGGTGTCGCACATCCGCACCGAGAGTGGCAGCCATCGGGGGGCTGGACTGTGACTCATCCCCCAAGTGAGGAACCTGGGGAGAAGTCAGGCTGAAAAGTTTCATGTGGGGGAGGGGCACTCGCTTGGGCGAGGCTCACTGGCTCTGGGGAAGGGCCTGCACTGGGGCAGCAGAGGGAGGGGGTTGTTTCCGCAGGTGTCGAGTCCTCAGCAGCTGCACAGGCCTGGTGCTGCTGGGAAAGCGTGCTCCACCCCAGCAGTAACCGCTGCCAGGACCTCACCCCAGACCAAATGCTTCTGTGTCCCTTTGCCGTCCAGTGAATGCAGCTGCGTTCCTGCCCGGCTGCTCCCTGTGGTGAGACCAGCGTGCTGGGCCTGGTGCCATGTGCCGTCCCCGGGCAGTCGCCCCAGGCACTGAGGGCTTGACAAGGGCCATGTGGTGGTGTTGGGGTCACTGCAGAATCGTCGCAAAGCACTGGATTGGATTCAGCCAGCAGTCAATTCAGCTGGGTCCTCTTGGTAACCACAGCCAGTCTGTAAGGTCCTGGCCCACGGTGTGGGGACGGGAGCCCAGTGCCCCGGGGAGCAGCCTGCTGCTATGCCCCTAGGAGGGGGCAGGGTCTTGTTCCTTCTGCTGCCACCCTGGCTAGCCAAGCGCAGCCCTCGGGAGCTGGCTAGTCCTGGGGCTTGGAGGTGCTGCAGGCCCCTGGGGTCATGGAGCTGCGTGGTCACTAGTGTTGGCTGGGACCCACCCCGAAGGCTCCCCCAGCTGCTGTGCCCTTGAGAAATACGCCAGGCCGGGTGCCTCTGGCCATGCTGAGGAGCGTGCAGACACTTGGGCGCCCATCCCAGCTCAACTGAACCGCCAACGCTTTTGAAGTTTCACCCACCGCTAATTTAAATGCAGCATCTAATGATCACCGCACTCTTCAGCAGGGAGCTGTAAGGATGCCCGCGACACGAAGCTACACCAATAAAATCTTCATCTCTTTCATGCTGCTCATTAAGGGAGTGAGCTGCGCACAGAGGCTTGTTGGGTGACAGATCCATAAAGGGAAGGAACCGTCCCCGATTTATCAGTTGCTCTTGATGATTTTTTCTCCTGTTTTTGTTAGCACCAAGGGGAAGTGGGAGTATTCGGCTGCCCCCATCCACCCCCTTCCTCCCCAACACGGCCCTGCCTCCTTGTTAGGGACACCCTCAGACACTAAGCCAGCCACCTTGGCCAGCAAAGTATAGCTGCCTGGTGCATCCTCCCGCCTGACAGCCATGGCTCACTGGGGCAGGGGGAGCAGCGGAGTCTATCTATGCCGCTGATCTGACCCCCAGCACCAGCGTATCTGAGCACAGCACAGTCCTTGTCCCATTTATCTTCACAACACCCGGAAAGGCAGGGCAAAGCTCTTATCCACACGGTGTAGATGGGGACGGAGACCCAGAGGGGCTAAGTGACTCCCCCAAGGTCACACAGAAACCTGTGGCAGAGCTGGGACTTGACCCCGGGTCTCCAAAATCCCAGATGGGTTCTCCTTCCCCTCCTAATGCTCGGTACATGGCTTCTCAGCGGCATTTCGGTGGGCGGTTCTCCGGTGGCCTCGCTCGGCAGTGGCATTTCGGCAGTGCGGTGTCCTGCGGTGCACACAACTGCCCCGGGAGGTGCCATTGCGCCCGTGGGCACCGCACTGGGGACCCCTGCTCTACCTGCCCCTGGAGTGAATCAGGTGGAGAGAACAAAACCACGAGTCAGCCGCCAAAAGCAGGCTCTCCCTAGCAATAGAGTCAGGGAACGAGGCCAAACGCTGCCCTCCAGTACATGTGCCCTGACCATCTCTGCCCTTTGACACAGGACACTTCAGTGGGAGTCGCACATACGTATCCATGGCCCAGCTGGTTTGGAAAGCCGCACACTTCGACACTGTTCTGTGCACTGTGGTTTAGCTGCTGCCGATGGATGGCTCTTAACCAAACCTTTGGACAACGCAGAGAGCCCGGAGAGCCTGCCCTGGCCCTGCATGCGGAGAAGTGTAACCAGGAAATGTGGGCAAGGGCTCGCAAGAGGGGCAGTTTGTCAGCAGGAGGACAAGAGGTGGGGAGCCTAGACCATGTGACTGAAAGTTAAAATGGCCTCAGAGAGAGTCACGACTTGCCTAGGGGAAGGGGGATCCCAGATCTCAGCACGTGGTGTGCAGGGCCCTGGTCCCAGCGTCTCACACGGCCTCCTCCAGTGCAGGGATGGGCTCTGCCTCTGTTGCTGAAGAAGCACCTTCTTGCTGCCTTTTCCAATGAGAATGACTCACGCAGAAGTGATCAGGAGCCCATGGCTCAGACTTACTTGCAAGATGCAAGGGGGATTGACAAGCAAAAAGGCAAATACCCTTTAGCAGCTTTGCGTTAAAATTAGCTTCTTGTTGGAAATCAGATGTGTGTATTTCCATGGACAGGGGAGAGGAAGGCGAGCAAGGGGGCCTCGGTGAAATATTCCTCTCCGTGCCTGGAGTTGGAAGAACTTGAAGTTGCGTGCAAGCTGGTGTGTTTCTGGATCGCTGGTGAAAAGGTAGCCAGGCTTGTGGAATGCATGCCTGAGCGCCGGGACAGCAGGGGGCTGCAGTCCAGAAGTGACGATGCTCACAGAGCTGTGCCGAAATCCAAGGCCTTGATTTGCACGGGGAGCTGCAGGTCACTGGCGGAGTTGTGCGCAAGGAGCCGGCACTTTGGGTGGAGGTGGGGAAGCCAGGATGGGGTTGAGAGGCCTCAGTCGAGCTGTGAGTGGAGCCCACTTGTGGACCAGGCTGTCTACAGATCCCATTCTCAGGAGGATCGCTCCTAGGGAGGCTCTGGAATCTCCCAAACCACCAGAAAGTGTCACTAATGAAGTGTGTTCTCTACACAAACCAAGCAAGAGCGCCAGCCCCTTGCCATGCCGTCCTGGGGAACGCATCCAAGGCCTCCCAGAGGTGCTGTACAGGCCAAGGGCGGAACAGCAAGAGACACCGGAAAAGCCCTGTTTGAATTCAGCCCTTGTCCGTTCAGTTGTGATACAAGGGCTCAGCTGAGATGCTGACTTGTCTGTTACTGGATTTCAATAGTCAGAGATCTGCTCTTCGGCACACCCAAGCTGACCGAGCCCCTGTCACCGAGGCCATCAGCTCCCACTAGCAGCAGCAGTTACAGGAGGGCAAATGCACCAAGGGGAAAACATCCCTTTCTCTTCGTGTAACCTCCCCGAGAAGGGCACTGCTGGGCATCCGCCCCACAGCAAAGAGGGGCACTGCCAGGGAGCAGCGTCAGCCAGGGCTGAGCTGGGCGGATTGTTAGTCATTTGGGTTGTGGTGGTGCCTAGAGCAACTGAGACCTCCTTGTGCTATGCAAGTGTACAACGGAGACAGCCCCTGTCCCGGAGCGGGCGCAGCCTACGGCTCTGTCTGCACCAAAGCGATCTGCCCTGGTGGAACCACACAGTGGTAGCTGAGCCGATGCAAACCCTCTAATGCAGGCATGCTGCACCCCAGCCCAGCGGGGTCTCTGCATCCCTTCAGGATGGCCCCAGGTTCAGTTCACCACTGCAATCCCTAATTTGCGCTGGTGTGTCTGCCCTGCCACACATCAATGTAGTTACACCAGTGTGAATTTCCCTAATGCCTCCAGGCTAAGCATGCCACAAGAGACGACAGGTTGGTGCAGCTGTCAGACAGGGTGAACGCAATGCACCAGTCAGATGATCAGCCTGCCAAGCAGTGGCCATGGTGTACCAGTCCCCTGCCCGTGCCGAGTGCTTTGTAGGCACCACATCGGGGTGAGTTTTAAGGAGGGATGTGGTGGCCTTGTGGATTTTTATAGGGAGCTCTTCCATCCGTGAGGGGACCGTGGGAGACAGCAGGAGAGTGTCTGTGGGAAGCCGCCTGGCGCTCAATAAGGTTTGGCACCACTGGGGAGCGGAGGTGGGAGTCAGTGTCTTGATCGTGTAGGAGAGATGGTAGATCAGGTGTGGCTAACTGCCCTGGGGCACAGAAGCGAGGAGGAGGAGGAGTCCGTGTTTGATGCAGGGGACGAGGGGAGCCTATGGAGGGAAGCAAAGTGTTGGGGGGTTGGGGGTGATGTGGTCAGCGGCACAGGCCAGGAAGAGCATCTTTGCATCAGCACTTTGACTGGATTTGAAGGGGAAAGATGCCCCTTTCCAGGTGTGTTAGGAGGCAGACAGTCTGTGTTTGTCCAGCACAGTGGGCGTGGAGAGGTATCAGGCAGCTCACTATAAATTCCCTTCTTGTTGGTGTGGTGCAAGGAGTGCATTCTCCAGAGGGACTGAAGGAGGAGAGCGTGGTGCCCTGGCAAACCAGGATCGGGAGGTGCTTGTGTTCCCTTTCCAGGTTCACACATTCAGCCTGGTGCAAGGCATCACGTGGCCCGGAGCCAGGGACCAGAGCAGAGGCTGGGCTGCTCTAGGAACATACCCCAGAGTGCTAAGGACACCACCCGCACCTTCCCACCCAGCGTGTGGGAGTCAGGAGGCCTCATGGCACAGGCATGGAGTGAGATGGACGTTTTAGATCAGAAACATTTGAGCAAATAAGTTAAACAGGGTTGGGGTTTTTGTGTGGTGGGGAACGTCCATTTGAGGTGTCTTGTTTTATTAACTACCTTTTTGTATTTGTAAGGGGGTTTTTTGGGGTGTGTGTGTGAAAATAATTCTCCCATGGTCAGGCTGGAAGTAGGGTGGGGGTCTACCCGAGAGGAGACTGGTGACTGAAGGAGAATGAAAACCCAGCTGTCTACTGAAAAATAAAGAACCCTGGAACAGCATGGCTTAAACACTTCAGAACGAGCCAAGTCGTTTGATTCGTGGTGGGATGCGGGAAGAGAAGAGTTTGCATCACAAAAGCTATTTTTTCTCTCAGAAGCAAAAATGGCAAATGTTTCATAAACTATAGGGCATGTTAGACGAGTGTGCACAGCCTGGCCATGTGAGTGTGTTGGTGCACCCCCCCCACCCCCGACAGACAGCCAAGCACCCTGCCATCCGCGCACACACATGGAGATTGTATCGCAATTCAGTCACTCCCATTGTAACAAGGCTGGTTCCGGCAGGACCCAACGGAGAGTGCCAATTCAGGACAAATTGCTTAAAGCAGGGCAGTTACAGCCCCAGGCTGGGGTTCCTTTGCACACCAAGGCAAACCAAAGAAGACTTTGGTCTCACCCCACTGGCTAACCACAAGTCAACCTCAGACACTCCAGTTTCCCAATATCCCCACCAGTGCCCCTCGTTATGGGGACAGATGGTTATGAAAACCAATACCCCAGTAAAAGGAAAAAGGTTCTCGCGATCTCAAAGGACCAAGCCCCAGACCCAGGTCAATATACGAATCAGATCTTACCCACAAATCACGCTGTTGCCAATCCTTTAGAATCTAAAATCTAAAGGGTTATTCATAAAAGGAAAGAAATATAGACGAGAGCTAGGATTGGTTAAATGGAATCAGTGACATCCAGTCATGGCAAAGATCTTGATTCAGGCTTGTAGCAGTGGTAGAATAAACGGCAGGTTCAAATCAAGTCTCTGGAGAACATCCCCAGCTGGGATGGGTCTTTCAGTCCTTGGTTCAGAGCTTCAGTGTAGCCGAGTCCCTCCAGAGGTAGGAAGCAGGATTGAAGACCAGATGGAGGAGCTGCAGCAGCTTTCTATAGTCTCTTGCCATGTGGTCTCTGCTTTCTTTGTCCCAAAGACAAGCTGCCCATCACATGGCCTGGAAACACCTCGGAGTTCTGCCCATAGGCAGGTCCCTGCACACCTTGCTGAGTCCCAAGGTGTGTCTGCCTTCTCTCAGTGGGTCAGTTGTCTCACTGATGGTCCTTAATGGGCCATCCAGCAGGCTAGGCAGAGCTGACACCAACTTGTCTGGGCTGTCCCCAAGCACAGCACAAGTTTGGAATACACACCGTATAGAGCCAATACTTATAACTTTAAATACAAAAATGATACACCCACACAGATCGCATAATCCTAACCAGCAAACCATAACCTCATCTGAGACACCTTATTTGACCCCCTTTATACAAGATTTGGTGCCACTACAGGACCTTGGTTGCAACAATGTTCTATACGGTCCCAGTTCAAGTCAATAACATCACACCCATGCTGCATTCCCCCCCTCCTGCCTTGCTTTACTAAACCGCTGGTGGAATCCTGGCCCTGTTACTTAATGGGCATTCTGCCTGTGACTTCTCTGGGGCCAGAGCCAAAGTACCTGGATTACCTGACCCAGGAGATGTGCGTGGGAATGAGTCAGCCCCTCCGGCGTGAGACAGGGGAAATGTCACCAGGGATATGAGCTGCTCAAGGAGGAGGAGACACGGCTGCCAGTTTCAAAATGGCCTGTTTAGGACTGCAGCTGCTGGTCTCTGTCAAATTTAAAGGGCCAGCCCCACACAGGCACACTGGGAGAAAGGTCTCAAGGGAGTTCTGCTGTGGCCTAGGGCGAGTTAGCAGTGACCGGGAAGTCATCCAGGAAGGAGAGCCTGGCCCAAGGGGTTGCAGGGACAAGGTCTCCATGTCACACTATGGGAGTGACTTCCAGCTGCTTTGTAGGAGTGACTCATGTTCCAGTCCCCTGCCCCAGATGCAGGCCCCTGGAGAAGAGTGGGTAGTGGAGGAAATCTGCTCTCTTGTTCCAGCACAATCAGCCAAAAGATTATCGCCCATATTCTCAGGGACAGAAAATCGGCTGTGTGGATATTTCACAACACAGCCCTGAGCATTTCTACAGAACTAGGTGGCACAGTCAGGATCAAAGCATGCTTTCTAGCAACCGTTGTTGAAATTATCTACCTTGCCCAGTGAACATAGACTGAGAACTGTGGGCCCAGGCCCACGGGAGTCAGTGAGTCCAGGACCATGCCCCTGTTCTCACTCCGGAGCCGAGTCTATCAGAATAGACAGCGGTTGCAAAATCGTATGGCCTGTTTTTAAAGAAGGGCTGTACGTACCAGGCCCCCAGGAGCTCTGGGCTGTACCTGCCACAGCGTCTCTATCTGCGGGCTCCTGAAGGTAAGTTACCCATGAGGAGGAGGAGCTCTTAGATCAGAAGCACTCTCCAGCCCAAACGTGTTGTAAGATGCTGCTTCTATTTTCAGTGGGATTGAAAAGAGAACAAAACCATTGCGGAACTCAGAGAAACAAAGCAAGTGCCCCCGCGCCAGAGCCAGCACCCCCAGCTGTCTCCTGACTAACGACGAATCTATGCACTACAAGGGGGAGGGGGACAATATTTACGCAAACCCTGTTTACACTGGAGCCAGATTCAAAGCAGTGCATTTCTCTTTCAGGAGAGAAGTGAGGTGGGCACTTGCCCTCTAGTGATTCCCATTCTGAGCACGTCAATTTCCCTGATCTGGCCCGGGCTTCTCTATCACCCCACAAACAAGGACTTACTTAGTAACCAAAGATTATGAACCCTGCGCCAGAGCCATACACGAGGAATCAGTATTCACCTGTCATTTTGTCTGGAACGTCTCTTCGGCCTCCTCCTTGGGGCGTGGAGCGGGCGCTATAGAAACCAAACCACCAGTAGCAATGGGCACTTCGGGCACATCCTTCATCCAAGGCTTCCCGGGGCTCTTCCGAAGGACGGCCAGGTTCCCTAGCCCTGCGCACCCCCGGGGGCCGGGCACAGAGCGGTGGAGACCCCGACGGTGTTTTTAAAGGGGCATGTGCAGAAGTGTGCCCACCACTCCTCAGAGGTGGGCGTGAGCACTCCCAGCCGCGGGTGGGAGTGCACTCAGGGCTGTGGGTGTGTGGGAAAGTGTGAATCCGGGAGCATCAGTGACTTGCGCCGGGCCACACGCTGAGTCAGGCGGAGCTGGGCCCAGGACGCAGACACCAGGCTCCAGACAGTGCTGCGGTTACCTCAGTTCTGTGTTATTCTTACTACGGTTTCCATGATGGTGGCTGTGCCTTGGACAGAGTCCTGGGCCAGGACCCCATTGGGCTAGATGTTGCATGGTCTCTCCTGCAGGCCCAGGCCTCGTGGGCCAGCGTTGCCCTGAACGCTGCTGTCCTGAACTCTCCGGGCGTGGCAGACGTGGCCAGGATGCAGATTGGTGTGAGGTGCTGACCTGACCCAAGTGCCGGGTCAGAAGAAGAGTGACGCAGAGATTGAAACCTGCACAGACAGCCCTGGAAACTCCTGGGGCCCCTCAGCACTCTGAGCAAAACTGGGTCAGCTTAGCCCTCACGGGGGAAAAGCCAGCCCTTGTCAGCGACCATCTGTGACGCCTGCCTGGGATCACAGATTTCTCTGCTTCAGTCCTGGCCAGATAGATTAATTAATCAAGGAACCCAGAACAAATCACAGAGAAATGTAAGGCCTGTTAATTACCCCTGATTAATTGGGGTGAATTTTTAATTGTATCCCTAAGCTGAGATGTGCAGTTCAATAGGCAACATAATTAGTGACCCAGCAATCAGTTTGAAACCAATTAGCCTTGTGTAACCAGTGAAACTAGACCAATGCTACCCAGCGGGGCTGGACCTACTTCTGGGGAGCTTTGGAACAAACAAGGTATTAATCAGCCCTGGCCTGAGTGGCCGGCTGGCTGTGGTGGGACAGGAGCTGTGCTGTGTGCGGCTTCCGCCCTGTGGCCACGATCCCCGGGGCTCCGCACACAGGGCCCCTCCATAAAACGGGCACTTTCTGAGTGACACAACGAGACGGCAAACGTGGAAGCTTGGTGAGCAGGTCTCTGCGTGGGCTTTCCCAGCGCTAGGGGTAAAACAAAATCCACTGAGCAAACATGTGGTGTGACTAGTGCCCTGGGGAGGGTGGACGGAAATGGAGTTCTCTGAACCTCCTTCCCTTTTGCTGGGGGCGGGGGGGGAGCTTTTCACTTGCCTGCTTCTGGTCCAGCTCAGGGTGAGGGGCGGGCCCTGAGGAGTCCCAGCCCATGCCAGCCTCTGTACTAGGTGGGCAGGGCCGCCAGGGTCCTGTTTTCTTTTGGATGGGTGCCTGGCATTCGGGGTCTAACATGGAGGGAGCTGTGTCACCGCGGGCTGGCCCTTCCCCTCAAGGTGGGGTCACAGACTGATGGCCCAGCCTTTGCCATCATCAGGGGACTTGCCGTGTTTCCTTTTTTGGGCCCCTCCCGAGGGGTTGGTGTGAAAATGCGAGTTGAGAGAGAATGTTCACTGCAGTTCATTTTGAAAAAGCTCTCTCTGCTCTTTGATTGGCAGTCTCCCGAGAGCTGCGAGAGGCTCTGGAGCTGCAGGGGACCGCTAGATATTAGATCCCAGACAGACAGACAGACAGCTGGATCAGTCTCTCTCCCATGGAAAGCAAATTCGTTTGGACTCAGCTGACGGATCTTCCTTTACACACAGGGCTGGCAGCTCGGGGCTGCAGTGACTGGGAGATGCACAGTGGGCTGGAGTCGGCGGGCATGAGCCTGTCTCCAGCGAGGTCTCTCTCTTCTCTTCCAAGGGGTGTGCACGTCAGCCTTGTGACAGACTCAGGGTTGCTCTCCCCATAGGACAGGGGCAGGGTGGGCAGCAGCTGGACAATTTCCACCCACACACCATCCTTGGCTAACGCGCTCCACCCCTGTCCAGAGCAAGCCCCCTTGCAGTCCACAGGGCTCCCGGAGCCCCGGAGGCCAGTAACGGTTCCAATCGGTGCTAGTCGTGATGATGATTTTCCTGCTGTGAACAGGGGGTCCACTGCGAAGCAGACTGAGCCCCCCCCCGCGTTCCCTTTGCGTGGCCAGCAGAGAGCGCCCAGCTGGGCTGGAGACTAGCTAGCGTGGCCTAGCGGACAGAGCACTGGACTGGGACTCAGGAGACCAGGATGCTATTTGTGGCTCGGCGGCTGGCCTGCCGGGTGACATTGGGCAAGTCACTTCTGCTCCCTGTGTGGCAGCTGCCCCATCTGTACCGGGGGTAACGATCCTGCGAAGCTCTGTGACCTGTAGGGCAGACTGAGCTGTGTGGGAGCTAGTGCTCACTGGTAGTGTTAGCCCTGGGCAAAAGCCTCTGTGGTCCACGGCTGACCCATTCTGACCCACCCTGCTTCCCTCCTCCTTCGCTATGGGGCTGCTCCCCTGGGGAAACGGAGCTCGCGAGGTCAGAGGAAAACTTTTTTCCCTGTGCAGGGACACGTTTTCATCAGCTGCCAGGTCAGGAAGCAGATGGAAATCAGCCCGGTTGTCCTGGATAACCAGAGGCAGCCACAGTTGTTTACAAGTCTTGTTTACTGAATTAATTAACTGTGCAAACAAAGCAACAGCTTGCCCCTTCACCCGGCAGCTCCCGCCTCGCGGATCGCACCAGTCTAGCCAATTCCCAGGAGAAACAGAGCAGCGAGGATGAGGAGAGACGAGGGGCGCTGGGCACACAACCCTGTGCAAATTGCTGAGCAGAGCAATGTAGGGAGGGCTTGAGGGCTGGAGGAGGGTGCGCGACACCTACTCCTCCCAGGAAAAGGGAAATGAAACACGCAGTGCCTGGAGAGAAGGAGAAGGGCGTTAGTTGCCCAACGCCCAGCCCAAAGACAACCCCCCTCAGCCAGCTGAACCCGGAACAGGATATGTGCCATGGGCAGGCTTACCATGACCAACGCTTACATTTCCAAATGCACCAGATGAAAACAATCAATTCCTCCCTCTCCTATTCACCAAGAGCTGGAGCCAAGGATCTGTGTGTCCTGGAGCTTTCCCCCAAACAGTGTGTTGTCCTTAAAGACGCCAGCGGGTCATCCCCGCAATACCAACCCAGCGTGTGCAGCTCGGCGCTCAGGAGCAACCCTACAAAAAGGCCTGGTGCACAGCAGCGTCCTCAGGAAATGCTGGATTGTAAATACATGAAGGGATTGGTAGATCTGGAAAACACTGTGTCCCGGCTGCCTTCACCTCGCACAGTTTAGCTGGTCTTAATGCACTACCAATCGTGAGCAAGCTAGTCATGGGTAAAGGGGGCTGGGGTGGAGAATGGTCCCCATGCCCCTGTGCCTACGTCCCCCTCCTGGCTAGTCTGTTTGGAGTGGAGTGTGCAACATGCTCGCTGCCTCCGGCATCAAAGACACATGTCACAACCACGGAGGGCCCACAGGAGTCATTAGTAATTAATTTGGTTTCCAATCCTCTAATCCAGCTGCTTCTTGATTTGATAAGCAAAAAATCTGCTCTGGCCACATGGTCCTTGTTCCATTCGACAGTTCCCGCTGGAGGCACTGACATGGAGCAGCACCATCCCCACCGGGACGCCAAGTGTAAGGACCAGGCCCTTGTGCCACGTCACCCCTGGGGGAGATGCACGTTAGGCCCAGTCCTGCACCTGCGGAGCTCAGCGGCACCACGCTCGTGGACTGTAGCCTCACTCTGTGGCTCTCATGAGTGACAAGAGGTTTTCCTGGAATAAGATATGGCAGATTTCACACCCTGAGCAAAGAAGGGACAATAGCCAAAAAGGATCCAGCTGCCTCGTGTCCACTGGACCTGCACCCCAGGGACCCCTTCCAGCACCGTGCCCACCGGCCCCGTGCCAGGGACCCCTTCCAGCACTGTGCCCACCGGCCCCAGGCCCAGGGACCCCTTCCAGCACCGTGCCCACCGGTCCCAGGCCAGGGACCCCTTCCAGCACCATCCCCATGCCCAGGTACTCCTTCCAGCACTGTGTCCACTGGTCCCAGCTGGGCTGAGAGCCGCACCCCCACTGATATCTGAGAGCCACAGGGCCTCGGGTCTGCTGGCCACCCAGCTCAAGAGGTCCTGGTCTGGGCACCCATAAACCCAGGGGCCCTGTTGAAGCTGGGCTGGGCGATGCTCTGGAACTGCTCCCCATGAAGCCAGTCAGGACTCTGGGGAAGTCTCCTCTCTGTGAGCAGCCTGTCTGCAGGACACACAGCTCACCCGGCTTCCCCCTTCCTGGGTCTGACCTCGGAGCATTCAGGCTCCTCTGCCCCTCCACGCGCTTCCCACAGCGAGTCCGCCCAGGCGGGGTCCTGGGGAAGCCAGAGGGTCCTGCCCCCCAACTTCGCAGTCAGACGTGACTCTCAGCCAGCCAGTAAAACAGAGGTTTATTAGATGACAGGAACATGGTCTAAAACAGAGCTTGCAGGTGCAAAGAACAGGACCCCCGCAGCTGGGTCCATTTTGGGGGGCAGTGAGCCAGACAACCACGTCTGCCCTTCACTCCATGTCCCAGCCAGCCCCAAACTGAAACTCCCTCCAGCCCCTCCTCCCCTAGGCTTTGTCCCTTTCCCAGGCCAGGAGGTCACCGGATTCCTTTGTTCTCCAACCCTTTAGCTCTCACCTTGCAGGGGGGAAGAGCCCAGGCCATCAGTTGCCAGGAAACAGGGTGTCGGCCATTGTCTGTGTCCAGACCCCTGCACACACCTGCCCTCTAGGGCTCTGCAACGATCATACACCCTTACCCCACCACCTAGATACTTAAGAACTGCCTAGGGGAAACTGAGGCACCCCCACACTATTCAGAGGAAACATTAAGAACAGACCCACTTCGTCACAAGCTGGGGGTGCTAAATTGCACTGATGTGGCAGGGACCCTTCCAGCCCATCCCTATGCCCTGAGCCTCTCTCTGGGGCAGCCCAGGAGACTGAGGAGCTTGGCCTCAGGATTTTGGTTCAGGCTCAGCTCTAGTGGGGGGTACAGACCGGGGGATGGTCTGAGGTTCAGGGCTCTTTTTGGGTGCTTCCATAACCGTCATGAACCTGCCTAAACCACGGTTCCAGCTGAGCTGTACAGGACGGAGCATGATTCAATGGGGCTTTCTGCACCCCCAGGCGTGGGGCTGAGCTGTGTGCTTAGCACCGGCACCCCGGGGCGTGCTGCCGCGGAGCGGTGATTAAAAGTGGCCATGCAGTGCACCAATGAGCATTCGGGGTGGGGGGAGGGGACGCGTGGGGGGAGTGCCTCGCCAGCCAGCGCAGGCAGCCTGGAAGGAGGCCAGTGCGGCTGCTACTGCCCTGGGTGGACGCGAGGGGACGTCACCGAGGAGAGGCCAAATCCGTCGCTAAAACCAGCATTAATCTCCAGGACAGTGTTGTCAAAAATCTTAGCAGCAAAATTAAATGTTGTAGCTGTATTTCTGCTACACAAAATCAATACTAATTACGGCGAGCCAGACATTGCATAGAGAGGGCTCGACCCAGTGTTACAAGCTGCAGTAAAACCCCTGCTCTGTTCCTTGTTTATAGAAAATTACTGCGCGTGGTTTGGTGGCAAACAGCTTGCAATCTGTCGGGATGTCAGGGCTGAATACAGACGTGAGCCTGGAAAGCACACACACCCGAGAGACAGAGGAACAGCCACCCTGGGTCAGACCAAGGGTCCATCCAGCCCAGTAGCCTGTCTGCTGACAGTGGCCAGTGCCCGGGGCTTCAGAGGGAATGAACAGAACAGGGCAGTTATCGAATGATCCATCCACGGCCGTCCAGTCCCAGCTCCTGGCAAACAGAGGCTAGGGACACTCAGAGCATGGGGTTGCATCCCTGCCCATCCTGGCTGATAGCCACTGATGCACCCATCCTCCAGGAACACGCTAGTTCTCTTTGGGACTCTGTTATGGTTTTGCACGTCCACGCAGGCTAACGTCACTGAGCAGTTACCCCGCCCGAGGCAGCTCCAGTCTCACAGGATCTCCCACCCTCAGACATGGGGGAAATCATTTGCCTTTCCCTGCAGGGGCTCTTGACTGATTCAACGGGAACCCAGGGTCAGGCCAGGTTTGTAACACTGATGTGTGCCCAACAGTGCGTCCAGCTGCTCTGGGAGGGGGTGTCACTATGCTGGCATGGCCCCACCTGCCCTGGGGGGCACAAATGGGGTCTCACAGGCATGGGGGTCAACCCTGGTGGCAAGGAAAATGGACATAAACAGCAACAGGAGGCCAGGAGGATCAAAGAACACCGGGGACGGGGGGAAGGGTGACAGTGCCGTGAGCACTGGGGGGAGAGGGGTGCCGGGAGGGGGGTGTTGCCAGGGCCCAGGCTGTGAGCTCCGTGCTGTCACTGGGGACTCAGTGGTAAGGTGGGAATTTCCATGGGAGCGCCTGAGAGGGTGGCCTGCTTTCCAGGAGCAGAGCTGAATGGCAGGAGGATGCAGACACACTGAGTGACAACCTCCGGGGCCTGTTTAGCGAGACCCTACCATAACAATGCAGTTCCTTGTTTCCCAACAGCACGGGTTGCTCCCAGTAAACTCGCTCTTTCGGCATGAGGCTGCTAGCTGGCGCGGGGATGCTGCCCCGCGGGGTTACTAGGCTCCCTGGAGCAGGGGGCAGGACGCAGCTCCCCGCTGGCAGGGCGGGGGAGATGAAGCAGGGAGATAGGGCTGCTGGTCTGGGAGCTGGAACATTCCCCCCTTCCTCCATTTATGGTTTTTGAAAAGATTTTCAATTCACCTTTAACTCTGGGTCCATAAATAAACTTCAAAGGCTGAACCCTCTGCTGTGGCAGAGCTGAGCTGAGAGTGTCTGACCCAGTTTGAATAGGAAATGAATCCATAATCAGGATGCTGCTGATTCTGGCCCCCATAAAAAGCCCTTATCTCTAGATGCAGACTTCACAGTGAAGAGCAAGGGGAGAACAGGGTGAGTGGTGACTTTGCTGTTGTGCCGTCTGCCCCTAGGCCTGGGTCCTGTCAGTCCTGCAGCTCTGACAGGTGCAGTCCCCAGCTGTGAAGTTTCTCAGGGTAGATGCAGCCAAGAAGGAGGATGAAGCATCTTGCTGGGAGAGCGTCTCTGACGTTTGTCCAGGAATCTCACTAGTTTTCTAGTGACCTGAGTTTTATTGCCAGTGACATTAACCTTAGAGGCCCAGATCTCCCTTCCAAACTTTCTAACTCACCTTCTCCCTCTGTCCCAAAATAAAAAAGTGAGCTCCTGTCCACAGAAAGCAACCGCAGGATTCTACAGAGCATCACTGCTAACTCTTGGGATGATAGATCTGGTCACCTATCCATCCAGTTCTTCTGCCACACTCAGTATTATGCCCTTGCCAGACCCTGGCTCTCTCTCTAACTAGAATTTCTGCTGTCTGGTGTCTTTTCTGATTCAGGGGATTTATTTTTAGGCACAATCAGGCTCATGCCATAGGAGTAAAAACTTGTGTTTAAAAATCATTTCCCTTGCGTTATACCAAAGATTGCTCCCAGAACGCTACCAGACCTAGGCTCCTGGGGACCACGAGGAATCTTTAGAACCTGCCAATTCCCTCTACAAACAACTTTTCTAACTACAAAAGTTCTACCTTACAAGCTCCTTTTTGATCAGTTTTAACTAGAAACAAGCTAGAACCTGGTCTGCATCTGTTTCTACCGCAGGCTCTCTGCCCACTTGCTGCAGAGAGCTGTATATTCATTTTGCTATGGCCCATATTTCAAAATTGTTTCCCTAATAGTAAGACTTTCTGCTGTAAGCTGGGGGCTCGTCAGATGGAAAAACCAGAGGAGGAGAAAGTCCATGGTGTATCAGTCGATCACCGGATGACTGTGGGCCATCACTGTGATGCAGCCATGGAAAAGGCAAGTGCTGTGAAACGAGCTATTGCCAGGAGAGAGAGAGAGGGACGTATTAAAGCACTTCCCAAGGTGCTGGTGAGGCCGCGTCTGGAACGCTGCGCACACTTTGGGAATCCAGACTGGAGCAGGTGCAGAGTGTGATGCTGGCCGAGCAAGGTCCCCATGTCTCAGCTGAACAGTGACCAATCCGCAGCTGGCATCAGTCTGGCTCCCCTCTGCTGGCGTTGTTAAAACAGGCATTAGGGTATGAAGAATGTGTTTAGCATTTACTGCGGGCTTGGGAGCTGCTGCCGGCATGAATCTCACTTATATCAGTAGCTCAGATTGTACGGTAATATTTAAGCCTGTGTATTATGAGCCTCTGTAAGCATGTAAATCACCAGACAGGAGAGAGCCCCTAACTAGTCTGCCCTGCCAACCCCCAGCCGACGGTGTTACCGCCTGCCCAACAGGAAGGTCCATGAGCACCAGACGTTCCTAATTCGGATGCAGGCACATTTGACCAAGGCTGACCATTTGCATATGCACTCTCCCAGTTTGTGCAATAAATGAACCTGTACAAATGACGCCCGTGATTGCATGTGATTTTGGGGTAGGAGATTTTGAAGATATGGGCCTTAAATTTAAAGTAATTTCTACAGAATCTGATGTTTATTGATTTAAGAAACAACCAATTTTCCTCATGAAGCAACAGCAAAAGCCAGCCATTGCAATGGTAGAGCCAGATCCCCAGCTGGTGCAAAAATTGACAGCACTTCACACAGCAGAGCATGAAGGCTCTAGCTAAGGACTTTGCATTTGCTGGAGACACCGACTGGTTTCCGGGGGCAGTGCCCTGGCACCCCTTGCTGTAGTGATTTCTCGGTGACAGCCCGGTGGGCAGGGGAGGCTCAGAGAGGTCTTACCTGCGTGGACAGAGGTAAACGGTGTGTCAATAATAATGCACTCAGTAGGTGATAATGCAATCCACAGAGAGCCCTGATGGGCCAGGAGCAAAGCACTCCCTGCAGAGGGGCCGGTGAGCTGGATGGCCAGGAAGCGGAGTCTGGGACAGGGGCTAATTCCCTGACTTCCCCCCGTCGTCCCCTGGAGTTCTGGGGTCAGGGGTAGGAGTCTGTCAGGAGCTTTCAGGAGCCTGGAGGAGGGTTGTACACAGGCAGGGGCCTGGCAGGGGTCAGTCCTTCCAAGCAAGGAGCATGGAAGGGAGAGGTTGTCTCATGTTCGGTGTGGGAGACAGCTATAGGGCGCCTATGGGGGCATTTTAGGGGAGCAGCGCTCATCATCCCCACCAGGATCCTGTGGTCTCTGGGCAAGGAAGCAACCTGCAACATCCTCGCCTTAAGCACGCCCCTGTGTTCCGTCCCCCCAGCCCCACCCATCTCCCAGTCCAGCATTAGCACAGGGGGAGCAGGGAAAGCCTGTGGCCTCTCTGCAAACAGCTGACAGGCCGCGACTGGGAAGGGGCTGGGGACACAGTGGGTGGAACCTGGACACATCATCCCTGCCCAGGCATGCAGGGGGGAGTCTCACTCTGGAGCACGCAGCGTGCCCAGCCAGGGGGGGAAGGTAGGTCTGAATCCTTGGCCATAACCTAAAGATTTGCAGGGTATGCTCCGCAAACACAGAACGAAAGCCATTGCCATGTCAGGGCTGTTAGTCGCAGGGACGCCAGGGCGCTGAGCGGGGCTAATCTGGGGCGCTCATCCCCAGGGGGGCTTGCTGTGCTGTTCGTGAGCCATGCCAGACAGGAAAGGCCATCCCGCGCTGTTTGTCACAGGCCGTCAGTGTCACATTACAAGATGATCCGGAACAGGGAGATCGAGGGCAGAGGAATTAAAACAGGAGGGAGCCTTTTAATTAAATAGCCACGTCAGAGTCTCTAATCAGCCGGCTGAGTGACTGGCTGCTGAGGGGAAGTTTGTGCATGTCAAAAGCCATTAATCAAAGTGCCGCTTCTTAGGTCAGCCTCTCTCCGACTAGTGACTGGGACCATGGCTCACCCCTCCTGCACCTGCTCGCCAGGGGCTGGGTGGGCCCTTCTCTCTCTCAGCCAGGCGGGGCGTGGGGGAGGAGTGAGTTCTCCCCCTTGGTCGGCCTGTCCGGATCTTGGGCCCAGCTCTCATGTGGGGAACGAATGCCGCTTTCCGGATGTCCTCCTGGGAGCTAGTGTGCGGGCAGGGAGTGGAAGGGGCTGGCCAGGCCGAAGGAGAAGGGAGCCAGGGCTGCAGTAACTTACACTCCCCCACAGTGAAGGGGAGCTAGGAGGGATGGAGATAGCTCCTTCTTGAGGCTGCTCCCGGCCCAGAACTCTTACGCGTCCCCCCTGCAGGGCTGGGGATCAGAGCTCAGGGACACATGGCCGGTCCACGGGTGATATGCTGGGATATGGGACCTGCCCTGCACACTGGGGTCTGTCTGGGGAGCGCACTCGTCTGGGAGCACAGAGTGTGTGTGTGCGTGGGTGGCGAGAGAGTCTGTGTGCACTAGCTGTGTGTGTGAGTGTGCAATGTGAGTGTGCAATGTGTGCTAGCTGTGGGTGTGAGTGGGTGTGTCTTAGGGGGACACTGAGGGAGAGCCAACAGGGAAGTCGCTGGAAGAAATGTCACTGTGTTAAATACATTGGGACTGACTCAGGCATTGCTGCCTAGCCGGTGCCTGCACCTCTTAAAATAGCCAGAGTCCGCTCAGCGGGGCACCGTCCCTCAGCACGTGGTTAACAAGCGTCTCCGTCCTCCCGGGGCTAGAGCCGGGGGCTGTGCGGCCAGCCCCTCGGGGGAAGCCAGGAGCAGTGGGGCCAGAAGACACTGGAGCTCAAAGCAGAGCCAGGTCCAGGCCTTGCCAGACTAAGGGACTCAGCAGCTCAGGATAGAGGGAGCCACCCCTGCTGGAGGTGTGGGGAGAACCCCTCATCCTGCTATGGCCCCCGGGGGCGGGGGTTGGGTTGCTATGTCCCTCAACCTCACAGCTGTGGGTGCAGCCACAGGGCCCTGAGCTGAGGGTGTCATCACGCAGCATCGTGCTCTGGATATTGCTGTCCTGCAGACGCATGCAGAGTGTCCCGCACCCAGCGCTCCGGCCCGTGCGCCGTCCCGCACTCAGCACCCAGCACTCAGCACTCAGCCCTCAGCCCTCAGCACTCAGCCCTCCGGCCCGTGCGCCGTCCCGCACTCAGCCCTCAGCCCTCCGGCCCGAGCGCCGTCCCGCACTCAGCACTCAGCCCTCAGCACTCAGCCCTCCGGCCCGTGCGCCGTCCCGCACTCAGCCCTCAGCACTCAGCCCTCAGCCCTCCGGCCCGTGCGCCGTCCCGCACTCAGCACTCAGCCCTCAGCACTCAGCCCTCCGGCCCGTGCGCCGTCCCGCACTCAGCCCTCAGCACTCAGCCCTCAGCCCTCCGGCCCGTGCGCCGTCCCGCACTCAGCCCTCAGCACTCAGCCCTCAGCACTCAGCCCTCCGGCCCGTGCGCCGTCCCGCACTCAGCCCTCAGCACTCAGCCCTCAGCACTCAGCCCTCCGGCCCGTGCGCCGTCCCGCACTCAGCCCTCAGCACTCAGCCCTCAGCACTCAGCCCTCCGGCCCGTGCGCCGTCCCGCACTCAGCCCTCAGCCCTCAGCCCTCCGGCCCGTGCGCCGTCCCGCACTCAGCACTCAGCCCTCAGCACTCAGCCCTCAGCACTCCGGCCCGTGCACCGTCCCGCACTCAGCCCTCCGGCCCGTGCGCCGTCCCGCACTCAGCCCTCAGCACTCAGCCCTCAGCCCTCCGGCCCGTGCGCCGTCCCGCACTCAGCCCTCAGCCCTCAGCACCCAGCACTCAGCCCTCAGCCCTCAGCCCTCCGGCCCGTGCGCCGTCCCGCACTCAGCCCTCAGCCCTCAGCCCTCAGCACTCAGCCCTCCGGCCCGTGCGCCGTCCTGCACTCAGCCCTCAGCACTCAGCACTCAGCACTCAGCCCTCAGCCCTCCGGCCCGTGCGCCGTCCCGCACTCAGCACTCAGCCCTCAGCCCTCCGGCCCGTGCGCCGTCCCGCACTCAGCACTCAGCCCTCAGCCCTCTGGCCCGTGCGCCGTCCCGCACTCAGCCCTCAGCCCTCCGGCCCGTGCGCCGTCCCGCACTCAGCCCTCAGCACTCAGCACTCAGCCCTCCGGCCCGTGCGCCGTCCCGCACTCAGCACTCCGGCCCGTGCGCTGTCCCACACTCAGCACTCAGCACTCAGCCCTCAGCCCTCCGGCCCGTGCGCCGTCCCGCACTCAGCCCTCAGCACTCAGCACTCAGCCCTCCGGCCCGTGCGCCGTCCCGCACTCAGCACTCCGGCCCGTGCGCTGTCCCACACTCAGCACTCAGCACTCAGCACTCCGGCCCGTGCGCCGTCCCGCACTCAGCACTCCGGCCCGTGCGCCGTCCCGCACTCAGCACTCCGGCCCGTGCGCCGTCCCGCACTCAGCACTCCGGCCCGTGCGCTGTCCCGCACTCAGGACTCCAGCCCGTGCGCCGTCCCGCACTCAGCACTCAGCCCTCAGCATTCAGCCCTCAGCCCTCCGGCCCGTGCGCCGTCCCGCACTCAGGACTCCGGCCCGTGCGCCGTCCCGCACTCAGCACTCCGGCCCGTGCACCGTCCCGCACTCAGGACTCCGGCCCGTGCGCCGTCCCGCACTCAGCACTCCAGCCCGTGCGCCGTCCCGCACTCAGGACTCCGGCCCGTGCGCCGTCCCGCACTCAGCACTCCGGCCCGTGCGCCGTCCCGCACTCAGGACTCCGGCCCATGCGCCGTCCCGCACTCAGCCCTCAGCACTCAGCCCTCAGCCCTCCGGCCCGTGCGCCGTCCCGCACTCAGCCCTCAGCCCTCAGCACCCAGCACTCAGCCCTCAGCCCTCAGCCCTCCGGCCCGTGCGCCGTCCCGCACTCAGCCCTCAGCCCTCAGCCCTCAGCACTCAGCCCTCCGGCCCGTGCGCCGTCCTGCACTCAGCCCTCAGCACTCAGCACTCAGCACTCAGCCCTCAGCCCTCCGGCCCGTGCGCCGTCCCGCACTCAGCACTCAGCCCTCAGCCCTCCGGCCCGTGCGCCGTCCCGCACTCAGCACTCAGCCCTCAGCCCTCTGGCCCGTGCGCCGTCCCGCACTCAGCCCTCAGCCCTCCAGCCCGTGCGCCGTCCCGCACTCAGCACTCCGGCCCGTGCGCTGTCCCACACTCAGCACTCAGCACTCCGGCCCGTGCGCCGTCCCGCACTCAGCACTCCGGCCCGTGCGCCGTCCCGCACTCAGCACTCCGGCCCGTGCGCTGTCCCGCACTCAGGACTCCGGCCCGTGCGCCGTCCCGCACTCAGCACTCAGCCCTCAGCATTCAGCCCTCAGCCCTCCGGCCCGTGCGCCGTCCCGCACTCAGGACTCCGGCCCGTGCGCCGTCCCGCACTCAGCACTCCGGCCCGTGCACCGTCCCGCACTCAGGACTCCGGCCCGTGCGCCGTCCCGCACTCAGCACTCCGGCCCGTGCGCCGTCCCGCACTCAGGACTCCGGCCCGTGCGCCGTCCCGCACTCAGCACTCCGGCCCGTGCGCCGTCCCGCACTCAGGACTCCGGCCCATGCGCCGTCCCGCACTCAGCACTCTCGGCAGGCCATAGGACGCATCAGCCTCGACCGCCGAAGCAGCCGGCACTTCCACTCCGGGCAGTACGGTCCCAAACAGACCCGAGTGCAGGCTAATCACAGGTCGAGTTAATTGGGGTGAACCTCTCCAACTGTCAGCGGCTCTGGGGGGAGCTCCAGTTTTCTTTGGCTAATGAACCCAGCAGATGGGGGCGGGGGGGCTCTGACAAGGGGCGCTGTTGTTTTACACAATAAACATATGAAAGGAGCAGTGCTCTGGATAGAGGAGCTGTTGGGAGGAGTTACATTCGTTTCCCAAACAATTAAAAAGCCACTTCTCAGCCTGGCCTATAAATGCCCTAGGGCCAGAGCAGGCAGCCCTGCAGCACTCCTGCCAGCTGGGGGCGCTCTCTCCTCATTCTGTGCCGACCACATTGGCTCATTTAACTTTAAAGCACCCTAGTGGGTTGAGCCTAATGTACAAAGAGGCAGTAAGCTGAATTCCCCTGGGTGTCACGTGTAGTTGGCCCTTGCATTCACCTCTGCCAGTAGAAATACAAGAGCAACGTTACAAACCACATTTGGGAGGGAGTGTGGCCTAGTGAACAGAGGCCTGGGAGCCAGGACTCCCATGTTCTATTTCCACCGGTGTCTGTGACTAACTGGGTGACTCTGGGCACCTCTCTGCCTCAGTTTCCCGCTCTGCGATAACAGATTGCCTAGCTCACGGGCGTGTTGGAAGGGTTCAAGGATTCAAGAGCAAACCAGCCCAGATAGTCACCCCAGTCCACCCAGCATGGGAACTGATCACGGGGCTGGGAGGGGAGGAGGACACGGTTTGAGCTGAAAGCAGAGAGCAGGAGAACGCTACTGGGCTAAGCAGCGAGGGACCAGTGATATCCTTAGCGGTGCAGGAAGGAGCACCGTGAGCAACAGACAGGGCAAAAGACTTGGGCAAATAGGTTCTGCTACATCCCCTCTCTTCTCTTATCTGTGTACGGATGCCAATGAACACCTCTGGTACGTTGCTGGGGCTTTACTCAGCTGGGATCTGTGGGGTTCCTATAGAAACCTTTTTCATGCACCAATTATTTAACGGTAAGGAGGTGAAACGGTTCAGGGTCTGATTTGGACTAGAAAGTGGGAGACATTTACCCTGAGATGGAGCTGTCAGACTAGAAGCTCTATTCCTACCCCTCTGTAACAGGAGCCGGGCAGGATGGGAGTCAGCCCCGCGCTCCAGGCAGAGCCGCGTTGTGCTGAGGGCACAGACAAGACGTCTCAGCCCTGCACATGCTGCCACGTCGCAGCATGGGGAAGAGACGTCCGTGGGGGCAATGAGAGTGGGGGGGCCAGAGGCGAGAGCGGGGTCTGTGCGTGAGTTAATGCCTGGAACTGACAAGGTGTGAAATCAGATACTCTCCCCTGATGGTACTGGCTCTGGGGCTGGAAGAAAGGACAGCCAGGGGAATTGCTGGCAGGTCCAAGCGCTCTCTGGAGGAGCTGTAGAAAAGCTAACAGGGAAGCAGTCCCAGAGGGGAAATAGCCGCTCTCCCGCCCAGCAGTTACAATAGCGTCACACACTGGCGCTGGGAGACTCTTGCTTTCCTTTGTAGCAATAACCCAGACTGTCACTAAGACCACGGTGGTGAAAGCCACAGCAACAAATGCCCGAGGACAGCCTCACCTCATCTGTGAGTGAAAACAACCCTCAGGGCTGGCACCAGGGTGGCGGGTGGGGACGCTGCAGAAAGGGGCCAAGGGAGCCCGGCACCAGCAGGAAGACGAGGGCAGTGTCTCTCCCTTACCAGAACACACAGCCTGGCCTTGGCATGTCCCCTCTCGGTGCCGCGGCCAGAGCTGGAAGGCCCCCGGGACACAGAGGCCCGTTTGAGGCTTACTGCTCTGAGTCAGCTACTCTTGCCAGGCCCAACATGCGCCGTGCACCTCTCACACGGGTGTCACGGTATTTACTGGAAAGGTGACACGTGATACAGCCTGCGAAATTGGACACTCTGGGCACGGATGTAGGGAACTACACTGGAGGTGAGATTATGGAGACTCTGAGATTATGTCCTGGAAACAGAGCAAGGCAACAAAACAGGTTTTGTCTATATAATGGGGAAAGACAATATGGTGGCAGACACCCTGTCCAAGAAAGAGGACTTTCTGACCTGCTGCCTACGAGTCAGCCATGAGCTAACCCTCTTACAGCATTGTAATGGGGGCGGTGTGACCCAAAGAGCATCCCAGTGCCAAAGGGCAAAGGGCCCAATGGGTTCAGCTGGCCTGACCAATGCAGTGTGCCCCAACTTGCTATGGTTACAGTCTGGATCTAAAAGGGCCATGTTATATGTCACTGGAACACTAACAACTGCCTGGTCATGAACGTTCTTGCCTGGCGTACGGGGTGTGTATTAGGAGTTCTGGGTAGCTGCTGGAATTATGGCTAGAATGTGTTTACACCAGGCATGTCCAGGAGCTGGTAACAGCGCTGCCCTAGACCAAGGAAAGTGTGTTTGCTTCTCTGACCAGCCTGCTCGTCAGGCAGAGGCAATGAAGGTCCATTTACGTGTTAGGTAAACAAAGCTACCACGCTAACATGTGAGGTCTGGGGCAGGAGACAGCCGGGGAGAGACGGCTGGTCTGGGTTTTATTTTCAAAGAAAACATTGTAAAGTTTTGCTGGGCTATAAGGACAGGGCGGGGGGTGAACCAAGTGAAGGGACTGACTGGATACAAGATCACTGCATTCTAACAGTGTATCGAGTGAGGTCTTGTCTGAAAGCCTGCGACATCAGCCATTAATATCATCATGAAATGTCTGTATTAACACCATATAAGGAATTATGGCTCCTCACTGATATTAGGCTTTACAGTCTGTGTCCAAACAAGGGGAGAAATAGGTCTTCAGAGACAGCAGGGAATGGCACAGCTATTTACCTGTCTCCTATGTAAATTAAACATGGTGACATCAAAACAATGGAAGCCCCAGGGGAATGGGGAGCCCATAAGAAAGGAAAAACACTTTGAGATCATCCTGCTCTTAAAACAAGGTCACTGAACTTTGGACAACATAAGCAAAGACAGAAGCCATCTTTGGCATCCATCACTAGACAGACACAAGGGGCCAGAGATCTTGCAAGCTGAGAAAGCTGGGTCCTTCAGCCAAGGAGGGGTGGAAGTCTCTGAGGAACCTGCTTAGGTGTAGATCTTTCCCTTAGGAAGACAAGGGAAGCCAGCACCTTGTGCTTCTGTGGAAGGTCCCAACTGACAGAAAGTCAGCCAGGGCTTGAAAGAAGAAAGACTGGCATGAAATCTTCCTTGAGCAAAGACTGTAGCTCATTAAGTTAAGTCTTAGCCACAGAAAGCATATTTGGTTTTGTTTTACTTGTAATTCTATCTTCATTCCTTATACTTGAACACACTTAATCCTGTGGCTGTTTTGTTAATCAATCTGTTTTACTTTTTTAACTCTAAACCAGCTCAGTGCTGTGTTTGAAGGGAAGGGTGTGTTCACCCCAGTAAGTTAATAAGCTGTGATGTGCTGTTGTCTCTTTAAAGGAGCAATGAACCCAGAGTGGGGCTGTAGCCAGGCTGCTGGGCTCACAGCTGCTGAACCAGGGCTGTCTAGCACACAGACCCTGAGGGTGCATCTGCACTGCAGTGACACACCCGCGGCTGGCCCGTGTCAGCTGACTCAGCCCGCGGGGCTCGGGCTGTGGAGCTATTAAATTGCAGCCGAGACATTCAGGCTGGCTGGAGCCTGGGCTCTGGGACTCTCAGAGCTCGGGCGCCAGCCTGAGCTTGAAAGTCTCCACTGCAATTTTATAGCTCCACAGCCCGAGCCCCGTGCACCCAAGTCAGCTGACACTGGCCAGCTGCGGAGGTTACTGCAGTGTAGACATACCCTCACTGTGTGACCTGCATGCTTAGGCTGGCTGTGAGTGTCCCAGGCTGGGATCACAGCACAGTAGGGCACCCAGGGTTGCAGGGCAAGTGGTGACACAACCCCTGACTGGTCTGGATTGCACCCGAGAAATGTGAAGCCCGCAACTAACGTCACTCCAAACTCCTCCCCCCACAACGCCCAGCACCAGGACCACCATCCTTCCGGCAAAGCAGGAACGGATGGAACTCTTTTTGTTGCTCCTGTAACCATCTGGGTCACTGATGCCGGGGGGCTCCATCCTCCCACGGCCTGAGTGTGCTGCCCCCTGCAGGACTCCAGCCCTGCCCTGCCAAGGCAGCACGAGACCAGAGCGGTGGCTGCCAGGAAGCAAGGTGGTGCCCTGTCTCTCCCTGGAGTTGAACCTGCACCCTCAGCCCCAGGCAGCCGAGGACCAGACCCAAGGGCCATTTACATTCAAGTATAAAGGGTTAAACGAAACCTAGAAAGATTTGTTAAACCCCAGCTGCACAAGCCCCCCGCCCTGGGATAGCTGCGTGCAGGAAGCGCTCATCACACTAAGGCACACAGGCAGCTGAGCTAAACACTTTTGACTCTATTTATTACTAAAAATTATGCAACTGGGTCGCGTTTTTGCCATTTTTTTATGCATGAGCCAGGCTGCAAATTCTATTATTTAAAAAAAACCAAAACTGTTTTAGCGGGTGAGGCACTAAACCATGTACGTAAACACCCAAAATAATTCTAACTGACACCTTGACGATGGCAGAGTGAACTCTAAAGCCTTCGTATGCCTTCCCTTCTTCATCTAGCTTTTCCTCATTTGCTACTGGAAGCTTCATTTTCATCTGGCCTCTTGAATCATATCTGTTGTATTGGCACGTGCATCCGTGTATAGGTACAAAAATCCAGATTTCTACACACAAGTTGTATAACTGCACACGCAAACAAGTAGTGAGATGCACAACTATGTGGGCACTTTGCTCACCATAGTGCGAAGTTTTAATTTGTGCAATATCTGCAATCATAGCTAGCCCTGCATACTGAAAACTGGGCCAATAATGGCTAGTGAGACAGTCCAAACTAAATCTGACATAACAGATGGGACGCGGGTAATTTGTGCTGTGCATTATCCAGACGGACCAGCAGCTGTCATTCTTTCAGCACAGGTAACACACCTGCAAGTACATTCCTGGGTGATAGACAAAGTGGTCCTTAAAGGCAAAAATCCAGCTATCCATCTTCAGTGACTCAAAGACAAGAGAGCAAGACAGGCAGGGCACTTCAGGGGGATCAGAAGAAAGATCTTTATGCAGAGAGTGATGACTGCGGGCCCCAGCCTCCCCAAGGCAGCAGGAAAACTGAAAAGGGGAATGTGGCAAAACCAAACTAGCCACACAGAAGAAAAACAAAGTGATGTCCAGCCAAACAACCTGCCAGGTCAGGGGATGGCTCAATATGAGAGCAAAGGTGTCCCTCGACCCTGAGATATTTGTGACTTGGGGATGAAATATGAATGTCTGCAGGCAGGGACCAGAGACGCCAGCCAGGATGGCAGCAGATACTGCAGGGGCTGAGCTGGGCTGCAGCTCTGGGAAGCCTGAGACATGGGGGCTGCAACCCCTCTGCAGAAAGGCCCAGGGCAGCCTGCCCCCAGCGTGCGCTCCCTAGCATGGCAGAGAGAGCACATGGAACACGCAGAGTGACTTAGTGAGGGGTGGCATGGGGAGGACCTGCCCTCTCGTGCCTGCCAAGGCCCAGGTTGGGCTGGGTGGGGGCTCAGAGTCACAACCAGGCCCTCTGCTCATTGCTCTTGGAGCCACGTCTGGGACGATTATCCAGACTTCATTTGCTGTGCACATTGTTGCAAGTTTGGAAAGAATGGGCCCCATGGTGAGGCTCCTGACCTGTCCAGATGGGGCTGCAGCTGGGAGGAAGATGAACTCAGGTTAATTTTCTCTGGATGGTCAGGCCAAGAGTAAAGATCTCGAGTAAGATCCCACCCAGGCTGCAGCCCCTGTGCACTGCTGCAGTGGTGTTTAAGGCTGTAAAAGTCTCCCACGGCTGGAGGAGGATTTCCCTGGTGCAGGTATTACATAGGACAGTGCACGCAGCCCTGCTCAGACCCCTTCATAAGCTGCAGCACAGGGGATGTGTTAGGAGCAGGGTGGTCCCCTGAGACAGGCTACCGGCACCTAGAGCAGCCCTCCAGACTGCCTACGTCACACCAGGGCCTGTTTGGTCCCTGGAGCAGCCCAGAGTCCAGAGGGCACAAAGGGGTCTTGAAGCCGCCTCTGCTGTCCACAGAATCTCCTCACCCCTTCAGCAGCCATTGCTCCTCAGCTCCGGCCACGCCATCACTTCTTAAGGAGGCCTGTGCCCAGAGGTTCCAGGCTGATCCCAGCGCCCCATGGCTGGATAGACAAAACCCACGGTGCTGGGAGGACGGGGGGGTCCATTGGACGCAGGGCCATTTTGGGGAGAAATTTTGACCTTTCCCACATTCAGAATCCAGGGACAACTCCCTGCAGCTTTGTCAGAACGTTACAGGGACTGAGCTGATGACTGTGGTGACGAGGCCATGGAAGTGTCTCTGACCAAGGGAAAGGGGCAACGCAGCCAGACACTTAGCCAGTCACCCCTTCGCTCGATGGCCTCATACCCCATGGTCAGCACAGATTTACTGCTGCATCACGTCGCGCCCTCAGGACACTGGGTTAGGTACACACGTGTCCCTAGCTAAGTTATCTCACAAACTGTCCCCGGTCTCGGGGCTGCTGCTCGCAGCGGAGTAAACCCCAATCCCCCCTGCCATGCTCCTCTCCTAGGAAGGGGGGAAATAAGCAGTTGGTCGAGCTCACCCCAGTGTGCCCGTGAATGGCAGCGGGTGAATGACAGGGGTGAACATGGAATGGGAATGTCCTGGTTGCACTGAGTCTGAGGCTCTTCTGTATCCCGGGTCATGTGGGTTTGTGTCATACCCGCAGCTCACATGCGGCCATGCAGGTCGGGGGCAATGTCTCAACCTCTCCAGAGACGGGGCCCGCAGATGGACCTGCGCAGATGGGTACCACGTGCTGATGCTTGTGAACTGCCACGCAGGCACTGTTGCGGGCAATACAAGAGTTGGAAAAAGGGCTGCAGGTTTCCAGGGCGTTGTCACCTGGCACAGTCGTATGATTATTTAATTTGTCTTGAAGGGAAAAAAAGACACAATTGTCAATTGCCTTTGGCCAAAGTTTTCTCTCTTCCAGAGGCTGGCGCTGCCCTGGTCCTCCCCAGCAGTGATGTGTAATAACGGCCTCATTCATCACATCACCTGATTATTTGCAGCTAAATGTCACCCTTCACCATGACCTTGGCACTCTAACAAACGGGGCTTAGGCACTCTTGTACTATACACATCTTGGTCTGACCCCCTCAAAAGTGAAGGATGACAAGCAGACTGTAGGCTAAATAACCTGCAATTGGAAAAGGAACTACAGGTAACTTATCAATTAGCCTGTTTTCTTTCCAATAAATCACACACTGTGGCATCTGACCCTGGCCACACTGACATTTCTATAACCCATTTGCCACCCTGCTCATATTAAATGGCTTCCAGTCACCCTAAATTTGGAGATTTTAATCTCTTATATTAAGTCAGTGGTTCTTAGTAATTCGGTGGATCTATTTTTATTGGCTTGTAAATCAGGGCTCTCCATGTCGGTGACTGTGGTCAGGGAGAGAGGCGTTTGTCTGTGAAATTGGGTTGACACAGACCATTGACTGCAATGATAACAAGTGATTTGCAGGGCTGGACGGACAAGCCATTTACACGAAGCAGATTATAATATAACAATAAAAAGTTTCATTACAGGAAACTAGTAAAAGCTGCAGTGCACCCGGAGAACAGGAACAAAGGAGCCACGCCGGGAGACATGGGAGCTGCACTCGTGTCCGCAGGGGCTGATCTTGGCCTGCAGTTGCCTAACATCTCAGCTCACACATGTGGCCTGGGTGCCATGCTGATGGGGGCTTGTTGATATAAACACTGCAGGGGCCACCTGAAAGAAAACCAAACCAGAATGTGTTGTGCTGAAAGGTGCCAGTGGCTGCCCTCAGGTGAGTCTGATCTCTAGAGACAGTCCCAAGGGATGGGCCAAGCCCCCTCCTTCAGGCTAGACAGGACAAGCAGCAAGCCCCTTTCTGTGGTAAGGACACCTGCAGCCCATGGGCGTGACTCCCCAGGCAACAGGCTGCCTGGCAGCTCCGATTCACCCATGTGGCCTGGGGGGGTTACATGGCAACAAACTCAGGGGCTAGAACAATGGTAGCAGTGTGTGTGTGCATGCATATGTGTGTGTGTGCGCACGTATGCACAGGTGCTGGAGGCTGAAGAAGCTGGGTACTGTCGTGTGTGTGTGTGTGTGTGCGTGTGTGTAATAGGTTAGCAGCAGAGTGTGTGTTGGGTTCAGGGCCAGCCCCAGTGTGGGGCTCTAACTCTCAATGTGTCCAGCTTTTGGAGCTTTCAGTCACCGGGTGACAAACCCTTGGCGAGGGGGCACCAGGGGACTCATGCAGAAAGCACGGCCTGACTGGGTATTATATGTCAGGCCACCAGAGCGTGGCTGGCTGAGAACTGAGCCAACAGACGGCAGGTGGAGATGGCTTCATGGCAGATGATCACCTAAAAACAACTCCGAGGCGTTCCTTGGTCCGGACTGTACTTTATTACAGCCCAGCTAATACACTGTAAATTGGACGGTGGTTGGAGAGAAGAAAGGGAAGAATTATGATTAACTGAACATGCTGAAGGCGGCAGTCACACCAGCCAGGTGCTACTGGGAATAGTTATCGAGGGCTATCATTACCCAGATTTATAACCCAGGGCTGGATAATAACTGTTTGGTCACTGCACTTTGGTCTCTGCCACTGGCTGGCACTCTCGCTGATCGGGGCGATGGAGCTGATTGAGCAGGAACAACTCATCTCCTCCCGGCAAACTTCATTAGGGCTCTAATGAAGGGGAAGCCGGTATTCGCCTGAGAGGCTCCTCTGTCCTTCCCGCCCACCTTACTCTGGGCAGCCAGGGCAGGCTAGAGCTGTGACGCTGGGATCCGGGCTCAGGGTGTTGGGATTCAGGCTTTTGGAGACGGAGGCAAAGCCTGAAATTCAGAGCTGGCTCCTGGTTCTGTAGCTAGGCAATGGGCGGGGAGATCTGGATCCCATCCCCAGCCCTGCCACTGAGCATGCTGGCCCCTTGGGCCAGTGACCGAGGGGCTCACGATTGCTGAATGGGAGTTTTCCATTGACGCGTGCGGGCAGGCGCTCTGCCCAGCTGTGAAGTGGGGGCTGCGAGGCTGGAGTCAGGCATGGGAGGCACTTGGGGTCTCAGCAGGGACGGGTGGTACCTGTGCCACGGGGTGCTATTGTTGTACTGTCTGAACACCCACCATGCGGGGCTGTTGGCTCTGGAGCTCTGCGCCAGCTGGGGGCGCCGTTCCTGCTGCCCCGTGCTCTGACAGCGAATCAGAGACCCTAAGAACAGCGCTTGCACACACGGGTCTGAATTCCAAACGGCTGGTCAGTCCCACCGCGCTTGAGCTGACTTTTAAATGGCGACTCATCGTACTCCAAGAGGTTGCACTTGTCCCCCCCGCTGCCTGAGCAGAAAGGTTCCCATTGTCCTAGCCCAGCACAATACCACGAAGGGCGGTCACCTGTGAGCAGAGACACCTAGTGACACAGCGTGGCCGCATGCCGCGGGAACACGGAGCAGGGATTAACTCTCCAAAGTGCAGCCGGCTGAGTTACACTTCATATTCAGCGCCTGTTTCCACACCACTGAGTGAATGATTAGTAGATGTTATAAACCAGTGACAGACATGAGTACAGTGTGCGATAGCTAGTTATAAACATGGCCTAGATCTATCAAGATTTCATAGATACTCATATACCCTTATCACTGTAGAACCTCACACTCTTTCTTCTAGTCAGCCCTGCGAGGCGAGGCCGGACTGTACTGATGGGGAATGGAGGCAGGGAGATTTGCCCACGGACACCTGGTGGAGCAGGGAATTGAACCCCGGTCTGACACCTGAACCACTGGGCCAGCCTTCCTCTCTCGATGGTTATAAGTGATTGAATTTGTTTATAAGCAACCCATTGGCCTGTTGAACTCTCTGCAATTGATTAACACAGCTGCTTATCATTTATTAACCCTTTAGAAAAGATTGATGCATTGACCCTTAGTATAAAGTGTGATCCACATTTTGTCCATGATACAAAAAACATCCTTTCCAAGAGAGCGGCGGGAGCCTGGCGTGTTTTCTGGGAGTGGCAGCTGTTTCACTGTGCTTCTTAGGTCGAAGTATTTATTAATACCAAGGGGAAGTGCTCAGAGCTTGCTGAAGGAGGGAGCTAAGCAGGTCCACCCTGTGCTGGGCTGAGCATGTGAGAGTAGCCGGGGAAGAAGAACAGTAGGTGTTTAACAGGAGTAATTTCCTGGCAGAGCTGAATAATGTCATCAGCTGCTGAACACATGTCAAGCGACCTCTCCCTGCCCTCTCCAGGAAGCCCCATTAATCAGAGGAGCAGAGCAGTGCAGAGAGTTCTCAGCAGAATTATTACAATCTCTGGATATTCACCGATCACATCGTGACTTGCAAACCTCCATCGCTCTAGCAGAGCACTCAGATCTGCCTCACGCACGCTGCTTTGCCCTAGCTTTGCATTCACAATCCCTGCCTCTGCCCCCCACCCCCATCTCAGCAGATTCTCATCTTTGGACCTGTTGGAGCGTCAGAAATTCCCATCCAATAGACTTACAGTTTGTTCATTCTAAGGACACATTTTATGTGACACTTTCCAGATCACTGACAGGCTTGTGAGGAGCTGCCCAACTGGCTATTCCAGGCGATAAGGCTTGGCAGGCTGGGGTGATGTTGTCTCATATCAGCACATCAAAGAAATAATTAGAGGAAGGAGGCCAAAGAAATCATCTCTGTATGTGAGATTGGATACGTTCTGCCAGCACCACACACGGCCGCCCGTGAACTGCAGTGTGGATACGGAGTTACTTGGGATCTAAACTGGTGTAACTGAGATCAGAATCCGGCCTGTAAGGCAGTAGGGTGGAGAAAGTACTGAAATATTTACTCCTGGTTCACAAGGGTCCAAACCTGATGCTGGTGTTGGCCCAGCAGTGTCAACAGCCAGACAGATGCCTTGTGTTTGTAGAAGCTGTTTTAAGAATAAGCGAGGAGGGTTGGTAGTTACCTGCCTGGGCTAGGGTTGAGGACAGGGGGCTGGATCTGACCTGGAGCAGAGCTGTGATAGACATTAGTCACATAATGAATGACTGGACAGGGCTCAGACCTACGGTCATGCAGGTGGGGTAAGAACCTATATAGAATAGAATGGAATGGAATAGAATAGAGTAGAAGGACAGATCTGGTTTTGTTGGGCTAAGGCAAGAAGAAGAAGGTGGGGAAAGAGAGACCTGCTAAGGTTCACCTAAATTTCACTGAACCTCCAGGCTCTTCAGGTTTTATTGGAAACTCCTGGCATTAGAGTTTGCTCACTGATACCTGTGTCGCACGAGCAGAAAGGCTTTGAACGCACAGTGATTAATCAGATTCTTACTTTTGGGAATGCCATGATCTTATGATATGTGTGATTCAAGCAGACTTGTTCTATGTTCTAAAACCATCTCTGAATGTTCTCCCGTTAATCAGAACGTCCTCTGGGAGGAGGGGAATGTCAAAGTTGGCTTTTCTGCCATAAGATGAAAGAAAAAAATATGGAAATGAGCAGCAGAGGGAGAGAAGGGGAGAGAGTTTTACGGCTGCGATTGGCTACTTGGCATGGATATTAGTGGACAGGCTCGTGGCTGCTGGGGTGTGATGGGTACACAGAGACATACCGGCTGCTTACTGGAAGCTGTGGCAGTTAGGGTCCCAGAGAGACGTGAATCCATATGGATGTTAGCAGGGCTGGAAAACGTGGTTTGGCTGACATAGGAACTGACCTGGCCCTTTGTCCAACTGCGAAACTGAACCTCTTTGGACCATCCATGCAGCCCTTATTATTCTTCAGTGTTCCCTCCTCTGCCTTCCCCGGTGCTGACTGAGTCCGGAACTGCTCACGCATGTGCCACAGGCCAGGCTGCCACAGCCCAGCTTAGCAGAGCCAAGAGCATCTGAACGGCTTATGACGGGACGCCCCAGCCGTCCCCCTCCCGCCTGGCACGAGCTGCTACGCAGGTCAGGCTGTTCCCACTCAAGCAGCACGGCCTTGTTCCCGACTCCCAGCCAGAGAGAAGAACTCACAGGAGGAGCCCAGGTTTGATTCTCCTTTCCCTCGGGAATGACAGTGAGGCTGGGTCCCCCATGGTCCCCGGAGTCATACAAATGTAGCCCCCTGGAGTTCAGTGGGGTGGCTCCCAGCGCACAGCGGAGAGTTGAGCCCGGCCCAGTGGGCAGGGAACAGAACAGAACCGAACAGGACTGGCTTTAATGCGCAGCTCCTGCAGCAAGGTTTCTCCCCCAGCCCTTTACAAGAATCAGGTAGGAGCCCCCATGCCATTGCTGGGACTCTGCTAGGAGGAGCGTCCCCACCGAGCCCTGCAAAGCCATGCCAGGAGAGGGGCTGGGGGAGGGTAGTTGTGAGGGAAGGACTCAGAACTTCTTATGCCCTAGACTAGGGTCTGCTGGAGTTCTGCACTGGTGCCATCACGCCCAGCACAGGGTGGACCATTTGTCTGATGGACATTCTGCAGAGGGCACTTCATGGTGCAGCCGTTATTAAGGTATATCCCTTGACCTCTCTGTGGAACCAGTCAGCAGAGCAGCTGATCGTCTGAGCACTGAAACAACCGCTGCTGAAATCCCCCACCTGGGTGATCTGCCAGCGGTGCGTGCAGGAAGAGCCCCAGGTGGAGGCCACCAAGGAAGGGGCAGCCGCCTGGCTCTGATTTATTCGCAGGGCTGTTAGAACCTCGCAGAAGGCACCGGGGTGTCAGTGATCCCTGGCCCCGTCTCCTGCCATCGCACCAACCTTCGGACACCTCCAAAGTACAGACACCAGCCTGCTGCGAGTGTGAATGGCCTGCTCCCTGCACCTGGCACAAGGGGGGCTAATTGACAACTGGGTAGTTCCCTGTTTCACAAGGAACAAGTGCTGGGTCAGGAATCCCAGGGGTTGAGAGCAGGTCTCAGGGAGCTCACACCTACTCTCCCTCCCCCTGTGGCAGGATGGCAGCTGGTCTCCCCAACCTTTCTTCTGTTGTACCATCTCGGCACAGAGTGGAGAAGCCCGAGAACTCCAGGATCCCCCGGTTTGCCAAGGCCACACTCTTGAAAGCAAGGGAATGGCTAGATAAGGCCATTGATCTAGGTGACTTAGGAACCTAATGTCAAGGGGACTTAGGCTCCTCTGGCACTTACATGCTTTGAAAAATATTACCCCTTGTCAATCGGCTATTGCCCCAATACCTAGCACAAGCAGAGCGGGTCGGATTCTTTTCCCAGATAGGTCCCTCAGTGGCTATAAGCCAGGATGGGCAGGGATGGTGTCTCTAGCCTCTGTTTGTCAGAAGCTGGGAAAGGAACCATTTGCCTTTTCCAGACATCCTCAGCAATAGACAGCTGGTGGAATCTGATGAGAAGTAGTTTAGCGCAGATTTAGTCTCCTCCACCCTCACCCTCCGGAGGGGTGTGTGAAAAGGGATGTGTTCAGCCCCTCCCCTGGGGGTACAAAGGCATATGGAGCAGCCATAGTCCAGGTGCATGCACCCCTGGACCACAATGTGTTCAGGAATCAGTGTTTGGACCGAGCACTGGGCTGGGAGCTTGTTCAATCCCAGCTCTGTTGCTAACTTGCTGCATAATCTTGGGTGAATCCCTTCCCGCCTCTGCTTCCTCTCCCACCCTTTGACTGTCTTGTCTGTTTAGGGCAGGGATTGCCTCGCACTCTGAGTTCACGCAGCACCCGGCACAACGGGGCCCAATCCGAGTTCACGCAGCGCCCGGCACAACGGGGCCCGATCCGAGTTCACGCAGTGCCCGGCACAATGGGGCCCGATCTGAGTTCACGCAGCACCCGGCACAACGGGGCCCGATCTGAGTTCACGCAGTGCCCGGCACAACGGGGCCCGATCCGAGTTCACGCAGTGCCCGGTACTTCATTTTCATTTAGAAATCTTTCCATAGAAAATTTAGTTGAAATTGACAAGTTTCTTCAAAACCTTTTCATCTGGATGAAATGGCATTTTCTGACAGAACTCTGATCCGGTGACATTTTTTGACCAGCCATAATTACTACCGCTCGAGTTCTGTTCAAGTTGCCCTATGTGCTGCCGAGCCCAGAGGGACAGGGGCACTGTCCCCTTCCTAGCCCACCTCCTCGAGACTGGTGCCTTGCTCTGAAATGTGGCATCTCCCCAGGCTGTGAGGGTGTTTCTGTGTGGTCCAGCACTCCTCAGAGACAATGGCTGTGCCTCCGATCAGGTGAATTCTGCATTATTCTCTTCCCGCCGGATGGGGCCGTGACCTGGGCCGTTACAAACAGGAAGATGCTGACTCCTAAATCACTGCTACTTTTTGTGCCCAGCACTGAGACTCTCACAGGCTCCCACCGCCCCGTGACTCCGAAACAAGTTGTTGTAAGACATGGGTGGTGCAGTGTTATTCCTCTGCAGACCCCAGGATTTGTAGTACATATTAACTAGTGCATTAGTATGTTGACGCCAAGCCAAATGCACAAATTAAACATGCCTCTGAGGCATGGAGCAGAAAAAAATCCGTCCTTATTGAAAAGCAATATTCTGTGGCTTGGGACGGCAGGGAAATATGCACACAAGTCAACCCCCCAGCCAGGGTGGGAGTTCAGGCTGCAGAAATTACCCAAAGTTAATGTGGCCTTGGTTTTTATGAGACATGCGTGTTGTAAATTCCATGGTGTCTCAGAGTCAAAGCAGCGTAAATCTTTGGGAATCAGGCCCTTAATCTGTCAACTTCCCCAGTTCCCAGGCTTTGCATTTGCTCCTCAGATGCTCTGCAGCCAGTGGCAGGTATGCGAGGAAAGCAGCAAACCAACTGCATTTCTAGGTGTTTATCCCAAAAGTCGTTGCTCCTTTTACTGCCACCCAGGATCCCCAAGCTGCTAATTACCAGCCCAGCGCGGCTGCACCTTTCAATCCAAGCCCTATCTCGGAGAATAATTCCCAGCAGCAAAGCAGATCCAGAACACGCCCCCCACCCCCCAGCATGTTCCTTCTCAGTAGGTCCCAATATGCACCGTCTGTGCTTAATTACCGAATTCAACACTTCTGAGCCCTGGCTGGTTGTAACATGAGTCCTCCTGCAACTTGGCATTTCCACCCATCTCACCCTGAGTCCAGAGAGTTGCACCTTCAGCAATTAGTGATTTCAAAGGCTACTGCAGCCAGCTTGTTGGGCTGCTGGCATCTAGACTATTGCTCCCCAGTGGATAAATGAAAAGAGACAGCTGGGTAATCCCCCAGGGACGCTACTGACTTTGAGCAGGGTGCTCAGTGCCTGAGTCCAATACCTGCAAAACTGCCCCTGAAATAAGAACATAAGAATGGCCAGCCTGGGTCAGAACAAAGGTCCATCTAGCCCAGTATCCTGTCTTCCCACAGTGGCCAGTGCAAGGTGCCCCAGAGGGAATGAACAGAACAGGGAATCATCAAGTGATCCATTCCCTGTCACCCATTCCCAACTTCTGGCAAACAAAGGCCAGGGACACCATTCCTGCCCATCCTGGTTAAAAGCCATTGATGGACCTACCCTCCATGAATTTATCTAGTTCTTTTTTCAACCCTGTTATAGTCTTGGCCTTCACAACATCCTCTGGCAAGGAGTTCCACAGGTTGACTGTGCATTGTGTGAAGAAATACTTCCTTTGTTTGTTTTAAACCTGCTGCCTATTAATTTCATTTGGTCACCCCTAGTTCTTGTATTATGAGAAGGAGTAAATAACACTTCCTTATTTACTTTCTCCACATCAGTCATGATTTTATAGATCTTGATCACATCCCCCCTTAGTCGTCTCTTTTCTGAGCTGAAAAATCCGTGTTATCAATCTCTCCTCATACAGCAGCCGTTCCAGACCCTTAATCATTTTTGTTGCCCTTTTCTGAGCCTTTTCCAATTCCAATATATCTTTTTTGAGATGGGGCGACCACATCTGCATGCAGTATTCAAGGTGTGGGCGTACCATGGATTTATATAGAGGCAACATGATATTTTCTGTCTTATCTGTCCCTTTCTTAATGATTCACAAGAGTCTGTTCCCTTTTTTGACTGCCCTGCACATTGAGTGGATGTTTTCAGAGAACTATCCACAGTGACTCCAAGATCTCTCTCGACTGGTAACAGCTAATGAGCGGGAAACGGTGCAGTCATTTTACAGAGAGGGACAGTCACCCGAAGTGAGTGATATTTCCAGGGGCCTAAGCTCGGAGCCTATTTAAAGGTTCTGAAGAATCTCTGTCTCTCCGCCCCTTCCCTTCACCACGATTCAAACCAATAGTAATGCTGTCCCAGCCATGCCAGAGGCCGTGTGGATTTTGGACCAAACACCTGGCTGGAAGTGCTTCTTGAATAACTATTAACAAGATCTGTGGGTGGAGGGCTCCTCCCAGAGAAGGTGGTGCACACATCTTCCCCTCCTCCCTACCCCAATACAATAAGTAGATCTGCAGTGGATGATTAACTTACCGTAATTAAGTTAGTTGGAGCATCCCCTATTTATGCAGTACGTTAGTGTGGCTCATTGCCCCGAGCTAGATTGTTAGGCAAGGATTGTAACAGCAGCAAAGCCCTCTGACCTTATTCAGAATGATGTAAAAGGTGGGATTTATTCACTTTTATTTAATAACAATAATTATTCTTTGCACTTCTCTAGCACTTCCTGTCCCCAGATCACAGAGCATTTTGGGAAGATGGTGTAATGGCGGCAGACCTGGTGCCAGCTCATGCCACGGGCCCGTGTCTCCACTGAACACTGACAGCTCCCTGGCTGGACCCTGGCTGGCTCACCTGGGAGTTAATATTGTTAAAACAAGTATAGAATTATAAGAGTGTGTTTAGCGTTCAGACTTTATTGAATGCCCGTGAGCTGCTGCCGGCATTAATCTCACTTGTAACCTCAGTATCTCATATTGTAAGGTGAGCGCTTGTATTGTGAGCTTCTATGACTGAGTAAATCACCAAACAGGAGAAAGACATTAACTAGTGTGAAGTGCTGACCTTCAACCAAAGGGGTTACGTCCTGCCCAACAGGAGACGTCCATCGACACCAGATGGGCTATTTTGGGGCATTAAAAAGGACAAAGGGCTCTGTTTTTCTGCCCTCCATCCCCACCCGTGAAGATGAGACATGCAAGTGGCTTTCTCCCATCAGCAAGCAGTTTGCAGCTCAGAGCAGATGGCAGGAAGAGGACAAACCCCCCTAACAAAAGGAACTGATTATGCTGCTTGGACTCTATGGGGGGCAGGGTGGGGGAAAGTTTTCTAGGCACAAGCAAGGGATTCCCAGCTGCTTAGCCTGGGTTAGCCCTAAGGGACTTTTAGGGCTTGCTTATTATAGAAGCCTCTATTACCTTTTCAAACTTAAGAGTGTAACTCATTTGTGTAAAAAGAAAAAGAGTACTTGTGGCACCTTAGAGACTAACCAGTTTATTTGAGCATGAGCTTTCGTGAGCTACAGCTCACTTCATCGGATGCATAGCATATCGTGGAAACACACATTTGTGTGTTTACATTAGCCTGCTTTAACTTCGTAAATAACTCTCATGTTTCCTTTTCCAATTTAATACATCTTTATATAGTTTATTATAGGATTGGTGACAATGTTGTCTTTGGGGTGAGATCTAAGGTAACTGACTTGAGGTAAGTGACTGGTCCTTTGGGACTGGGAGTAGCCTGAATATTGTTGTGATCCTTGGTGTAAGGGACCATCTCCCACAAAGGCAGGCTCACCTGGGTGGCAAGACAGACAGGAGTACCCAAGGGGATTGTCTGTGACTCTGTGGTTAGGCTGTTTTAGTGACCAAGGAGTTTGATTGGTTGGTGAAATCTATGTATAGAACTCACAGCCAGTTTGGGGTTTGTGACCTGGCTCCGAGCAGCCTGCCCTGAGGCTGGTGCTCATGCCCTGGTGTCACGGCAGGCAGCATTACAGGTGCTTAAATATTATTATCCCCACTTTGGAGACTTTACAGGGAAACTGAGTCACAGCGAGGCAGTCCCAGCAGTTCATAGCAGAGTCAAGACTATAATACAAATCTCCTGACTCCCCCACCATGCTCAGTCCATTATGCCATAGCTGCCCCTGACTTGGAGAGAGGAAGGTTTGGGCATGTTATATTATTTGGATTTTCCCGTCACACTTGGTACAGTGGTCAGTGTTCTGTCCCCAGGTCTATTTGCAGCTGAAGAATATGCAGCTCCTAGCTGGGGATGGATTAAGAATTTATTCAGCCTGTGATGTAATCAGCAAGGTTGATGATCAATGCAACGTATTTCTGGCTACTTCTAAACTACGTATGAGAAAACGGGGAACAGAAACACAAGGCTGCAAATATTAGGAAGTGTCTAATTCTAGACTCACAAAATACTGTGGAAACAGAGCGCTGCTGGAGCTGAGTATTCCCAAAGGGATGTGCCCCACTCTGGACTCAGTGCTTACGTACCCCCAAGTGTGGCCCTGTTGTTGTAAATGAGATTGCAGGTGTACACGTTGGTGCTGCAGCTGGCCCAGTGTCTCTAACCCTAGCAAGGCACAAGAGGGTAACACTGGCTGTGCATGGTGGGCTAGTTCGGGGACGTTACCAAAAGAAATGGGAATCGCTTCGTAATTCTAGAAACAAAAACTTCTGCCTGTCAGCACCTGTTTACTGGAAGATCAAAACAAGCCCATGCCGTTCTGACGGCCTTTTGAAGAACATGCTTGGTCCTTCTCTACCTTGCAAACACACTTCAGGCAGCTGGAAGGTCAGCTGTGTCTTCTCTGGGTATGTAGGCATTAGCCTCTATAGTCAATGCCTCCCTGTGTCTCTGTGCACAGTAAGAATTTAATCTAGGTGTCTGATGAACCAACTCGACAATGACCTTTGCAGAATTACAGGGATAATCTCAATTTTAAAGACAGTGCATTGATCAGTTCGCTCCAGGACTTGGTCACCAACAGCTTTTCGCAGGCTCCTGGGCACAGAGGGGTTAAGACGACCACTGTCATGGTGCCAGGGAACTCCCCATGTGCTCTTAGACCTGAGAGCAGCATCACACGTGGCTTTTCCCAACAACTGCCAGAAAACCCCACGGGGAAGAACATTTCAAATTCCAAACTGAGCTCTTCACTGGGTGGAGTTTGCCCCAAACAAGGGCCCAGCCTAGACACCACATAAGCCCCAGGTCAGCCCTGTGGGAAGTCTTAGGGCTCCGTCCTGCAAGGGTCTACAGCCCTTTAGCCCCAGGCCAGCCAGGCACTTGAGCACATGTTTAACTTTAACCTTTGAACTGGGTGGGACTTAACATTAAGCACCTGCACACGTGCTTTGCTGTCACTGGGTCCCAAGAGCCCTCCAGCGTGCAGGACTGAGCCGGTCCGATGGGCTTCACTGGTGCCTCACGCAGCTGCACGTGCTGGGCCCCTGTGCGAGGGTCAATGTCGTGCAGAACAAGGCAGGTCCCCTAGGACCCGTATTAGCTGGGCCAGAGCCACTCGCTCCTTTAAACCTCCCCACTGGTTTAACATTTCAAGCGCGGTGTCGTCACGTAGTGAAATGAAAGATGGGGGGAAATCGGGGAATTCCAGCAACAGAACCCTTAGTTCCCAAACCCTGGGAAAGTTCTGAAGTGACGGCAGTGTATGTCTCCAGCACATTATTTATAAATCCAAGCAAGAGCAGAACACACTTTCAATCTTAGACAGCCCACGTAATCCACGAATGCATCATTCACATTACGTATTGTTTTTAAAATATGTATTTCTTCTCAGTGCACCAATCTGATCTCTGACCCCAGACAAAGGCTACTTTTTCATGAGTAATCACAAAATATACGCACATCACATGAATAATGCACATATTGATCAGCTTCCAATGCAAGTGGACATATCTGCATAGATCAATAAGCCTATTCAGCTACATATGCGCAAATGTTTTTAAGAAACATCAGTTATAGGCACTTTGGCAAAACACTGGATTGTCATTTGATACATTTATTAATTGAAAATATTTCCCACTTCAGAGTATCCCTTAAAAGAAAACATTCAGATATGAAAATAAAGCTACTAAAACCATCAACAGTCTGTGGGCCAGTGAAGGTAGTTGTGTTGGAATGATACATGCAATTCTTTACACTTAATAAACACTGTATTCTCATGAGGTGGGTGGTATAAGATTTATGATGCCCTTAATTATCCATTTCCTTGCTGGCTGGGCTTTGGTAAATGATGGGAACGGTCGCTAACATTGTTGCCACTAGGAGCCTTAAGTGATTTTTGAAATGAAATTTTATTTTTGGAATTCGTCTCACTGCTTTCACATTAAAGGAGGTGATGTGCTACGAAGTTACACACAATTTTGCATAGATGCTTTCCCCTTCTTGTGCTGAATTATGAAACGACCTGGAGTTTTGCCCCCTGTGAATATCTGCGGCAGGGGTACATTATGCCAAGTCCTTTGAAACGGTCTCATCTGGAAATTACTATTCATTAGTAGGATGCTTGTTACTATTTGTTTTGCACTGGCGATATTCTCAGCTCTGAACGCTATGCAGAAGAGGACATGGGCCCTGCACCAAGAAGGTTTATGGATTTGTGGTTACAAAAGACCTGCTATGTTACTCTTAAAGCTTGGCTTAAAGTTGGGGATCACTCCCCATTCACTAAATAGGCCGTTTCCCTTCAGATCAGCTTGAACTTTAAACACTTCTGCAGGATCCCAGCCCAAAGCAGCCTCCAAGGCTGTCCCTCGGCACAAGCAGTCCCTCCAGTACAGTACAGAACATGAGCATGGAGCTAGGCTCAAGGACCACACGGTTAACGGGTGCCCAATACAGCCATAAATGAGATATCCAAGCGGGACTTGACGAATGTCTGTGTGGGTGGACGCAGCGGAGTCAAACCAGGCACCCGGGTGCCGAGGCTCCCACCAGCTGACGGATGCCTCTGCCACACTGCCCCAGAGGGAAAGACCCCAAGGGCAACAGCACAGGATTCGCTCACGTTTGGGTCCTGGTTTTGCAAGCTGCCATGGGGGTAACTGATTCAATCCCAGCGCTGTGACAGCTGCGTCCTCCTAGGCTGGCCCCCCTCCGCTACCGCAAGGACCCAGCATCCCCGAGCAACCCGCCAGTGGTCGGTTCATATCAGGGAGCCTCCAGGCTCGATTCACCCGCTGTGTCCGGGCACCCCAGCCCCACTAGCCGAGCAGGGAGAGGCAGCGAGCTGGAGGTTTCTGTTACTCGACGCGTGCACATCCACTGGGACGGGGAAGAAGATAGAAAACAAATTATCTTCTGTTCCTTTAACAGGCAAACGGCTGCTCTGGTTCCCAGGCGCTGCGGTGCTTGTGTTCCTGCCACGGCCATGTCCCCCTGGGGAGGGCACAGCAGCAGGGCTGCCAGCCCCGTCTGGAGACGAGGGGGATCTCCTTCACTCAAAGGGCTCCCAAGGGGGGGTTGTGCACCTGGGGTTCGGTTGCATTTCTTTAGAACAGCCTCCAAAACCAAATCCCAGGGTAACGTCCCCGCTGAACCTCTTCCCTGGAGAGCAAAGGCCCCAGCAAATGGCATCCGCTTTGCTCCAGGCACAGATTAGGAGTAAGCGCTCACCGGATTTAGAGCACCAGGCAGCAGAAAGACGGCTCTGAAATCGGGAATGGGGGTGGGGCACAACCCACCCTGCTCCCTCTGGCCCCCTAACAAACTCCCTGCATCCCTCACGTGCCCTCCCCTCCCTCCTGCCCAGAGACAAGCCCTCCCTGCAGCCTCCCCTGCTGATCATAGAATCATAGAATATCAGGGTTGGAAGGGACCTCAGGAGGTATCTAGTCCAACCCCCTGCTCAAAGCAGGACCAATCCCCAATTAAATCATCCCAGCCAGGGCTTTGTCAAGCCTGACCTTAAAAACTTCTAAGGAAGGAGATTCTACCACCTCCCTAGGTAACACATTCCAGTATTTCACCACCCTCTTGGTGAAAAAGTTTTTCCTAATATCCAACCTAAACCTCCCCCACTGCAACTTGAGACCATTACTCCTTGTCCTGTCATCTTCTACCACTGAGAATAGTCTAGAACCATCCTCTCTGGAACCACCTCTCAGGTAGTTGAAAGCAGCTATCAAATCCCCCCTCATTCTTCTCTTCTGCAGACTAAACAACCCCAGTTCCCTCAGCCTCTCCTCATAAGTCATGTGTTCCAGACCCCTAATCATTTTTGTTGCCCTCCGCTGGACGCTTTCCAATTTATCCACATCCTTCTTGTAGTGCGGGGCCCAAAACTGGACACAGGACTCCAGATGAGGCCTCACCAATGTCGAATAGAGGGGAACGATCACGTCCCTGATGGAGGCTGTAGGGCTGAGACGTGAGGCCTGGAGCCCTTGGGGCGGGGAGACACCGTTCAGAAATGGGGCACGTCGGAGCTGAGTTTGGAACCGGTGACCACAGAGAGAGCCGGCGGCACGCGACCCCGGCACCAGCTCTGGGTGTCAGCAGCAGACACCTGACTGGGGCTAGGTGCAATTCGTCCCAGGGCAGAGAGCCAGCGTGAGCCTGGACCCCACTGACCTCCCTCCTCAGCCCGAGGCTGAGGGAACGAGCAGTGGCTGGGCTGGGTGCGGGCCCTGCGCGGGGGGGAATTTCACCCAGTGCAGTCAAGGTTAGTATGGATTTAAATGTTTCCATTCCAGGTACAAGTCACCCGCTATTCCATCTAGCTGTGCGGGCGGCTTCACCAGACACAGGGGGTGAACCGCGGCCGTGGGCAGGACTGGCCCAGACAGGGAGGAGAGGGAACGGGATGGCCAGTCAGGGTGCCTAACATCTTACAGCTTTGCGTTTTGAAAACATTCAGCGCACAAAGTTCCGCATCCAGTGCCCCCAGAAGCTGCCCCCAGGAGACAGAGAGCAAAGAGAAGCTGAGCAGGTCCTCGCAGGGAATTCCCAGTGTGAGGGGTCTCCGCCGCAGAGAAAGCAAAGGCTGGAAACCCACAGAGCCCCACCTTCCAACGGGGCAAAGGCAAGAGGCCTTTCCAAGGGCTGGCCGAGCAGCAGGGAGCGGTGCCCCGGAATCAGAGCTGTCCAGCTCAGGACTAGCAGCCCCTTCCAACCCCAGCCGCTAGGTTTCCTGTTCGGGTTTGTGAGTAGACCCTGCCGTTATGTAAACATCAGCGGCCACAGTTGTTGGAGCTTGTCTACACCTGAAGGGCTGGGGCTGATGTTCAAGTATCCAAAATACCTTGGGCCCCGTGGCTCATCTCCTGCCCAGCCTGATTCTCCTGGTCCTTAGCTAATCAAACGCTCATTGCCCTTGACAGTTCGCTGGTTAAGGATCACTGCGGGCCCAGTGTAAGGGAGAACAAGAGCCACAGTGACTCTTCCTGCCCAGGTGAGCTGAGGGCTTGGGGTGTTGGTCTCGTTGGAGTCAAACATTTGGCTGCAGAGAAGTACAATAATAATAATACCACCTAGTCATGTTTCTTTCATCCGTAGATCTTCAAGCACCTCACAAGGAAGGTCAGTATTTTTATTCCCATTTTACAGATGGGGAACTGAGGCACAGAGGGGGACATAACTTGCCCCAAGGTCACCCAGCGACAGAGTCAGGACTAGAACCCAGGTGTCCTGAGTTCCAGTCCAGTGCTGTATGCACTAGGCCATGCTGCCTCAGTGCAGGCAGTTGCTCACTGAAAGGCCCATGGGCAGCCATGGGCTCTAGTTACTGGTGACTCGGTGTCCTGGCGACATCATGTGTCTCTCTCAGGCAAACAAGTCAATATTCTAAAGAACCAAACCTCACCGCTGACTGAGTTAAGAAACCGTCCTGTATGGCTCAGCTGGGCTTTCCGTGTCAGACACTGCCGAGATCTTGTGATAGCCTTCATCTTCACCAGCCTCCCTGGAATGGTGCCAAGCCACACAGTGTAAAGGGACCTGCTTGTTCCCAGCCCTTCCCATGCTGATCTCATGCCATGTGAGCATCTGTGCAAGGAGCCTGGGAAGTCAGGGCAGGGTGTGCAGCCGCTGGGAGCCAGGGACTGGTGCAGGGATGCTGGGCCTGCCATAAAGTGACAAGCACTGGCTAGGACTCATGGAGGGGTAGCACTGGATGCAGCTCGGCGGATGGGCTCATTAACAGTCCCTTCTAATTGCTAGGCTCATGACAGTGGCATCTGTTCCCAGAAAGGCCACAGTTTCTGGCTGGCGAGAGGGCTCCTGATAGCTGTGTAATTACAGAGCAGTCCTCTAATCCACAGTTGTCCCCTCTGTTGGCTGCATGGCAGTGGTCTGTTACTTCAGGGGACAGCTGCGTGTTTGAAATGTTCAGCTAAATCACTGCCTGCCCCCTGCCCCTCCAGCAGCAGAGCACTGCGCACAGCGCTGGGAAGACCCCATCGTCCTCCAGAGGGAGAGCCACGGGTAATCGGGCTCTGAGCTGTCAGGGGACGTAGCCGCCCAACCTGCTCTCGCTGCCCCTGAAAAATCCCACCTCTGGGTGCAAGGACCAATCGGCTCGGTCAGCCGAGCAGGAGGTACCGGGTGCTGGCAGCCTCGCGCGTGGCTGCGGGGAAACCCGAAGGCTGAGCAACAATAGCCCCGGCCAGCCCTTAGTCCCATGTCACAAACCAGCTCCTGCCTGGGGCCTGCTGCTCTGCTGGGCAGCTCCACACGCCAGCACCTTGGTGAGCCATGCAAAAAGAGGGAGAGCCAGGGTGGGCGAGAGGGAGGGTCATTCGGCCCCTTGTCAGGCCAGCGTGTGCAGCCCCGGGCGGGAGCTGAAAGCCACCGTGCAGCTGGGAGCGCCTGCTCCTGACTGCCGGGCCGCGCCCAGACGCTCGGTGTCCGGTGGAGGGCTGAGCTGCAGAACGGAGCAGGCCAAGGCCCCTCTCGCCAATGGCCGCGGTGGAGTCCCAGGTTCCAGACCCGGCGCTAAGGCCTGAACAGCAAATACCGAAACCACCTCATTGTCCTGCCCCAAATCCTGCCCAGCCCTGGCATCTCACACTACCAAAGTAAAGTGGGGCAGGGCCCGATGCTTGGTTCCCTCAGGCCCTGGGAGCACAGGAGAGGGGATCAGACCCACTCCTGAGCTGGCCTGGTCTCAGCTGGCTGCAGGAAACCACCCTGCCTGACGGGTATGCTGGGGAAACAGGCTGACAATGCGGAGCCAGCTGGCTGAGATCTCCTGCTAATTTTACAGTAACGTGCTCGTTGTATCCCACACTCCCGCCTGTTTGTCTCACCCGACCGTCGAATCTGGGCATAACCTGCGTCGTGAGCAGCCTGGGGGCGAGACGGTCTTTCTCCTGCTCAGCCCAACGGGCCCCTCAGCACTACCGACGGACAATTAAAAATCAGATGGCAGCAAGATGAACTACAATAGGAATGAAATAGTCTTTGCTTTATTCTGCACCATGCTTAACAAATGCCAATCGCATTGTTTAGTGCCTCTCCGGAAGATGCTCAGCTCCCAGAGTGAGGAGTGTGGGGTGGAAGAGGACAGCGCATACACATTCTCCCATAGAGAATTTAAAGGCTATTATTGCTTTTCTCCATGAGGGTAGTTATGGGGAAACAGAACTCCAAGACCCTATTGTAAGAGCCATACACTAGTACAATGGGCTCCATCACAGCCCCAAGGTAAGAGATTGCAAGGAAACTTGTCTCCGGCCCTTTATTAAAAATACAAAAGGGAAGTGACATCTCTAACCTCAAACAAGAGAAATGGGATGGACCAAAATAAGGATTTCTCTCCAGATGGACATCCTGAGGTTAGAGACTGTCACTGCATCCGAGGTCGCCCAGCGATGCTAACAGATGTCTCAATAGTGTTTAACTGATATTGAGGTAGCAAATCACAGGGACATTTATGAAGAAGAGGACACTGTGGAGCTGGTCTCCTGATCATTATCCCTGTAGCGATGTCAAGGTCACAGTTCAGAGCTGGGTTATCCGTCCTCCCGTGCCAAACATCACGTGGCCTAAAGGACTCTGTAGAGCTGACACTCACAGCTGAGGGTGGATCCTGCACTCGTCCCTGGTTCTGCAGCCCAGCTTGCACCTGCGGGCAGAGAAAGGGGCCTGTATGGAGCAGGATGAGGACACAGATTTTATGTAAGGTGCATCCAAGAGAGGTGTGCTGCTCCTTTTTCCATACAACATGTAGCCTTTACGTTGGACTTAACGTAAGACATTTCAGAGCTCAGGATTTACTGACTCATGGGAAGAAGCCCCTGCTCTGAACACAGGAATAACAGACGTATTTTGATGACAAAAACTTGAAAAGTTACAAAGCAACAGGTGTGTGCGTGTGTAGCCACGTTGGTGGGGGTGCAAGGTGTGCATGAGACGAGCAAGCACAGATGCAAATGACTGTGCAGTCAGTAGGAGTCGATGGGATTAGCACTTCAGCCTGGATAGCTGAACAGTTCATTTCAGGGCTGTTAAACACTGTTTTACATATTTATTAAATTGAAGAGAATTTTCCCCAACTAAGGCGTCTCAATGATCATTCTGCCTGACAAGCACCCACCATCCGCTGGAAGCTGTATTTGATTTGCAGCACTTGCCTCTCTTCTATTACATTACAATGATGTTACGTACGTTGCTCCTGCCAGGAGTCAGCAAAACTTAGGTGCAACAGTTGCAGCAAAGATGAGAATTCGGGCTCCCTGGGCCCTGGATTCTGCATGCCCAAGGTGACAGCTCTGACTGATGAGTTCAGCGCTTCATTCCAATCTGTCCAGAGTCAGGCGAGACAGTCATTTTTTTCAAGCCCCGTCATATATAAAAGCAATTGAGTCAGCAGGCATCAGTTGTCTGGCACAGGGAGAGATTACATTTTTACAAGGTTTAGCAGAAGGTCTATAAAAGTTCATTCATTCTTTAAAAAAAATTAATACAAAAACCACAACCCCTCCCCCTCCTCCCTCCCCCCCCCCCAAAACCCGTGAAAATTGAAATGCGATGGTTGCAAAAGTTCTGCTGGAAGAGCCTTTCTACTGTGAGAGCAGATTGGTGAGAATTTAGAAATGAGACAGTGTCCGAGTTGCATTTCAGGACAATTCTAGGGTTCAACTGGGAATTTTCCTGATATTTCAGCAATTCACATTGTTAAATGCGGGGGTTTTATTTCCCATATTTAAGGGTCATCAACATGTGTACATAGCAAGCCAAAAGTTGTCTCCTGTTTTTTCCCTGGGCAGTGGAGGGCAGCTAATGGCACTCACCATCCAGCCTCCAAGCTCCATCAATCCCTCACCGACACGCAACGATCAGTGCACAGACCTTGCACGGAAACAAAGCATGCTGCACTGCACGGCACCCTGGGAAACTGGCCAGATGAGTTAGCTGCAAAGTTTAGAGCATTCCTCTTATTCATTCTCACAACGACCTCACCTTTCTCCCTTCCCAGGCGCCTCCGTAACTAGATCACCCAGACTCTTTTCTCCCACAATCTCCCTGTCCAAAATGCCCTCAGCCGTCCTCAGCCCTCTTCCATTCCAGCCTTCCACCGAGTGTCTCAGGGTCATTCATGGCCACACAGAGCAGACGGGATCTTAGCCTTGAGGTCTGCTCTGGAAGCCCCAAACTCTGGACATTCCATGGGGCTCGACTGATTTGACAAGGAGTTGGTCAATATTTTTTGATTGAAAATGTTTCCCATTAGAAACTGTGATTTCATCAAAACTGACATTTTCAATGGGAAAATGTTGATTTAAAGTGCGCGTTTTGATTTTCTGAGCGAGCGAATCCAAATGAAACACTGCTTTTCAAATCAACACTTCACAGCTGAACAACGTTTCATTTCAACGTTTTGATCTCAAATGTTGAAAATTTCCATGGTAGTTTCCCATTTGAAATTTTGCAAGGTGCCAACATTGTGATCGCGTGACTTTTTGTTGTGACTCAGAATGGGAAATAATTTCAAAATGGCAAACTTTCTCCTGAAAGACAAACGGTGCATGCCATAAATCTCTTGCGGAATGCAGGGACTGAAGGACGGAATCAACCCTGGTGGGGGGGAAATCTTGGGTTCCAGGGACCCTAGTTATTTCACGCCTGGTGCTTGGGTACTTATGGCTCAATCCTGCAGGCCTTGAGTTGTGACTCACGTGAGTCGTCCCGTTATCATCTTTGCGGTACTGGGCCCTAAACAACCTAACTGGTTTTAAGGTGGCACCTGATACATTTGTGAATTGGATTGCCTGAGCTAGCAGGAACTAAATGTGATGACCCAGGAGGCCCCTTCCAGGCCTAGGTCCCTATGTACATCATTTCCTCTGTCTGTACATATTGCGCCTAGGTTCACCCTCCAATCCTGCTGCTATTTGCTATTTCACCTCTGCTCTGATGTCATCAGATTCTCTCCTGGACGCTTTGGTGGAGAAACTGCATCAGGACTAACTCAGACCCACTAACGTGGGTGGGAACCAGCTCATTTTGCAGACTTCTGAAATATCAATATGGCTACTGGGGGGCAGAGGTGCTGGGCGCTGTCAGAGACAGGGTCAGACCCCTGGCAAGCCCCACCTTCCCTGGTGGATTTGTGCATAGCTGAGCCCATTGCTGCAGCCGGAGCTGAAGACTCACTCTGCAGGGATGGCGTTAGCTTATTATTGCTGGCTGCCCGATGGTTGCTACAGCCCGAGGAAACACCAGCATGAATCTCCAGCTATGGATTCTTTTTTGACAGAAGCTGACTCCCCCCGGGACGGCTGTTCATTACGAGTTAAAGAGAGAGTTACTGTCGCCACATCAAATCTTGTTATAATGATCTTTTATTGTAAATGTGGAGTGTTAATTATCGGAGAGTATTAAACAAAACATTAGCTCTCTGACCCCAGGAGATGGGAACAGTTTTCACCGGTGTCTCCTGCCGATCCATAGGGCCCCTGGGCTAGACGCCAAGGCTTGCGTTGGACGAAGGCAGGCGCTGGAAAGATTCGACTACTTCTTACATGCAGAGCTGAGCGTCCCAGTGCGATGGCTTCTTGCAGCTGGCGTCTTTCTGACCCAATGCCGGACTCCGCTTGCACAGCCCTGCGCCATGGCAGAATTCGCCACTGGAACCTGTGCACAGCTACATTCCCGGCCTCCTCATGCGACCCCAGGCGAGAAAATATTTTCCGAGGTGATAAATGTCACCAGACTAAAGAACTGGGAGAGAAGCAGCCGGACTCAGGAGGGAGCTTGGCCTGGCCAGCCCCTGACTGCTCCATACCGGCCAGCCATGTATCTGGAGGTGCTGTCCAGCCGGTCTCAGGGAAGGACCCCACTGCTGAAGGAGGCCCAGGCCTGGTAGTCTGAGGGCAGTGGGATCCTTTCTACACAGGGGATGTAAGACGTGTGAACCGCTTCATTCCTGACCAGGATGCCGGCAGGGCCTGCTTCCTGTCATTGTCCCCGTTGGACACTGGGGTCTAAATCCCGTTCCATGGCCCAGCTGCAGATTTGCGTGAGGAAGAGTTCTTCCCAAGAGCCCCAGAGGGCGATGCTGAGCTGGGACCAGCCCCGGGCGGCTCCTGCCAGCAGAGACCAGCCTCCGTGACTATAACAGTAATTATGAGACAAAGTGACTCCCAGGCAGCTGCTCCTGGCTTAGCCAGGGGAGGGCTTGGCTGTGGCTAATCCAGTAAATCTACTTCCTGCAGCTCACGAGAGTCCAGTGCAAAACTCAGCTGCAGAAACTCTCCTTCAGTGCAGCTCTCCGAGGCAGGGCTATGCTCGCCTGTGTCTGTGCAGCACCCAGGATGGGCCTTTGGGTGCTGATGCAATAGAAACGATAAACATCATCATCACGTCAGGCGCATACACTGAGTCCCGATGTGACCACGTCTGCCCGGCCGCCACACAGGAGACAAAACACAGCCAGAGCTGGGACCTGGCACCTTTCACCAGCTCCATGGCTCGGTCTGGGCTCTCCCCAGTCTATTTTCTCACTGGGGAAAATGCTCTTCTCAGCACCGTTGCCGACTCTCCCCGGACCAGTGTGGTTGGAAGGCCCTGCCTGTGGGCCCATGGAAAGCCTTTGTCACAGACCGGCTGGTCCCGAGGGCTTGGGATACATGGCACGAGCGGGAGGCTGCTCTGATATCCAGGGAAGGGAAACATGGGGGTGCAGTTTTCCTGTTGAGTTATCACGGCGATAGAACGGTGGCTCAGGAGATGATGGTTACTCCATGTGACACGCACACAAGGCTACAGACCCTAAACAACTTACCCCGGGGGTCTGATTGTGGAACGGGGTTTGAGTGGCCATCGAGGAGGCTGGCACATGATTGTTCTCAGATAAGGGCCCGATCCAGCAAACTGGCAAAGCATCTACCAGTCCTAGTGTGTTCTCTGCTTTGGTTCCAGGCTGCTGGAGCACGCCACCTTTCACGGCACTGCTCTCAGCACCAAGGAGAGTTCCTGCAGCAGGCACCTGGAAGTGCCAGGCCCCAGAGATTCAAACTCATTTCTAAAAAAGGCGCATTTCCAAGCTCTGGGAAAGGTTCTAGGTCATGGTGGGGCAGGGAGTCTGGCATGAGCTTTGGGCCCAGGCGGGGGTAGGGGTGAGGGGGCAATCGCTGCTCTATGGCTTTATTGGAGACTGTTTACCAGGACTTAATTTGTAATGAAAGAGCTTCCGGGGCTCAAGCAATTTTTTTACTTTCATAACTGACATGGCAAGCCCAGAGGTGCCAGGTCTGAACTGCCAGGCCCAGAGGTGCCGGGGCTCTGAACTGCCAAGTCCAGATGTGCCGGGTGCTGAACTGTCAGGCCCAGGGGTGCCGGGGCTCAGTCCTGGCAAGCCCTGGCACAAATGAAACACTGCAGCTCACCTGTGCCTTGCTGAAATATCTGTCAAATTTGGAGCTTTCATGTGAAAATGGCTGTAAAGTTTTGAAAGGGAAGCTGCGAGCTGTTTGCTGAGCAGAGTGTGGATGTGTGGACCCCGACACTGCCTGGAATTTGTGACGCCATCTGAGCCGGGAGCCAGCACCAAGCCAGCCTCACGGTGCCAGGGAGGGATCACATTCTCACCAGCACAAACCCTGTTCTGCTTAGTGGCACAGATCCCTCTAGGTGGGAAGCCACCTGGATGACTGCTGAGACACAGGTATTGCACAGGAACCCTCTGCAGGGCATGACAACAACTTCATGGCATCTATTGACTTACGGACAGTGCTACGTAATCTCATGAGCCCTCCCTCCACACGCAGCTCTTCTTTGCAGCATGTTTGTAACATGACCTGCAGGCAGCCATATAAATCAGTCAGCAAGGGAGAGCCTGGAGCAGGGAGAATCACCCTCTCTGGTGACGTTCTCTGCTTGTGAGGAGAACTGCATCACAGCTGACAAAACACCCTTCCTGGACGAGCTGACTGCTTCCGCATTCAGTGAAGTAACACAAGCACGACCAGCTGCAATCATGCCATCTGGTGAGCCCAGCTAATGTACGCAACAGCAGAAAGCCTAACAACCACCGCAGAGAACCATTAAATGATGAAAAGCTCAGACGTCGAATCCTAACCCCTCAGCACAGTTATCCCGAGCTTAAACCTGTATGTTAAAAATTTGTCTTCACGTTCATTAATGCTGGAATTTATTACGGAAAAGAGAAGTTCTTTATTCTAAGAAACCTGTAGCTGGAGCACACGTAAATTGCAAGCTTTTACTAGCACATAAACCGGGCAAAAGCTTTGAGATACATCTGCATTACACTAAACTGCATCCATAATTCATACCTAAAGGAGAAAGTTTTAGCACTCTCCGAGGTTTGCTCGTATCTATTATTGATGGGCCCATGTTAGGCAACAATAGGCTACTTCTTATTCACAAGCCATTTACTGTTTTAGTCAATTCTGCAGGAGGCCGCAGCACCTTTATTCATCAGAACCGGCTTTCAGTTCGATTGCGGCAAGGCTTTGGAAGGGATTTACCTAAGAAGTCCAAGTGACAGTGAATGGAGTGAGCCAGGAGAGCGTTGCTAGAGTGAGTCCTGCTCCTTGTGGCTAATCGATAAATCAGGAATGCAAACAACAGCTCCTGCTCTGAGGAGTGTCAGAATCAGCTGCTCACCGGAGACGGGTGGGCCGGTTAGTGGCCTGCAGTGGACCAGATAAATGCTGGGAACAATTCGGAGGCATTTAACTGTGCATGGGGTGGGGGAAAGGGGTTCAACTCTGTGCATGGGGGGGTGATTACTCACGCTGCAGACCTTCCCAATGGAGCTGGACAAAGCCCTGGAGAATACGCTGCAGGGAGCAGCTGCGCTTTGTTCCCCCAGCCCCAGGGGATGGACTATTGACCTAATGGGGCTTCTCCATCCTGGGTGACCATGACCCACTCTGCAACTGGCTGGAGTTCAGGGTGGATGCGCAGCACCGTGCGTGTAGATCGTGGAATTCCCCATGCTGGGCACGGGAGGGCGGGGGAGGGTGGGGAGAGGAAGTGAAGCGGGCGGTGCCCAGATAGAATCAGAAAGAAAGTTCCTCTGAAAGAGACTTGGGCAAAACTCGAGAGGTGTGAACATAAGAACGACCATACTGGGTAAGACCAAAGGTCCATCTAGCCCAGTATCCTGTCTGCCGACAGTGGCCAATGCCAGGTGCCCCAGAGGGAATGAACAGAACAGGGAATCATCAAGTGATCCACTCCCTGTCACCCATTCCCAGCTTCTGGTCAGAATCCCTGCCCATCCTGGCTTATAGCCATTGATGCACCTATCCTCCATGAATTTATCTAGTTCTTTTTGAACCCTGTTGTGGTCTTGGCCTTCACAACATCCTCTGGCAAGGAGTTCCACAGGTTGACTGTGCACTGTGTGAAGAAATACTTCCTTTGTTTGTTTTAAACCTGCTGCCTGTTAATTTCATTTGGTGCCCCCTAGTTCTTGTGTTATGAGAAGGAGTAAACAACACTTCCTGATTTACATTCTCCAATACAATGTGTTATGGGTGCCACCCCCGGACTCCTCATGCCAGGGTCATTCTAACCCAAGTGCTCTTCCACTGGGCCTGGGCAATGGGACCCGCTCATTCCGCCTGGAGGCCTCTCTCATTCATGGTGGCAAAGGCCTCAGCAGCAGCTCCCTCGTGCAGATCCCAGGCTGCCCACGCACTGGGTGCCATGTCTGGCACACCAGCTACAGACACCCTGGAGCAAGCGCCTCTTCCCCAGCACTGCATCCCACACACCTCCGCAGCCCCTTTGGCCCCTTTGCCTGGGCCACAGAGACATTCTCAGTTACCCAGGGAGCCAGCCCGTCGCCTCTGGGACAGCAGGGCCACTCGCTGACACGGCCCTTCGCTCCAGGAAGCTGGGAACGCCGCAGATCTCGCTCCGCTCTCAGCGAGCTCGTCTTAAAGGGCTTTTTATGGATATTTACTTAATAGTCGCTTCCAGCTTCTTCCTCTCTCATCGTCCCCTCTTCCCTCCCTGCTCCCTGCTTAGTGCCACAGGTCAGCTTAGCTGCTCGTTATGGTCTTGGGAAGAACCTGGCAGGCATGGAATGGGCTGGCCCCATTTGTGCCTGAGCCAAGGGAGGGGGCTGAGGGAGGGGGACAAGACGGAGGGAAACACAGGAGGCTTCATGTCTCGCTATCTGCAGCCATCCCAGGGCAGAGAGGTTCCCAGCCTGTGGCTTTAGCCCCTTGTTTCTAGGTGGGAGATACCGGGTGAGCGAATCCCGAGTGCTGCCTGTTAGGGGTCAGTGCCGGGATCTCCAGCACCTCTGGGGAGGCCTGGGAAGGGGTGGGGACCCCCAGACTTTTCTCCCACTCCCTAGAGCTGCTTGAAAATGGGAACCTTTCTCACACACACAAAAGCATCCCCTTGTTTCATGCCAATTTGAAGCGTGGGCCGCGTGTGGGCACGGCCTTGGAGCCGGCACTAGCAGGGTGGTGCCCTGGGGAGACTCAGCCAGGTTTGTTCATGGAGATTTCAACAAAAAATGTTGGCAAAAAAATGGAACCATGGAAAACGTCACCCCGCTCCCCCCCGTGCAAACCCATGGGGGGACCTCGGTGCCAGGCCTGGGGGAGCAGCAGCCTTGTTCTCTCTGAGCCGTTCGGGGCCTGATGGGAGTCGCTCCACTCAGCCACTTGTGCTGAACTCTGGCAACAAAGGCTCCTGCCCTGCAGGGCCAGCCCATCTCAGGGGATGGCTGTGAACACGACACAGCGTCCCGCCCTTGGGGAGAGCCCCGGCGCAATGGCTCTGGGCACCAGGCCGACAGGGCTGCTTCCCCAGAGACGAGGGGGACTCATTCTCAGAGTCACTCAGAGCAAGTTGGGCCCCATGGAGACAGGGTAGAACGGGGCTGGATGGGCCTGTAGCGTCGCCCTGAGCAGTCAGTGAGGGACAGAAAAGCCTCTCTGCTAGGGATACCCCATTCTGTGGGACAAATGTCCGTGAGTAAGGGTTGCTCGCGGGGCCGAGTGAGCATGACAGAGTGAGTATCACTGTAGTGTGCGAAAGGAGACCAGGCATGCCCGATGAGCCGAGTCCCAAAGAGAAATGTAAAACACAGGGCAAACCACCCCACAAACCAGCAGCCTCACCGGCAGAGTCTAGCGATAGAAAAACAACTGCTGGGAACGTGGCCCAAACTCCCAGTGCTTTGGGGCTTGGCTTCCTCCCACTCACGTGCTGAGCCTAGGCTGAAAGCAGCCCCACAACGCAGTCTGTCCCCGTTACTGCAGGAGCTCGGCCATTTAAACCCTGCTCACGGCAGGTGAGGGATGTGTCCTTGTTCCGCCCGTGGAGTGCTTTCCGTGCTCAGGGCTCGCTTTTCAGGGCTGCCTGCTCGGCAGGGGCCAGATTTCTGAAAACCAGTGTCCTTCTCAACTCCCCATGTCACACTGAGAAGTAAACACGTCCCCACAGGACCATCCTGTGTGCAGGCTCCGAGCTGCGTCGTCGGTGGCTGCCCTGAGAGCAGGAACCAACATGGCTTCCTTTGCATTTGACAGAGCCCTGGACATAAATAAACGGGCACGGGACAGGCTGAGACGTGCCAGTTCCTGAATGCATGGTACAGAGCTATTGCCAGCAGCAGGAAACAGGAGCCCAATTTGCCATTTACTTCGGAGAAGGGAAAAATTCCTCCCTGTCCTTAGCCACCTCCCATCCACTGAGTGAGGGGCCAGCTAGAGAAAGGCCAGGTCCCATCTGATGTAGCTCTCGCTGCCAGGGCCGTAGATCTGTACCTATGCAGGACTAACGTGCCTCATGCAGGGCTCATTAGAGTCAGGGCCTTGCTAGCATCCTCTCTGCACGAACACAAGCACCAGGCTGGGGATGGGGGGTGTCAGTGGGTGGGGGTCGAGCTCAAAGAAAGCACCCCCCTCCCCGCAGCCAGAGAAATGCTTTGTTTTCCGTAATCAGAAAACATTATTCCTTTGCTCGGCAAAAAGAAACACGCGGAGAGAAAAGAACAGGGGCTGATTACAGCTGTAATCATCATTATAAATTAAGGCAATGTGTCTAACGCATACACATATTTACAGGGCACGTAACAGTTAGTTTAAAGCTAGATAAAGGCTGCTGTTCACATGAAAATCCCATCCTTTCGAACCATCCATTCTGAATTGAATTAGATCCAGGAGCCTCAATGCAAATCTCAGGGCTACAAATCTCACTGACAATATGTTTTGTTTCACAAACAGATGCAAAGCCAAGTATAAAACCACCCAGCAATCCTTATCTGACAGATTTCCCTTTGATTAGCCTTTTAATTGCTCATTAAGATTTGGGTGGTTTAAACATCTCTGGGGCGCACGAGCAGTGGACCCCTCAATGCCCCGCCGCCCCGCAGCCCTCCCCAGGGACGCCCACCCTCAATAAGCACTCTGAGCTTGCAGCTCCCCATGGAGACGTATTGACCATCTGACTCATGTTCTGAATATCTGTCTCCATATTTTCACCTCTCTGGTTTATTTCTGCATTGGTTAGGGATATGCAGCAGTGATGAAAACAAATGATTTCTGAAGGAGCTGAAAAGCAATATATTTCTGGAACACAACACATCAATCGTGGCGCTCAGCCAAGTTAGTTACTGCAGAATTTCTCCTGCATTGCCCATATCCAACAGATTATTATTTGCTTTCAATTGTTGCCTCGGATACAGAAGGTGGTTCGGGGCACAACAGAACAAGCAGCCCTCAGCAGCCTGCGGGGTGGGTCTGCCTGGTCCTGAAGGTCCCAGCTAAGCCCAGCTGGTCTCTATGGGGGGCATATTGCCTGGCCACGGGGTCACTTCTCCTAACTTTGTTGTGTGTCCATAACACTGGCAGCCTATTGGTTTATTTCACAAATTGGAGCCATAGGGTATTAAATCTGAGTGTGTCAGACCCCCTGACCCTCTCACCCCAGGCACAGACCTGTGAGTAACGGGGTTCCCTTATGCAAAAAGAAAAGGAGGACTTGTGGCACCTTAGAGACTAACCAATTTATTTGAGCATAAGCTTTCTGAGCTACAGCTCACTCCATCGGATGCATCTCCCGGTTCCCTTACCTGTCTGGTGTCCGGAGCACGAGGGGGTGTAAATGATGCTGAGGGCCCAATTCCCTGCTGTGCCCAGCGAAAGGAGAGCCTGGTTACAGCTCCCTGCTTCCCTGCCCTGTGTGCGAGCATCAGCTGGTAACACCCCCCAAGGGCTCATCTGCCAATCCCTGGGCCACAGAGCGCAGCAGCCGTGCCGGGGGCTGCAGGCAGGATGGTGGAGGAGCTGGCTATGCCAGCCGGGCATCTCCCCCAATGGCAGGGGCTGGAGTGGGGCCTTTCCCACGCCCCTGTGACATGGTCCCCCGCAGGCCCAGGAGGGGTCTGACAGGCTGTCAGGGGCCAGGCTCACAGGCCCGGCTCCCAGTGATGCCGGCTTTGGTGGCGAGGGGGCTCTTGTGGCCTCTGGGAGCCCCGTAGACCTGAGATGGCGGGAGGGGCGGGGAGGGTGCAAAGAGACCACTGACTAAGGGACATGCCTGGGAGCAGAGATGCCAGTGTAGTGATGCCACCCAGACCCTTCCTGCGGCCCTGGGCCTGTTTCCCCTCCGAGAGCGGCTCTGTGCGGGCACCTGGGGAGAATGAGCATTAATGGCACCAGGTCCCTGCAGAGCCCCGCAGGAACAGCCGCATCCAGCGGGGCTCAGAGCCCTGCCCTCAAGCTCCAGCCCAGCGTCCCTCGATGGAGACAGCCTGCACGAGCAGGAGAAAGCTCCCCGGTGTGGGGTAGCCCAGTGCCCTGGGCAGGGAGAGTGAAAGCTGCTGCTCAGGCCAGCTGGAGAGGGATGGGGTCACGGAGGCAGCTGCACCCCCATTTCATGTGGAGGAGCGGGGAGATCCAGGCTGGGGGCGCCATGAGCCCCCCCCCCCGAGTTATTTTCCCAGGGGTGCAGGACACTGTCAGGCAAAGCGAGAGACAGAGGCTGGGTTTGCAAAGCAGCCTCCGGGATTCAGACGAACCTCCCACCGAAACGAACGCAGGCCCCTCGTTGGTTCGAAAGCCCGGCCATGGCCCCGCAGGCGGAGTTCCCGCTGTGAGTGACACCAACCCCCCAACCCGATGAGGTGGGGCACAGCGAGCTGTGGGCCAGGGGGCTTTGCCTACGTCTGCATCCTTGCAGTGTCTGAGCGCTCTCACCTTCACCCTGCCCAGCCCCAGGAGGAGGGCGGGCTGGCCTCCCCACTGCACAAGTGGGGAACTGAGGCACGGAAAGACCAAGGTCACCCAGGAAGTTTGCGGAAGAGCAGGGAACTGAACCTGCGTTGCTTGGGCTAGTGCTGTAGCCACGGGCCCGGCCTTCCTCACAAGCGGGGTCACGTGTTTCTGGTCAGTTCCTTGGCCTCCTTTGCCACTGCTCTCTGTGGCACTGCACAGCTTTCCGTCCTGCCCCCTGCCGCCCCGTCCCCCAGCGCGCACCTGGCCCCAACCCCTCGGTCTACCCTGCCGGACAGGGGGAGATGCCACGCCAGGCAGGGGGCGGCAGGCAGGGGGCTGCAGGCAGGCAGGGGTGGGCAGCAGACTAGACTCTTCAGAGCAAACCTGGGAACACACCATTGCCAGGCCTATTTATCGTGAAACACTCCCAAGATCCAGCAAGGGCCTGGAGGGCTTTTGGGTAGCAAGGGTCAGAGGCACGGAGATTAACGCAGAAAACAGAGCCCTGCTGCCACCAAAGAGAGCTCCGGACGGCTCCCCCCACCTGCAGCTTGCAGTTCGGAGCCGGCTGCTCTCTCGTGGCTCCTGGGGGCGTGGGGATTAGCAGAGACTGGCACAGGGTGTCAGCAGCTTCTACTGGGGTTGTTTATGCGAGGTTTGCATGAACGTTTAGGATTTACAAAGTCGTCATCTCACTTAATCCTCTTTAATGAGGTCTGGGGATTGACGGGCCAGACATTTTCATTGGCTGCTCATGCAATTAACCTTGGTTAACCTACAACAAAAACTTCTGGACAAGTTTAACTTCTTCCGTTATTAAACCTGGTCATTTGAAGTGTGGCACAAGCTCTGCAGAGCCCCTGGCTTGCTCAGTCCGTCAAGTGTCATCCACCGGGTAGCTAGAGGATCCCCTTGTGCTAGAATCGGCTCCTGCTGCAGACCCCAGCCCTCTGGAAACGTGTCCCGGGCTGCGGAGGAGCCTGTGCTGAGCCCTGGGAGACGAGCAGCGGCACATTTTCACCAGCCCCACTTTCCTTAGGAGGTTTCCCAGCTAGAGCTGCTGCCTGCCAATCGACGCCTTTCCCTCTGCCAGGGCACACGCCGTGCTCTGCCTTCGGCATCACTGAGCTGAACAAGGGGCAGCCACAGTCCACGGGACTCTGACCTCCACACAGTCCCCCCGGGCACGTCGACCCTGCAGCTGGGAACTCCCAGGGCAACCCACCCTGCTGCGTCCTCGGGCAGGTGGCCCCAGCTGACGCCCAAGTGCCCTGGCCACGTTGCTAGCTGAGGCGCGGTAGTTTGCTCCGCGCTAGCTCGGATCTGTCTGCTCACGGGAGGAGGCCCGCTCCCCACTGCAGCATCGACGTCCCCTTAGCGACAGGGCCTAGCCTCCACGTTGCCCCGGATGGAGCCTGGCAGGGCCGTGGCTGAGTCCCGGCTTCTCGCTGTGGGTCCCGCAGCAAGGCCAATGGCCAGGACCCCCGGTTGGAGACCTGCCCTCCTGGGAGCTGTGCAGCCAGTAGGTGTTTGCCGGGGCACGGGTGGCCTTTTCCAAACAAGGCTGCGTTTATTAGCCATCGGGAACACAGTTAGAAGGGCAAAGTCAAGTGCAAACACAGCTCCCCCCTAACTTGCTGCTTCCCGTTTGTTTGCTGGGACCCCCATTGCCCTGACCTAGAAAGCAGACGCCCTGCATGCAGCCACCCAGCCTGGACTTGCACCTCGCCCCCACGTCCCAGACCGAATTCACTGCCCCTGGAGGAACAGGCTTCTGAACCCCACCTCCTCATGCTGCCGTCCTTTGTCGCCAGTCCGAGTCATGCTGTGGTCTTGTGCCCTGCCCCCTGTGCTCATCCATTGGCCAGAAGTCATTAAAAGTTACTGGTCCAGTCCTGGGTCTCCACTGGGTCTCCACAACGGCTCCGTGCACTTGCTGGCAGTTCTTTATCTCCATTCATGCCAACCCCGCCGTGCCTCCATGACCCTCACCCAGGCACTTCATTGCTTATCCGGTGCCTGGATAGACATTTACCTCTTCACACCCAGGGGGTAGCAAGACAACAGCGAGTGGGAAACTGAATCACCTGTACTTTTCCTAAAAATAACACAGACTTTTCCCTCATTCTCCACAGTGGCACATCCCCTGCCTTCTCACTTCCAGCTCACATGAGCTGTGCCCACCCGGGACACAGGTGCCTCACGGGGGCTAAGGCTAAGACACTGAATTAGTTACTATTATTTATTATTGACATTACAGTAGCTCATACCGGCCACAACACTACGGGTAAGAAACAGCCCCCATCCCAAAGAGCTTCAACGCTAACTAGATAAGACCGGCAAAATGGGGGAGGAGACGCAGAGGCTCAGTGAAGGGAAGGGACGTGCCCAAGGTCACCCAGCAGGTCAGTGGCAGAGTTGGGCACAGAGCCCAGGTCTCCTGAGTCCTAGCGCAGGCACCCGTTCCAGTTTAATTATGTTCCTCTGATAGGAGACAAGATGGAAATGACACTGACAATGACAAGAAAACAGGCTGCCCCCTCGTAATCCCTGTTGCATTGGGGATTAGCACGTGGGCCACGCTCAGGAGCCCTCGGAAGCAATGCAGATGCTGTGGGCAGACGGGCTGCAGTGTTGTGCCCATAGACAAGGACCTGAAGGGAGAGTAAAAGGCAGAACTGGGATAGTTTCTCTGTGCGGATGACTCTCCTCCAGCCCTGTCGCTCTGTGTCGGCCTCTGACTGCTCAGGAGAGCTCGGCTTGGCGGGGGCTCCGTCTGCTGCCAGTCAGCGTGGGTTGCCATGAGCAATATTGGCCCATGCAGGGGGAGCGGCCAGCGCTGGCCAGTGCACACTGAAGTCAGCTGACTCCTAACCAGCTTGCTATAGACCAGCCAGTTCCTGCTGCGAACCACCCACAATGTCTGGTGCCGGCCACGCTCCCTGAATCTGGCCCGTCTGCCCCTTCCTCCCGCGGTGTTGTAGCACATCTGGCCATGCTGCTGGCACGCTGTGCTGGAGTCCCGTCCAAACGGACTGGCACAGGGCACAGCCCCAGGATCCAGGTGTTCTTTTACATCGAGAAGTGCCATTGAAGGAAGCAGAAGAGACACATATCCCCGCTTGGGGACAGTCCTGTTTCGTGGGCCCAGCCAAAGGAAAAGCTTTGAGAGGGAGAAATGCGAGAGGCAGGATGCTGGGCAGGGTAGAGAGGAATTTCGTTCAAGACACTGAGGATATTACATGACGAAACTCTTGAGGCCTTGCTCCCACACAGCATGTGACTTAAACCCGAGGCGGGAAATCTCCAGCCCCCTGCAAAGCACCCCAGTGAGGAGGCCCCGACACTGACCTCAGAAAGCAGAGCTGTGTGGCCGAGCCCCGCACCTCCCGAGAGGGGAGAAGGTCACTGCCCGCAGCCAAGACTCCCTCAGCCCCAGCGGAGACTTGTGGGCTTCCAGGAATGAGACAAACAGGAACGCAAGGCTCCCTGGGCCTGGCCACGTGCCCAAGAGAGAGGCGGGTTCTGAGCCTGTGCCATGGCTCCTGCTCTAGCAGCCCTGTGGGGTAGAAAAGGGCAGATTGTTTTCACCTGTGTCCCCAGCTTGTCCCGGGGGCAGTGGCGAGGGTGCCCTCAGCCCACAGAAAGGGGCCAGAACCTGGAATTACATGCCAGCCCAGGGCATCCCTTTGGCCAGTGCTTTTGGTGGGCTGATGGCTCAAGGGGACCTGCCTTCCGCTCATTCCCCATGCAGGAGATCTGCTGTGAAATGGGCTCCTGTGGCTTGAGACGGGGGATCCCAGAAAGTGACCCACCTCCCAGCAGAAGCACAAAACCCATGCGGGGGGGGGAGCTTCAAAGGGGCTTTCACTTTCCACGTCAACAGCCAATGTGCTTTAAACAACGAAGCGAAGTTAGCCACACATCTGTTACAAGGCTCTGCTGTTGTACAGGAAGGGAAAGGAGTGTGCCTGGAAAACCAGTAGCCAGTAGCTCTGGAGTCAGAACATCTGGACAGTATCTTCAACCTCCGGCAACATCTGGGCAGAATTCTCAGCCTGTGGCAACATCTGGGCAGTATCTTTAACCTTTTCACGTTCTCCTAACTCCACAGTGAATCAGTGTGATCATTTTTCACGGCAATAAAGCGCCCTATTCCTGTCGCAGGGTATCGGAACCAGCACCTCGCTCTTTCTATGCTCTTTGCTCTTTATTACCTTTCAATGACTTAAACCCCTGAACTGAATAACTTCATCACGGTGTCAGCCTGAACCGATTCTTCCCTATAATAGCCCAGCTCTCACAGGCTCTTAATGAAAAATATCGATTCCCAAGGATTAGTTGCAGATTTATGTGTTGGATGCTGATCCCTCTGTCACCTGATACCTTCTCAGTGGATGAAGGAGCTGATCCTCCCGGCGCGGGTTTAAAAAAGCAATCCCAGGCTGTGTCAAGCGGAGGCTTATTCTCAGCGAAATGCATATGCTGCTGTGTCTGAGTCAGACACAATACTTAACAGAGAGCTAATAGCTAAGGAGGAGGAGTCCCCAGACTGCTCAGCCTGATTCGCATCTTTGCTCTGCAAGTCGAAGCTTCAAAACGTAAGTTTAGAGTGAAGCCAATCTGCGCTTGTTAACCTGCCAGCCTGGCGCTGATGGGATATCACTGCCACCCGAGCAGCCTCCCAGGGAGCGCGGCCCCCTCTCCTTGCCATGCCATGGTGCGCTGAGGCCGCACTGCCCCGTGCCTCTGGGCGCCCGCACTGCGAGAGGGCTTGTCTGGCCTGGAGACGGTGCTTAATTTGCGCCAGGGCTGAGTCCTGGCACCTGCGGGCCTGGCAGTTCAGCGCCCCGGCACCACGCGCATTACAAGTTAAGCCCTGCCTGGAGAGCCAGCTGCGTTCTTCTCTCTCTGAAGTTTCACAGCCTCCAAAGCCAGCAGAGCCTTGTGGTCACTTAGTCTGCCCTCCCGCATCGCTGCACAGGCCAGAGCCCTGCCCCCAAACCACTCCTGGAGCAGAGCTTTGAAGAAAACATCCGGTCTGGATTTAAAATTTGTCAGTGATGGAGAATCCGCCACTGCTCTTGATAAATTGCTCCCATGGTTAATTACTCTCTCCATTAAAAATGTACACCTTATTTCCAGGCTGAATTCTTCTAGCTTCAACTTCCAGCCACTGGATCATGTTAGACCTTTCTCTGCCTGACTGAAGAGCCCATGATCAAATATCTGTTCTCCACGTAGATACCGACTGTAATCAAATCACCCCTTCATCTCCTCTTTGTGAAGCTAAATAGACTTAGCCCCTTGAGTCTTTCACCCTGCGTGTGTGCCCTATGCAATGCAAAAGCTGTCACTCAAACCACGACCCACATGCTTAGACAGCGCTGCCCTGCCTGCAAGCCCAACGGAGACCTTCCTCTGGCAGGGCTGAGCTGATCCCAGCTGGGAGTCCCCTCCCCGACCGGGCCGCAGGAGGAACAATAACCTGGGCTCAGAAATGTTGCCTTCCTTGGGCCGGGCGGCTTTGGCTGAGCTGAGCTGCAAGTGGCTGTCACAGCCCTTGCCAGGCTAACACGTCTCAGGGAAGATTTAACCGTCAATGAATGTTCCTAAATAGGAGACAATTCTCCAGCTGGTAATTGGACGAGCGGCTCGTAACGAGGCTCCTGTGCTAAACGGCTGCTGATCTGGTTGTTGAATTGGCGTGTGCAGGGCTTTGTGGACGAGCCACTAATCCAGACAAAAAGCCAATGGGATGGTGCATCACCTGCCAACAAGTCCAGGTCAGTTCTTTGCTCTGAAAACCTCCTGAGTTTCAATCTTAGAGACGGCAGATTACACAGCACATCAGAGATAAAGTGCTGATAAGTGAATCCTCTGCCAACAAACACTTTACCTCTATTACATTGTGCTGATGTACATGTAAGTACCTCGGCAGGTCTTGCCCTTATTCCTTTTTGCTACAGTTACAAAATCCCATGAACATCCATCTCCATGAGGAAGAGAGACTGACATGAACAACTTGCATTGGAGCTAGATATTTCAAACTGGAGAGGCCCTTGGCTCACTCTGCTTTGCCTCCGCCCCTCTGGGTGCATCCGTCCCTTGGAGTTCCCCTGATTTCCTGAAGAGAAATAGCCTTTCCCTCGGAGGCCCGATCCTGCCACTCCTGCGCAGTGTGCCCTGCACCGGCACCTGTTGGCGTCAGTAGGACCCTGGCTGGAGCGAGCGGCTGGGAGCAGGAGCCGCTGAACCGGCTCCTTGCCCTGCACGATGCAATCCTGCGTTTCTCAGACTCCATGGCCCTGCAGCGTGGCCGGGTCTCACGGGGACGCTGCAGGGGCGGGGGTAACCAGGGAACCCTGGATGGGCACTGGCCATGGTCAGGATGGTAAAACAATTGCAGCTAGCAGCAGACGTGGGGTGCTGGCACTGGGTAGCTGGGGGGGATCCTCGGGGGCAGGAGCGTGGGCTCAGGCACACCTGAGTGCGGTTGTTTATCTGCAGCCTCTCCTGGTGTGGTCAGTGCACAAGACTGGACCGGATGCCTCACAAGAAGGCCGTTGCCCTCTCCTCATCTACGCCCCGGACACAAACACTGCAAACTAACAGCAGCCCTGAGAAATACCCGCTGTGTGTGCCGCCCTGAGGCCTCCCTGCTGCTCCCCTTTGGGACACGCAGCTCTCCAGGGCACAGGCTCCGGTCCGGGGCTCCCGCGCATTGCAGTGACCCCGTTCCTGCAGCACCTGCCGCTCTGGGCACACTGCAAGAGCTGCCTTCCAGTGGCCTTGGCGGGTCCCAGCTCAGCCAGTCCCTGGACACGGAGTGAGCGGTCAGGGCTGGACTGGGCCCTGCTCTGTGCAGCGACGTGAGCCCCAGGAAGCCCCTTCCCCCGGCCGGTGTGGCTGCATAGGGCCCTCCCAATTGTGGCTGTGGGAAGGGGGTGGGAAGAGGAGGGACTATGGGGTCAATGCCCCTCACCGGGCGTGAACAGAGGGGAAGCCTGAGGACCCTCGGTTCTACCCCACCCCATGCACCCCGGGGGAGCATGCCACACCAGTAAGTGATTCCCAAGTCACACTCCTTCCCAGCTACCCCCCCTTCCCTCTGGCCTCGGCCTAAAGGCTGTGCTGGGACCGAGGGCCGAAGGGCAGGGGGCTGTGTCACACACCTGCCTCTCTCCACTGCTGGCTGGACCCTGGACAGGAAGCTGAGAATCAGCTGGAGCAGCCGTCGCCTGTTTGCTTTCAGCGCGAGCTTCCTTAAGCCAATACCCAGCGTGTCCAAGGAGCCTGCGAAAGGACTCAGCCTCCAGCACCTCCTTGCCACGTCAGCCCTGCCTGGGGGAGCAGCAGGCAGCCCTTCCGTCACTCCCGGGGGCGGCACCGGGCCGTGTATCAGGGCAGGGAACAATCCCCACGCAGCATGTCCCAAGGGGAAAGACACAGCACCCTCTGCTCAGCCCTTCCGTCACGCCCGGGGGCGGCACCGGGCCATGTATCAGGGCAGGGAACAATCCCCACGCAGCATGTCCCAAGGGGAAAGACACAGCACCCTCTGCTCAGCCCTTCCGTCACGCCCGGGGGCGGCACCGGGCCGTGTATCAGGGCAGGGAACAATCCCCACGCAGCATGTCCCAGAGGGAAAGACTCAGCACCCTCTGCTCAGGCTGGAAGCAGGTAATTATCTCTAATGGGCTGCCACCTGCTCAGACACCTGCCTCGTCAGGAGAGACAGTGGCGGCAACGGTATTTAGTGGCAGGCACACGCCAATTCTTAATCTTCTCTTTCCCCCCTTCTGAAACTTCCAGCTGAAATTAATACATAAATTACAGCCTGGAGCGAGCTGCTGTAAATAATAGCGGAAGGGCTTTGAGTATTTACATTTTTATGCATCGGGCCGATCAACGCCATGGAACTCGCTACGCATACGAGAGAATTACGTCGCGTTCGCCCTTGATTTAAGGGGCGCGGAATGGGAAGCCTGCGGAGAGGGCTGATCAGGCAGGGCTGGTCACTCTTGACCAGATGAGCAATATGAGAATGGCACAAAATCAGCCTCAGCCCTCCAAAAATTCAGAGCGAGAGGGAGCGAGTGAGCGGTAACGACAGCAGAAATCGGCTCCTGACACACTCCCCCTGTGTTTTGTGCTGCTCTGAGCCCGGTGAAGCCATGGCTGGTTTGGCGACGGCCTCTCTCGAAAGCTAGTGAGATCACTCTGGGTTCGGAGAGCAGCTCCGGAAACAGCAGCTGTCCCACAGCGGCCGCACGTGGCAATAACAGGGTAGCCCTGCAGCCCGGGTTTGATTTACAGCCTCGTTCGTTTTTCATTCGGCTCTGAGTTGCTGGGGACTAAGGTTCATTTTTACTGTTTGTCTGGAACGTGGAGTAAAATGTGGATTTTGTTTTTTCATTTCTTTAGTGTGAGAATCCACCTGGTGTGAGGGTGAAAGGGGTTATTTACATCCAATTACCTCTACAAGGCCGAAAGCAAGTCTGTTTCTTCACCACTTTCCATATTACTTCCACACTGCTTTTTGTGCGACGAGGGGTGTGAACCGCGCGCCCTGGCTAGCTCCTTGGCTAGGTAACTACAGTCTACCACCTACACTTCCTCTGCCGTTTCCAGAGTGCTTTACTGGATGCCGTACGGTGTTGCTGTGGGCTGTTACCCAGCTGCAGCGCCCTTCCCTAGAGAGAGCTGGGTCACTGTGGGTGAAAAATGGTGGTTTGATATTCCTTCCCTACCTCCCTGTGAGGAACGCACTTTGAGATCCTTGGTGGAAGGCCTTATGCAGGTAAGGGGCCGGTGATATCAGAGCTAATCAAGGACCCCTTCTTGCAGCACCCTCAGCAGTCCCATCCCAGTCTAATCCAGAGAGGACAAGGGACGTGGCAGCCCTGTGGTGCCATGAATGAGCTTTGCAGGCCATCCTGACAGATGGACACGTCTCCCTCACGTAATGGTTTGACAGTCGCCTGCATGTCCAGTAATGTTCCACTGTAGTCGATTTCTGACCTTCCCCAGGGACAGAGATGGGCACATTTGTGGCAATAGTTTCCCGAGCACTGGGGAAGAAGTGAGAAGGTGCAGCGCCAGCCCCTGCTTTTTTCACTCCCACGCTCACAGGGCCCATTCGGATCTTGATCCAGGACACGTCTGTGCTTGCAGAATTCAGAGTCTGCTCTCAGGTTGACCGGCTGCTTCTCAGCTGCCCCTGGAATCTTTGCACTTTGCAGAATCGTGTTCATTGAACAGTTGCTGAAGTGAACAAATGTTAATGGGATGCAATTCGCTGCAACTCTGCCCTAGTGCCGGGGGGGCAGGAGGTGGGAGGGAATGATCTCACCAGTACATTGATTCCTACTCAGGGAAGATTCTCCTTCAAAAACATCTGCACCAGGAGGGGGAAACTGGCAGAATAACGCAGGAAACCCGGCAATGTCGCAGCTGTCTCCTTGCCACATCCATGCACCTAGACGCAGCTGCAGAAGGGACCCCTGAAGGGAGGCAGCTTTTATGAATCACATGTTAACTTGCACCCAAAGCCAATGGAGCAGCAAGGGAGGAGTGACATTCCCCCGCCTCCCCTTTCCATCCTCCACACCACTGAGGATTCTTACTGGCTAATTCGTTTTGCATCGTAATCCGGAGTTATTCATTGTAGGGTGGAGGGGGAGGGAACTGGCTGAGTGACAAGAATCAGCTGACCTGCCCCCATCCAGAGGAGTTCCGTTTTCTGCTCCGCCTGGGTTCTGACTGGCTGGGAGCTGTAAGAGGATGCTCTTATTCGACTGCTGGCCCAGCTGAAGCAAGGAAACACGGGGCGTCTCCTAGCAGCCTGACTCGCACCCCAAGGAGCTGTGGACTAGTGACAAGATGGCTCCGACCTTCCATCTGCTTCTCTGAACCGTGCAGCATTCGCCTGTCACTGCCGTGCTGGACACCCATGATTCTGCCGGGGTTTGCAGCAAAGCAGGAGGGTCTGAGAATTGGCTGAAACACCGTCTAGGTTTCTGGGAATGGGAACTGCAGTGACCGAGACATGCCTCGGAACCAGCACAAGACACGCGGGACCCTGGCGGTGGAACTATTATGCAGCAGATAGCTGAGAGCCCACCGTCCTCCTGGTCAGCGGGGCTCATGTCTGTGCCAAATCAAACGTCTCCCAACACGGGAAGTCCCCCACTAGTGTCCCCCGGGCACAGGGCAAACACCTGACTCTAGTCACCCCTGTCAGCACACCTAGCCTGGACCACTGCCTGCCTCCTAGCAGCACCCACCAAGCAGACCGACGCCTTTCCCCAGGGCCTAGGCCATGACTTGTCTCCCGTTTTTGCCTTGTGTGAGGCTACACGACAGGTTCATTCTCGCCAGGGGTGGCTGATACGCAGGCCCCATTAACAGGCTGGTGGTGCGTCACGCCTGGGCTAGCTGGCCTGTCCTCGGCTGGGCTACGCCTGGGTACAGCTGGTGCTTGGGCTGGAACCTGCCCACTCTGCAGTGAGGACGCAGGTTAAACGGCGCCAGGGCCGACAGTCCCCCAGCACCTTCCCACAATTCTCCCGTGTGCCCAGAGGACAGACGCGTTCTCCCACAATTCACTGGGAAGGAATCGGAGCAGCTCTGCTGACTGCAGCACAAAGAACCCTGGGATAAGCCCCACAAGCCCTTGTGCCTTGCCCGGGGGAGGGGAGCCAGGTGCCCATCACCCGAGTTCGCTCTGCAGTGAAGACACCCCCTCCCCTGTTGCATCCAAGTTGCATCCAAGCTGGGGGTCATTGTGAACCCAGATCGGAGTGGATCCCTGCCCTACCCCTCGTGTGACCACACGGCCGCTGCTTAGTACGTTAGTATGTTTACCGGCCTCACTGCCAGATCCCAAGACCTCAGCTCTGGGGTCAGACGTCAGCACCCACGGAACACCTGGCTCAGTCTCTGACCCCAAACCTGGCGGCATTTCTGTGTCGTCGGCATGCTGAGCGCGCCCAGCACACCAAGCCTGTTTGACTATTAATCCCCCTGCAGACTGAGACACCGCTTTGACGGCACTGCCTTTCTTTCCGGGTTTGTAATTTACACAATAATCACAGGCCATTCGCATTTCCAGTTATTTTGCTGCTTCGTGTTGAAAGCCCATTCCGCTGATTAAAACGGCAATAATTAAAATTAGGCTTTGCGCTACTCCTGCCTTTTAAACATTTTACAAACTCTGCCCCAGACTCTAATTACAAAGCTCGGCTGCAGGCCGCCAATTTCATGGCTAATTTGCATACCGTTACCTGCGTAATCATTTGCACCGCAGGCGGTGGGCGGGGTGACGGTGCCCAGGCAGAGAGTGCAGCTAGCAAGTGGTTTTGTGAGGAAAACAGAGGAAGGGCCCGATCCTGTCCCCACTGAGGCAAATGGCAAAACTTCCAGGGGCTACCGTGGGAGCAGATCTAAGCCAATCCAGCCTAATCGGGGAGGGGACCAGGGCTGGGAGGGTGGGGGAGGGGGTGGTTCTGAATACGTGCTGCTCACATGGCCCTCACCAGGTCTTGTTTACACCTACATCCCCCCCAAGGCAGCACGGGTGGGAATGCAGGGGTAGACAAGGTTCTGGGGGCCACGGCTGAGTCACGGCCCTGCTCTCTGGGCAGGGCCATTAAAAATGCCTGCAGCCTGTCTGCACGAGTAGCCCCCTCAGCAGTGATGGGAAATCTGGGGCAAACACCCCTGGGCTAGACCCTCCCCCACCCCAGTGTGGGGTTCCCTGCATATGGGGCACAACTCTGTAGCTCCTTATTGCTATTCCACATGGACGTTGCACCGTGTGGAAAGGTCACAGCTTGGGCCCCTAGTGCTGGGTGGTGTGCAAACACATAGTAAGTGGCAGCCCCTGCCCCACAGACAAAATCTAACAGGGAACCGAGAAAAACCAAGCCGGTCTGGGTGGGGTGTGGGAGACGGGCTAGCAAGTATTCCCTTTGACTCCATCGAGCACAGCGGGGAACCCTGCCTCTAGGTACAGCTCACGTACATGAGCAAAGCAGTCCTGCTGGGACTTTTCCTTTTTGCAACTTATGAGAAAGCCGTTTAGGCAAAACTCTTATGAAGGGGGTGCTCTCAATGCCATGTTTAACCCTAAAGCCGTTAGCACACACATCGATTAACACACTGCAGCCGTCAGACGTGATCGGCCCTATGCCCTCCGATTCTATCTGCCCAATCTGCCATTCTCCTCTTGTCTGCTTCCACACAGCTCTGGAAATATGGCCTGCTTGTCTCCTCCCTCAGTTCATGTGTTTTGCTTCACTGGCCTCTGTTGGTGACTTTCTCATGGTCACAAAACGCCCAGCTCCTACATGGAGGGTTACCCCCGAAGAGGGTATGTCTGATCCTGGCCAGCAGGCATGGCCCAGCCCACATTCAGCTCTGAACTGGGGGAAATCATTTTATCTAAAACAAAGAGCGAGGTTTTGTGGCTGCCTGAGTCTCCATTTAGCAAGCTGGTCGGCTGGATTTCAGTGCAAAACATTCCACCCGTTGTGTCAATTTTATTCGGATATTTTTTTCTGAGCTCAGGAGACTGTGCGTCACCCAACCTCCTGGTGAAGGATTTGATGTCTCCCTGCCTATTGATTGTAATGGGAGGAAATGGATCAGTCGTATAAATGCCCACTCTGTGTTCAAGAATAAAGGAAAATGGATGTTAATTATTCCTAATTGAGTCCCTAGAATTCAGACAACTTCCAAATTAAACCTCATTAACATAGTGTACTTGATACCACACAAAATGTAATTAAACCTCTTCAAATCAAATCTGTAACGTTGGTCTCCAGCGATTACAGAGACGATCCCTCTGATGCTGCTCGTTAAAGATGCTCTAAATAAAAGCTCCATGCAGGAGGCCGCGCCCGACCATAGCACGGTGCAGAACAGGGCTGCCCTTCCGGTACAGCGTCTAACAAATCACGTTCATTAGAGCCAGAGAACAGCCCAGGCTGCAACCAGTGGACCGTGTTTCTGGTGGGGTTTTCTCTTAAACACCCTCCCACCCCCACACTTTCTCACCCAACGCTGAAACACACAACAGCCACTGGACCAGGGACTTGCCGAACGCTAGCCGTGAGCCCTGGGGCTGGGTCCTCACCCCGCCGGCGCTGTTCTCAGAGCCAGGCACGTGCCCGCTGACCCCGGTCGTGGGACAAGCCTGCACAGACCAGGCTGGAAAGTAAGGCAGCCGCTGGCCTTTGCTGCACTAAAGCCGTGGGGGAGGGGCGGGAAGACCCGTGTTTGCTACAAGGAAACTGAGTCAAATCAAAAGGGAAAGAATGTTTCCAGCTTCTTGGCGGCTCCAAGGCCTGCTGGGAAGGGGGGCGTGGGGTGCCGAGCTGCAGCCGACCCTGCACAGGAGGGCACGGGGGGAGAGCTGAGTGCCACGTTGCTGCCCTGAGCCAGTGGGAGACGGCCTGGAGGTGCAGAGCCGGTGCTATGGGATGCCAGCGCTGTTCCAGAAGGGGGCAGAAGCCCCGTGGGACCTGGGAAGCCGCAATGCCTGTGCTTCCATACACAGCATTCACGAGCCTTGCTTGGAGCTGACCCCTTTGGCCTGCACCTTTCCCAGGAGGCCTCCAGCAAAGCCAGGGGGCCGAACACTCGTAGCTCCACAGGACAAGGAGAAGGGGGCCCAGCCTCGCGGGAAGCCACAAAGGGCACAGGGCCATTTTTCTAAGTTTCTTCAGAAGATGACAGGCTTCTGGAACATTTGTCTGTGTCCACGCAGTGATGCCACAGCCCACCAGGCAAGCTGAGCCGCCCAGAAACTAGCCCTGGTCTAGCTTGATTGCATCACAATGCATGCGTGACGGAGCCCTTCACGTCTGGGATGGCACTTCGCCTGCCACGGAGCATTGCTGTAGCTTGGCACACACTCCTTTCCCTCCATTGTCTGTTAACCTGTCCTCTGTTCTCTGCTCCACTCGGCACTAGGAACTTTGACCAGGGCCACAGAATGATCCGGGCTTTTGTACAACCTTTAGACAGTGCGCCAAAGGAAAGCCAGATCCAGCAAAGCTCTTACACCCGTGCTTAATGTTCCACATGGGAGTATAGGCACCTACAGCCAAGGGGACTGCATCCCTGGCCCCTTTGTAACTAACTGCAGGGGTTGTGGTTCTCACCTGCATTATCAGTTCTCACAATGGCAAAGGGCTGTGAACCTCCTACCCCGCTCCCAGGTCACTCACAGCACCTGCCATAGTTCATAGCAACCATAAAGGACTTCATAAAGGACATAGATCTCGACTTTAGAAAGGCTTTTGTTACTCTCTCCCATGGCCTTCTCATAAACAAACTAAGGAAATACAGCCTAGACAACGCTACTGTAAGGTGGGTGCAAAACTGCTTGGGAAACTGTACCCAGAGAGCAGTTATCAATGGTTCACAATGGAGCTGGAAGGGCATATCGAGTGGGGTCCTGCAGGGATCTGTCCTAGGTCTGATTCTATTCAATATCCTCATAAATGATTTGGATAATGGCACAGAGAGCACACTTGTAAGTTTGTGGGCAATACCAAGCTGGGAGGGTTGCAAGCGCTTTGGAGGACAGGATTAGAATTCAAAACGATCTGGACAAACTGGAGAATTGGTCTGAAATAAATAGGATGAAATTCAATAAGGACAAATGCAAAGTACTAGGAAGGAGCAGTGCTGAGGAAGGAGCACTGCAGAAAGGGGTCTGGGGTACACAGCTAAAGCTACAATTTAATCACAGGTATTTTTAGTAAAAGTCATGGACAGGTCACAGGCAAGAAACAAAAAATCACGGCCCGTGACCTGTCCATGACTTAGACCACAAATACCCCAGAGTGAATCTTGGAGGGGAGGGAGGCACTGTCGCGGGGGGGCAGGGGGGAGAGACCTGGGGGGAGGCAGTGGCTGCTCCCGCCACCCCCAGGACTGCTGCTCAGGTGGTCCCCAGGGCCAGCTGCCTGGTGTGGCTGGCTGTGGGTTGCCCTATCAGCTGGCCGTAGAGCTGCTTCAGCAGCGGCCGGTGTGGCTGTTCCCAGGGCAGCCCGAGTAGCTAGCCATGTGGGTGGCCCAGGGGACAGCCACATCGGCCGCTGCAGAAGTCACGGAGGTCGTAGGAAGTCACGGAATCTGTGACTTCCGTGACCTCTGTGACAAACACGGAGTCCTAGTCATAGTGGGTCACAAGCTAAATATGAGTCAACAATGCAACACTTGCAAAAAAAAGCAAACATTCTGGGATGGGTGAGCAGCAGTGTTGTAAGCAAGACACGAGCAGTAATTCTTCCACTTTACTCAGCACCGATAAGGCCTCAGTTGGAGTTCTGTGTCCAGTTCTGGGCACCACATTTCAGAAAAGATGTGGAGAAATAGGAGAAAGCCCAGTGAAGAGCAACAAAAATGAAAGGTCTAGAAAACATGACCTTCCAGGAAAGATTGAAAAAATGGGTTTATTTATTCTGGAGAAGAGAAGACTGAGGTGGGACATGATCACAGCGTTCAAGTACATAAAAGGTTGTTATTAAAAGGAAGGAGAAAAATTATTCTCTTTAACCACTGAGGATAGGATAAGAAGCAATGGTTTTAAATTGCAGGAAGGGTGGCTTAGGTTGGACATTAGGAAAAACTTCCTAACTGTCAGGGTAGTTAAGCGTTGGAACAAGTTACTTAGGGAGGTTGTAGAATTTCCGTCATTGCAGGTTTTTAAGAGCAGGTTGGACAAACACCTCTCAGGGATGGTCTAGATAATACTTAGTCCTGCCAAGAGTGCAGGGGACTGGACTAGACGACCTCTCAAGGTCCCTTCCAGTCCTACATTTCTATGACTTTAAGATCAGGAGCCAAAGCTCTCATTGCTCAGAGGTTTCTCTGTTTGGTTTGAAATGTTGTGAGTTCCTATAGAACAGCAGAAAGGGCCAGACACTGGCAAGAAGATGCTACTTATCAGACTTCTAATCCATGGCAGCAATGCAAGGAGGACACAAGGGGAAAAAAACACCAGCAGCAGCTAGAGAGTGTTAATGTGGTCATTAAAAATGGATGATCTCATTTTAATTAGTGGAGAAACTGTGTGAGCGGTTGGTGCTGCACTCCTGGCTGGGGAAGCCAGTGCTAATTTCAGTAGTAAAGCACAAGGAAGATGCCATGGAAATAACACTGTTAGTTCTCATTAGAGGTCGAGTCCTGCCTTGGTGTGAAAACACACAGCACAGAGTCAGGCAGAAATGGGGTAGAAAAGATTGCACAATACTAAAATGTATCATCTTCCAAAAATGAAATTAAATCTCAATTTCTAATGTCTCACTAAAAGGGCAGCAATACCTCTCTAGGTAATCTAAATCTTTTATGCGCTCATCTCTTATTTTATTGAGATAGGAGAAAGGAATTCCAGGTTAGAAATGTACCACTGTGATGTAACTTTTATTTCCTTTGGGGACCCTAGTAGCTGCACAGATATCTGGATACAGAATGCCACGGGGACAACTTTTACCTGCCAGATGCATACGACTTGATTTTACATGACTGCGAAGAGAACACTACAAGATACTAAAAAGTGACGAACTGGCCAGATTGAATGTGGACCCGTACCCATGCATGGGCCTGCAGATACTGTGTGCGTGTTATTGGAGGCTGTGGATTATATTTCAGACTTGATTTGCGTATGATTGAGATGGGCAGCAGGGGTGTCGCCAAGCTGCAGACATATATTCCCTTACATTTCACATCTGTTGTATAACATCACTTGAACCAACTCCTGTTCATAGCATAAGCCAATTACACAAGACACAGCTTTGAAAATAAACGTCTGCTTGGAGCCAGTTGAATAACGGCTAGAAATTGGTATTTTTCTGCTTGTCATCACTGTAGATCAGAGCCCCATATAATTTACTACATACAAGTCTCTGCTGGATGCACATTTCTTATCACTAACCGGCATCTGAGAAGGAATCCAGCTGCTCAAACTCACAATTCACTTTACTTAGCATCCTGGAACCCTTTGCCTAGACAACCAGAGGCATTGGGTCCATGGGCATTGGGTTCACAGTGCAAACCCCGTCGCAGCCCACAGGGGAAGCCTGCCGGCTCTGGGCTGGCTCTACACCTCTCCCTGTGGCTCCCATGTCTGCCAAGTGAAATGAACACGAATCAGCAGAATACACAGTAAACCTCAGTGGGGGTTTAAGCCCCCATGGGGAAGGAGCTGGCTGGATTTGGCGGGTGGAACTAGTTGCGCAAGAGTTAACAGCAGAAATTGTTGTAGGGGAGGGTGGGATCCCAGGGCTCCCGTCTGCAGTGCCAGCCACAGGGATTCACCCCGTGCCCACAGCTAACCAGAGAAACAACCAGAATGCTGTCAGGTGAACGGTGCACAGAGAGAACACCTGACCTCCAAACACCTGACCCCATAGAACCAGAGGGCTAGATGGGACCACCAGGGTCATCTAGTCTAAGCCCCTGCCAAGATGCAGGATTTGTTGGGTCTAAATCACCCAAGACAGATGCTGTCCAGCCTCCTTTGGAAAACCCCCAGTGAAGGAGCTTCCACGACCTCCCGAGGTGTCTGTTCCATTGTCCGACTGTTCTTACGGTTTGGGAGTTTTTCCTGAGGTTTAATCTAACTCGGCTGTGCTGTAGTTTGAACCCACTGCCTCTTGTCCTGCCCTCTTGGGCTAGAAAGAATCATTTTTCTCCATCTTTTTTACAGCAGCCTTTGAAGACCGCTATCATATCCTCCCTTAATCTCTTTTCCAAACTAAACATGTCCAGTTCCTTCAGCCTTTGCTTGTCTGGCTGCATTCCATCCCTTCGATCATCTTTGTCACTTGCATCTGGATCCTTTCCAGTTTCTCTTCATCCTTTCTATACATCGGTGACTCAAACTGGACACAGTCCTCCAGCTGAGGCCTAACCAGTGCCGAGTAGAGCGGTCCCATCACCTCCCATGACTTGCATGCTATGCCTCTGTTAATGCAACCCAAAATTACATTTACTTTTTTTGCAACAGCATTGCATTGCTGACTCATGTTGAGGCTGTGATCCACCACAACTCCCAGATCCTTCTCAGCCGTGCTGCTGCCAAGCCAGTTATCCCCCATTCTGTATTTGTGCATTTGGGTTTTCCTCCCTAAGTGTAGCACCTGATATTTGTTGAATTTCATTTTGTTGTCTATAGCCCAGTTCTCCAATTTATAAAGATCCCTTTTCATTTTAGTTCTATCCTCTAAAGCGTTTGCAATGCCTCCCCGCAGCCTTACATTATCTGCAAATTTCATCCATCTGCTCTCTATTCCTATTTTAATAAAGATGTCAAACAACATCAGACCCAGAACAGATTCCTGTGAAACCCCACTTGAGATCCGCCTCCAATCTGACATCATTCCATTAATAGTTACTCTTTCTATCCACTTAAGGGGAGTTCCACCAAGCCTGTAATTCTGCATCTTACTTACTTACTTATGTCATGTGGGACTGTGTCAGAAGTGTTGCTGAAGTCCAGGTATATTATGTCCACTGCATTCCCCCCATCCACCAAACCAGTTACCTTGTCAAGAAGGAAATTAAGCTGTTTTGGCATGATTTGTTCTTGGTAAATCCAGGCTGGCTGCTAGTGGTCACCCCTTTGTCCTCCAGGTATTTGCAAATTGGATGTTTTAATCCATTGCTCTGGTAGCTTCCCAGGTATGGAGGTCAGGCTGACTGGTCTGTAGTTCCCCGGCTCCTCCTTTCCCCCTCTTTTCAAAGAGGGGCATTACGTTAGCCCTTCTCCTGTCTTCCAGGACCTCTCCTGTCATCCATGAAGAAACGGAGTACTTGTGGTACCTTAGAGACTAACAAATTTATTTGAGCATCAAGCTTTCGTGAGCTACAGCTCACTTCATCGGATGCATTCCATGGAAAATACAGTGGGGAGATTTATATACATAGAGAACATGAAACAATGGGTGTTACCATACACACTGTAACGAGAATGATCACTTAAGGTGAGCTATTACCAGCAGGAGAGGTGGCGGGGGGCGGGGGTGGGGGGGGAACCTTTTGTAGTGATAATCAAGGTGGGCCATTTCCAGCAGTTGACAAGAACCTCTGAGGAACAGTGGGGTGGGGGGTGGGGAGGAAATAAACATGGAGAAATAGTTTTACTTTGTGTAATGACCCATCCACTCCCAGTCTCTATTCAAGCCTAAGTTAATTGTATCCAGTTTGCAAATTCATTCCAATTCAGCAGTCTCTCGTTGGAGTCTGTTTTTGAAGTTTTTTTGTTGAAGAATTGCCACTTTTAGGTCTGTAATCGAGTGACCAAAGAGGTTGAAGTGTTCTCCGATGGGTTTTTGAATGTTATAATTCTTGACATCTGATTTGTGTCCATTTATTCTTTTATGTAGAGACTGTCCAGTTTGACCAATGTACATGGCAGAGGGGCATTGCTTGCACATGATGGCATATATCACATTGGTAGATGTGCAGGTGAACGAGCCTCTGATAGTGTGGCTGATGTGATTAGGCCCTGTGATGGTGTCCCCTGAATAGATATGTGGACACAGTTGGCAATGGGCTTTGTTGCAAGGATAGGTTCATGGGTTAGTGGTTCTGTTGTGTGGTGTGTGGTTGCTGGTGAGTATTTGCTTCAGGTTGGGGGGCTGTCTGTAAGCAAGGACTGGCCTGTCTCCCAAGATCTGTGAGAGTGATGGGTCGTCCTTCAGGATAGGTTGTAGATCCTTGATGATGCGTTGGAGAGGTTTGAGTTGGGGGCTGAAGGTGATGGCTAGTGGCGTTCTGTTATTATCTTTGTTGGGCCTGTCCTGTAGTAGGTGACTTCTGGGTACTCTTCTGGCTCTGTCAGTTTGTTTCTTCCCTTCCGCAGGTGGGTATTGTAGTTGTAAGAACGCTTGATAGAGATCTTGTAGGTGTTTGTCTCTGTCTGAGGGGTTGGAGCAAATGCGGTTGTATCGTAGAGCTTGGCTGTAGACGATGGATTGTGTGGTGTGGTCTGGGTGAAAGCTGGAGGCATGTAGGTAGGAATAGTGGTCAGTAGGTTTCCGGTATAGGGTGGTGTTTATGTGACCATCGCTTCTGAGCACCGTAGTGTCCAGGAAGTGGATCTCTTGTGTGGACTGGACCAGGCTGAGGTTGATGGTGGGATGGAAATTGTTGAAATCATGGTGGAATTCCTCAAGGGCTTCCTTTCCATGGGTCCAGATGATGAAGATGTCATCAATATAGCGCAAGTAGAGTAGGGGCGTTAGGGGACGAGAGCTGAGGAAGCATTGTTCTAAGTCAGCCATAAAAATGTTGGCATACTGTGGGGCCATGCGGGTACCCATAGCCGTGCCGCTGATCTGAAGGTATACGTTGTCCCCAAATGTGAAATAGTTACGGGTGAGGACAAAGTCACAAAGTTCAGACACCAGGTTAGCCGTGACATTATCGGTGATACTGTTTCTGACGGCTTGTAGTCCATCTTTGTGTGGAATGTTGGTGTGGAGGGCTTCTACATCCATAGTGGCCAGGATAGTGTTATCAGGAAGATCACCGATGGATTGTAGCTTCCTGAGGAAGTCAATGGTGTCTCGAAGGTAGCTGGGAGTGCTGGTAGCGTAGGGCCTGAGGAGGGAGTCTACATAGCCAGACAATCCTGCTGTCAGGGTGCCAATGCCTGAGATGATGGGGCGTCCAGGATTTCCAGGTTTATGGATCTTGGGTAGTAGATAGAATACCCCAGGTCGGGGTTCCAGGGGTGTGTCTGTGCGGATTTGATCTTGTACTTTTTCAGGGAGTTTCTTGAGCAAATGCTGTAGTTGCTTTTGGTAACTCTCAGTGGGATCAGAGGGTAATGGCTTGTAGAAAGTGGTGCTGGAGAGCTGCCGAGCAGCCTCTTGTTCATATTCTGACCTATTCATGATGACGACAGCACCTCCATGAGTTAGCAAATACTATTGCCAGTGACTCCAAGATTTCTTCAGCTAATTCCTTCAGCACCTGAGGTGAACAGCATCAGGTCTTGCTGACTGGAATTCATTCACATTGCTCAGAAGATTTTGGATGCATTCTTTCCTTATCTTGACCTGCATCCCTTCCCCTTTGTCCACCAAGAGCCTTCCAAGCCCCTCTCTCTGGGGCTGCATGGGAATGGGCCCCTTTTGCCCACAGCCTGGCAGGAAAGGGTTACGGACTGGCTGGAGCAACGCAAACAGCCCCACGTACCGTGAAAGGGCTGCCCAGCGAGGGGAATTTGGGACACTTTCATCGGCAGCCTGAGCAACGGGGTGGAGCACAAAGACCCCTGCAGCGGTCCGGACCAGCAGGAGCTGCTAGGACGGGCAGAGAGCAGGCCTCATCTGCTAAGATCACTGGACGCAGTGAGGGGTGGCTAGAGTGAGCTACTCCCTGAAGAGGGGCGTTGACAGGCTAGGAGGAGCCCGGGCTGAAACTTTCATTTTGGAGGGGGATTAAATAAATTGGGTTCATTTTAGCAGAGCTTGTTGGGGCATCAGGTGAGACGCTGAGGAAAAGCCTCTGCAGGGCGCGCCCCAGACCGTCATGGACATGGGGCTTCGGTTGGACCCTGCTGAAGCAGCCCGTGGAAAGGGGGAGGAAGCATCTCTCTCCTGGCCCAGAGCTGCTCACTGCCGGGAGAGCAGGGCAGCCACAGCCGCAAGGCACTGGGCACCAGTCACTGCAGACCTTGCAGCACCGGCAGGCACGCAGCTGGCAGCAGGGCAGTGCACGGACGAGGCACAATGTGCCCCGCAGCATGGTCAGCAGCCACTGGCCCCAGCAACGACCCAGTTGTCGCTCCTGGCATGGCTCACACAGAGTGCACTGGCTGGGCATGGTGCTCTGTGGTCCCCAGATGAGGTCACAGGACGACCCAGAAGCCGTGCAGCAAACCTGGATTGGCACCTGGGTCTTCAGAGGATGGGGGAGGGAAAGTGTGTCCCCAAACTCCCTGGTGTAAAACCTAGTCTAGGCAGAGCCACGGCAGCGTGGCCATGCGCATGCTGCCGGCCGTCAGGAGGAGTGGGGGTGGAGAGATCTGCATGGAGCACGCCGAGAGGCCAGTGTTACAGGCTGGATTCTGGAGCTTGCCGGCTGGCAGCCTGGCCCTGGTCTGGAGCCCCTGGTACTGCACTGTGCTGGGTCCCTCCTGCACCTGGCCCCGGTCCTCAGTCCCCCCACCATACTACAGTACAAAGGCCCAGACTGTAACCACGACACACATGGGCTAGGAGCTCGCTTCTCTTCCTGTTACACCCTGATCTCTGCGCCAGCTTGAGTCAGACAGCCAGGGACTCTGGGAAATGACTGGCATAACCTCAATACTGAGAACCGATTACACAGCATCACTTCTATTTTGACATGCTGCTGACCCCCAGATCTGGACTGCAGCAAAACACCAGGAGATAAAAATAGAAAAAAACATTTCAATTAAATATTAAAACTCACACATGTTATGCAGACCGGCAGAGGAAAGAGTAAATACAAACATAAAGGGAAGGGTAGAGAACTAGAGACAAAACGAATAGCTTTTCACCATCTGTGAGTACTAAGGATGATTTATACTGGAGATTACAGAAGAACTTCCAGGCTCATTTATAATGAAAACATTTGATGGTAATGACAGTAATAATATAGTGATTGAAATCCATTTTCCTTTCGGGGATTCTGCACACTCCTTTCCAGCATTTATCTGCTTTTAGATCCCCCAGAACCTGAATTCTGCTCTTGCTTGCTGAAGACACCAGACAAAGGGAAAACAGGGGCCTTTTTTGCCATTTCTCCAACCACCTTCCAGGTCTGTGCAGGACGCCCTGGCATTGCCCTGCTTTTCCCCTCATCAAGGAAAAAGCTTGCTCCTCATGGAGGATGCGGGTGATTATGGAATCTGCATCACACGACCCCTTCAAATGTGGGACACTTAACCAGGGGAGGCTGAGCGGAGCGTGTGGGTGGGACATGCTCAAGGGTCACTGCAGAACAGACCAAGAAGGCAGCCTTGGGGGGGACTGAGTGGCTGCAGGGAAAACATCACAGGCCTGTGACTATACCTGTCCCTAATTATAATTACGCAAATGAAGCCAGTAAGAGTAACGGTATTCAGACTGCAGAGTGAACTGTCCAGCCGGCGGTGCTTCCCCCACCCACCACCTTTCTCATGCACAGCACTGCACAGTGGGGTGTGTCAGGGCCGGAGGAATCTTTCGTGGGCCCTGGCGCTGGGATTATGGCCCCATCCCCTGCTCCACCCACACTCTACCCTGAGGCTCCACCCAGCAGTAGGCAAGACACCAGGGTACCTGGCCCAATGGCTGGATCTGGCAAACCACAGCTCAGCCACCATGTCGCAGTGGCTAGGGGAATGCCAGCAGAAAGTCTGCCATATTGTGAAGGCTCTGAATGGAACTTGCTCAGAGAGAGTCATTCTCCTAACAGAAAAGAAATCAGGGTCTTTGAAAAACTAAGGGATTTCACTAGGCCATGTGCTTACTGGGTGTGCAGATCAAATCTGCATTGAAGAAGAAGTATATGGGAAAATTGTATTCACTGAGACTAGCAGAGGCATAAGGACCCCAGCTCCTGTGGATGGATTTCCAGCAGTGATGTTAATCGTGACCTAGGACAGTGAGGCTAATATTTGGGAGTTAAATTCAATTTCCAGCTCAGTCATGTCACACCAGGAGGACATTAACGAGTGAGTTTTGCGAAGCACGTACATCACTTACAGAATCACAGAACGGCAGGACTGGAAGGGACCTCGAGAGGTCGTCTAATCTAGTCCCCTGCACTCATGGCAGGACTAAGTATGATCTAGACCAGCCCTGACAGGAGTTCGTCTAACCTGCTCTTAAAAATCTCCAATGATGGAGATTCCACAGCCTCCCTGGGCAATTTATCCCAGTGCTTAACCACCCTGACAGTTAGGAAGTTTTTCCTAATGTCCAACCTAAACCGCCCTTGCTGCAATTTAAGCCCATTGCTTCTTGTCCTATCCTCAGAGGTTAAGAAAAACAATTTCTCTCCCTCTTCCTTGTAACAACCTTTTACATACTTGAAGACTGTTATCATGTCCCCTCTCAGTCTTCCTTTTTCCAGACTAAACCAACCCAGTTTTTTCAATCTTCCCTAATAGGTCATGTTTTCTAAACCTTTAATCATTTTTGTTGCTCTTCTCTGGACTTTCTCCAATTTGTCCACATCCTTCCTGAAATGTGGCACCCAGAACTGGACGCAATCCTCCAGGTGAGGCCTAATCAGCGAAGAGTAGAGCAGAAGAATTCCTTCTCGTGTCTTGCTTACAACACTCCTGCTAACACATCCCAGATGTTTGCTTTTTTTGCAACAGCGCTACACTGTTGACTCATATTTAGGTTGTGATCCACTATGACCCCCATGACACTTTCCTAGGCAGTCATTTCCCATATTGTATGTGTGTAACTGATTGTTCTTTCCTAAATGGAGTACTTTGCATTTGTCCATATTGAATTTCATCCTATTTGCTTCAGACCATTTCTCCAGTTTGTCCAGATCATTTTGAATGTTCATCCTATCCTCCAAAGCACTTGCAACCCCTCCCAGCTTGGTATCATCTGCAAACTTTATCAGTGTACTCTCTATACCATTATCTAAAACATTGATGAAGATATTGAACAGAACCCAGACCCAGAACAGATCCCTGTGGGACCCCACTCGTTATGCCCTTCTAGCGTGACTGTGAACCACTGATAACTACTCTCTGGGAATGGTTTTCCAACCAGTTTTGCACCCACCTTATAATAGCTCCATCTAGGTTGCATTTCCACCTAGTTTGTTTATGAGAAGGTCATGCGAGACCGTATCAAAGCCTTTACTAAAATCAAGATATACCATGTCTACTGCTTCCCCCCTATCGACAAGGCTTGTTACCCTGTCAAAGAAAGCTATCAGGTTGGTTTGACATGATTTGTTTTTGACAAATCCATGCTGACTGTTACTTATCGTCTTATCTTCTAGATGTGTGCACATTGATTGCTTAATTACTTGCTCCATTATCTTTCTGGGTACAGAAGTTAAGCTGACTGGTCTGTAATTCCCTGGGTTGTCCTTATTTCCCTTTTTAGAGATGGGCACTAGATTTGCCCTTTTCCAGTCTTCTGGAATCTCTCTTGTCTTCCATGACTTTTCAAAGAGAATTGCTAATGGCGCAGATATCTCCTCCGTCAGCTCTTTGAGAGTTCTAGGATGTATTTCATCAGGCCCTGGTCACTTGAAGACATCTAATTTGTCCAAGTAATTTTTAACTTGTTCTTTCCCTGGTTTAGACTCTTCTGAGCCTCCCTCTTTGTCACTGGCATTCACTCTGTTATCCCTGTCACCGGAAGTGTGCTGTTCAGCAGATCCGACAGCCACCCTGTTCCCGGGGGGCAGAGTCCCTTCAGCCTGCACAGCCCTGTTCGTGCAGTGCGTGGACGAGCCAAAGCACCGTACACGTAACGATAACCAACCAAACAGTCCAAGATTCCACAGACAGGCAGATTGTAAGGCCAGAAGGATCATTCTGAGAACCTAGTCTGACCCCCGGAGGACACGAGCCCGAGAATGTTACCTAGTGAGTCCTGCATCAGTTCCACGACCTAGAGCTGCAGCACGTTTCACTTATTGATGGGCCCGCCACACCACTGTGTGCGGCCGCTAGGAATCATCCTCTGAACAGTCAGCCAAGAGGAAGCTATTGGAAAATAATTTCAAAGAACATCATGATCTGCTCGCCAGACAGGCAAAGGGGAGAAATACATTAATCAGTGGTTCACGCCGCTCTGTTTACAGAGTTCACAGAACGGCCCACAGTTATGTTCCTTGCAGCTGCTGCTTGACCAGGCTATAATGGGCACGCTTCAAAATGGTCTAAAAGGTGACTTTTTTAATAGCAACGATCCCTGCACATGGTAGCAAGTAGACACTCGGGAACGAAGCCCCACTCCTGAACGAGGCCAGAGTTTCACAAGACAGCTGCCCTCAGCCTTTCTCCATCTCGGCTTGATTGAAGAAAAATACAAAACCTTTTTTTTGGACTTTTACAAGCTCCATTTAAAATGATCTGAAGTAGAAAAGACATTAGCTGATTTGTATTGGTGTTACAGAAGCACCTTCCCAGAGCTCCGGGCTCATTGTGCTAGGCACTGTACAAACTCCTGGCTTGTGTCTGCGCCAGAGAGTGTTCCGGCAAGGCAGACACAGGGGGTGAGAGTGGAAGGTTAATTGTCCATCTTTTACAAATCAGGAATTGAGACCCAGTGAGGTTAAGTGCCTTGCCCAAGGTCACAGAGGCAGCTTGTGTCAGAGCCAGGTACCTAATCCAGCACCTTAACTTAACCTGAAGTTCCAATCAAGAGCTAGCAGCATCGTGCACTCTAACTACTAGCAGAACGTAATGTCCAGTTCAGTCCGGCCCCACCGTTCCCCGGCTCCAGCTGAGGCTGTTGTCTAGCGCTCTGGGTGGGAGACCTCAGCCTTGCTCCAGGCTCCAGCACTTGGCTCTCGACTGGATTCTGAGCTCCCCGCCATCTCCGATGTAGGGAGCAAAGTGCAGTTACCAGTCATTGTGCTGACTGGAACGTAACTTCCAGTCCCTATGTGCTTCTGCGGCACTGACAGACAGGGTCAGGCTGCGGGTTCACGAGCCAGGCGAGAACCCGGCATGGGACCCTCCCACACCAAGCAAACACCTTCTGCAGCCTGGGGTGGGTCACGGGGGAAAAGAAGGGGAGATACTTTGAACCTGCCCCCATCACACTTCCCTTCCCCATGTTCAGGAGCGGTTCGAAAGCACATCTCCCGCTAGCACGATCCCCCAGCACTGAGCAGTGGTCCCATCTGGGATATGAGTAGTAGGAATACTCCCTGGGATGGGTCCAAAACGTCAGACAAACCTGCTCGCTCCTGCCCTGGGTGACTGCGGGATATTGAAAGAAGAAGCGCACTGGAAATAATAGACAGCTCAGTATTCTACACAACCTCTAAAGTGTTATCACACCACAGATATCGGCAGAAAGGCCAAAGCCAGTAGCATCTGATTTCTGAATTAAATGCATTGCAATTATCCCTTTCCAGCTATCTGGAGATCTCGTCATGATAACCGAGCAGGTGTCTCTGTGGCTGGTAATTGCTGGATGCAGAGACGTGGTCGCCTCCCTTGAAAAATATTATTGTTCCTGAGATGCGGGTTGCTTTATTTTAAGGGTCTGCAATTATCTTTACTTTTCGAAACACTGATGCCAACACACACAACCCAAAATAATCCCATTCCATCTAGGAATCACCTGAATTCGACAGTAGTTTTCCAGAGATGCGAGCTGGCTTTGCTTGGAAGTCATGAAACTGGGACTCATTTGCAAATTTCCAAATTTCCAAGGAAATAATAAATTAAGAAACATTTTCATCCTCACTATTTTTTTTTCTTCTTGATCTAATTGTTCACAAACTCCAGATTTACTGGGAACATTTCTCAGATGGGATATGTTCTGGGAATATCTGCAGTCATGTTCCTCTCGTTTTTTGATGCACAACTTGCAAAGCCCCAAGAGCGATAAGGAGCAGACCAAGAAACGATTAAGAGAGTTACACGTGTGCAGAGCTTGATCCTGAGGCCAGAGAGAGAGGGCACTGGTGAAGCTCGGTGCGTCATTACGAAGGAGGAACATGACAACCTTCTACAAATACCCGAAGGTTTAAACTTCGGGTCACACGGGTCTGTTCAGATCAGGCAGGCACACATTGCCTGGCAGGCACGTACTGCTATCTGGAACAGAATATGCAAGCACATCCTAAGTCTCTGGTTTGTAAAGGGCTCCTCCAGCTTTCCCCCCACCCAGTTATGGCAGCAGACAATAAACCTTAAAACCCTAAAACCCCTTTTGTCACAAGGGAGCTATTGTGTATTCTGAAGCCTTGGTAGAAACCTCACACCCTAAAAGTCAGATGCTTCCCCCACCTCAGATAAAAGCAGAGAGACATTTTTGTGACACTCACTTCTGCCGAACGATTCCCAACATACCCTGAGTCACTGATAAATCAGAGTGCAAAAGAATCCCTTTTGCCAGGAGTTCCCAGTCTTATCTACTTCCTCCTTGGGGAAGGAGAGAGCAGCAGGCTGCTTCAAATGACCCTAAAATACAGGATGTTCAACCTGACAATACGGGCTCACTCCATTATTTCATCCCTGCTGAACCGGATAGCTTCTGTTATCTTCGCCGTGCGCTGGGATTGATGGAGACACCAGGTCTCTGTGCAATTGCCACATTGGCTGATAGCAGCCTGATATTACGGCCTTCAACAATCAGTGAGCACTGATTGTGTCATTAGTGCCCAACATGAGGAGAAAGGAGACAGAATCTGTGAGTTCCTGTGTCTCCTACAGAGAAGAACCGTCTCTCCCTGCTGTGAGAGGACAGGCCACATAGCACGTGCACCAGGCAATAAACTGCTGTCCTTCCACCCCGTTCTAGGGAGCTGGAGTCCGAGCAGCGGAGACAGCAGCAGCATTAATATTGTGTAACAGCTCCAGGAACCGCCTGGGTGTCAGCATTGCCCTCTGCCCACTCTGCCCTCCAGTCCCTGATGAAGACGAAATGTCTCTTCAGAGCGGTCAGTGGAATTCTAAGTAACACTTGTAACGCTGAGAGAGGGGCTGCGGAGGGACCACGGGGCCTTTCTGCCAGCAGATTCAGATCGGAACAGACACCTGAGTGCAGCCCTTGGTGGTGAGTGCCTTCCATCACCAGGCTATCAGTGTGCCACCCCTCGTGACAGGTCTTTGTGGAGGAGGCAGCAGGGACAGGGACCCGGGGCTTGCTCCCGCTGGCCCAGAGCTGCTGCACATGCTAAGCTCCGGCTCCAAGGGGACACGCTTCTGCACCTTCCCGAGCTTTCCATTCTGCTCTTATTCGTTACTGCTGTTTGCACAGGTGGGCCAGGTGCTTTACAGACCCACCACTGCACCCCTGAGCAGAGAAATACAGAGGCAGGGTGGAGGCAAGGAATACAACAGTAATGGCCAGGTCCTCTGGTGCTGGGTGGGGATGTGGTGCCATGCCCACGTGCCAGCAGATCTGGGTTGTAAAGCCAGTGAATAATCTGACTTTGGCAGAATCACCCCGGTGTAGAAGGCGCCTCTACAGGTACGGAGGTGGCATAGCAGCCTATACGCCACCCCTTTGCAGCTATCAGGGTAAGGGGAGTTGCTGGGACAAAGGGGGAGAGAACAGATAGAATCACAGAATATCAGGGTTGGAAGGGACCTCAGGACCAATCCCCATTATTTATTTATTTATTTATTTATTTGCCCCAGATCCCTAAATGGCCCCCTCAAGGATTGAACTCACAACCCTGGGTTTAGCAGGCCAACGCTCAAACCACTGAGCTATCCCTCACTTGGCTGATCTCCAACTGCTGTTTGCAGCCGGTGTAACTTAGATCCACTCCCAGGCTGCTGTAATGCATTCTGGGACACTGGCCGGCGCACTGGCCGCGTGCTGCACTCCTTGACTCTGGCCCTGCCTCAGACCTAGAAGGCGCATTTGGCAGGTGATGTGTCAGTTACCACATCGCTTAGTGTTCCTGGTTCTGTTTGGGGTCCTTGACTCCTCTTCGGCGGCCGCACGTGTCACTGTTACAGAGCCGCGGGATGCAGTTGGTTCAGACGCCAGGCTGAATGTGCTGGGGGTGTCGTCCCAGCCCTCCCCCCTCACGCTGTGTAACACGAGGACTTGAGCAGTGTCAGAAAAGCAGCAGCTTCACCCCAGACACAGGGAGATGGTGTCATCTGTGGATCTTGTCGGAAACCCAGTCCCTCTTCTTCCCACCCCACCCCAGCACTGCTCCCTTTCCTAGCCAGCTCTCCTCCGTTACCAGAGCTGTGCAGCGCAGAACCCGCAGCCGGCTGCTGCTGACACGTAGATCACGTGCCCGGAAGGGTCAGAGCAGAGCGACGGAAACGCAGGTAAAGTGCAGGAAACCTGGAATGAGTCTGTCAAAAACTCCACCCGAGGAGAATTCACTCCTTCAAAGTCACAGCGTTTCAGTCTCCGTCACGGAGGGCAGGGCAGGGTTACTCAGAGCCGGGATACGTGTGCCAGGTTCAGATTTGTCACAGAAGCTTAGCTGAGCCTTGAATGACCCTGGCGTCTCATGCACGGAGTGTGTACCCTAAAGATTTCCACTGCTAAGTGGTGCAGAGGTGAAACCCTCCTGTTACCATCTCAGGCCCCTGGCTCCCATCTGTGCCCTGCTGGGCACAAAGACTCCCAGGGATTTACTGTAGGGGAAAGTGGCAGAGAGGGGTCAGGCATGCTTTGGTTTTGGGAGACCAGCTTGTGACAACATCAGCATCCTCCAGCCTCCAAGGAAAGGCAGCCAAAATCAGTGAATGTTCTAGCCGAAGTGACCATCATGGGCACACAATGACTCCGTGACAGCACTGGGAGGAGAACCCAGGCGTCCTGACTCGATAGCTCGGTGTTTTATGGATCCCATCATGGTACCTACTGAATGTTTCCCAAAACAATGGCACACACAATTCTCCCTTCCCTTCTCCCCGTGCAGGGCAGTTGGAAAGGTGGCAGATTTGTCTCCCCTCTCACTCTGCCCCCTTTCTGGCCACCAGGCCAGCCCTCTTTCCTGGCTGTGTCTCGGGAGCACAGGGGAACCATCACTCACCTCCTTGTACTTCTGCTCTGCTTCCAGAGAAGTCACAGTGACAGGATTTGTGTGTCTCTGAAACGCACAACTCGTGGAATCTCATGTCTTCACGTTCTGCATGCAGCAGGTGTATGCAGCGTGAAGAGACATAGTGTGGTCCAGCGTATGGACCCTTCACTAGGGAAAACAGACGATGGGAATATGGGTCCTCTCTAATTTTTACAACCCCACGGAAGCCCGGCTCTGAGTGTGAGCACAAGCGCGAGCCCATCCCCTCCTAGGGAGCAGCTGGAGTGCCCTGTATCTTTCACATCACAGCCCCGCAGGCAGGGACAAGCGTGTCCTGCAGATCCGGTCACCCTTTCCCCAGGAGTGCCCCCTCTGTCCCATGGTCCGCGTGAGTGACAGGCCGCTCACATCAGTGCACAAAGCGAGCAGCCCTAAGGCCTCGCCTACAAGCAAGGCCGACATCGCTAATTTGCTCAGAGAGAACAGGGGTCTGTCAGGGCGGGAGAGGAGCCAGGCCGTTGGCAGCTCACCTTCCCTACGGACCCCACAGTAAAGAGATGTGCTCAGCTCTCTGGCAGGGAACAATCATTTCTAGACGTCTCCAACAAGACTAGGTGCAGTGTCTCCCCGGCCCAAAACCTACAGCAGCCTCTGCCAGCCCCTCAGGGTGCGTCTACACTGCAATGAGACGCCCCGGCTGGGCCCGGGCAAAGGGGCTCTCTCAGGCCGGCACAAGCTCAGCTGGCAAAGAGGAGGACGTGAGCTGAGGACAACGGGACTGAACTTCCCGTGGCCTTGGCAGTCTGCTAGATTGCTGTGCCTTGTACCAGGGCAGCAGCCAGAGGGCTGGGAACAGGGCTCCCTTGTGCAGGGGGCTTTGCAAACAGACTCAGAGGCAGCCCCTGCTGAGCCCAGAGTAAGACCAGTGACGGGGGTTGTAAAACGGCAACATGGGGCCTGCACCGAGGGGGAGTGCCATGGTGCAACCTCACAGGCATGTGGGGGCAGGGGAGTGCCACGGTGCAACCCCACAAGCACGTGGGGGGCAGGGGAGTGCCACGGTGTGACCACTTGGGCATGTGGGGACAGGGAAGTGCCACGATGGGACCCCGCAGGCATGTGGGGGCAGGGGAGTGCCACGGTGCAACCCCACAAGCACGTGGGGGGCAGGGGAGTGCCACAGTGTGACCACTTGGGCATGTGGGGACAGGGAAGTGCCACGATGCAACCACCTGGGCATGTGGGGGGCAGGGGAGTGCCACGATGCGACCCCACGGGCTTGTGGCGGGCAGGGGAGTGCCACGGTGTGACCCCACAGGCATGTGGGGGGCAGGGGAGTGCCACGGTGTGACCCCATGGGCTTGTAGGGGGCAGGGTAGTGCCACGGTGCGACCCCATGGGCTTGTGGCGGGCAGGGGAGTGTCACGGTGCGACCCCACAGGCATGTGGGGGGCAGGGTAGTGCCACGGTGTGACCCCACGGGCTTGTAGGGGGCAGGGGAGTGCCACGGTGCGACCCCGCGGGCATGTGGGGGGCAGGGGAGTGCCACGGTGTGACCCCACGGGCATGTGAAAATTGGCAGGTCTCATAGCTGTTTGTTCTGGTTCCCATGAAGCAAAGGAGTTGAGTGATGTCAGAGACCCCGGGCAGCCAGGCCCTCTCAGTACCCACTGAACACAGCCACCCCACGGGCAGCCACCCCACGGGCAGCCACCCCAGGGGAGCCGCCGCAGGACTGCATGAGGCAGCAAGCCCAGCAGGGGCCAGACACTCCCACAAAGCAGAATCCTGCCCCTTTCCTCCCCTGCGTGCTAGTCCCTGCCAGCGGAATCGGGCTCCCCCCCTTGCCAGGAGCCTTCCCCTCAGACCCACCAATGCCCGGCCGCTGCCCCGGTGTCCCTGTCAGCACAGCCAGCTTCCCAGCAGCGCTGCCAGGCCACGCCACCCTCCACAGCCGGTTACTGGGCATCGTCTCAGACTTCTGATCGACCAGGCAGGCGCCTGGGGCTGCCAGCGGCACCTTTGCCCCAGCCTGTGGTGGGGCTCCCGAGAGCCGGCCCTGGGAACCGCGCTCCACATGTGTTTTCTCACGCGGAAACATTTCTTTGTTCCCCCCCTCGCCACAATGCTAATGCCACCAGTGCAGCCAGCTTGCTCACCGGTGGTTGTGGGTTCAAGTCCCACCCATGGCTTGGGTGTGTGGCCTACGCAGGGCAGTGCCAGGGCGGGGTGCAGAGACCCCCGGTCACCAGCCGTCGTGTCGGGGGAGAGGCAGCGCCTGCGATCCCCGGTGGGTGTGGAGGGAGAGCTCAGAGGGGGTCTCACTGCAGGGCGAGGAAGGGGACATAAATTCACACAGGGGCTTAGAGAAGACCCCAGTGAGCAGGGACCCCAGTGGGGCCTAAGGGAATGACACAGCCAGTGCAAAGCCGCGTATTCCTGCTCAGGGGCAGGAGCCCTTTGGCAGTCACACAGCTCTCATGCACACGGGTCAGGTTCCCCGATGTGGTCCGCTCCTGCCTGCGTGGCCCTGGCTCCCCGGCACGCCCAGCGTTTCCTACCCGGGGGACCCCATCAGCTTCACTGGTGCCAGCTCCAGGCAGGAATTCTCACCCAGACATTAGCATGGCTTGGGGGCCAATGGAGGCAGCGTGGCTAATAGGCTGATGAGTCTTTTGGTTTGTGGGCTCCTGGGGCTGAGGAGATGAACCCCTGCCCTCCGTGGGACCGACGGGGCTGGTCTGCCGTGCCGAGTAATGCTGGGCCCCGGTTCATGCAGCTTTTGCTGAGGGCTGGCTCTGCTGAGCAATGAGAATGGGCAGGGGTGCCGCACAGCGGTCTAGTACCTCTTTGTCCGTAGGCGCCGCCATGCAGGGACCTTGCCTCGTTCTCTAGCCGCAAGGGGCCACGCACGCCTACGGCACGAGCCGGCACCTGGCTTGCAGCTATGGCTCACACAGGCTGCAGATCCGTCGGGTAGCTATTGCAGTATTATTCACCAGGCTCGGGATGATTGGACAGAACGCAGCTGGGAGGGTCTCATTATGGTTTCATACCTTTGGAAAGCTGTGTCAGCGCTGCTGACAGCAAGTATCTCTTTGGTCACCAGAGCCCAGAAATTGGGCTGCCCGTGTCCGGCGGAAGATGCATGGCGTAGGAAAGTAGATGCTAAAATTAGCGGCCAATTATTGCGAATAACATCGGGGTGCGAGGCAATAACAACATTTACTGGATCGTGTTGAACTAATGCGCTGCTAATGTGGCTGTAATTCTGTCTCCACGGGAATTCATTTGCAGCTGAGGAATTAGAACGTGGCCTTCTCCTGCGAGCCTTACTGTGCTTTGCTGGGTCCCGCTCATCTGGACGGGCCGGCCAGAGCTTTCCTGGTCAGCTCAGCCTCCTGCAGGGGCGTGCAAAGCCTCAGGTTGCTGATGATGGAGGGCCGGATCCTGAGCTGGTGTGAGTCACTGTGCCCCCTCTGCAGTCAGGGGGCCTGTTTGCCCGTTGACACCAGCAGAGAGTCTGGCCCTCGGCAGACTGGCTGCAAGGACAGAAAGCGTGTGGCAGGTCTGGACAGGCTGAGTAACACTGGCTGCAGGGCTGATCACTAGACAGCATTGCAGAAACGGGACAGGGCCATGAAGCTGTGCTCAGTTACAGGATGGTAAATCGAAGGCAAACCCACTTACTCTCTCCTGTTCTTCTAACAGGAGTTCGTTTGCCAGAGACACAAACGCAGCAATTAGATAGAGCTGGTTTTTGACAAAACTTTTTTTCCATTGAAAAATGCCCGTTTGTTGAAACCAAAACTTTTCACGGGTTGGGTGGGGGAAACCGACGAACTTCTCAACTTGAAAAATTTTTGAAAAAGGTTTTGAAATTGTCAAAATATTTTATGTTGACATTCGAAACAAAACATTCCAGTATTTCCCTGCCAAAGGACTTTTCATTTACTATTTTAAGATAATTATAGTAAAGATTGTTGAAATCAAAATGGAAGGTTGTGAAATTATTGAAACAAAATGTCTCAATTGATCCAAACAAATTTTTTTGTTTGTTTTGGTTTGGAAAATTTTTGAGATTTGGGCTTTTTGCTTTGATTTGGGGCAGGAACATTTTTCAGAATCTCAAAAATGTTCAGGGGCTGGGTAAACCATCCCCAGCCCAGCTCTGTCTGAGATACGCCAGGGAAAGCCCCGGGGTTGTGGGTGCTCAGCCCTAGGGAGCCATCCCCTTGCAGAGTAGGTGATCTCAGGTTCCCAGCATTCTGGGAGGTTGGTCATTTCCCCTCCTCAGGAGCTATAATAAGGCACTCTGTCTCTGTGCTCTGCAGTGGTGCAAATGCTCACGGTTTTACCCTGAGTTTCATGATCTTTGGTGTTTTTCTTTAAAGGCCCAGCTCCTGGAATCAGGTGATTACCTGAGACTCTCAGATTTTGCATAAAAACATTTCTAGCCTTGTGATGAGGCAAAAAGACAAGTCCCGCACCCCCAAAAGGAAAATTGGAAGAATCATCATTTAGTATATTGAAAAATCTCCCAACCAGGGGGAACCGGCTGACGATTTTGGCTGGGTTAGGGCTGGCAAATGGGCCAGTCCCTGTGGCCAATACCGGGGAGGCTGGCCCTGGAAATGGGCTAACACAGCACCGAGAACCAGCCCCTGCCCCTTCTGACTTGGTAACGCCTGTTGGTCCTGGAGGGCGGAGGCAGGGGCGAGGTGCACCCGGGTTCCTCCTCCCAGAACGGCGAGGCTCTGGTCCCCCTGCCCGCTCTGCGCGGTGTTTGTTGGCATACGCCAGCCGCATGGCCTCTGGGACGGGGCTGGGCTCCCACAGACAAGAACCGCAGATTCCGGCTGCAGCGGGCCTGGTCTGAGCCCACGGTACTGGCTGCAGGGCGCCACCTGCTGGCAGATGGCGGGAGCCACGCTGGCTTTTGAAGACCAAGAACGGGAGCGGCAGATGGATGAGCTGCCCTGGCACACAGCTGTGCACATCTGGAACAAGGATGCTGGGGTGGGCACTGCAGCAGAGGCTTTCTGGAGGCTCTCACAGACTTGCCTTCTCAGCCAAGAACAGCCGGCCAGGAGTAGGAGACAGAGCCCTCCTGTCAGTGACTAGCTGGGAACCGCCTCCTCCCGGGGGTAACGTACTGCAGCGGGTATCGAACACGGGACTTTTTCCAAAGTCTTCCGCCAGAAGATGACTCAGCCCTGGCTGTCAGCAGCAGGGCCCCTCTACCTGTAACAGCACCTGCAGCACTGTGTGGGCGCTCGCCAGATGCAGGAGGGCTGGGGGCCGTGCACGGGGCTGAGGGCTTTGATTTCTGTATGTCAGTAGGTCTCCCCACTGGCATCCTCCTCATGCCTGAGAGCTCAGACTCCTTCCACAGACTTGGGAGCCGAGTTCAGTCACAGTCCTGGGCAGAGGCGCCTAGGGCCCAAGGCCCTGCCCCAGCAGTCGTGCCGGGTGGATGGACACCTGCATGCACGGCACCATTGAGAGCAGGGGTCTGACGGCAGGGTCAGGGCTACGTTCAGACATGACAGCCAGGGAGGGTTGCATGCCAGGTAAAGGCCCGGGCTACAGAGTCAAGCCGGATCACTCAGCCCACGCGCATCCCGACGGTGAGATTCCACACAGGTATTTATTGCCTACAAAGTGGTGTGAAGGAAAACACGAGAGTTCCCACCCATCTCCTGCGAGAGGTGACAGGAGGGAGTTTCTGGGTGGGAGAGATGTGGATGCTGGGGGTGGCGGGTTGACCTGGGGGACTGGTGCGGGCACGTCGTGTTTCCAGAGTGTTCCCCTTCGCTGTGAACGAGCCAGGCCCTGTGGATTTGGGCCAAGCTTTCAAAGCTGGGGGTCCAACTGGGAGCTTCTGGGCACTCAGTGCTGCTGAAAAACAAGGCACTTAAGTGCGTATTATGGATAAGGGATTTTGGAGCACAAGCCTCACTGATTCCCAGTGTGCTCCTAAGTCTCTTGGTCTTGTAGAAAGCCTAACTTTGGGCCTCATGCTGTCGCTGTAACACCTGCTCCTGGTGACATTGGTGGGACTTTTGTCACCTCATATAAAGTCTCCCTCCAGCCCCCTGACACTTTTGGCAGCTAATTTCCGAATCTCCTCATTTCCCCAACACCTTCCAGGGACCTCTTCCCCTTCAAATCCTGGGTTTATGTCTTCTGGGGCCAATGGTGTCTCTGTCCCACCCCCACCTCCGAGAGGTTTCTCTGCTGCCACTCAAATAGCGTTTTAATCCTGAGCCTTTCCCGTCGTGCCCAGCGCTCCGGGCACCCTCGCTCCAGGTTCAGGCACGGCTGCTCAGACTCAGTGAACAGCCTCCTGACACTGGATGGGGCAGCACAGTGGCCCCCTGTTCCCAGAAGATAGTTGAGCCCTGGGTTTGTCTGAGCCCCGAGGAGAACAGGCCAGCCCTGGGCCTCCTGGAGATATCCCGGAGGGGGCTGGATAGAATCAGGCCTATCCCCAGGAGATGGCTGAAGGTGGTAACGGGGTTGAGCGTATCTGGGGGAAAGGATGGGTAGGGATGGGAGTGACACTACAAGCTGTCTGTGAGGTTCCTTTTCAGGTGGCGATAACCCTGGCTGAGCAAACCGGATCCAATAATCCCTCCTGGCTTTGGGGAGTTTGGGTCTGGACCCAGTTCCACGCTCTGTGGGGCAGGGCTGAGCTAGCAAACCCAGTACAAACCCCTGGAAGGGTGGGGCCACGTGGGGCTCAGGTGGGGGTGCTCGGCACATGCCCAGGTACCGCTGAGGTGGGGCAGCTATTGCGCTAACTCCGTGCAGTGACATGCTTGAGGCCAGGGCGGATGTTCATGGCTGACGAGATAAGAACCCCTTCCTGGGGCCCTGGGCCTTCTCAGGCGGGGCGCATGGCACAGCATCAGTTCTGCCTGGAGACATGGACAGAAACAGGAGGCCTGCACAAAGCTCGTCAGGCAACCTGCAGATCCCAGGGCTGAGGACAACTTGTCAGCCCAGGCTCTCGGTCAGCGAGACGGGGCAATGTCTCTTCCGGGGCCGCAGCCACGTCACTTCTCCAGCTCGGCCGAGTGTATCCTGGGTAAGCGCTGGCTGCAAGCACAGTCTGAACAAGTTTGCTTCAAATGGGTGGAAGATACTAACTGTGCCAGGCCTCCATTCACGGGTGCTGGGGACAGTGTGTAAGGCTGAAATCCTCAGCACCACAATCCCCGTCCCTCAGGGTGCAGAAGTGAGGTGTAAAGTCCTTCACAATCCCCTTGGAAGGTTTACATCTTCCTCCGAATGTCTGGGGGACCCTTTGTTTCAGGCAGGTTGGGAAAGTCACTTTGTCCAGACTCACTGGTCCAGCCTCCACCTCCACTTCCCAACACAACAATCCAGCACCGGCAAACATTCCACAAAGCCACAACCGGTTCCAGGTCTGTCCATTTCTGCAACTAACCCAGGAGGCACAAACCGCTGGCGGGTCCGGGTGGGCAGGGGGAAGGCGGTGGGGGGCGCTGGGGCCTGCACTTGCAGCTGGATTTCATCTCATTGTTTTTACTCTGTGCCTGTTCGGTCAAGCATGAAAACGCAAATACACAGACTGTCCCCCACAATGGCAGTGCCCATTCCAGGTGAGCGGTTCACTCTAGCTCCGGGCACGCACCGGTCATTCTAGAGGGCTCAGAAAGGGGGCGTTTGCACTCTGTGTTGGGAAGGTTGGGACTGGAGGCATCAGCCCATTTGAAAGGGCCCAGAGCCACCAGTCAGAAGTGTCAGAGTCGACAAGCCCCAGGCCCTAGAAGGTGCTAGACACTCATGCCAGTTAAAATAAGTCCCGTTGAAAGTCAGAGGCCAGGGCATTAGTTCAGCAGAATGGACGCCCACGTGACTCTGGGCTTTACCATGTGTTTGGGGTGGGGGAGGGGTTGCTCGGGGGCTGTTAGAATTACCAATGCATATGAGCAGACTTTCCTTGCCAGAGGCGCTGTTCTGAACGCAGCCATGGGCTCCGCTCGCTCTGATTGCAATGCATGGGAGTCCGGTTTTATTCAAACACTTGCTCTGCTTGTGCCAAATAATTGTTTATAGTCTTTGGGGGCACATATTTATGCATGAGGTCTGAATAAATCTGTTATTAGCTAAAGGTCTTGCATAATTGCAATTCATTGCTATGTCCAGGAGCCATCGGAGCCCATGCCACCCCGAACCTCAGCATCTGGCCTTTGAGAGAGCTCAGGCTGGATTTGCCTTTGGATCTTCAGACAACTGCAAAGCAACTGATTGCTCTGTCAAACCACTAGATTGAACCAATTGCCCCATCACGCGTTAACAGCCACCAGGAAAGGACAATGGGGCTTCCACTCCTGATGCATGCTGTAGAGTGCCTGGCACAGTGGGGCTCAGGGCCTTGGCCCCATTGTCAGAGAAATAATGAGTAAATTCATAGATTCACAGACGTTTAAGGCCAGAAGAGACCATTAGGTCATCTAGTCTATAAAATCCTGCCTGATCTGGAGAAAGCGACAAGGGGCGTGTGTCACGGAGTCCCCGGGTGATGCTCTGGAACTGCTCCCCATGAAGCCAGGCAGGACTCTGGGGGAGTCTTCTCTCTGGGAGCAACCTGTCTGCAGGACACACAGCTCACCCGGCTTCCACCTTCCTGGGTCTGACCTCGGAGCATTCAGCCTCCTCTGCCCCTCCATGCGCTTCCCACAGCGAGTCCGCCCAGGCGGGGTTCTGGGGAAGCCAGAGGGTCCTGCCCCCCAACTCCGCAGTCAGACGGGACTCTCAGCCAGTCAGTAAAACAGAAGGTTTATTAGACGACAGGAACATGGTCTAACACAGAGCTTGTAAGTGCAGAGAATAGGACCCCTCAGCTGGGTCCATTCTGGGGGGCAGTGAGCCAGACAACCATGTCTGCCCTTCACTCCATGTCCCAGCTAGCCCCAAACTGAAACTCCCTCCAGCCCCTCCTCCTCTGGGCTTTGTCCCTTTCCTGGGCCAGGAGGTCACCGGATTCCTTTGTTCTGCAACCCTTTAGCTCTCACCTTGCAGGGGGGAAGGGCCCAGGCCATCAGTTGCCAGGAAACAGGGTGTTGGCCATTGTCTGTGTCCAGACCCCTGCACACACCTGCCCTCTAGGGCTCTACAATGATCATACACCCTTACCCCACCACCTAGATACTTAAGAACTGCATAGGGGAAACTGAGGCACCCCCACACTATTCAGAGGAAACATTAAGAACAGTCCCGCTTCGTCACAGCATGTTATTTACCCCTTCGCATAACACACAAGCCAGGGGTCACCCGATGATATTAATCGGCTGTGGGTTTAAAACAACAAAAGAAAGTATTTCTTCACACAACGCAGAGTCATGGAAGATAGGTCCATCAATGGCTATTAGCTAAGGTGGTCTGACATGCAACCCCATGCTCTGAGTGTCCCCAGGCCTCTGGACAACAGGAGACTGGACAACAGGAGATGGATGACTTGATAATTGTCCTGTTCTGTTCATTCCCTCTGTAACACCTGGCACTGGCCACCGTTGGAAGACAGGAGACTGGGCTAGATGGACCGTTGGTCTGATGCACTGTGGTCATTCTTATGTTCTAGTCTGACTCCTGTGTTTTGCAGGCCCTAGAATTTCACTCATTACTCCTGAATGGAGCTCAATAACTTGTATTTGGCAGAAGCATTTCTTCCATAAATGGAATCAAATTTAATAAATGCCTCCCTCGAACCTGCACTACAAGTACCCGGCTCTCGATTCAGAGAGTCCCACTCCATATGGCTAGATCCCACTTCAAAGCCCCTTTGTGCTGAGACACTGGTCCCCTGCCCCGGGGTTACACCTGGCAAAGAGAAAAGAGGCGTTCCAGGGGTGCCGACGGTGCTTTTAGGTGGCAGAGAAGCCAGTTTGCTCAGGCGCGTGTCTGCAGGTGGGTGGGGTGGGGGCTAGGTGTGTTTTTCAGACTAATTGCTGCACTAAACAAATCATTCAGGCTGCACTGCGCCCCTGCGTCCCAGCCCCCGAGCTTGGAGCTGCACGCCTTAGCCCAGGGCAGGCCGTGATTAAAGAATGATTCATGTTTCACACAGAGGGTCTTTGCAGCAATCTGTCTCCTGAATTAGTTTCTCCTGAGAAGAGGTAACTAAATCAAGGCTGCTGGCAATGCGCCCAGCCGGACAATGTCACGGGGAGGCCTCCTACCACGGCAGGTGATTAACCGCTATAATCACTGCTGCTGAGGGATGCCTTCTTTCAGCCTGACAGGGATTTATCCCAGGCCTGTCCCTGCCACAAACGCAGCCCAGGGAAGCAGCGGCAATGTAATTATTCTGCAGGTATCATTAGGTCCAGTTGTACTGAATGAGTAACCCTAAAATATATTTATTTCCTCCTATTCTCCTGACTCCTGCGGCCCATTAAAATGCATTATGATGATAATTCGTCAGGAAAATGACAAACATTTATTAATGCATTAAAGTTAATTCCTAGTAAATTAGTAATTGGCTAAACAATGCCATGCAGATTGCTGTGCTGGGGCATTCAGGAAGAAAGGGAAACACAGGAGGAAAACAATTTGTTGTTTAGTGAATTCCCCCCACTCTCTAATATATACACTGCAGCTGTTAAAACTCTGTGTGCAAGGGAACTGATCTGATGTGGTTTCCTCCCAGGGCAGGATCAAAGCTGCGGCTGCAGAGGGGAGGAAGGTGTGAGGCTGGATTTGAAGAGAGGATGTGAGGACGCAGGCGGGGCTCAGAGCCCGTATAAGCAAGATGGCACAGCCTGGCAGTGGTGAGCTGCGGTGAGGGTGCCCTGGGGCAAGCACCTAACTAGAGAATGCACCAGGGGAGAGAGAGGGAGTGGGGGCACAGAGATGGGGTCAGGCCGGCAGGGTGGAGGAAGGTTGGACAGACACCTGGGGGGGCGAGGGCTTGAGAGCCAGTCAGCAAGCAGTGAAGGTATGGAGCACGTGGGGTCTGTCCTAGGCTGGAGGGACCAGGGCAGCCCCTGGCTAGAATCCTGCACCATGTTCCCAGAACAGGGTCAGTTCCAGGGCAGGGAGGTGCCGATCATCTCTCCCCAGAGCTGTGTGCAAACGTGCCCCAGATGGTGTGGGCTCGTCCAGCCAGGTGTCGTACGCTCAGCACAGCTTAGGCAGGGGTGCTGGCGTACGCTAAGTACATCCCGGCAGGAGGGTCTGTGGCCGGGGAGCTGGGGAGCAGGACCTGCAGTTTCACACAAACAGCCTGGCCCGCTGGGTTCCCAAAGACACAGGCATGAGCAGGATCCCCCCAGGCCTTCCCTGGAGCACAGGGGAGCTCCCAGTGCCCAGGAAGGAGCCCAGGGCTCTCTCCGAGTTTTATGCTTTGGAAGGCAGCACGTCCTTTCCGTCAATGTTTGGCAAACGACACCAACCTGAACGTGCCGGGGTGGGCTAGGCGGGGAGTGGGTCTCGCTCGCAGCCTTCTCAGGACCAGTATTGATCACAGGATTATTATTTTGGGTTGGAGCAGAGCCTAACGGAGTTCCCAGCCAGCAACGGTCCCCCTCCCCCCACCGGGCTAGATGCTGTACGTGCCCCCACAGCGAGACGACAACGAGCGGGGTGCTGTCCAATCCACACCGGCGAAGGACACAGCCCGCACCCCACAAAGCTGACAGCTCAAGAATGAGACAGGCAGGCAGATGCTCTGGGGAACCCGCAGGGAAGGGTTGGCGGCACTGAGTGGAACTTACAAAAAAGACACTCACTTCTTGTGGGCCATGGCAGATCCTGAAGGAGACCTGAATGAAGAGGGTATGGAGCACCAGGCAGGGTGCTCGGGGCAGGAGGGGACACTCCCTGCTTTCTCGCAGCGAGTGGAGTAATTTACTCAGGAGAGTCACCGAGGCCTGGATGCTAGAGAGACTCCGCAACAGACACTGTACAATGGCGAGGTTGCAGACTGGGATCTGACCCTCTCCAGGCTCTCGGAGCAGAGCCCGCTCCAGGGGAAGCCACGGAGATTGTACCCACTGCATAGCATGCTCCGGCTGTGGGAGGATGTGCATGGCACCTGCCCCACCTCAGGGACAAGGCAACCGCCCTCCTGGCATCAGTGTCACTCCCTGCAGGGTAACACTCTCCACAGTGGGCTATGTGACCTGCTGCAAAATGCAGTGACGATAACTAACCAGTATGTGTGTGTGTGTGTGTGAGGAGGGCAGCATGAGACCTCAGAGCAAGCCTACATGAGCAATCCACGTGGCCTCATGAAGAGTTTGTATTGCACCAGCCCAGCTGTGGCTTTCAGAGAATTCTGCATCGGTCTCGCCGGTTTTATTTTGTTCCACAATGGCTGAGATGTGGACGTGATTTCCTCTGCCAGGGCTGCCCTGCCATGCCCACGTGGGACCAAGGAGATGGATGGCCTTCATTTGTCACAGGTAAAGGCTGCCCAGCCCCCTGGCTCATCTCCCAAACACTGGGCAGCATTACCAGTAGCAACCTCCTGACGCTAAAGACAACAAGTAAAGGGGTAAGCCATGAATGATGCCCGTTCCCCCAGCATGTCCAGAGAGGAATGGAGGAATGTCTGGAGATGAAATCCTCTTCAAAATGTTAGCATGAGATACACGACACAATCTAACAAAGCAACAGGGGACTCCACAGAAACACGTTGTAAAGTCCGCCTGCCCTTCCCCGTCACACTCAGAGCTACTGCTGGAGTGGTAAGACGTGGGGGAGATCTGTCTAAGACAGAGGTCCCCGCTGATTTCGCCGCAGGCTCACAGGGAGCCCAGCAGCTCGCTCTCCCCGGGGATAGCACCACTGCTCAGTGATGAGCACCAGAGCAGGGGTGGAACTTGCATGTAAGTGCAGAAATACAGAAAGGAGCAATTAGTCACCAGGCACTGGGCAAGCCAGTCGGTGACGTGCAGAACTTCCAGTGAGAAGCTCACTGGGCGTCGAGTGGCTGCTGTATCAGGAGCCATTCATCAGGCACAAGCAGCATCCTTAAGCTCGTGTCACTGAGAGGAAACCAGCTCCTCACAAGTATGTCCTGGTCCCTGGGCCTGTGTCGTATGCGGCCATCACAGCTGGTAATTAATTACCCTGCACTCTTCCAGCAAACACAGACTACTTCTCATCAGACTCACATGCTTTCAAATGAACTCACAAAGGAAAATGATAAAAGACCCAAATACCCTGTTACCTGGGGGCGAACACTTTTCACAAAGGGATCGCTCTATATCTGACCTCTCAGTCCTCAGCCTCAAAGGAAACCTGCACAACACCTTGAAAAGACGAGCCTGGGAGCTTCAATTCATAACTTTGCTAGACACTGGATTTATGACTTATTACCACAATCTGTAACCCACTGACCCCTGTTTGTCCTATGACTGCAGAGGTGTTAAAGGGCCACTTCACCTTGAATGGGCCCTTAGAATATGTGCTAACTACTAAACAATCTGTTCCACCTTGTATTTAGCTGTGACACTCTCATTACCTGAAGATGAGCTCTGTGTAGCTCCAAAGCTTGTCTCTCTCAACAACAGAAGATGGCCAATAAAAGATGTAACCTTCCCGCACCCACCTTGTCTCTCTAATATCCTGGCACCAACTAGCAGCTAAGCCTGGCACAGGGTAGGAGCCAGCAGCCGGGTCTTCCCCAGTTCTGCCTCCTGTCCCACAGGGATTTACCTCTCTGTCAGCTGCCCTGGGCACCCGAAACATACTGCTAGGGAGGGTTGCATGACTGCTCTTGTGGCTTCCCTTTGCTTCCCCTTCAGAAAGTCATTTTTCTGTGGGGAAGCAAAGAAATCTGCGGGGGACATAAATTCTGCACATACGCAGTGGCACAGAATTCCCCCAGAAGTAACAATCCCTACCTCTGCTCTTGACCAAACACGAATCTGGTTTCCTTGGGTCTGCCGTTCCTCCTGGGTCTGGTATGGCTCTCTCACTCTGTGAGTGCCATGAAAACGTCATGCCTCCAGCTCTCTGCACCTGCGCAGCCGGTAGAGATACTGCTCCACAGGGGAGCCATTAGCAGCAATATCCTGCTTTAGCAAAGGTCTCTGCTCTCTGACACTGAACCCTCCCTTCCAGGCCGCCACTCCCTGCACTCCAAGGCCACTTCCCACACAGGGCTGTTCCAACCCCTTGCTGCAGAGGGTAGTTTTAGGCCAGACTGTGGGGGCGGTCTGGGGACAGGCTCTCTGAATTATAGCACAGCCCTGGCACAAAGCTGAAGACTCTGGGAATCTTGCATATTTATAGCAATTTGGAGGCAGAGATTATTGCAGGTGGAGCTCAGCTCTGCAGGGCGTTTGCATCCCTGAGTAGATTCATCTGGTACAGCGTGTCCCTGCCACATGACAGAGCACACCTCGGCTCGAGCATACACAAGCAGCAGGTTTTCCAGGGGCTGACCATATATAATTCATCACACTTTTATTATGACTCCAGGCAAGGTAAAGTTTGATTTTCAGAACAAGATTGAAATGAAAAGTCCCGTGTGCAAAGCTGGCAACTCCCCCGAGTTGCCCCGGCCCTCCCCAGCACCATATGCCGCTGACTCGGGAGGACGCTGCGGCTCGCCGGAGCCACACAGCCACTAATTAACGGTAAAAAGAGAAATCACAAGACTCTGGGAAATCATTTTTTAGAGCTGTAATCGCAGGTGGAGACTTGATGAACTGTCCCCGTTCCTGCAGAATCTATTATTGATGCAGCTGTCTCTACCCAGCTCATTTCTTCATTAGGTGCAGGGGACAAACCTGGCCATTCGTTTTACACATGCAAAGGGAGAAAGGGGAGATTGGCTTTACTTCCCCTGGCCCCAGAGTGCTGCTGTCTGGATTATCACACAGGCCTAGCCTCATAAGCCACCAGCTATTACACTGATTTATTGGCTATGGGTAATATTAATACTGCATCCTCATCATTGTCCACACCAGTGCTGCCTTGGTATAATCACGCCGTGCTTTCCCATTGCCCAGGGCTCACCTTCTCGGCACGCTGTTTTCAGTCTCTCTGGCTTGAGGTTCCCCGTAGGGTCTGTGCATTCAAAAGTACAAGGAAGAACAACACTCTCTCTGCTTCTTTCTCCTTTTCCAGGCTGCCAGGGAATTGGCTTGATGGGTCAGTGGGGTGTTGGGTGTCTGTGCATGCTGCCTCCAGGACAAGCCGAGTCGGAGAGTTTTGCACCGAGGTCTGAGCACAGTGCGGCCTCTGCTGCTCTCCTGTCTCTGGCTGGCTGGGGCCAGTTCTGTAATCTGGCTCCTGTGGAAGTTTCTGTCTCCCGCAGTCAGAAGTCTCCCCGTATCGGTCGACAGTTGTGCTGCTCCAGGGGAACGTGGCTCTCCTTTCAGCCAGCCAGGGCCAGTCCCATGGAGGGCTTTAAATATCAGGGCACAGACCGTGACCTCTGTCTCTGTGCTCACTGGGGAGCCCGGTCAGAGGGCAGAACTCTGGGTGAAGCCAAGCAGACAGGCTCCTGTGCTTTGTATCAGCTGGAGCTTTCTCGAGATGTGCAACATTAGTGCTACGTCTAATACATTGCAGCAATAGGGCATAGGAGAATGGGGGTCGCGACGGGGAGCCAGACTGCCTGGAGAATATTCAGCTTCCCCACGGAGAGCAGGGTAAAAGCAGCAAGTGCTGGAGACAGTTTAATAAGCTAAACCCACCAGGGGCGTCTCAAGCCAAGCTACAATGCAAACCCAGGACATAGCAGCTTGGAGGGGGCTGTGCGCAAGACAGCTAATATGCTCCTGGGATGTCTAAACTGGGGCTACCAAGTAGGAGCAGTGAGGTGGGAGTACCTGTCTATACAGCCTTAGAGAGACCCCTCCTAGGGACCGTGTCCCATTCTGGTCTCCACACTTCAACCAGGACACTGGCAGATTGGTAAGGGTTCAGAAAAGACCTCAAGAGTAATTCGAAGTCTGGAAAACCTGCCTTGTGAGCGAGAGACTGAAGGAGCTTGATCCGTTTCTCCAAGAGAAGGCTAAACAGTGATGTGGTCACAGCCTGCAAGCACTGCGTAGGGAGGAGAAGATCTCTGGCAGCACAGGGCTCTTCAGTCTAGCAGACAAAGGCCTAATGGGATCCCAGGGCTGGATGCTGAAGCTAGACAAATTCAGGCGAGAAGTACGATGAGAGTAACTAACCATGGGGACAACTCACCTGGGCAGGTGGTGGATTCTTCATCAATTGAAACCTTTGCATTGAAATTGGATCACTTGCTAATGAACATGTCTCAGTTCAGCCAGCAGTCCGGGTCCGTGCTGGGCTCACTGGGAGAGTTCTCTGCCTGTGACACACCAGCGGCTGGATTATAATGGTCCCTTTGAATCTCACCTGTGCAGCCTGGGGCTCCTCCCCCAGCAGTCCCGGCTCCTGCTCCTATCTCCTTGCTGGGAAGGTTTAGATGTTTGCCTGGTCCATTTGGGAAATCCCCCGGATCCATTCCCAGCTGAGGAAGTGACTCTTTGGGAGAGACAAGGTGTGGGGTAATGAGGGTTCTCTACACCCTACCCCCCCACAGTCACCTCCCTGCCTTCCCTTGCGTTGAATGCCTGGGACCTGCTCTTGGCTCCAGTGAGACTCCTGGTTTCAGCTCCCCCTACCCTTGCACCGCTCTGGCCCTCCGCGGTTCCACCCTTCCATTGCTACACAGCATCTTGGGGCTTGCCCAGTTCTCATGCACCTTCGCTGCATTTGTGTAACTGGTCCTGCTTTTGTGTGTGCTCCCTTATTGACTCTAGGAGGGATGGCCCAGAGCCTGCTGCCAGCTGGGAATAAAACCATCGCTCTGGAGAAACAAGAGGCGGAAACTCAGTCATCTATTTACTTGCAATTACTGGCAGGAGGGAACATTCATTACCAATCCCACAATGACTTGATTATGCAGCATTAGCAGCAAGTGACTAGAAGCCTAAAATATGGCTATTAAAGAATTACTTTGGTTAATAAATAATTGTGACACCAGTAACTATTTATCTGAAAGTTGGGTTTGCTGAAAAACCTCCATATTTTCTCTTTTTCTAGCACCACCAAGTATCTGAATAATTAACAATTCCTGGTTTGCCAGTCAGAGGAAATGGTTAGGCTTAAAAGCCAGCAGCACTTGTGTGTTGAAGTGGTTAGGAGCCCATCACACGTGTGTTTGGCGCTGCATGCCACTCGGTCTGTGGCAAGTTAGACCACCAAAAATATACTATTCAATGGATCATTGCATCCGGCATTCAGCCAGCTCTGTTAGTCTCTGCAAGGGGAAGGCAGGGCAGCTTTGTGCGCATTTTGACCTATGTACAAGGGTAAGAGTTTTTGAAGACCCCTGTTCTTTAGCGACGGGAATGCTCGTGTCAGAGAGTTTACCTGAAGAGTTGAGTCTCTGCAGAATTTTCTTCTTACCACAGAACTGGGCTGGGGAGATCAGCTGAAGCCACAGAATTATCCAGCTTAAACTATCCAACTTAAACTATCCGGTCCGTGGCTGGCAACACCTAGAGGGTGGGGAAGCAGCCATTGTGCCAGGATGGGGAGAAGCTGGCACAAGGAGATGCCAGGAAACCAGATGCCACCCGACCCATGATGGCACAGCTCATGTAGTCCTCCATCTGGGGCCTCGTTCCAGGGCAGCAGCAGAGAGTTCTCTGCCTGGCTGCGGATGGGCACAGAGGAGAAGCTGGTCTCTGCATACCCCAGAGCCCTGGCTGGCCAGAGAGCTGGCAGGAAATCCCACCCTCGCTGTGAGCTCTCCTGTGACTGGAGGATGGGGATGTCATTCGGGAAAGGACTGCGTGTGCCGCAGGGACACAGCCTGGCTGCCTGGCCCCGAGGAACACCGTCCCATTCCAGGGTGCAAGCCAGAGCAGCGAGGGGCTGGATCACCGCCTGCCCTGTAACCCCGGGGACCTCACAGTGCTGGGCTGCTCCCAACCAGCCAGCCAGCAAGCAGGGCACACCCTGTGTGTCTGTGTATGGCCCAGCCCTGGTCCAGCGGCCCTGCCCCCAGCAGCCTGTCAGCTACACACCAGCAGCCTTGGTTACTACCTGCTGGGTGACCCCACCACATCCCCAGTCCCAGATTTCCCCCCCAAACTGTGCGTTCTGCACCGTCCAGCCTTCTCCTGGGCAGGCCAATATTAGAGGTCCGTTGCCCCAGTAAGGGGACAAATCTCCAAAAGTTTGCTACTTTAACTGGAGTTATCCAAACATTTCAGTTTAAACACAACACTGGGTTAGTTTGGATTAAAGAACAAAACAAGTGTATTTACCTACAAAAAGATCAATATTAAGTGAATACAAGTGGAAGGCATTAAAGTCAGAAATGGTTACAAGAGCAATAAAGATAAAACGCTTTCTAGTAGCTAAACCTAACAAACTAGACGGGGTTCGAGGTAAAATCCTTTCCAAGGTGACCAAATTCTCAGGTCAGGGTGCCCCCCCCCCAAAGTCAAAGGATTGGTTCCTTTGTCTTCTTAGGTGAGAGAGATGAATTGGGGTGTTTTCCCCCTCACTTTTATAGTCCAGTCACCCTTTGAAATGCCTTGTCCTGAGGGTTACCCCAAGACAAAAGTTCCAACTGACAGGACAGAGCCATGGAGTGTCCTGGTGAAAGAGGTTCTATGTTGTTGCTACTAAAAGGCAGATCAATCTGTTCCTGTCCCCCCCTCATTGCCAAAAATGGCCACCAGAACAGTGATCGCCAATCAACTTTGATGACAGCTCGCTAGAGGAATCGGCTTGTCCTTTGTCTTTGAGTTACTGGGTTACCCTTCTAGCTGTTCCAAGAACCCTGTTTACTGCTTATATGTAAACAGAAGTAAATACATTTATTTGTTTGGGATACACGTGTTTAACTACTTCTGCTTAGTCAGGGCTACGAGGGTTTGAACATGTGCTAACAACATCTTCGGGGGGAATTAATGACTTTTCACATAATGTTACTACACACGTTGCTCCATGATATTATTGACCACTGAGTTATTAGTTTTCAAATGATACCTCCCAAGGCATATTCTGTACAAAGATAATTACACTGGTGTGCAGCGTGTGAATACAGGGGTGCATTCGGTCACAAGCATGCAGTGCCTGAAAGAATAGGCCACTGCCCACAGGAGGGAGGTGCATTAATCCTGGCCTGAGGAGCCAGGGCGGAGGGGCTCTTTAGGCTGCTTGTGATGCATGGAGGCTGAGCTCCCGTTAGGCATCTTGGATTTATGCCGTCCTCCCACTGATAGCTCTGTGCAATGACATTGGGGTAGAGTCGGGAGCCCCCACCAGATCCATGGCAGCAAAGGCATCTGGGAAAAACTTCAGCAGCCCAGAGCAGCTGTTCCCCACCCCTATATGCACTGGAGTTCACACACTAGTCAGTGTCTCCCTTGATCGGGGCTTGGGTGAGTCTCAGGAACATGCCCGGGCTTTGTTTTCCATTCCACGTGGGAGCGATAATTGCTGTTGTATTCTGGTTCCTCTGTGCCTGCAGCTTGCACGATCACAGAGAGGTCTGGGGCTCTTTTCTCCCCCACCCTGGTACATTGAGCTATTTGTTTCATCTGCTTCTCGCAGGCCTCAGAGGACATGCTACAACAGAAGGGAAGTGTATTGCTCTGACACCTCCCCTCTGCCTCCATTGCTCCTGCCACACACAGCTCCAGGTGCCGACAGATCCAGACCAGGACCAAACAGCCACACTCATGCCGTCCCCTGGAACTTCCCAACTGAGGCACCCACTGTGGGGTTTCCCCAGGAGTACGGCTCTGCTCCCTGCTGCTCGCAGAGTGGCAGGTGCTTTAAATGAGCCCATGCCTGCTGCAGGCAAGAGCTTCTCCAAGCTGCTCGTTGCACCCACTCTTGCCAAATACCAGTTGATTTGCTCTGTTATAACCCGAGGGCATGTGGTCGTTGGACCATTTCCTGTTTCTTAGAACGAGCCTGGCCAAACTCTGAGTTAATTGCTGCTGCAGAGAGGGGCTTGGCTCCAAACCCAAGCCTGGGTTGGGAATGGTGAACCCGGCAGGGGACAGTGTTCTTCGTGGTGAAGCTCTGCCCGAGGTGCACAAGCTGGCACCGTGGCTGTGCTCTGCACGCCGGCCGGCACGTAGGCAAACAGCTCCGCTCCCAGGGTGAGTCACTCCGCAATCAGCTTGGACAAACACTCCTGCTTACTGAGGGACGTTCCGACCAGGCCCTGGCATGCCCTGAAATCAACACACATGCCCCAGGAGCGTCTAAAACCACAGGTCTGACAGAGCAGATGAGAACGGGATGTGCATTGCTCCGCAGGCTCAGCCCCCAGCCTCCCGCCTCCCCAGTAGCTCAGGCCATGCAGGATGGGCGTTTGCTCTTGGCCTGTCTAGGTTACGATCCATCCACACCATCAAAGCACCAGTCTCGCTCGTGGGCAGGCTTCTTGGGGCTGCACTAGCCACATGGCTGCGGTTCAGGATTGAGCTGGGTGAAGTAGCAAGGGGTGATTGCCGGGCTGTGTCTGAGGCACGCTGGCTGAGCTGTGTCGTTTGCAAGGCCAGAACTATGGGGGAACCCCTCAGGACTGAACGGCACTGGCAGAGCGTTGGGGGCAGGGTGAGGAGAGGGGAGGGGGACACATCTGGAATGGCCAGGGGTGAACACGCCCCTGGGGTCCACACACTTAGCTCACAAACCCGCTGTGTGGACTAGACAGGAGAATTTTGCCCTAGATGAGGAACACGCAGGGGCTCAGCACGGCAAACCCCTTTGTTCTCTCATCACCACCCCCTGGTTTCTCAGTTTGTGGCTCCGCTGGGCCAAGGTAACATCAAGGTTCCTCCGGGAGAATTCTGGCAGCGAGCTGCATGTAGATTTCTATGGCCATTATGCAAAGGCTGAAACTTTGTGAATTGCTGATGCACACACTAAAAGACCAGAAACGTCGACCCTAGGAAATTATCTAATTTTTCATGTGCACAACTAGAAATATTTATTGTAAGGGATAAATGCAACCAAGTATTTGCACCATTGCTCCCAGCTGTCTGAGTCCTTTGCACTGACTGGAATGTAATCTCAGCTGGGTTGTTTGGGATTTAAATGTTGATGTCATTTCTGTTTGTATGCAAAGGGCTTCAGTTATTTGTTAAGTCCAGCTTCTCCAATCCTCGCTTTCCATCTTGTTTATTATACAGAAAAATAACAGAGTGATGTATGAGTCATCGTCCCCCAGCGTTGGGAAGAGAATTTCAATTACACTTCTCCTTAAAATATTCACACAAAGTAAACTCAAATTCTTAGAAGCGTTTGTGAAATGCAGCCAGAGGAAAACACAGTGAGATGGAGAGCTTGCTAAGAATTCCTGTCACAGGCATCTTGGCTCACAGCTGCAATTAATGAGTCTTTGCAACTAAAATGCTTTGTCTACATTTTGTTTTTCATAAAACTGAAGCAGTTTGCAACATTGAATTGAACATTAAAGTTGCGTTTTTAAGTGTGGTTATAATAATATTCATCCTTAATGGTCCTGCAGTGTGTAATCAGTGTGCAAATAGAGTAACACTGTCTCCACAGATATACCTTCATGCTCATGTTTTCTCTCTCTCACACACACACACACACACACACACATATCCGGCTACACTTGTTTACGGTGTCACAGTGAACTCCAACAGTTAATTGTTGTACATTTGGGTACCTGGCGCACTCTGGCTGCTGTCTGTTATCTGCCTTAGATATTTTTCAGGGCTTCCCGTGCTCTTTCACATCATCTTCTACAAAATGTTTTTATTTTCAAACTCTTCAATTTTTTAAAGTTTTCACTAATGAAACTCACAAGTCTAATCTTTCCTGGCTTGCTGAGTGCTATGTCATCCAAGCAATCTGCTGGGACGTATTGCACAGATCCATCAGCAGAGAATCAGGGCAGCATCTCTCTGATAATGTATCCAATTAATACATCCTCAGAGCAAACAGCCCATGGTGACACACTGCCACTCACCCCTCCATGTCATTTTGACCGAGGCTGAGATTTCAATTATTTCTACACATAGCCCAGAAATATTACAGCGAGACAAATGTCCCTTCTGGGTTCCTGCTAGGGCAAGGCAAACGTTCAGGGTAGCACCCGTTTTTCCGAATTCAGTTTGCCCACACGTGACTTTCCTTTATTTCATCTACGCTGCAGCCTCACTGAGCCATACTCCCACATGCCTTTTTGCCTCCTGTTTGCAGTGGCACTGTGACCATGTTGGCCCCAGGATATTAGAGAGACAAGCGGGTGAGGTGATATAGTTATTGAGCCACACAGAGCTCTCCTTCAGGAAGACCAAAGCAAATATTCAGTTGTTCTGTACCCACGTGCTCCTTGGGAAGTGCCATGGGAGGCTGCAGGCTTCTGCTGGGATTGGGGTTTGCTCTCTTTCGGGTGGTGGTGCAGGGGATGGCCTGGGCAGGAACTGGAGGGTGCGGGCAGGCATTCTGTTGGAAACGGTGCCCCTTGCCGTTTGGGGGCATGGAGCCAGGCTGAGCTGCATGCCAAGCCCAGGCGTCTGCTCTCTGACTAGGGCTGGCATTCGACTTTACCACATAATAAAAGTTTCCACTTGTGACCTTTTCCATATTTATTCCACAGGCTCTAAGACTTCATTCAGAAGGGTCACCAGCAGTCTTTTATCCCTGACGGTGGGTCGCAGCTGCGGTATTTATCAGACAGAACTGGAACTCTGGGTTCAGACAATGCCCAACTTTAGAGAGGCCAAACAACTGTATTGCAGGGATAACTGCGAAGGCAAGACGAGCTCTTTCACAAATTGCTTTTTCTAGCTGCTAATGCTACTTGCTCCCGGACAAACCCATGAATCATAGAAACACGGGGAGAACAACTGGAAGCAAAGCAATCTGCAGTGTAGCTGTCGAACTCCTCATATGTCCCATGGATGTTCCTCTCCCCTGGGCAGGGGCCACCGCTGGGCACCTTTTAGAGCGCCACATCTGTGACAGTTCAGGGGGTCCGAACTTCACCTCTTGCCCCTTCCCTGCACAAAACATATCCCAAACACCCACTGTTCAGGAAAATACTGCAAGAAATGGCAGCTCCTTATCTTCCTGCTCTCGAGCTGGGGGTGTAGAGCTATGGTCCCCTGGCACTCGCAGGGTAATCTCGGTGCTTGGGCCTTTGTTTGACATCCTAAGAGACCAGCTGGCAGGATACGTCGGCTGCAGTTTTCTAACCTGGGTGCCTAAAGTTAGGTGCCAGGGTCTAGGCTAGGCAGCGACTGTACACAGGAGACCTGAGCTTTGAGCGACCCGGAACATCAGACCATTCACTTCGTGCCCAGGTGCAGGTGAGGGAACACTCAGCCCCCGTGTTTGAAGACGTTGTCTGTAGAGAGCCCAGGATAGACCGTTGCACCAAGGCAACGTGACTCTGATACTTGTACGTACACGTGTGTGCAAACAGCACAGTTCAGTGCTGAGCACGCTGACGAATCAGACCCACTGAAGTGGAAAGCAAATACAGCGCAAAGGGAGACATCCTGCCAGGGTGGGTCCACACCTTTTCTCTTTACTAATAAAACACCCATGACTGGCTGAGAGCTGAGCTTATAGGAGGCAAAATGATAGGGATGAGTTTGCAGAGGTACCTGCTTTGTCTCCAGAGGTTGTCCTTTCTGAGGGGCTTGGTGAGGTCACTTTGCTTAAGCAGCAATGGGAGATGCAACCTGCAGGTCTGGCTGCAGGCTCTCTCTGGGCACTAGTATCACGGCACTGTAGGATCCGAGTACCTAGAAAAAACATTCAGATGCACAGGTATTTACCTAGTCTCGTGAGCTGGAGACGACATGAGAGTGAGCTTCTCAGAGGTGTCTGTGTTTCTGGCCAGGGCTGGGCACATGACAGTAGCATCCTCTCACCCTGCCTATTCCAACCAGAAACCAAAAACACACCAGAACGTCTCAGGGCCTCAGAAGAGGGTTGTTCCATAGACTCTTTGAAATGTTGGGCTGGAAAAGACTTTGAGAGGTGATCGAGCCCAGCCTCCTGCACCGAGGCAGCACCAAATAAACCTAGATCGCCCCTGACGGGTTTGTCCAACCTGTTCTTAGAAACCTCCAACCAGGGGGATTCCACAGCCCCCCCGATTCTAACCTGTAGTTAGAAATGTTTTTAAACATCTAACCCAAATCTCCCTTGCTGCACATTCAGCCCACTACTTCTTGTCCTATCGTCAGTGGACAGGGAGAACACTTGACTACTGGCCTCATTACAACAGCCCTTAACAGATTGGAAGACTGTCATCAGGTCCCGCCATCCCCATCGTCTTTTCTCAAGACTAAACATGGCCAGTGTTTTAACCTTTCCTTGTTGGTCGGGTTTTCTAAAACTTTGGTCATTTTGTCTCCCCAATTTGCCCACATCTTTCCTGGAGTGCAGCGCCCAGAACTGGACATGGGACTCCAGCTGAGGCCTCACCAGTGCTGAGTAGAGCAGGACAATGACCGCCCGTGTCTTACATATGACACTCCTGCTAATGCACCCCAGAGTATCAGCCTCTTTTGCAACTGCATCCCATTGTGGGCTCATATTCTATTTGTGGTCCTCCAGAGCCCGCAAACCCTTTTCTGCAGCACTTCTGCCGAGCCGGTCAGTCCCCATTTTGTGTCTGGTTCTACAGACAGACAAAGGTTCAGGGAGCTGAACAGTGGAACTGCCCTTCATTCTGCTGACCAGGTTCTCCCAGGCCTCTTCTCAAGCAGCTTGTGCAATCACAGCATGATATAAATTGTAATCGTGTCCTTGATTATCTCTGTCCGCATCCTGTGATGTCTGAAGGAATGTTTACATTGGCCTGCTTCCTGGTAATTCTAAATGTTTCACAGGACATAAAGTTTTTAAGGGTAGACACTTTTGCAGAGCACCCTATGAAATGGAGATGGCTGGACATGAAATGAGCTGCCAATTGCATTTAATTAACCTCCAGAGAGATTCTCCTTTTCCTAGAAGCAGCCCAAGGGGTAGCCCTTCCTTCCAGCCCCTGCTGTCTTGTGCACTGCTCCAGTAGCCATGCCAGGCACATGGCCCTGTCTGCACTGTGATGGCTAATGGCTCGTTGGGGGCTGAATTTTGTTTTCTTCCAAGAAATCTGCATGATGTAAAGAAGACGGCGGAACGGTTCGGAGAGCATGATTGATTTGTATGGGTCCTCGATTCCCCCTTGTTAATCAATCAGAAAGGATGTGCTCACTCTGTGGGAGAGAATCCTTGAAATACTTAGCACAGAAAACATTGGAAAGAGTAATACGCGTAGTTGGTTAGACTTAATCAATTTCTCTTAATGAAATTGTCAGTCACAGGTTCTCTTATTTAGGCTTAATAAGCAGCTTTCCTCATTACCCATCACTATTGTGAATGGGGCCTTCATTTAAAATCCATTATTGGAGGGGGAGGGAGGGGAAAGATTTCATCTCATTTTGCATGAAAATTGCTTGGAAAATCAAGAGTGATGAGAGAGACTCTAACAGGGGTTTGAAATCCATCCAGTTTTTAATTCTATTAAAGGCAGTTCATGTCTATTCCGGAACAACCTTGTTATCCCGTGTCTGTGCTGCTCAGTGCACTGCACAGACTCCCTGTTGACCCCTGGAGTCAGAAGTTACTGTTCTCATTAAATATCCAGAGCAATTCAGGTAAACGTAGAAAGCTCGTTTCTCCATAGTCGACTCGTCTCGGAAAATACCCATCCAGCCTGCGGGTATGTATTGAGAGAGCAGCTCAGCGTAAAAGCCGTGTGCAGCTGTTTTCTTGTTTAAAGCCATCGGTTCCTCTAAGCATTGTTATCACTAATCCAGTAAACCAAAGGTAATACAGCGCTGTCTGGAAACATTCTTGATCACTGGGCTTATGCTAAATTCTGTTTTTAGTTCTGTTTTGTTAGGTGCCCAGAGGATGTGGGGCGTGAAGGAATGAATAATTTATTATTGTATTATACAAATATTAGAAGAAAAAGACAAAACCTCCCACTTAATCCCAGGCACCAGGGATGGAAAATGCTTGACTGTAGGTCAGGGGGCCCAGCCCACCCCAGCTCAGGCCAGGAAGGCTCCCTACAGGAAATGTTTTAGTGTTTTTACTTGTCTGGTTTTAAATGGCCCTGCTGAGGCTGCTGTCACTTCCCAGGGCAGTCTGTTCTACATATCATACACAGCTGTTACAGGAGCTCAAGACAGGACAGTTTGGGGGGGCATCGATGCTCTATGGCCCTGCAGTGGTGGGCAGGATTTTGGGATGCAGAAAAGGGAGGAGAATCAGGGTATGAGAGTGTGTCTGGGAAGGGAGCCCACACCTCCACTCAGCCCTGTGCCGGACAAACATAGGTACCTATGCCTCTGTACGTCTGGGCATGCATGTGCAGAGCTGGGCAGGGACACCCCTCTGGTGCCCCCACTCCAGCACCCATGCAGAATCTGTGATGCAAACACATGCAAAGGGTGTGGGGCCCAGGGGGTCTCCCCACAGTCCTGCTCTCCTGCACCTTTCACAGGGGGTTTCATACAGACGACAAGGTGTTGGGGGTGGATGGAGGGAGGCTATGATGATGTAGGTCCGGGAAGGGATCTCTCTCAGTGAGATCAAGCAGCCATGTATAGACCTACACATGAATAATTTATTACAGAACGGAGGCGGGGGGAGACGGACAGACCGGATACCAGCCTCCCACCCTGCCAGGACAACAACAGCTGGAAGGTTGGGCCAGCCGGCGCCGACCCAGGAGCCGTGTCACCCCCAGCTCCCCCACCAGAGAGCGAATCCCACTGGGGTAACAGGGGCCGTGAGGAGCCGTCCAGGAGCCCTCAGAGAGAAGAGAGCTCATCAGCTGTCGCAGAGGCCTCTGCAGAATCAGGCGGAGATTGGCAGGGACGCCGGGGGAGGACTGACACGTCCCAGCTCTCCATTTATCCCTAATCAGCGGGAGAGGGGCCCTTTCTGGGCGTTTCACCTCCAGCCCGCCCTCCTGAGGGGCAGCGAGGTTCTCCCACAGGGAGCAGGGGGCAGGGCTGATGGACCACGGCCACAGGGACTGACCCGCCTGGCTGGGGAGCGGCTGCAGGCCACGCCTGATGCTGGCCTGGGCTGAAGGAGTTGGTGGCTCCCGGCGAACGTGTCCCCCCCCACAACAGGCCTTGTCATCTCTCTTGACGGCAGCCTTGGCGGAGAGGCCGAGGAATGAACTGTTCCTGGAGAGAGAGGGGCCTCTTCCCCCAGGCAAGGGGGATCCCTGCCGAGCGGGGCCAGGTGTGTGGGGAGCTGCCATTGGCTCGGCCCTAGTGCCAGCGCCCCTTCCCCCAGCCTTACGCTCAGTCTCATTGCCTATATGATCCTTCCCTCTCGTGGCTGCATCACTTCAAACTCCTGGCAGTTGCCCAGCCCCTCCCTTGTGCCGCCCCCAAGGCTCCTGCTCCCGCTAATGGTGTGGCTCTCTGTGCACAAAGGCAGGAGCCCGCGTCCCTCTCTCTGCCTGCCCCATGGCAGTGTCTCTCTCTCCTCTGGGGAGCGGCGCGAGGCTCTGTCCTGCCGGTTTCCTTCCGGGATGTCATCCAACAACTACAACCCTCACTCCCTGGGGACCCCATCCTGAAAGAAGTCGTTCCTGAACCCCCTCTTTCGGCCTTCAAACCACCCCCCAGCCTCTCCAAGCTCATCACCAGACACAAGCTCCCCACAGACAAGGAGCCTTCAACTCAAAGTGGCACCATACCCTGCCGTAACAACAGATGCAAAACCTGCAGACACATCTCCACTGCTACGATGACCGATACCCCACACAACCCACCTTTCAAGATCCAGGGGCCCTATCTCAACATGTGGGGTACCTCATCCAGTGCACTGAATGCCCCAACAGCAGCTATGTGGGAGAAACCAGACAATCCCTATACTCTGGAATGAATTCACACAGAAAGATGGTAATAGACAACACACCCTATCACCTGGGGGTGAACACTCTTCACAAAGGGATCGCTCCATGTCTGACCTCTCAGTCCTCAGCCTCAAAGGAAACCTGCACAACACCTTCTCAAGATGAGCCTGGGAGCATCAATTCATGACCCTACTGGACTCTAAAAACCACAGACTCAACAGTGTTTTATGGCAGTGGTTGTCAACCAGAGGTACGTGTACCCCCGGGGGTACGCAGAGGTCTTCCAGGGGATACATCAAATCATCTAGACATTTGTGTAGTTTTACAACAGGCTACATAAAAAGCACTAGTGAAGTCAGTAAAAACTAAAATTTCATCCAGACGGTGACTTGTTTATACGGCTCTATCGACTATCCACTGACATGTCAGGACAATATTGATATTCCAATGGATTTATTTTATAATTATAGGGTAAAAATGAGAAAGTCAGCCATGTTTCCGTAACAGTTTGTTGTGACACTTTTGTATTTTTGTGTCTGATTTTGTAAGCAAGCGGTTTTTATATGAGGTGAAACTTGGGGTACATAAAACCAATCAGACTCCTGAAAGGGGTACAGAGTCTGGAAAGGTTGAGAGCCTCTGTTTTATAGCTCATTATAACAATTTGTAACCCACAAAACCCTCCTTTGCCCTATGGCTGGAGAGATGTTGACTGTCCACTTTAAGTGGTTTCTTGCAACATGTGTGAACTCCTTGTGCTTAACAGTGTCTCACCTCGTATTTCGCTGTGATGCTCTGATGACCTTCTCCAGAGCTGAAGAAGAGCTCCATGTAGCTCGAAAGCTTGTCTCTTCCAGCAACAGAAGCTGATCCAATAACAGATATTACCTCCCCTGCCTCGTGTCTCCTGCACGCTTTCACACCGACTATCAAAGCCTCGAGAGCTTGGAAAAATGTTTGTTTTCTGGAGGTCACTCAGAGCAAACGAACATTCGAGATATGCTAGAAAGTGCTGAGGCAGGGAGAGCAATACACCGCCCCTCGGCAGCTAACAAGGGTTAGGGCTGGTCCATACTTGGGTGGGAGATGGTGATCTAGAAGGCAGCACAGTGGCAAGCTTTGGCCCTCATTATTATCTGTAGCACCTAGGAGCCCCAGACATGGAGCATGACCCCATTATGCACGGTGCTGTACAAACACAGAACAAAAAGACAGTCCGTGCCCAAAGAGTGCCTCTTGGGTGCTGCAGTCTGTGAACATTCACATGGCTGACGTTTCTGAGCATGAGTCCTCCCAGAGGCTGTAGTGATTTTCACTCAAGCTGGTGAGTAGTCAGGAGAAGCTAGTTAACCTGATTGTGCTGGAAATGCCTACACTCTCCCCCAGCCCAAGAACAGCTGAAGCACTGTGCCACTTCCCAGCCCCAACCTAACTGGAATTTTGAACGTTCGTGATCAACCCAGAGTGAACGTAGCCGAGGAAACGGGGAGCTGTTGGCAGATATTCCATTTGTACGGAAAATGGCTGAACCCACCGGCTGTCATTCCTGGTGAACGTGTAGCCAGCTGTAGGGAGGCAGCCCCATAGCACAGCCGCTGGGGTTCCAAGCTCTGTCCTCTCTTCCCCGTGGAGTGGGTGGGGTCGCAGGAATTCTGGAGAAGGGGATTTCAGGGAATTCTTTAGTGCTCTGGATGCTGAGGCAGGACGTAATATCCCAGCAGCTCTGACTGACGAAGGTTCTAAATTGATGATTGATGGACAAAATATTGAGCATGAATTATGGGCTGAACATGGTGCTAACAGCTATTGATTATAAAATAAGTCTTTGTCACCCAGGCCTTCAGAAATCTTTGGGAGAAGAATACAAGCTATTTTTTAAATATTAGCTGCTCAATATATTGAGTAAATGACAAGGAAAAGCTTTCTGCAGGAGTCTCTCCTGTGGGATGGGAGGCTGGGTGAGGGGTGTGCGGGAGGGACCCCTGGGGTTCCAGTTCCCTGGGGGCATGGAAATGGTACCTGCATGTGCTGTCCAGTGCCCTCCAACTGCCCGCCAGCCTTGATTTCAGTCCATTGCTCACTCCCTGGGTAAGTGACAGGGCTGTAAGCACAGAGGTGCAGCATTGCCTCACCAGGGTGTCCAGGGCTGTGAGACCCCTCCATACGACCTGCTCTTAGCAAGGGGAAGCCTTGTATATGCCCTCCGGGGGTGGGGGGCAGCTCCCCAACTCCACCAGCCGTGGGCAACACAAGCCCTGCCTGCCAGACCTCGCAGGTCCTGCAGTCCCTCTGCAGGTTAGTGATTGGCACAACCAACCCTCTGAGCCTTCTGGGCGTCCCCCTGGGGTGTCCAGCCCCTGGTCTGATGGCCACTCGCAGTATTCACAGGTTTGCTGCTCCCACAGAAGCAGGACACCCAGCGTCCCAGCTCCACCTCAGCTCACCGCTCCACTCAACACACAGCAATGAGACGTTTTATCGTGATGACAAGCTCAAGTTTATGTATGTAACAAAGCGTAGAGGTTCGAGTGATAGCAAGTGGGAGTATTGGAAACTACTGGTTACATAGAAAATAAAATCACGACATGCATTCTGAGACCTACACTTACTGAATTAGACACTTTCCTGACTTGTAGAGCAATGCTCCTCCAAAGCCCTTCCAGCATTGTACAGCCATGCTTGGCTAAGATCTTCTGTTCATGAGACAATGCACGCCGTCAGCTTGCCTCCTCGGTGAAAGAGCCGAGTACCCTGGCACCCCCAGATATCCCCCATCACTCCATTGTCTTTACTTGTAAACAGGATCTCCTTCTGCTGTTTCTTTCTTCCTGTAAATTTCCTCTCTTGAGGATTTTGCCATCTCTGTATTAACATTTGGCTCAGTGTGCAAACTGGCCTCCACAAGGAGACACAATGCCCAGTACACACGTGACCAGACAGAGAGAGCAGCGTCTGGCACCTCCCGCTAGAAAGGAGCCTGCCATAGACACATCACCCTTGGGCTCCTGCCTTAGGAATCTGATGTTCGGCACAGAAACCTAACTCCTTAAACATCCATACAGACGTTCCCCACTGATTATAATGACCGATCGCTACTGGGTCGCAGCAGAGACCTCACATGCCCCCCATAGGGAATTACTGTGCACACAGCCAACCCAGGGGATCCCTCTAAAGCTCAGTTCACCTCCTGTGCCCTCTGCCAGGTGGCACCAAAAGGTTCCTGGAGGGTCACATGCTTCCATTGCAACAGACCCCACAGCCTTCTATCCCCCCTGCCAGCAGCCAGAGCTTCAGCTAGTTCCAGTCACTGGCACTGGTCCCAAAGCTTCACCCCTGCTCTGCGACCCTCCCCTCGCTCCCCTCCAGTCTGTCCACACAGCCACGCTCGTCTTTCTTCCTGCTACCCTGAAACCTCGCCACCCTGTCCCCGTCCATGCTGGCTGCAAACTCCTTTCCTTGCCTTCAGCCTCAGTGTGCCTGGGGTGGCCTCCTGACTTTCAGGCAGGTGTCCTCCCCTCCTTCACATTCCTCCTCAGAGTCCTCGCGTACCCCCAGTCCATCACACCGCCCATCGGATGGATTAAGGGCTGGCGAAGGGATAGAGCACTGGGGCAGTCACGGCTCAGAACCTCTGGGCTGCAGCAGCTCCAGGTCACGTGTGGAATAAAACGACTGTTCTCTCATTTCAGAGAGTGGGCAGGACCCTCTTTACCCGGAGAGACCAGGCCTAGCAACAGGATCCTACCGGTGCCCAAGGACACCCAGGTATCATACCCAGCAACCCAAACCTGGGAGCCTCTGTACCAAACACACAGCAGCCAGGCAGCCCAACGCACTCGTTGTGAGTGAACTCGTCCCTCCTGGACCACTGGGCCGAAGTGAGCTGGTTAGTTCCACCATGGAATCACCTGATGTCGGCCCAGCTCTGATATTAAAAGGGCAAATGCAGTAAGCACCAGAGAACCCAACGAACGTCCTGCTGGGAGCAGAGACAGGCTGCCCGCAAGAGGAGAAGGGCCCGGGCACAATCACAGCCTCCAGCCCTTCCTCGGCCACGGGAGAAACAACACCACATTGATACAGTGGGCGACAATCGTTAAACAGGCCAGGGGCAATAGCCACGCTGCCATGGTTTTGTTACTATTCCAGCAAGATTTGATTTTTAAATGGCTTTTTTCAGGACAAGTAACAAGCTGTAGAGAAGGTGATTAAGTGGGGTTTCGATTGACTAATGTGCAGGGACAATGTGGATCTCCCCGACCAAGCCCACGCTCAGCTACGCAGCACAGGGCTCAGCAGAGTCCTGCGGCCCCCAGGGCTCCCTCGGAGACGCTCACACGAACTGTGCGGCCGGGAACATTGGCGGAATCCCTGCCAGCGTTGTGACCAGGAGCAGGAACGTTCCCGCGTGCTGGGCGGCAGGAGCTGGTGCACCCAGGAGAGCGAGGCTGGGGCTCACTGGGCGCCAGGGACACTCACACCCGTCCAGGATCGCGCCCAAGACTAAGGGAGGCTGGGAAATGTAAAGGCTCATAGCACGATGGCCTCTGCTAGAGAGGTCTTGCTCCATTGTTCTCCCTGGGTGGCACAAGCCATGTCCGCTCCAGCATCTGGGACCGCTCGAGGCATCAGCATCTCCAGCCAAACCCTCTCCTATGCGGTCTAGCCCTGTGGCAGCAGGGGCAACAGTGAGCTCAGCACAATGGGCCCTGCACAGCACATGGCCCCCACTCCTGCCCCTCCACCCCATCTCGCTCCTGACCTGGCCTGTCCCCATCCCTGGCGCGGGCTGGCTTGTGCCCTGCACTCCTGCGGCTTGTTTCACTCCTCACCTGTGCTCCCTCCTCTTTCTGTAAGCCCTAGGTGGGTGCCCCGCCCCGCCCTGCCTCCAGGATCTCCCGTACGGGGCTCTTAGTGACATCTGAGCCACTTTTCACAGGGGGCCAGTCCTTAGTGAGCTTCCCCCCACGAACCACATGCCTCCCTGCATCAGCAGGATCGCCACCATGGATGGCCACCGACATCACCCTGGACTCAGCAGTGTGTCCCCTATCCGACCTCGCTTGCAACGGCCCGGTTTGGCTCTTGCTGCTTTGCAATGCTGGGCTGGTCGCGGTCCGTGGTTCTGGTACAGGCCAGCAGATTGTTTGTGCGGTCACTGTAGCCACCGTAAGGCGGTGTCCACGCTACCACGTTTGTCGGCAGAACTTACATCACTTGGGGTGGGAAAAAACCACCCCTCTGAGCAACACACGTTTCACCGACAGCGCGACATTGGCGGGAGACGCTCCTGCCGCTCCTTGGAGGCGGTGCACCAGCGATCTGAGAGCGGCGCAGCTGCATCGGGACAGCCGTGCTACTGTAAGCTCGCTCGTGTAGACATGGCCTGACTGCACAACTCATTGCCCATCAGCCAGCAGGTGCTCAAATCCTTCCCCGGTTCATTAACGGTGATTAATTAAGGAATGGAGGGAGCAGCATCAGCTCCTAGGTAGAGAACCCCCCATTGTACCTTTCTCAGCTGTCTTATGTTCCTAAAATCTCATGCTTCAGCGTGTCAGGCCATCACGGACGGGGTGTTTCTCCTCAATGTATCTTGTATTTTGTTTTTTGTCTCCTTCTTCTGAAGCATCAGGGATGGTCCTGGCTGGACATGGGACATGGGCTGGGGTGGCCAGCATGCTGACCTGGCACTGAGCAGTCACTCTCTTGGGTCCTGGGCTGCCTGGTTCTTGCTCACATGCTCCTCAGCATAGGTGGGGTCAGGAAGGAATTTTCCCCTGGTCGGACTGGCAATGACCTTGGGGTTCCTTGGCCTTCCTTTGCACCGTATGGGTGCAGGTCACTTGTCAGGATCGTCTGGGTGTATCTCACGTAATAATTTCCCTTCCTTTGTGCGCACCACAGTCCCTCCTGTTCGTGGCACATCAGTCTGGTCTCCCATGGGCTGTGACACTTCGGTCTAATTTCTGTTGTTGGGCTTAGTGTGCTGGTGTGGGGGCATGCTAGTGGCCTGTGACCTACAGGAGATCAGACGAGATGATCCAGTGACTTCTTCTGGCCTTTGACTGTAGTGACCACTGGGGCATGAGAGCTAGCTTTCCAAAGCCTAGTGTTTGATCTGTCCCCCAGCACACGATTGCTGGAAGTGGCCATTTCCCTGTAAACTCATGTTTGACAAACAAAGATGCATAATGGAATTAGGATAGAATACAACATGGCTTTACGGAAGGTAGATTGTGCCAGACCAACCTGATCTCTTAAAAGAACTGATTTTCTAGACAAAGCAAATGCCATAGATCTAATCTACCTGGATTTCACTAAGACATTTGATACAGTTCCACATGGGAAATTATTAGTTAAATTGGAGAAGATGGGGATTAATAAGAGAAATGAAAGGTGGATAAGGAACTGGTCAAAGGGGAGACTACAATGAGTCACACTGAAAGGTGAACTGCCTGGCTGGAGGGAGGTTAGTAGTGGAGTTCCTCAGGGATCAGTCTTGGGACCAACTTGGCACAATTTGCGGATAACACAAAGTTGGGAGGTATTACCAATACAGAGGAGGACCGGAATGTGATACAAGAAGATTTGTAAGATCTTGAAAACTGGAGTCACAGAAATGGGAAGAAATTTAACAGTGCAAAGTCAAGGTCATGCACTTAAGAACTAACAACAAGAATTTTTGCTATATGCTGAGGACATATCAGTGGGAAGCGACAGAGGAGGAGAAAGACCTGAGTGTATTGGTTGATCACAGGATGACTATGAGCCGCCAAAGTGATGCAGCTGTGAAAAAGGCTAATGCAATCGTAGGATACATCAGGCGAGGTATTACCAGTAGAGACAGAGAAGTGTTAGTACCATTATACAAGGGACTGGTGAGACCTCATCTGGAATATTGTCTGCAATTCTGGTCTCTCATTTAAGAAGGATGAATTCAAACTGGAACAGGTGCAGAGAAGGGCTACTAGGATGATCAGAGGAATGGAGAATCTACTTATGAAAGGAGACTTAAGGAACTTGGCTTGTTTAGCCCAAACAAACAAAGACTGAGGGGAGATATGATTGCTCTCTATAAATACGTCAGAGAGATAAATACCGGGGAGGGAGAGGAGTTATTTAAGTTAAGGGCCAATACTGGCACAAGAACAAATGGATAGAAACTGGCCACCAGGAAGTTTAGGCTTGAAATTAGGCGAAGGTTTCTAACCATCAGAGGAGTGAAGTTCGGGAACAAACCCTAATTTGTTTCAAGACTGAGCTTGCTAAGTTTATGGAGGGGACGTTGTGATGAGGTTGCCTACAATGGCATGTGGCCCATCTGCAACTGCTATGAGCAAATAGCTCCAACGGCCGGAGATGTGACGCTAGATGGGGAGGGCTCTGAGTTACTGCAGAGACTCCTTTCCCAGGTGTCTGGCTGGTGGGTCTTGCCCACATGCTCAGCGTCCAACTGTTTGCCATATTAGGGGTTGGGAAGGAATTTCTCCCCAGGTCAGATTGGCAGAGACCTTGAGGTTTTTTCACCTTCCTCTGAAGCATGGGGGACAGCTCACTTGCAGGTCTGAACTGGTGTAAATGGCAGATTATCTGTAACTCTTTTAAATCAAGTTTTGAGGACTGCAGTAGCTCAGCCAAAGATTATAGATCTACGGGAGTGGGTGGGTGGGGTTCTGTGGTCTGCAATGTGCAGGAGCTCAGACTAGGTGATCATGATGGTCCCTTCTGGCCCTAAAGTCTATGAGATTCACACTTTCTGAGACAGTAGGATTTTTGTTTTGATAATATCAGAAAATATGAACCCGTAGGATGGACACGTTCAGTCAAAGTGGAGAGAACTCCCTGACAATGACGGCACCTGTGTTTGTTGCAAGAGAAACCCCAGAATTGTGTTGTCTATGTTTGATGCCTGCTGTGTTGTTTCCCAGGGTTATCCCAGCGATTCCTGCTACAGCTAGTGGGATTTGATTTAACACTCACAGCGAGCACAAGGAAGGGAAGAACCTGTTCTCTAACATCATATCCAGCCAAGTCTTCTAGAAAGAATGTTGACTAATATTCGTGGAAAGTGACTTTCCAACTTAAAGGTAGAGCATTCACACCTGAAACCTAATTCCAAGCTCTGGGCTCAGACATTCTTGGAATAGAAACATACCAGGCCATGTGTGTGTGTCCTATCAAAACTAACCAACACTACTCAGATTTCAGAGACTGTCCCTACTCACGAACAAGATACTGGCCATGAATCGCACATCTAATTGTTCAGCAAATAACATCTCAATCAGGGTATTGGGATTAACGTTGCTGGAAGGCACTAGGGATGTATAAGATGGTAGAGTCAGCTTCCAAAAGCCTTACGCATGTTGAGTGGGGTTTTACTTCTCAAATAGCCCCATCAAAATCAATGAGGTACGTCAGTGAGGTACTTCGCGGCACCAGGGTGTGATCTGCGACAACGTCCGTGTTCGTGCCAAGCCAAATGCCAGACATGGCAGTGGGGGAGCTGTGCAGAGTCTGAAGGGAGCCAGGAGCTACTGACCCGTGTCCTGGCCTAACACGGCATGCTATGCCTGGTGCACGAGCTCCTTCAGAGGGGAGAGGGTTGCAGTGTCGCAGAGGGTGACAGAGCCCGATGCTCCCATCTTTCCTTTCAAGGAGCATGAAGTCAATGTACAGCCTATCAGTGTCTTACAGTCATGGTCCTTTCCTTAATGAACGAAATGTACGCAGCAATTCGGTGCAACCCGATAACATCGGGAGGATCTACCTGCACAGAACCAGCATGGAGCCAGCCCACTAGTCTCTCTCGCAGCATGGCTTTCCTGTAGGGTAGGGCTGAGGACAGCAGCTCACCCTGCTGTTCCCAGACCCAGAGAGGGAGCCTGGAGGAAGAACCAGAGACACCCACCTGCCCATTTCTAGGCCCAGCGACTTCGCAGCGAGGCAAAGGAAGCAGGATCACTGGAATCAGGGATGGGGAATGCCCCACCAGATCATCCCTCCCAGGCAGGGCATGCAGGGTAGAGTCTCTCCAATGGAGACCCCTCGGATCAGACCTTCCAACCCCTCTGACACAGCGGTGATGGCTGCGTTGGAGTGCACTAACAGGGAGCTGGACAGACCGTACTCGATCTCACACAGCAGTTTCTGGGGCATGGGAGGTGCAGGTGCAGGGCAGCAGAGGACTTGTTCTAAAGCCAGGAAGTTATCAGAGGCCAGGAGGAGAAATAAATCTGGGATTTTAGAACCGGTTCCTCACCAAGCCAGCCTGGCACATTACGGCCCGAGCCCTGGCTCAGGGAGTAGCCCAGTGAAGGTCAGCTCCCAGACTGCTGCGCTGGGCATCACAAAATGGGGAAGAGATGGCCAGCCCTCTGTGGAGACAGAGGTGGTTAGGGACTATTTAGAAAAGCTGGACGTGCACAAGTCCATGGGGCCGGACGAGTTGCATCCGAGAGTGCTGAAGGAATTGGCGGATGTGATTGCAGAGCCCTTGGCCATTATCTTTGAAAACTCGTGGCGAACGGGGGAAGTCCCGGATGACTGGAAAAAGGCTAATGTAGTGCCAATCTTTAAAAAAGGGAAGAAGGAGGATCCTGGGAACTACAGGCCAGTCAGCCTCACCTCAGTCCCTGGAAAAATCATGGAGCAGGTCCTCAAAGAATCAATCCTGAAGCACTTACACGAGAGGAAAGTGATGAGGAACAGTCAGCATGGATTCACCAAGGGAAGGTCATGCCTGACTAATCTAATCGCCTTTTATGATGAGATTACTGGTTCTGTGGATGAAGGGAAAGCAGTGGATGTATTGTTTCTTGACTTTAGCAAAGCTTTTGACACGGTCTCCCACAGTATTCTTGTCAGCAAGTTAAGGAAGTATGGTCTGGATGAATGCACTATAAGGTGGGTAGAAAGCTGGCTAGATTGTCGGGCTCAACGGGTAGTGATCAATGGCTCCATGTCTAGTTGGCAGCCGGTGTCAAGTGGAGTGCCCCAGGGGTCGGTCCTGGGGCCGGTTTTGTTCAATATCTTCATAAATGATCTGGAGGATGGTGTGGATTGCACTCTCAGCAAATTTGCGGATGATACTAAACTGGGAGGAGTGGTAGATACGCTGGAGGGGAGGGATAGGATACAGAAGGACCTAGACAAATTGGAGGATTGGGCCAAAAGAAATCTGATGAGGTTCAATAAGGATAAGTGCAGGGTCCTGCACTTAGGACGGAAGAACCCAATGCACCGCTACAGACTAGGGACCGAATGGCTAGGCAGCAGTTCTGCGGAAAAGGACCTAGGGGTGACAGTGGACGAGAAGCTGGATATGAGTCAGCAGTGTGCCCTTGTTGCCAAGAAGGCCAATGGTATTTTGGGCTGTATAAGTAGGGGCATAGCGAGCAGATCGAGGGACGTGATCGTTCCCCTCTATTCGACATTGGTGAGGCCTCATCTGGAGTACTGTGTCCAGTTTTGGGCCCCACACTACAAGAAGGATGTGGATAAATTGGAGAGAGTCCAGCGAAGGGCAACAAAAATGATTAGGGGTCTAGAGCACATGACTTATGAGGAGAGGCTGAGGGAACTGGGATTGTTTAGTCTGCAGAAGAGAAGAATGAGGGGGGATTTGATAGCTGCTTTCAACTACCTGAAAGGGGGTTCCAAAGAGGATGGCTCTAGACTGTTCTCAATGGTAGCAGATGACAGAACGAGGAGTAATGGTCTCAAGTTGCAATGGGGGAGGTTTAGATTGGATATTAGGAAAAACTTTTTCACTAAGAGGGTGGTGAAACACTGGAATGCGTTACCTAGGGAGGTGGTAGAATCTCCTTCCTTAGAGGTTTTTAAGGTCAGGCTTGACAAAGCCCTGGCTGGGATGATTTAACTGGGACTTGGTCCTGCTTCGAGCAGGGGGTTGGACTAGATGACCTTCTGGGGTCCCTTCCAACCCTGATATTCTATGATTCTATGATTCTATGAACTTGCATCAGGCTAACTCAGCAGGCCCTGGCAGTCAGAGCCTGGAACAAAGGAAGGGCATTCGCACGTTACCTCCCAATACAATGAGCAGCAGGGACTCCGAGTATTGGCAGCCATAATGAAGTTTAAATGAACGATCCGCCCTGACTGCCTGCTGCCAGGGCCCCAGCTGATGGATTGTTCATTAATACACATGAAGACCTCAGCGGAGGCTCTCTGCCGGCAGCCCCCCCCCCGCCACACAGCCACTCCAGTCCCTGTGCGACCATCGATCTTATTTAGCAGCTCACAGTTACCATCTCTCGCAGGAACCAGCTGGCCTGCGCTGCAGAGCGTGTCCCGGATTGCCCTTCTGTGCAATCCTCCTCCTCCATCACCACGTCCTGGCGCGAGGCACCCCAGGGCCCAAAGGCGGGGTGGGGCGGCCAGCGCTGGACTCTCCCCTGGAGCCGCGACTCCCCAGGCAGTGACCAGGGACGAATGCCAAGTGAGCGAGAGCAAAACAGCTCAACAGGTGACATGTGGCCAACCTTAACCCTCTTGCCAGCCACCTGTCCAAGGGGGTTGCTGGAGTCGGAGCCTATGTGTGGCCCACAGCGCCCAGCAGAGCCTGCGGCTAGGGGCTGGATCCCCTCTGAGGGGCTCACGCACTTTCCTGCTCAGGTTTGTGATGGTGGCTTGCTGGGGACCCCAGGAAGAGACAGAAACTTGGGCTACAAAGCCCAGTGGCTTGCAGGGCCCAGAGCTTTGTCTGTAAAATCCCTGTTGGCCGAGCCTGGAGGCTGGAAAGGAATTTCTGTGCACACCATAAGCAGCTGATGCTGAACAGGCCAGTGTCTGTGTCTCAGGAGAGCCCATGCTACGATCAGGGCTCTGGCTGACGTTCTCTGAGAAGCGCCGCAGGAAGTAGGCCACGGAGCAGGGCTGGGGTCGGAAGGAAATGTGCAGACGGGATCGTTAGAGCTGCAGCCAAAGGAGGGCACCGTGCATGGAGAAGCGTCAGCCTCAACCCCAGCCCCAAATGTGAGTCTCCTCTCCTGGGCCATGCCCAGGGCTGCAGTGACACCCAGCCTAGCCCCAGCCTGTGAGCGAGGAGGAGGGATCCCTCCAGACCTTGGAAAACAGCCTCCGACTCCATGAGAACATCCAGCCGTTCCGTGCCGTTCTGCTCTGCTCAGCTCCATCCATCGCGCAGCGAGTGCCCGGAGGCAGCTTTCGGGCTCACAGCACATTTGGCAATCAATCCAGTGTCAATGCCCCCCAGCTGTTAATACCCCCAGGCTGTCTCAGGCTGGCATTCACCCCAGCCAATCACTAGGCAAACACACTGACTAAAGCAAACCCCAGGAAATTCACTCACACAAACTGCAGCCCCAAGACAAAGCAAGGCAAAGCGCGAGGGCAGGAAGTTCTCTCCTGCCCATGCACAGGCAGCCCTGTGTCCCCAGCTCCTCACCCCAGCCTGGCTATCGCTCGTGCCCTGCCCCAGCCCCACTCCAGCCGAGTGATTGCTGCTTGCACTGTGCCACCCCCTCTCCTGTCGGACAGCAAGCTCTCTGGGGTGGGGCCCACCTCTTACTGGGTGTCTGCAGAGCCCGGCGCAGCAGGGCCCTGGTCCTGGTCGGTGCCTGCTGGGGCTCCCGGAACAGCAATCCTCATCCGCAGCAAGGCCCCAGAGGCAGCAGCTCCCTGATTGCAGTGGGAGGTGGGCACATTTTCTGCCAGGCTGGCCTCTGGGGGGAGGAGGAGGGACCAGCCATTGCGCAGAGCATGAACTCGCTCCAGGGCTCAACAAACTGGGGCCAGTGCCTTTGTTTGGGGGCTGCCCAGCAAGGCGGCCGTGAAGCGGGGTCCCTGTCGGGGGGCACAGACTCCCCAGCTCTGCACGAGCAGGGCAGGGGTTGGAGGACCGGAGGTTGCTCCTGCCTTCGTGCGCTGAGGAGGGGCCAACAGCTTGTGGCTGAAAGTGGCAGGTGAGGCAGCACTGGGGGGAGCTGGGAACCCCAGTGCAGGAGAGAGAGGAGCCCAAGAGGCATCGCAGGGGCAGGGTGGGCCTGGATTCCCGACGACCTCTCTGCAGGGCCCTGTCCTGGTCACGCGCAGGCGCTGGCTGGGAGGAGGGACCCTGGGCAGCCCAGCCTGGGGCGAGGGAACAGCCACTGCCCGAGGAGCAGCAGGATGAGGGGCTAGCGCAGGGGAGAGTCCCGGCTGCACACCCCATGGGGTCCCCGCGCCGCCAGGCAACAGCCCCTGCCCTCCATGGCTCTGTTCAACACTCCAGCTTGGGAGCCGGTCACCCCGGGGTCTAGCACGTGGGCTCCTCAGCCAGCGTGTGTGTGGCAGTGAGCGAAGGGGGGCGCGTGCTACCTCTCCCCACCCCGGTGCTCGTGAGGAGGAGAGCACGGAGCGGCGTGTTCCTCGTGCCAACCCAAGGCCAGGCTGTGACTGGGTAGGGCCTGGCCTGGGAAAGCCCCAGAGAAGCCAGGGCAGTGCCCAAAGCAGCCAGGCTACTTCAAAGAAAGCTGTTGGCTTCCCAGGACAGGCTGTCCCCACCGGGCACCTTCTCCTCAGGGGCAGGGCGGGCCCCACTCCTGTGTGGGACGCTTGGGTCCTTTGTCCGCAACGGCTCCTCTGCCTTCTGAGGAGAGAGAAAGCTGAGGGCCTTCCTGTGCCGTTCGGGGATCGCTCGGTGCCCAAGGAGCTGCAAGAGACCTGTCTGGTCTGATTCCGCGTGGTAAACCCAGGGCTTGCGGCAGTGAGCTAAGAGTCCAGCCCCACCCCACACGTCCCTCTCGGCACCACTGACAGCCCAGGGGCCAAGGCTCCGTCGGGGTCGTGCCTCCAGTGTCCTGGCAGCCTTTCAGTTCCCTGCGCATTTGCAATTGGGCCTGGTGTTTGTCCCGTCCTGGCCGCCGCACTGCTACACAGCCGTGGTGTGCCCCTCCCCAGAAGAGGCTGCTTTCAGGGGCTGAGGAAGTCATCCCTCCGGAGGCTGTGCATGCCCAGCCCTCTGCATGTGGCACTCTGTGCCCGCTGCTGCCTGTCAGACCCGCTCCAGGCTAAGTGCTGGGGGAGGAAGGGGGCCGGTACGTCGGAGGCCATCAGGGCTCAAAGCAATGTGCCAGCCTCGAGCCTAAGTGCCTAGTGCATTTCCTAGGATTCAGCGATGCCTTGAAATCCCTCCAGTGTCCTTGGGCCTCAGCGTCCCCCCGGTCCCTGGGAAACACAGGGCATCGCTCTCCCCCTCTGCGGGGATCTGGGCCCTCCGCAGCACCCAGCTCAGCAGGGGCTTGCCCCAGGCTTGCCAGAGGTGGACCAACAGCGCCATCTACTGGCCACTCCCCATTACAGCCAAGCACGCCTGAAATAAAGCCAGGAAGGGGCGTTGCATGGGGCGGGGGAGATGTCCCCAGCAGAGCGGTGGTTTCTATCCCACCCGTAGACACGAGGCTGGAGGGCCAGGAAGCAGGAGCCCAGCATACGGCTCTGGCTAGTCAGGCAGGTTATGCAGCGCAAGCCCCTCCTCATTGCTACCCTGGGGGCGGGACGGCTAAGGACAAACGACTCCCAGGACACATGGAGTCTGTTCCCTCCTCCCTGTGTAGCATTCTGGGCCTTGGCCACCGATGCAAACATACGCTTTGGGGAGCTTTAAGCGAGGGGCCAGTGGTAACGGTCAGGCATGTGGCTGACTCCAGATCCAAACTGCGGCTGTGTTGGGACCAGGCCCCAGCTGTGCGGACAGGAGGCAGAGCTGCTGGTGTGGAATTTCAGTTCAGACTCAACTGCAGTTAACTTGGACCCAAATGCTGTTAACAGGCTCGGTTTCCAGGAAACTGAGTGAGTTTGGGGCTGTTTCTGCGTCTGGCCTTGCACACGGGGATTATACGATGACAAAGCAGGAGGCGGTTTGGTTTTGAGGAGATTTTGGGAAATAATCAAGGTTTGTCACTCAGGTGTTCCCTGGAAATTGTGGCAGACTCTCAGAGAACAGACATGGCCCCGCCCGCCTTTCCCACGGGCACCTCCCAGTCCCACGTGTACTTTCTGTCACACTGGCTGGAATGGCTCACGGCTGTGAGTGCCTGGCTCAGGGCAGACTGTCAGAAACAGGGCAGACACCCCAAACTGGTGGTGTGTTCTATAATTAGATTTCACCAAGCCAGTAACAAATGAAAACACCTGGCTGACCAGGGAGTCACAGACAGGCCCCTGAGACTCTCCAGTCTGTCTTGCCACCCAGACAAATGACTTTGTGATGTAAGGTCACTTAAACCCAATATCCCAGCACATCAGGTTGTTCTCAGTCCCAAGAGACCAGTCACTTACCCCAGATCAGTTGGTACCCTAGATCTTACACCAAAGATGACACTGGCAGCCAATTCTATAGTAAACTAACTAAGGGTTTATTAGCTAAGAAAAGGAAGTGAGTTATTGAGAGCATAAAGCAGGTAAAATATCTGCACAGGTGAGTCACAGTCTGTAATTCCAGATGGTGGCAGTGATGTAATAAACTGCCAGTTTCCCAAAAGTCTTTTCAGGGTACCCAGAGTGTCACTGGGGATCTCTGCTTTGGGTCTGGTACACTTCCCTATAAGAGTCCAACCGGTCCAGCGATCCAGGCTCTTTTATACATCTAACTATCGCTTTGATCTATACTAATACACATGGTAATTGGCCTGGGGCTCTGGCATGAGCTGGCATCTGGTCTGCAAGCATCACCCTTTCACCTGGTTTCTGATGCAAACCATTTCGGAGTGGAGTCTCTCCAGCAGGCTGAGTAACTGCACTTTCACTCGGGAGCCAGAGCCATTGCTAGCCACAGCTGACTCGCCATCTCCGTCGCTTGCACGTCTTTACAAGGTTTATTTCTTAGTTTCCTGCTATTTTGAAAATGTAGTTTTGTGATAAAATATTGGATCTCAGCAGCATGTGTGTCAGCAACGCAGAGTGCAGCTCTCTGGAGCTGATCGCCGCCCCCACTGATCGCAGGGGTAATTGCCGAGTTTACAGTAAATCAGCAGGTGACACTTCGCATCCTTTACATGGCTTGGGAAGCAAAACTGCAGCTACCTTGAAGGCTAGAAAAGTGGTAGGTAGCCAGCTCACTGACAGGCAACCTTCCCCCAACACACCTGGACACTCAGCTGAGCGTGCGTACTCTGGTGGTGCAAGTGGCCACGGGTCTGTCACACCTCACCAGGGAGAGGAGCGACTCTGCTGTGGTAACTGGGCCTTCAAACTTACTCGAGCTGTGAGCTCGGCTGTGAGAAGTGTGTCTCAGGGACCAACAGTCACAGGTGCTGGAATCACACACAGGCAGGGCTGGGAGGGACCTGGAGAGGTCACCTCGTCCAGCCCCTGCGCTGCGGCAGGATGAGGTGGACCTGGCCCATCCCCGACAGGGGTTAGTACGGCGAATGGAAACGGCACGAAAGGGAGACACTGAATGAACCCTAGCAAGAGGCCTCCCGCCCTAACTCAAGGACTGGGTTAGGATCATGCCTGGCATACAAGGGAAGTGCAGAACCAGAAATCAGCAAAACAAAATTGCTGAGTTGGAAACTAGGCCTTACTGGTGGGCAAAATAATGAAGGGCTGGGCTGTCCCCCTACATTCCCTTTGTGGGCCCTGAAAGAAAGAGACTTTGGGAGACAAATTGGCAACTGGAGCAAGCATCACCATTACGGCTGCCACCCCCACCATCCCCGGGACCCCAGGCCTTCGCTGTCCTGATCCTGAGAGACGTCCTGAGCAGACTGAATCCCAGAGAGAGGGACCCAGATGAATCATCACCTTTCCCAGCACCAGCTTGATCCCAACCAGCTTGGGACGAAGTGGGATTGGACTGTTACAATGGCAGCAGCTCCAGCTAGCTCCTTTCCCCTGAAAGGGCAGGTATCTTTGATACCATCTACCAGACTGTCAAGCCAGGGGGTTTGTCCTTCTAAAAACTCTCCAGCTAAGGGGAAGGGAACACGAGTTGGGGGGACAGTTAGAGCCTGGTTTAACACTTGGCATTTCAAAGGCTTTAACTGTCTTTCCTTCTTTTCTTTACCTTTAATAAAAAGTCACAATGATGCTGAATGGTGCGTTTGCCATAGGACTGAGCAGGCTGAGGGCTCTGTATGCCACACCCGGACATTGTTAGACACCGTGGGATGTTGGGCGGCCGCTGGGTTATGTTCTCATCTTTGGCTGGCTTATTCCCTTTGAATTACACCGCAGCACCTGCTCCCCTAAAACCACTCAGCTCCAGCCCAAGCCAGCTTCAGTCCCTTCTGCATCATACTCAGCCCCTGGCCTGAGCATGAGCCCACCCCCCAGGCGCTCCCGGACCCAACCCCATTGCAGGCCCTGCAGCGAGTGGCACTCCCACGTGGCTGGAATGACCCGGGGACACGGTGGGAAATGCAGACAGGACCGCCCGTGATGCAAGGCGGGCCTGCTCTGAGGGCGCGGGCAGGGGGAGGGCACTGCTTGGAGAGCGCTTTCCCGGGTTTTTCCTTCTTTCCCCATCAGAAACCCAGAGCGATTCAGCAGCCGTTGGCCCAGCCCGGCCCCAGGGCTGCAGCAAGACGGAGCGCTGGAGGACGCTGCCGAGATTCCTCAAGGGCTGGGAGAGGCCAGAGGCAGTGTGAGCCCCAGGGCGGAGACTGAGGATGGAGGGTGCTGGGGGGAAGGCAGCCGGGATGCCCCATGAGGAGAGGCAGGAAGTCATGCAGGGGGCAGCCGGAGGAGATCAAGGGGGAACAGAAGCGCTCAGAGTGCAGAGCGTGAGCAGGGAGGCCGGAGGGGGGGGCTGAGGGGCAGCCTGGGGCACAGCCCCACAGCAGAGGGCAGGCACCCGTGGTAGTGCTCCCGGGCGCAGGGACAGTGATTGCGGCAGCAGCTTCCTGGGAGAGTGGAGAGGTGGCCCCCGAGCCAGGTAGGAAGCAGGGGCCCAGCCCTGGGGCTAGCGAGGGAGGACAGGAGGCAACCCGAGGCACACGGCTTGGCGAGCTCCGTCTTTGCAGTGACATGCCCGGCACTGGCCAGGCAGAGGCAGGACCCGGCTCTGATCCCGTTTGCAAATTCCTGCTTGGGCCCCTTTCGTGTGTGCTGGCCACAGAGCCAGACGCTGGCTGGCAAGAGCCAGGAGACGCCCTGTCCGCTCTCACCAGTGGGCTGCGGTGCTCCCTCGGTGCCACAGTCTGTCTTCTCCAGAGGACGGGGCTCCCTGCCCTGCCCTGCCCCAGCTCCTGAGCACCTCGGCACACCGAGTTCCCAGGCACGAGCCTTTGGGTGCTGGCCCTGGGGCCGAAGGCTGCGTGGCCCTGGGCAGAACCATGCTGCCCGGCTGGCCTGCCAACCCAGCAGCAGTTCCAGAGCCCCGGCCCAGGACAGTCAGCCAGAGCCACCAGCCTGCCCTGCCCGGGCTGCGTCAGGGCAGTTTCCCACATTACACAGGCTCCGGGCCTGACTCCTGCTCCCTGCCCCCGCGCCTTGGGCCAGGGCCCCGGGGGGCATTACCCCAGCCTGAGGCCAGACCTGAGCAGCAAGGAGCTCGCATGGGGCTAGGGTTGCCAGTTGTGGTTGGACAGATTCCTGGAGATTTCATCACGACATATTCTTTAACTACAGATTAAGCTTTAATTCCTGGAGACTCCAGGACAATCCTGGAGGGTTGGTAACCCTACATGGGGCACAGGAGGGTCTGGGGGGTGCTGGACTCTCCTGCGATCAGTGGCCCTGAGCTGGGCACCCTGTTATTCCTGTTACCCCATCTCCCCTGCCCCTTCCCATCCAGACCCTGCTTGCGGGCCCCAGCCGCTTGTCACAGCTCATCCATTACCCTGCGAGCTCCGGGAGGCAGGGGCTGCCCTGGGCGCCCCGTGCCATGGGACCCCCATCGCCACTGGCCTCTAGGGCTGGGACAGCACAGCTGTCAGACAACAACAGGAAAGCCCAGAGGTCCGTGAGAGCCCCCACGGCTGCCACAATCAGGGGATCCTGCCATGTCTGCCTGCTGCTGGGTCCTCGCCCCGGGCGCTGAAGCAGCCGATGTCGGGCGCGGTCAGAGACAGGATACTGGCCTCCCTGGACCCACCTGGGCTGGCCACCCCTATGTTCCTAGGACCCTGGTGCTTGGTTCCACACCCACGGCTTTACAGGGGCCCTCAGAGATTCAAGCAAGCCAGGGATTGCCTCTAATCGGAAAAGTGGGAGGAGGGGGGTTCCCAGCCGCAGGGCAGTGTTTTTCTCCAATCACCCTGCCCAGACCACCCCAGCAATGTCCAAACGAAGTGCTGCCCCGAGACCTCGTTTACAGCGGCTCTAATCCGGAGTGACTCCTCTGGAGTTAGTGAGTGGCCACACCAGGTAGCAGAGCAGCTGGGGCCCCGCCCAACAGCCAGCACTCGGGCGGGGCAGGGTCCGGCCAGGCCATTCCGTGTCCCTGAGGCTGCACTAAGGCAGGTGGCCTGTTGTCCCCGAGTTGTTCAGGTTAGCGAGTCGGGGCCCAGGAACTGCCATGCCCTGGGCCAGGAGCAGACGTGGCTCGGTTTGCTCTGCCGGCCCTGGCCCAGCAGAGCGCGCTGTCTGCACACCGTAGCCAGCAGCTCGCAGTCGCATTCCCGCTGCTTTACGCTTCGGGCTGGATCAAACAAGCTGCCAAAGCTGCTCACACGGAGCCTGGGATGGCCCCGCAGCAGGGACCCAGGCAAATTCACAAGGGAAAGCCTCAGCCCGTGCTCCAAAGCCTCTGCCGATGAGCTAGTTAGCTGTGCAAGGACAAGTCTATTGGGGATCCCAGGCAGAGGCCCTGCTGCGACAGACTCAAGCCATTCACGGTGTGGCACATCTGGACGCTGCACACGCCCTGGCTCCCCTGCAGCGTGGCCTACCGGACAGAGCACAGGACTGGGACTCAGCAGACAGGGTTCTGTTCCCAGCTCTGCCTCTGGGTGACCAGGGAAGTCACTTCCCCAGTCTGCACCTCAGTTTCCCCATCCTTAAAAGGGGGATAATGACACTGGCCCTCTTTGTTAAAGGGCTTTGACAGCTGCCGAACAGCACTACCTACCAGCTAGGTGTCATTTATTACAGAATGATTTAACAACATGCCAGCGGGGGCCACTGTGATCACTTACTCTGACTTGCATAGCACAGGCCCTAGGACTGCCCAGAATTAATTCCTCTTCCAATGGCAGCAGCGTTTTTAGAAAACCATCCAGACTTGATGGAGAATCCACCACGACCCTTGGCGATTGTCCCTGTGGTTAATTACCCTCACCGACAAACGATTGTCTGAATTTGTCTAGCTTCAGCTTCCACCCACTGGATCTTGTTACCTTGCTCTGCTAGAGTGAAGAGCCCTTTGTAATTACAGGCTGTGATCAAGGCTCCCCTTCACCTTCTCTCTGTGAAGCTAAATGGAGCTCCTAGAGTGTGTCAGCGTAAGGCAGGTTTTCTAAGCCTTTAATCTTTCTCGTGGCTCTTCTCTGATCCCTCTCCAATTTATCGACATCCTTCTTGATGTGTGGGCACCAGAACAGGACATTATTCCAGCAGCAGTTGCACTGGTGCCAAAGAGAGTGGTAACGTAATCTTCCTACTCGCGATTCCCCTGTTCAGAGATCCAGGGATTACACTAGGCCTTTTGGCCACAGCGCCACATAGGGAGCTCATGTTGAGCTGATTATCAACCATGACCCCCAAGCCTCTTTCAGGGTCACTGCTTCCTTAGATTGAGTCCCTCCGCCTGCAACCACAGCCGGAATTCTGTGTTCCTAGATGTGTGACTTTGCGTTTCACCCTGTTCTAACACGCGGTTTGCTTGTGCCAGCTTACAAAGCCCAGAGCACTCGGTACCAGTGACCTCTCCTCTTCCTTATTCCCCCCGCCCCCATCTTTGCGTCATCTGCAAACTTTACCAGTAGTGATTTTATGCTTTCTTTCAGGTCATTGGTAAATATGTTAAACAGAGAACAGAACCCTGCAGGACCCCTCTAAAACACACCCCCTTGCGAGGATTCCCCATTCACAGTTCTATTTTGACACCTATCAGTAGCCAGTTTGTAATCCATTTAATATGGGCAATATTGGTTTGGTGTCATTCTAGCTTCTCAGGCAAAGCGTTGTGCGATACCAAGTCAAATGCTTCAAACGCCGAGCAGCTCTAGCAGCAAGGGGTTCTGTGGCCTACGTTGCTCGGCAGCCTCCACACCTTCATTTGCCACATATGACACTGTAACAGTCCCAGGAAATCTGCCATTCAGTTCTCTGAGTCTCTGCAGCATGGTACAGAGTCGCACACGCTGTGCTCTCCCCCCTGGAAACTGCTTTGTTCTTTTAGGACTATTCTGACTCGCTTCCTCTAACGGTACAGCCGTCCAGCCAGCGCACACAGCTCCTCTCGGCACGGAGAGCAACAGCCCCTGCTCCGCAGACTGGGGATAGGCAGGAGCACACGGACAGCGGAGGAGACAGCAGGTGTGTGCCTCGGGCTTTGTTAGAACACTTCCCCTGGGTCTCCCCTAAGCATGGGGGCCCCTAGAAGAGCCACACCTGCCTGAGGGAGAGGGCCAGGAGGAACGTTCCCACAGGAACAAGCTGGAGCCAGAGCGCTGGCCAGGTTTGTGGAAGGAAGAGGAAGGGGTGGGAGTGCAGTTCTTAGCCCTCAGCCTCTCTACCCCAGGGAGGGCACACACACTTCAGGGAAAACCCAGCTCCTCTTTGCCCAGGCTGTGGGAGGCCCCCAGGAGTGTGCACAGCATCCTGTAGCCAACACCATCTGCCCCTCGGTTGCAATCTCTGTGGCTCCGGAGAAACCCTGAACTAAGGGCAGAAAGCCTTGACTGGCCCCATCCCATCTCCCTGCACCAGCCCCTTACTCGGGCTCTTCCAGTTGGCTCCCTCTTAGGGCCAGAGTGGCTCAGCTGGTGCATCTTTGCAGGACCTGGCAGATTGATTCCCACCTGAGCCCCAGTAGGTTGATTTTCTGCCTCCCGTGCTGGTTGCTCAGAGAAGGTGGCAAGACCCCAGCAGTAGCAGTTATGGGTTAACCTGACCAAGGGAGAGGGTCCCATGGCAGTGGCTGGAGGTTTACAGCTTCCCAGAGTCCTGTGGGGTTTTTTATTGTCTCTCTATTTACCATTATATGGGGACTCCGCATGTTCTTATTAGCCACAGAAATGCTGAGACCTTTTCTGAACCCTGCCCTGGGCTTGGCTTCAGGGAGATCTTGTGTGGAGTGGGTGGCATTTTCCAGTGTTCACGTTATGTCAGAAATTCAGTTTTCAACCAAGCTATCTGACCAACCATAAAAGAAAAAACCCCATAAAAATGTCGTCATTTTTGTCAAAAAGTTATTGAGTTTTTCACGCAGCTGCTTAGCAGGGCAAAAGCTGTCAACAGTAAAGAAAGCTTCCATAGGGGGAGAGATTAATAAGATTGGGACTTTTCAGCTTGGGAAAGAGACAACAAAGGGGGGATATGATAGAGGCCTATAAAATCGTGACGGGTGTGGAGAAAGTAAAGAAGGAAGTGTTATTTACTCCTTCTCCTAACACAAGAACTAGGGGTCACCCAATGAAATTAACAGGCAGCAGGTTTAAAACAAACAAAAGGAAGTATTTCTTCACACAATGCACAGTCAACCAGTTAAAACTCTTTGCCAGAGGATGTTGTGAAGGCCAAGACTATAACAGGGTTCAAAAAAGAACTAGATACATTCCTGAAGGATAGGTCCATCAATGGCTATTAGCCATGATGGGCAGGGACGGTGTCCCTAGCCTCTGTTTGTCAGAAGCTGGGAATGGGTGACGGGATGGATCACTTGACGATTCCCTGTTCTGTTCATTCCCTCTGGGGCACCTGGCACTGGCCACTGTGGGAAGACAGGATACTGGGCTAGATGGACCTTTGCTCTGACCAAGTCTGGCCGTTCTTATTCTAGCATTTGCCGTATTGGTCTCCATCCCATTCCTTATGAGTCCGAATATTTTGATTGCTGTTTCGGCAGCTGCTGCACACTGAGCAGAGGTTTCCAACGTGCTGCCCAGACTGATGCCCAGGGCTCGTTCCTGAGTTCCTACGGTTCACTGAGAACCCAGTAAGGTGTGTAAGAGGCTCAAATTACCTTGCGCCCCCTGCATAACTCTTCGCATTTGCTAACTCTGAATTTCGCGTGTTGTATGTCACCTGCATCTTCAAAGCGCTGTGACAACATTACAGCCTCAGCCCTGCCCTGAGAGCCACGCAGGTGCGGCAGTCGCTGGTACTCAGCCACTGCAGGGTCAGGGCCCCATCCGGCAGCCAGCGAGGCAGATGAGCACTGTCACACCCATGGGACAGGTGTGCAAGCTGCAGCCCAGCGGGAGCCAGTGTCCCACACAGGGTTAGAACATGGGCGTACCTGTCTCTCAGCACCATGCTATGGAGCCTTCACACCAGGCCTGGGAGCTTAGCTGTGACAAACCAGCCTCCAAAAACCTTTAGAAAAATATTTCCTGGCAAAAAAGCCTTTTCAAACTCCAGCGAGATGGGCGGAGACTCCACGGAAGATGGCAAGTGGCCCCTACCCCAGGAAGACAGCGGCAGGGTAAGCTCCAGTGGAGAGCAGGTGCTGGCATTTCTACCGCTGTGTCCAAGCCACGGAGGAGGGGGATACACTGGGGTTGCTGCATTTGGCCGTAGCTGCTGGGACAAAAGCTTTTGCAGCTAGGCTAAACGCTTGCCCTGGTCAATAAAGGGCCCATCTTGGCCATGTATGGAAACCTGCCGCTGCTTTGAGAGTCCAGTTCCCTTCCTGCTGGATCGTTCGCAACTGCTGTGTTGTGTGACTCTCTCACGTCACCTGGTGCCCAGGCAGGGACAGCAGCAGCTCCCCTCCTTGTCCCCAGTGCTGCTGCCCTGTTTCGAGGTGCGTTTGAGATCAGCCAGTTTCCTGTTTGCCTCTTTCATTCTGGAGCAGCTGGCAACAGGGACAGTTCCAGCTGTGTTTGCTCCTGCTGAGAAATGCACTCCGGGGACACGCGGGCCACACGCAGGACTGCACACCAGCCTGGCACGAGAGGGAGCTGAGCCCAGCCCTCACTCACTGAAAGGATGCCCGGGAGCCTATTGCTCACCAGGCTGGGATTCACCTTCCGGGTGTGTACACAGGCATAGGCAGGCACATGCACTCACACAAGCGCAGGACACACGAACACACACACGTGCTCGCACACACATGCATTCACACGTGCACACACACGCGCACGCACGCTCTCTATCAGTGCAAGGAACGCAGCACTTTAAACTAGAGCTCTGGCTGTGGGGAGATCGCTGGCCATCAGCCCCCTGCAATCAGAGATCCAGACCGGACCGAGTGGGCGTTGGCAGCTCTTGGCCCCGGCTAGCTGTGGGTGTGGCAGGAGAGGGACAGCACAGCCACCTTCACCTGGCTCCGGCGCCACTAGCCCCTCTGCCTGCCAGCCCCGCCCCGCGGGTTCTGGGTTCAGACTCTGCCCCCACAGCTGCTCTTGCCTGTACCGAGCCCATCGCCTTGCCGTGGGCGGGGGTGGGGATTTCCCATCCAGCACACAGAAGACACACGGACAGCTCAGGGCAAAGGGCCAGACGGCTGCAGCCCAACCCCCCGGGGACAGCTGGGCCATAGAAAGCGATGGCATGACCATGGCGGTAACCCCATGTGGGTGGCAGAGGCTGTAGCCTCCCCGCACCCAAGCGCGAGTGCCCTGCAGAGGCAGCATCTCAGCCCCGCTGCACCTTGTTTCCAGGCGAGCCAGGACTCGCCGGTGCCCCGTGTTGTCCCTGCCCCCAGATTCAGAGGGAAGCGTGTGCTGAGCCTCCGAGTCGGAGCCGCCGGGCGGGTGGGCTGGGCCTGCGCCCTCAGCCTCTTGCTTTAGTTTCTAACATTCCCTTGGCTGGGAAAGGGAGCAGGTTACCGCCAGGCTGTCGGGCTGATTACACACGGCAGGGCAGGGAGGCTCCAGGACCGGCCCGGAGTTGAACCACAGATCTGCTGAGGCTGGGGCCATGCATGGGAGTGCGAGTCACCCCTAACACTCGGCGTCTCTGCCTGCCCGACCATCTAGCTGGACCACGTGGGTAGCTCCGGGGAAGGCTGTTCTTCCCTGGATGTGACCTGTGCACACCCTGAGGGGAACTTAGCTCTTGAAGGGGTCAGTGAAATCACTCTGCAGCCCCACAAGCATGCTGCACCGCCTCCCCGCCCAGAGGGAGCGAGGCCAGCGTCCTGGACTCCTGGGCTCTAGTCCGGACGCTGCCACTCACCGGCGGTGTGACCTCGGACACATTGCTGCATCTCCCTGAGCCTCAATTTCCCCACCCATGTGCCTACCCCACAAGAGGGTTACTGGAAGCGAGAGCTCAGCCGTTCCCTCCAGCAAGCCTTGCCAGGGGAACACAAGGTACGAGAAGCCCCTGGCTCCTTTCTCCCTCACCTCCCTTGGGAGCATATGTGGACCCTGGCACACACCTGAGATATCAGCAGGAGGCTGCGGCTCATTGTTCCCGTTCCCTGGGAGCATCCCCACAGCTGCCGGGGAGGCCTCTCCCTGCCGAGGAGCTGCCTCCAGCCCAGAGCCCCCTGCAAAGGAGATTGTGCTGAATGGGACCCAGTCATGGTAATGGGGGGCAGGCACTTGTGGGTGGCCTGGCCTCGCCTGCTGCACAGCTCCATGTGCCTTCCCCGGGGGCTGGAGAGGGGACCCGGAGGAGGGGAGCCATTGCAGATGGAGCTCCCTCGGAGGCCTGGGGCAGGGGGTGGCTGTAGCCTGGATGCTGTTTGCTATTGTCAAGCTGGGTTTGAGAGCTATGGCCTCATCAGGGAGAGGTGGAGTTTACCCCTATGTTCAGAAACGCCCAGAGGGCAGAGAGCATGCAAGGGGCAGGGACTGATTAGCATTCACTTCCCGGCCACTGTAACAGCTGGAAATCCAGGCAGCGCAGAACCCATTCCTGTTGTTTCACTGCACTGTGTTAAGCGCCCTGTAACTATGACCGATCACACTTCCCCGGGCTGATGGTGCTCGGCGGGTTTCAGCGGGTTTCTGCTGGGCTGGCACCCCCACAAAGGCTGGGAGGGTCCGAGTGCACCAAAGTGAACCCACACCCCAGAAATGAAACCAAGGGAACTGCAGCTAGATGGCAACAGCGCTGGGGAAAAGATCATTACAATTTAAGAGAGAAAGACAAAACAATCTCTTTGTGTTGCATGGCACAGCTCCCTGAGATTCCACTAGCACCCTACATGCCTACCCCTCCCCTGGGGTATTTCGCAGCTTGCTCTCCTACCTGCCTTACTCTGCACCTGCTAGTGGGGGGGTCAGGCCGGCAGTGCTTCCTGGAAACCCCTCTCGTTACAGTCTGAAAACAGGTGCTAATTTTGCAGGTGTGCACAAGGTCACCCACACTAGCTGCTGGTCCACACGCCTCCTTGTGAGAGGCTTGCCAGAGTGCGCACCCTGTGGGAATTACCCTTAACTGGACACATTGGCCAGTGGAAATGGTATCACGGACACCAGTCCCCATTGGCTCTCCCCACTGGTGCTGTATGCTGCCTGGGGACGGGGGAGCCCAGAAATGGACCACTTGGTTTCCTTGGCCAGACTGGAGTGATTCCAAGGGAGCAAGGAGGCACCCCTGTTAGAGGGGACCCCAACAGCCTCTCAGCCTTCAAGGCTGGACTCATCTCTGTGGCTGGAGGGGAGCTGCTGAATGGCATGTGACCAGCTGGGATCATTCCCATGGAAGGTTGGGGTCCCATTACACTGGGGTAGTGACAATTCTGGGATCTCTTCCTTCCACTACTATGAAAGGCTGAACCTGTGTCATCAATAAATGCTCATCCAGCAAGCCAAGAAACCTCAGGCCTGGGTGCCCCCGATTCCCACGTTACACCTGGCAGTAAGGAGGTGGGGCTGCTCACCCCCACACTCACAGCCCCACTCTCCAAGCAGCCACAGAGAAGTTAAAAAACGGGTGGAAATTGAGAACTAAGAAACCGCAGAGTTAACAATACTGCAGAGGCCCATGACCTACTGCAGGCCACATCTACCACAGGGGGATCCATGTGAGGGGAGCAGCTATCCCCCCACACAGAGCAGTGTCTGTGCTGAGCTGGGACATTTCAGAACCTGCGGCATGTTGATAATCTTTCTCCATTATTCTTAATTAAATAGAGGCTGCCATGTGTCCCATGGCACAATATTTATTGGGGAAACAGAGAAAAATCTTCACTTACAGTCACTTAATGGCTATACTGTAAAGTGCTGTGTTGATTAAGTATCTCAGAGGGACTTTGGCTTCACACAGCGAGGTGGGGCTCTGAGCTGCTCTGTAACTATACACTCGCCTAGACTTGTAGTACGAGACGAGAGCAAACGAATGTTTACACTGTGGGAACATGAGCCAGGACCAAGGTGTTCTCGTGCTGCGAGAAGAGCTGGTTGCAAATTATCACATTTTCCACAAAAGTCTTTTGCAAACATGTTTCCGAAGCTTTAATGATGAATGTTTGCTGGTTTTCAGCAAGCTCACAGAATGGGGGAAATTGTCCAAAAAGTCAACATTTCTAGCAAAATTTTTTGCAACAAATGTCAATTTTTTTTTGTTGCAAAAACTTTTCTATCTTTTTCAACCCGCTCTTACTGGGAGGCAGGGCTCCTGGGTTCTAGGCCTGTCGCTGCCACAGATTTGCTGCGTGATCACTCTTGAGCTTCCGTTTCCCCATTTGCAAAGTGGGGCGAACAGCATTTACCTACATCACAGGAGACCCCATTGTGGTGGCTTCTGGGCTAAAGCATCCAGAGGTCTGGGTGGGTCAGTCTGGGTGTGGAGTGGTTCTGGAGCCGACCAGCTGTCTGTGGAGGATGCAGCACAAGGAGTTTAAAGGACAGCGGCACAGAAGTTCTCTATTGCCTTAGGAGTTTGCTGTCTGCAGTCTGGGTCTGCAGGTGTAATTACCTTAACCTCTCCATGCACCTCCTGAGCAGCAGAGACCTCTGGGAGGGTCATCTCTAGTGCTAGGACCCCCAGTGCTAGATGGGTTCACAGCATTGCTTTACCCACACGGGGCCACGTTCAGCCCTCCTGCAGCTCCACTGATTTCAGTGGGGTTGTACACCAGGATTATTTGGCCCAGTCCTTTACCACACCTTTCAAACACAGAAATGCTCGGGGGCCGGGGGACCCTAATTAAGCTCTTGCAGTTACGCAGCAAGGTGGCCACTTGCCATCCTCCCAGTCTGCCTGCCTCTCCTATACTCCTGGCTGACCACTACAGCCAGCTAAGACCATGGCCTCCATCTGTCACTCTGCTAGAGAAGCCTCCACCCATCACAGTCACACAGCTCCTGGGTTGTTCTGCCTAGGAGCAGGGGAGGGGCTTTGAGTGTTCAACCAGCCAGGATCTAGTCACAGAATTTAATTTGGGGAAAGGGCAGGACATTGCAGCTGCCCGGGCAACATTTACAGGAGCATCTGGGGTATGTGGAGACATAGATATGGTGTCCCAGCCACACAGCCATAGCCACAGCCAAGGTACCCTCAGGTATAGCCATGTTCCATGGCTAGAGGTTGGCCCTCGGGAGTCTTTTCTCCCCAATGTCAAAGGAAACTTTTAACATATTGTTGTTTTGTTTGCTTAGAGCTACGCTGCTGGCCCCAAAGAATGAGATCATGAACCCTGCTGTGAGATCTGCCAGGTCCCTCTCTTTGCAATAAATCAGCATCTCATTGTACTTGTAAGTTATCTTATCAGCTTAATACAATCCTTATCCAAAAAGTATAAATCCAATTCCACTGGCCAGAGGCATCCAATTACATTCGTTAATCTGCCTGTGCTGGAGATCCTGCCTACCACTTGGACTTATTTGGGGCAAACACCACACTGACCCTGAGTTGTTCTTCTATAAATCAGGAATTGGAAACCAAGGCCAAGGACCTGTCCCCAGTGTTACTTAGCAGCAAAGGCAAGGGAATCAGTTGCACTGCAGACTAGAAAAGCCACTAGAAAGCTGCAGGAGAGACAGAGTGTGTCTCCATGTTTCATTTGGAGTTTGTGAGGGGAAATATTTCACACTTGAGAAGGGAGATGGGTCAAAAACAAAGCTACCCTCTGTCTCTGTCTTCACTCTCAGGCTGGCTGGAATCTTTGATTAGGACTTGGTGGATAGCTTCCCCTCCTCCGCCCATTCCTCCTCCTGCCTTTCCTCAGGCCAGAGGCTCTGGAAATTTCCACCAATCCAGCCTCGAGATCCCCCTGTCTGGTCTTGTGGCCTCCTTTGAGGTCCATGTGGGTGGGAGGGTGAGTGCTGGATTGCACACAGATGAAGTGAGTGCCGATGTCCCCAGATGAACCTTGGCCTGGTCATCGGGGACCAGCAGAGCCCTCGTAGCGAAACGGCAGAGGCGGATCCTCAGGAGGGATGTGGAAGAGGAGGGAGCGGTGGCCGTAGGGAGGGTTGTGTGGGACGATTGAGAGAAGTGAGAAGCAATGGTGGAAACCTGTTGCTTGGTAATTGCAATGTTCTGCATCCAAGATCAGGGTCTGTTTGTAGAGTGTTTACACCCGTCTCTCATTGTGGGCTCATTTGCCACTTTAAGTTCAGATGTTGCGTGTCCCTCAAAGGAAGCAGTCGTGGCATAGTCATTTTGAAGTGAGTATTAATCCAGTTATCTGCATCTTACATGCACCAGCAGTATGGAAACACACATACGATATTTAAAGTGAGTGCCATCCTCTGGACATGGGGAGTCTGATGCTGAGGCTCTCAGACATTTGAAAAGGTCTCTTTGAAGGGGCTTTTCTCAGTGTTTTTATGATTTCCAGAATTTATCACATGAATTTTGTTGAGTAAATTTGTCACAGACATCAAGCTAATCTTACTCCTAGCAGAGCGTGCTGTGTAGAAACTCACAAGGCCCATGTTTTAACTGCAGCTCGGTATGGGTGCACCTATTTTTAGCAATGATCTTTATAGTTGCCAAGCTAAAAGCCTTGAAAAATTAATAGTTTTCACTCAGTTATTTGCTGAATTAAACTAAGATAATCACTTTGGTCAAATGAGGAAGAGCTGAGCAGAGGGGGTAATTTCCAGAGGAATGGGAAGGAAAAGATGTTTTGAGTCTCTTCCTTGCTCAGCAGAGCTCCCAGCGCTGAAGTCTCGTACATTTGGTTTTATCCTGCACAGAAAAGATGGTTGAGAGGATAATGCACGGGACTGAGATCAATTCCCAGCTCAGCACAGCCTCCCTGTGTGAACTGGGGCAAGTCACTTAATTTGCACTCTGCCTCAATTCCTCCTCTGGGCCACGGGAAAAACCCTCCCCTCCTCCACATGGGTGTGATAGGTATAAAATCCATCAAAGAGTGTGAGGTGCTCAGGTACCACGGCAGTGAGGTATTCGGGTACCACGGCGGTGAGGTGCTCAGGTAGCATGGCAGTGAGGTACTCCGGTGCCACGGCGGTGAGGTACTCGGGTGCCATGGTGGTGAGGTACTCGGGTGCCACGGCAGTGAGGTGCTCAGGTAGCATGGCAGTGAGGTACTCGGGTGCCACGGCGGTGAGGTACTCGGGTGCCACGGCCAGTGGGGGGGCGACGTAAGGATCTAGATAGATTGCCACAGTTAGGGTGTCGTAAAGACCAGCTCTGTGCTACTGTAACCAGCGCATTAGAGTTGGGCCAAAGTGTGAGCCAAACCCCGGAGAACTGAATCGGCAAGGCCACAACTGGCGAGTCAGCAGGCCCGAAAGCTCGTCAGATGGCGTGCCGACAGCCCCGGGACAGCCACCGTTGGTGCACCGACACCTGTGGAGATGGAGTCAGGAGCTGCGGGGGCCTGGCCCTGATGTCGCAGCTGGGTAGCTAAGCTCGTGACCGATGGATGGAGCGGTCACTGGGCTGCACTTTGAATTGAGCTGCCACTCGGGTCTTTTGCTCTGGAGCGTCAGTGCGGGGGCAAGTTTGCCCTGGGGAAGGCGGCTGGGGGGGGGCAGTTTGCCAGGGGGAGGCAGCTCTGCGGCTGGTTTGCCCAGGGGAGGCGGCTCTGGGGGCCATTTGCTCTGGAGCGTCAGTGCGGGGGCGAGTTTGCCCTGGGGAAGGCGGCTGGGGGGGGGCAGTTTGCCAGGGGGAGGCAGCTCTGGGGCTGGTTTGCCCAGGGGAGGCGGCTCTGGGGGCCATTTGCTCTGGAGAGTCAGTGTGGGGGCGAGTTTGCCCTGGCGAAGGCGGCTGGGGGGGCAGTTTGCCAGGAGGAGGCGGCTCTGGGGGCCATTTGCTCTGGAGAGTCAGTGTGGGGGCGAGTTTGCCCTGGGGAAGGTGGCTGGGGGGGGCAGTTTGCCAGGGGGAGGTGGCTCTGGGGGCCATTTGCTCTGGAGAGTCAGTGTGGGGGCGAGTTTGCCCTGGGGAAGGCGGCTGGGGGGGGCAGTTTGCCAGGGGGAGGCAGCTCTGGGGGCTGGTTTGCCCAGGGGAGGCGGCTCTGGGGGCCATTTGCTCTGGAGAGTCAGTGTGGGGGCGAGTTTGCCCTGGGGAAGGTGGCTGGGGGGGGCAGTTTGCCAGGGGGAGGCGGCTCTGGGGGCCATTTGCTCTGGAGAGTCAGTGTGGGGGCGAGTTTGCCCTGGGGAAGGCGGCTGGGGGGGGCAGTTTGCCAGGGGGAGGTGGCTCTGGGGGCCATTTGCTCTGGGGATCTGGGGCCCCTGCTCACTCCGGTCTCTCCCAGGAGCCAGTTCACGAGCCGTGGGCCAGTGGCTGAGAAGTCTCCACCTGCTGCAGGTCCGAGCCTGGCCTTTGGGGACGACGGTTCCATGGTCTCGGGGGATGTGGCCAGGGCAGCTCATGGGCACGCAGGCTGAGGCCCCCGTGGGTAGCCTGGGCCAACCCCGCGGAGGGCGCTGACGACGAGAACCGAGTCTGACCCAGGGTCCAGAGGGAGCAGCGCCGGCAGCCGAGCCAGTGGAGAGGCGTCTTGGAGGCCGGCGCTGTTGGATCTGAACCCGGCGTGGCTATTGTGAGGTACTGTAATACTTAAGCTGATGCAGAGCCGGGTGCCATCTGCATGTTGCTGGCATTTTAGTCGATGCTGTTTCACAGTCTCACCTAGAGGCTTCGTGGAGATGCTGATCAGGACGAGGGGTGGCTGGGTCCCTGTGGGATCCCCAAGCGAGGCCGCAGGAGCAGAGAAGCAGGTGCCTGCGAGGACTCTGGGTTTGGTCTGGGAGGAATGACTGATGGCATCTCAGATTTACCCTGCAGGCCTCCGCCATGTTTCTGTGGCAAGACAGCCTGGTTCCCTGGCTGATTGCACCAAACGCTGCAGACAGGTGTAGCCAGACAAGTGTGGCTGTCCGACCCTCATCCTGGGACAACAGGAGATCTTCCCTCCATGCCACCAGCCCCATCTCTGCTCTGTATTGTGGCCCAGCTACTGACCAGGAGGGCTCCAGGTATTGGCAGTGTGTAGCGGGAGCTGGAGGGGACCCTTGGTTCGGGGGTGGGTGGTGAGATACTAGGTGTTTGGGGTATCTCACCTCACAGTGTCCTTGTGATCCCTCCAGCCTGCAGCGCCCACTCAGCTCAGCCTACATTGCCTTCCTATTCAGTGAATAACAGAGCCCCAAGCCCAGCAGCCCTGGGGTCTCCACGCTGCTCGCTCACCCACATCCCTGAAGGACTGAGACTCCAGTGGGAAAAACGTCTGTCTGGTTGGGGGCTGTGATCCTGGCTTCAGCATGAGGCTCTCCTGTGTTCTGGAGATGTCACCTCGGTGCCATTCGGGTCCCAACAGCTTCCTGGGTGAGAGCAGGGGTTTCAGCTGCCAAGAGCAGCTGCCAAGAACAGGGAAGGGAGGATCATTCCTGCAGCACTATTGGGTGTCGCTGCAAAGGGAACTATTAATGGTGGGGATGAAGATTTGCCACATTCTGCTCAGTGTGGGAAGGTGATTCCAGGAACCGTCCTTATTAGTACCAGGGACACTGCAAGCCACCCGGTGCTTTTCTTGCCCATGCGAGTTACTGCTGCTCTTACACAAGTACAGGACACATGGCATCTCCTCATGGCAGGCAGATCCCGTGACGGGGACACATCTCTGAATATCATCTCGAGAGCGAATCCGACCTTCTGGCTAAGATGTTAAAATATCATTAAAGTTCCTATTCAGATAGCTGCTCCGCTTGCTCAAGAGATGATTTAATATTTATCAGCAAGTGTCAAGCTAACCTGTGCAATTCAGAGTGCAAAGATCTGCACAAAATGGCAGCCGTGGCATCCATGGTGTCCCCAGCTTTATACAAGAAAGTACATGAAAATTGCAATGTGCTTTTCTGCTATTCAGGCTGAAGGGTTCCTTAACACAGACCATCGCCTGAAGTTACAGTGAATGATTTCTTTCATTATTCCTGGTTATGAAGCCTATTTTCATGTTATTTGTCATTTGTGAAGCAATTTAGTTTAAAGATGGCTTGAAGCTTTTGTACAGAGCAATCAAAGAAAATGTAGGGCAGGGTGCTAAGGGGAAGATTGGGATTCTCTATCTGCTCTGACATAACTAAATGCAGACAAGCTGCCCCACCGCTTCCCAGGGATCCATTCTCTAACAACTGGATTACGTGAGCACACAGAGGCTTGAATGATTTGTGGGCGTGTGGGCGTGCGCGTGAGCAGAGGCGGGCCGGTCATATGAATTTTTACTTGATGAGGTGCCTGAGAACCCCACTGGGACATGCAGGGGGGGATTAAAGCAACTTTGGGGTCAACAACTTTCTGCTGCACACAAATTTGGATTTAAGAGCCGATCAATTGTGTGTGTGTTTTCTCTCCCCAAGAAATGGAGTATGGATCCAGGGGAGAAATTTTAGTGGGATTTTTTATCCTTCTATCTATTGCAGGGTTGCTGTTTCTCACAATGAAAAGCTACTCATAACAGCATCTCTAAGAACCAAACCTTGTACTGCCGCTGTGCTGATATATTGCTCACTCAGGAGTCATACCATGGCACCAACTAGCAGGAAAACAAGGGTGGAGAATCAATTCTTCAGCAAGTGTTGTTTGATTTTGTCATAAAAAACTTAATATTCTATATTTAAAACCATAGCTGCAGCATTTTCAGATGAAAAGGTACAGCATTAAAACATGATAGAGGAGCTGCCTGGAGACAGTGAGCAGCGAGCACAAGTCTATCCAGGTCTAAGGACTGGAGCAGATAGCAGACGGGCCGCACTTCCATTGTTACCCCTACGGCTGTGCGTTAGGATGCTGTGTTGGCCCCAGCTCTGTTTGTGTGAAGTCAGACCCAGCACATTATTTTGATATAGTTTTTGGCAGTCAGATTTCTTTGCTTTTAACTGTAGCACATAAAATAGCAAACACATTTAAATAAATGTAAAAAACCTACCTAGCAGCAACCCTCCCCCGAGTCTGACATGGACTGTGGGTTAAGTTGGGGACTTAGTGTAAAAAAGTCCATGTTTGATCTAATTTAATGCCTGGTGCCTCCACCTAGAAATCTCCAGGAAATAAGCGTAATGCAGGGGTAGCTGCAGAACAAGTAAAACCCCACAGGCGAGGGGGTCAGATTCCAGCAATGATCAAATGGCCTCTCTAGTGGGGCAGTTGCCCCACTTGGGCAGACAGAGGGTTAACAGCAGCCCTTGGAGTGGCTGTGCAGAACCCGGCCAATCAGAGAAGGCTTAGAAGCAGCCAATCAGGGCCAGGCTGGCCCTATATAAACGCTACAAAGCAGAGGAACGGGGGAGTCTCTCCTTGACAGCACGGGAGGAGGACTGGCTCCCAGGGCTAGCACCTTAGGTACAGCAGCGCTGGGCAGGCTCAGGGGAGCAGAGGAAAGCTCCAGCCTGATCCCTGCCAGGCTGAGGCCCCTGAAAGAAAGGGCTGAGAAGGCGCAAGGGCCAAAGGGAAGTGGCCCAGGGAGCGCGAGCAGTAGAGGGGAGAGAAGGAGGGCAGGACATGGCTGCCACCAGAGGGTCCCTGGGCCAGGTCCCAGAGTAGTGGGAGGGCCTGGGTCCCTCCCCGCCCCTTACACTGCACCTGGCCATGGAGGAGCGTGGCCCGATACAGTCTGTGTCTTGCCCCGGAGGCCAGGGGCTAGACTTTTGGGCTGCAGCTGGCCACGAGGGCAGGTGCAGGCCGAGGACTGCGGATACCCCCAGAAGGGGAGAGAACCGAGCGGGGCACAGCCGGAGGGCTGTGTCCAGAAGAGGACGCTGCAAGCCAGGGAGCACCGCGGGTCCTGGACAGCACCGCAGAGCGGGCAACGGGCGGGACACCACCCGCAGAGGGCGCTCCACGGCTAGGACAGAGCTAATTCCCGGAGCAATCAGCAGGAGGCGCCGCGGTGGTGAGTCTGCGCCCCATTGCAGCCTCCCACAGGTTGGCACCCTCACTGCAGAGTGGTGGGGAGACTGAAGAACTTTTGGCTGAGAAATGAAACAGCGCGTGGCGCAGATGACGATAGCTTAGCACAGACAGCAGCCAGCTCTGTGCATTTCCTGCGGCTGCGCTCCCTCGTCACAGAGCCCTCTGCACGCACGGGGCCCCACTCTGAGCTCCCGGCTGGGTTCGTAACACTCGCCAGCACAACCCAGGAGGGCTCAGCGCCTACCCAGCCAGCACTGGGGATTCCCCTGGGGGCCCGGGAGCCGCGGTAGTTTCTGACGCATGCAGCACGTGCATGCTGCTCTTCTGGGGCCGTCAAGATGGCGCAGCGGCACGTGGCAGCATCGAGGGGGGATCGGGGCTGAACCAGGCCAGATAATGCCAGAGCTGGCACCACTGCCTGTCCCCCGACTCCAAACATCATGTGACAAATCCCCTCCCCCCCAAGCCGGGAGGTTTATCTAAAAAACATCCATTTGGGGCCTTGTTTGGGATTTTCAGACTCGTCCCAGGAAATGTGCGTGTGTTTCTTCAGGCTGAATTTCCGCCCCAATGGGCAAGGCCTCAGTCCCCACAGGGATGGGGAGGGACATTGCCGGGACCCTGTTGTTGGGAGTGACGGGGGTTAAGAGTGCAGAGGTGGGTGAGCAATAGGCACATCTCAGCTCACTCCCTCGCTTCTCGAAGCATCTGAACCCCTGGGTACCCGAGAGGCCTTAGTGGTGGAAACTGAAACATGGGAATGAAAAACACCTTCGAAGAAGGAGTAATGCGTCGGCTTCCTGCCTGCCCACCGAGGTGTGCGGAGGGCGCTTTGCTAGAAATGGCCCCTGAAGTTCTGGGAACGATGAAACCAGGCACGAAAAGGAGAGGAAGGGAGACGTGGTGGTGGAATCCTCAGGTTAAAGAATCCACTGAGGGGAATAAAAAGTCACCTTCAGAAAATGGCCAAGCAGGGGTTTGAGCAGCGATGGCATGGCATGCACGGAGGTAAAAAGGAGGCCAAAACAAGCATTGTGACAGCTAAAAGTATGGCCTGTGGTGAGCTACATAACTGCTTAGGAGGATACGCGAGAGAAAAGACCATTATAGACTCAGAGAGGCAAGAGAGAAACTTAGGGATGTGAATGGGTTTCCTTACATTAGAAATGAGTATGGTATATTGAAAATGAATGGTGCATCCATCAACAAAGTTTGGAGGGATCCTTTGGAAAGAGTGATGAATAAGGAGAACCCAGGGGAGGAATTAAGCCAAACCAAGGCATACAGGAGGAAGAGGTTGCAGAGGCACTTAGGAAAATTAAAAAGGGAAAACACCTGGGTGAGGTGACGTACCAGTGGATGCAGTGAAGTCATTGGGAAAGGCGGCATCAAGTATCTTACAAGTTCGTTCAATTATATTCTTAAGAAAGGGCAAATGCTGGATGAATGGCGTGAAAGCTGGTGTTGGAGCTGGAGGTTTGGAAGAAAGCTATAAAAGTCGCCAACCATGAAGAGGGAAGTGGCAAGAAAGAGGATGAAGAGGTGAGTTAGCATCATAAACAACAGAAGTTAATACGAGCTGAGATCAATGCCTCCCTCCCACAGAGCTTCCCGAGGAGCTGCACCCACCCTGCCGTCCTGCAGAATGTCCCTTGACAATCACATGGCCAATGAAACCTCAAGTTAGAAATGTTACATTGTCAGAGCAGACTTGGCTCTCCACACCTGGCGGACAGGTCACTGTTTCTAGCAGCTTGTGAAAGCTGCTGCTATTTCCATATGACCCACCCCATCATGGGTGCCATATGCATCACCAATGCCACGAGCTTTGAGTGCAACCTTAGCAGACTCCCCCTGCCCTTGACAGCAGACAGCCGACGCGCGTTCTCTCAGCTCAAGCCAGCTTGGCCTGAAAACAGAGGCTAAGAACTGCACAGTTTGCAGAAAGGACTTTACTGCCTGTTCTCTGGGAAATGGAAGGGCAAGTTTAAATTAATACCAACTGCCATAAAAGCAGATACAAGCAACGTTCCTTCAGAAGTCGCCTCCCAATGGAAGCTCAGATTTCCACATTTCAGGTGGCTTTTCGTGCAAACCTGAGGAGTTTTTCTGTCTCTTTGTACTTTAAAAATGGAGCAAGAAAATGGAGTTTGACCAGGCAATGTGTGGACACACAGCAAGGCTCCCTCCTGTGAGCAGGACTTGAATGTGCAGCCGCAGGGCAGCTTAGAAATGCAGATGTCCTTTCCCAGGATGCAGCCGCGTCCGGTGTCTGCGGCTGAGCCCCGTGCCCCCTCTGTACGTGAGAGCACACTCAGGGTCTTCCTTCACCTGTCTGATAAACCTGATGACATTCGTCAGGAAGAATCTGCTGGAAAATAACAGGCGTGACCACGAGACAAGGCCATTTCCTTCCGCCATAGGGAAAGAAGGCCCTTACTGGGCAGCCTGATGCACATCTGCTGGAATCTCTTGGAGCCTCTGCAATGCCAAAAGGACCAGCCCAGAGCAAGCACCGGCTCCTCGGGGCCTGATGTGACACAGGTGGAAAGTCGTGAGGAAGTGACACTGTTCCCGTTGCCCCAGGAATCCTGCAGTCCCTATATGGCAGTGTAATGGCCCCCAGAATGGAGAGTCACCATGGATTTAACCTGGGAGCTCCAGTGCTAAGCACCTGAGCCCCTCATACCTGAAATACAGGATAAGTCCTCCAGCTACTAGGCAGGCGTATGCACCGGGGCACGTCTCCTCCAGCACGTTCCTACAACTCTCGGTGAACCAGCCACTCGCTGGGGCCACATCGCCGACACTGAGTTGTGGGTTGCAGAAGCTGAGCCTGAAGGTTTCAGGAAGTGGCTAGAAGACAAAACAGGTAAAATCTGTCTTTGCTGTGATGTTCTGGGGAGCAGAGTCTGTACGGCTTTGTCCCACGTAAATGACTCTTAGCTGAGCTTGGATACTGTCCGCGCAGCCCTTGCTGTTGGTATCGATCCCATGTGGAAAGCGTTTGGATAGTACAGCGATGGGCAGCAGCAGCAAACTCCTGGGTAGGTAAATGGGTTCTGTGCCCAACTTGAGACACAGTCACAGAGAAGTGGGTGCCAAGCCCATCCCGGCTCTCCAGCCCCCTCAAGGTGCCTCAGGCGGAGAGCCCAGAAATGAAACACCCAACGTGCCCAGGCCCTCTTGAAGACAGAGGCCTGATACTCTGCTAAGTGCTGTGGGGATGAAGAGCTTCCAGGTGCCAAGTGTTTATTGGTGATTGTCTCTATTCGTTGCTTGTGGGGGAGCCGCGCGTGAGAAATAACGTGCTCCTTGGCTCTCGTGCATGGCTGGAAAGGGGGAGCAGTCCCACGTGGGCGTTCCAGCATGACCATAGTTCTCCCACGCTGTGCTTAGCCGGAGGCTGTGCCGGCCTCACGGCTGGGGGCAGAATAATGGGGCTACAACAGCAGAAGGCCCTTCCACGGTAGGGATTCAGTGTCAGCAAGACCTAAGACTTTTTGAAAACGGACTCAGTTTTTAGCTACTGGGTGAGAGAAATGGGAACTTTCTGGCTTTTTCTGGTTCTGAAAGGGAAAAGTCCCGACGTACAATGGGAAAATGCCTGCTGGCTGAACAAATGCACCCCAGATACTGATTCATGGCATTTGCTGAGGGCAGGAAACACAGACTAGACAGGGAACTCTCACCTGCCTGACCCAGCTCAGGAGATAATGTGTGTGTGTGTGTGTGTGTGCGTGTGTGTGTGCACGTGTGTGTGTACATCTGATGTTGAAGTACACTTTAGTCCTAGGGGAGAAGTAACCTGCTCAGCACTAGCCCGATGAATGGGGTGGGCGGAGGGCCCCACAGTGCTGCAGGATTCATTGTAATACTCCTGCGCACGACAGAACGGGAGATGTTACCATTTAAATAATTCTCTATGATTTTATCAGCTTTGCAGGTTCCTTTCCACCAAATGGAATTTGTGCCAGCTCATCATATCTGTGCTGTCCGGTCATTATTCACAGAGAAAAGGTAACAGGTAATACGTTAGCCAGTCAGGAACCAGCTCATTTATAAATGGACAAAGAGCAGGTAACATTTAATTTGTATTTTCCCTCAAGGTCAGTAAAACCCCCTGCCCCATCTCAGGAGCAGGGAGCTGTGCAGCTGGCATTTGTTCATCTCATGGGGCCAAATTCTGCACCCCTCCTCTGCCCTCACTCAGGCAAAACGCCGACTAGAGACAGTGGGATCCTTGTTCTTCTTACTGTCGTTATTGTTCTGTGTAGGCTTAGCACCCACAATGCACGCAGCCGTATAGGACCTAGAAATACAGTGAGTCCCTGCTCCGGAGACCTGACAGCCCAAGGGAGAGGGGATGGTCTGCCCTGGGTGAGGGCCTCAGGAGGGTCTGGGTTGGGTTCTTGTTAGCGGTGAGCGGATGAAAAGGGTTTTGTTTGTTTTTGTTTTTTGTCAAAAATAAAAAAGGTTTAGTCAAAAATTAACATTTTTGCAAAAATAGATTGTTTTAGAAAATACGGGCGCTTTTCTTGAAAAATTGAAACCCCACATTTCTGATTTTGGTTTTTGGGTTTTTTGATGACAATCTGAAATGTTTCATGGGGTGGGGGTGTTGTACAGTCACTTCTGTGGGCCACGGGGGAAGGGCTTTTTAAGGGGCAGTGGGCTGACGAGTGAGCTGGGCTGGAGCAGATGTGTCTCGTGTAGGGGCAGCAAGGACAATGCCCGGACATGGGCCGGCTGGGGAGACCAATGGGACAACCTGCCACAGGATGGGTGGAGCCGCTTGCTCAGTCTGCCGGAAACCCCCCTCTCCGCCTGGCCTGGGGTGGTGAGCCACGAGGCTGACACAAGATCCCTGGCCTGTGGGAATTCTTCACCCCGGTGCCTTTGCTTCCCTTTTCAGGATGGCAAGTTCCAGGGTTTCACAGTGACGCGAGGTAAGAACTGGCATTGCAGCCCCTGGTTGCGTGGGAGCAAGCAGGCCCAAGAGAGGCTGGAATACAGCGCGTGAGGGGACGCTGCCCCACTATGTAGCCGGAAGGAACCGCTGCTCGCCCTGCACGGGGGCCCCTGAGGCAGCGGACGGGTAAATACCCATTTCCCTGGATAATTTAAACGAGTTTGCAAAACACATTTGCTCAGAGCTATTTTCACTCTTGCTCTTTGTCTTTCTTCTTTGCGTCCTCCTTGCCCTTTGCTGCCTCTCCTGGATCCCCGCCGCACTGAGAGCGGCATAAACGGACCTGCCCCTTCAGAAACGGGCTTGCAGACTCGTCTCTCTCCCAACACAGCTGCGGTTCGCTCTGCTTAGAAGTTGCCAGCAGAGGAAGGGATCCAGTGGAGCTGGGCTTGGGCAGTGCGGGGAATCACTGCACTGAATGCACCAGGTTAATGGTACAAGCCGCAGCAGCAGAAAGGTACAAACCAGCAGGCTCTCAATGCGTCAGTAAAGCACAGAGCAAATTAGCGACTGCTTAGGCTTGACGTTCCCTTTCTGGCAACGCAGCACCAGCCTCCGAGTCCTGCACGTTGTTAGCAAATGGGCTCGGCTGCACCAGGCCGTCCAGCTTAGCCCGAGCGAGTGGCTCCGCCAGCAGGTCCGAGGGGTGCGGCAGACTCACCGTCACAGCGCAGGCTCCCGCCTCCCCGTGTGGCTCCTGCTCCTTCCCAGCCTCCCGTGGCTGACGGCGGTCAGGCCTCTCAGTGCAGAGCCCTGTGCAGATCTCCGGTCGGCCCCGCCTGCGACGGGGCCACTCCTGGGCAGATGTGCCGGGGAGGGGCTCTTGGGCATTCCCTGGTGGAAGCTGCACCCCCACGCCGAAGGGAGGGATGGGCTGACACCGCTGCCCTTGGCGGGGGCTTTCCCCCTGTTGGGGCAGGGCTGAGCCAGCTCTGCTGCCAGGCTGATTTGGTGACTTTGGAGTTGACCAGTTGCACCACCTGGCAGGTATAACTTCCAAGACAAGGACCCCCCCTTCCCCTCTCCGTTCCTGCCAATGACACCGATGACGAGCTGCTGCTCCGTGCAAGCACATGCTGCCCTGGGCATGGCGGGGCAATGGGGTTTTGGAGGAGCCTTGGTGAAGGGTTGGCTTGGCAACACATTGCTGCTGCACAGAGTCCCCGGTCCCCGTCGTATGAATGCCCACACCAGAGACATGCCCCTAAACGCAAAGGGCTGACTCTGCCTCCTGTCCCCTTGCAGCCAGGGCAATGGAGCCCTCTGAGATGGGACAGTAAAAAACCAAAATCTGAGGTGATGTTTACAAGGAGAAACCGGTAAATTGTGTCCCTGATCTCTGCTCCTCTGAAAAATGGGAACACTGGTTTTATCAGGGGCTGGGAGCACCTGGATGTGTTACCGTCCATCGTGGGGAGTAAAAGCGAAACATTTGCTCTGTCAGACTCCTGCCGTCTCTGACCGTGAAAGCTGGATGTTGTGTCCTGCTTGGGCCGGACCCTCAGAGGTGGGACTGCTCTCTGCCGGTTCTGGGAGGGGCCAGGTTCCAGGAGAGCAGGAGAGAAAATTGGTTCATGTTTTGAAAAAGGGAGAGCGATGACAGTCTCTGTCCAGCTTGCGATTTGCTCCTACCAGTCCACAGCGGATTCACACCGAACGCGCGCCGGGTGGCCGGAGCGTGTGCTCCCCAACTGACCTGCCAGAGCGGTTTGTTTCTGTCTCTCCCAGAAATGACACATTACTGAGCGCTGCCACTTTCAGGCTGAGCGGGAGGGACAAGGGCCCTTGCTGCAGATTACCTGGGCTGAGACGGACCAGGCGGAGGGCTGTGCAGACTGTGTGTGTGTTTGTGAGATAATCACCATATCTGCTCCTCTAGGACAAACCCAGCTAGTTCAGCTGCAGGTGTAGTCCTGAGTTCACAGGGCGAAGGATCTGGACTTTAAACTGTACTGATCCCCCGTACCCCCTGCCCCACGATGTGTACTTACTCCCTGCAGCCACTATGGCCGTGCAAAGACAGTGCAACCGCACGACGCCAGTCAACACTTATGTCCCTCCTTGGTCCTATTTTGAGAGCTTGTGCACTGCACAGGCTCTGGGCTGGCCCCTCTGCTCAGGGGTGACTCTCATATGGGTCTCTTCCCAGGGAGCCTTTTGCCATGAGGGAAGGTGGTAACGGTGCAATCCATGTCCCTCGCTCTAAGTATAGGGAATGCCTGATTGTTTACCTCCTGCACAAAGGGAACAGAACCTTTCTAGGGGCATCCAGTGTCATTGCGAGCATCCGGCGCCGTGAGAATGATTCACTGAAGACATCTGTGGCTCAGTTTGAGTTACAAGAATTTCCCAGTGTCTTCACAGGCAATTCACAAACAGGAAGAAAGAGACAAAATTCAACAGAAATGTTCTTCCCTGTGAATCATTCACTTAAGGCTAGTCTTCGCCCATCCAAAAGCACAAACCTGTCAGCCCAGGTGTGATGAAGCGGGACTGTTCTTAATGTTTCCTCTGAATATTGTGGGGGTGCCTCAGTTTCCCCTATGCAGTTCTTAAGTATCTAGGTGGTGGGATAAGGGTGTGTGATCCTTGCAGAGCCCTAGAGAGCAGGTGTGTGCAGGGGTCTGGACACAGAGAATGGCCGACACCCTTTTTCCTGGCAACTGATGGCCTGGGCCCTTCCCCCCTGCAAGGTGAGAGCTAAAGGGTTGGAGAACAAAGGAATCCGGTGACCTCCTGGCCCAGGAAAGGGACAAAGCCCAGAGGAGGAGGGGCTGGAGGGAGTTTCAGTTTGGGGCTGGCTGGGGACATGGAGTGAAGTGCAGACGGGGTTGTCTGGCTCACTGCCCCCCAAAATGGACCCAGCTGAGGGGTCTGGTTCTCTGCACCTACAAGCTCTGTGTTAGACCATGTTCCTGTCGTCTAATAAACCTTCTGTTTTACTGGCTGGCTGAGAGTCCCGTCTGCCTGCGGAGTTGGGGTGCAGGACCCTCTGGCCCCCCCAGGACCCCGCCTGGGTGGCCTGGCTGTGGGAAGCGCAGGGAGGGGCAGAGGAGGCTGAATGCTCCAAGGTCAGACCCAGGAAGGTGGAAGCTGTGTGAGCTGTGTGTCCTGCAGACAGGCTGCTCCCAGAGAGGAGACTTCCCCAGAGTCCTGCCTGGCTTTGTAAGGAGCAGATCCAGAGCATCGCCCAGGGACTCTGTGCCACCAGGGGCGGGGGGTCTGCGAAGCTCTTCCTTTGCAGAGCTGACAGGAGGCCTGAGAAGTGCAGATGCAGTCTGCAGTGACCAGGGGTCCCACAGAGCCATTTCCCTACGCTAAGGTTTAATAGGGCACGAAAGAGTCCAGTAAAACACACCTGCTTTTGTGACTGTTTCAAAGCATCCTTAAATCTGCAGTGGGCTGGAGATAAACTAAAAAAGCCCCTTCTATCTTTGCAAATTAAAGATGCTGCTTCCTGATTCCTATGATCCTGCTCAAATTGACTTCTAAAAATAAGATACATTTAATTAAGTATCTGTTCTTGTGGTGCTACTCAAAAGAGTTAAGTCCAGGAATGATAAAGGGACGCTTCGTGATAATGTGTTCGGGGAGACTGTTATCTTCCTCATAAAGGAATTCTGAAGGAACCAAGAGTGGGATTGTATTATATTTATGTCAATTCTCTTATTTAACTTGGCTGCAAATGAAGTATTCTGCACTGAACTACAACCCATTTTAATTTACAAAACCAGCTCGGCTTCCCTCAGTAGTATTGCAACTAATGAAAAATGACTCAAAGGTACAGATTTTTCCATATGAATGCTCATATAGACCCCAAACCGACAGACACGATGAATGAAGCAGCTTCCAGGGGCTGAGGCGTTTTCTAGGCTAAGAAAAGAGACCTAATTTTAACTTGTTTTGAAACATATAGAAAAGTAATACTGCAGCCGTTGATGAGAGCCGATCGCAGTTCGCCTGGGTCTCCATTCATGCAATGTCGGGAACGTCGATTCATTCAGAGATCGTGCTGTGGCTTAAGGCCCACCAGCGAATTGTAGGGATAGAGCCCGTGTGCTGGACCTGCCAGGAGCGCCCAGCACGGTTCAGTGCTGTGAGAGCAGCTCTGCGGCTTTCCACTTCATATTTTTACAAGGCAGGTTGGCAGCAGGCGCCGAATGTCTGACTAAGAATAGCCCCAGTAGGAGGAGAAGAGAAAATAGGAGGGGAAAGGCTGCAGGGACTCACCCTCCACTGCTGTGAATACACTGATCACCACAGTCACCTCCTCTCTCTTTTGCCCGGATCTCCTGAATCCCATTCGGACCCTCCCTGTCCTTCCTCCCCTCGGCCCCAGGAGCGCTGTGATTCCTGGCAGGAGGTGCTGCATGTCCCACTCTATTAGCACACGCCTATCTTCTGCCTGCTGCTCCTGCAGCCAGAGGCATTTCCTCCTAACCAGAGTCAGGGCAAAGCGCTGCTGGGTGACGCACAGGGAGCGCCCCGGCCTCCCCTGCTTAGGGAGCGCGCTCAAGGGAGGAATAGGGAGAGAGGCCCAGCGGCTTGGGGTCTGTGTGCACGGCAGTTAGGGAGAGAGGCCCAGCGGCTTGGGGTCTGTGTGCACGGCAGTTAGGGAGAGAGGCCCAGCGGCTTGGGGTCTGTGTGCACGGCAGTTAGGGAGAGAGGCCCAGCGGCTTGGGGTCTGTGTGCACGGCAGTTAGGGAGAGAGGCCCAGCGGCTTGGGGTCTGTGTGCGCGGCAGTTAGGGCCAGAGCTCTGCGGCGGGGAGCCAGGGCAGCTCGTTCCAGAAAGCTAAGTGGGCACGGCCATGTCAGCTGCCAGGGCTCCCGGGTATCGCTGAGCAAGGGACCCTAACCCTGCCTCAGCCCCGGGCTCCATGCAGGCTGCACTGGGGTAAATCGCCGTGTCTGTTTCTTCCCCCGGCAAAACTGGTGACTGAACTGAGTGCTCCAAGGGGCTCGGAGAGCGGGTCTGGGCTTCACGGCTAACTCCCTCCGCAGCCTCTGCCAGGGGCAGTCCTGCTCTGACCCCCCGACCCGTCTGGGCCTCTCCTGAGGTGACAGAGCAGCACGCGTGTGTGGGATGGGGTGGGGACGTCAGACATTGGAGAGCTGGGGGCTCCCGCAAAGGTGAGCTGTCCAGTGCAAGTGCCAGGCCCAGCACAATGGCCCAGTTCTCTCTGGCCCCAGAGGGCAGGACAAGAGGCAGTGGGTTCAAACTACAGCAGAGCAGGTTTAGGTTAAATCTCAGAAAAAACTCCCAAACCGTAAGAACAGTCGGACAGTGGAGCAGACGCCTCGGGAGGTCGTGGAAGCTCTGTCACTGGGGGTTTTCCAAAGGAGGCTGGACAGCATCTGTCTGGGTTGGTTTAGACACAACAAATCCTGCATCTTGGCCGGCGGTTGGACCAGATGACCCTTGCGGGCCCTTCGAGCCCTGTGGTTCTGGCGTTCTGTGGCTGGGGACCCTCAGCGCAGCTGCAGAAGGAATGAAGTGAGCCCCAGAAGCCAAGTGCTGCTGTCTCGTAACGGTGCCACAGACTCGTGCTGGGATTCCCTGTCGCCGGAGCAGCGAAGGGCAGGGCTCTCTTCCTGTCAGCGGCGCAGGCTCCCCTCGGTCCATGCTTCCCAAATGCCTCCCTGGTGTCTCCCTGGGGCCCTCACACAACACTGGGCCAGTGCGGCCTCGCCAGCGCTCCCACCCAGCCCAGCACGAGCCGGATCCTCCCAAAGTGGACGGCCAGGAACGCCCGGGGCCTCGGCCCGATGGACGGGAATGCTGAGCCGGTGCAACGGCCTGTGTCCAGTGTGGCAACGCCGTGCGCTGCAGCTCCCCCGTCCAGCTGGGACCCGGAGCCAAAGGAACGGAAGATCCCAGTGCGAGCTGCTTTTGGCGTGTCACCTGGGGGCAGGAGCAGCGTGTGAGACCACACCGGGCTTGGGGCCCGTGGTCTCCCTGATCCGACAGGCCTTGCCCAGTGTCTCAGAGTCACGGAGCTCGGACTGCCCACAGCTGCAGTTCTCCGACTGCTCACAGGCACACGGGGCCGTTACCCACAGACAGCAGCTGGCTACGGGCCGCTCAGCCTGTCAGGGCCTGGCCCGAGTCTCAGGCACAGAGATGGGGGCTCACCACTGACTGTACGGAGGAGGTCCTGGCTAGTGTCTGGCCAGCAGCTGGCAGCCACCAAGGCCCCTTCCAAAAGGGGAAAGCCAGCTCCTCACTCGGAAAGTCAAATAGTCTGATCGGCTGCCGCGGGCAGGACTTCTGTCCTTAGCCCTCCTGCGGGGCTGTAAAGAAAATCCATCCCGCGCCCCAAGGCACAGCCAGGTGCCATGCCAAAGCTCTGCGCTAATCCACCTTGATGTTCCCAGCCACAGAGGCACTCCAGAGTATAGTCAGACCCGGCCATTTATTATCGTTTATTTACAAGAGACAGATTGTCTTTTGACCTTTATATCCCTGCTGGAGCTGTGTTCTAATAGCTTCCAGCACGCCCCAGGAATGCAAACAGGTCTGCTTTCCGGCTGGAAGTCTCCCAGCTGAATCCTGATGGAGGGAGGGAGGTAAATGAGCCACGGGGGGCATGAAACAAACTGGGGACTTTCCCAGGAAAGGTGAACGCTCGGGGTGCATGTTGCTGGGAACGCCCACCTCGTCCCCTCCCTGCAGAATGGACGATGGCTCCCCTGGGCCTGAGGAGAGATCCTGCCCTGGGAGCCTCCGTTCTGCCCTGTGTTGCACACTCTGCAGTTTGTCGCTGTCTCCGAGGAGCCCCTATCTCATGCAGCACGCTGAACGGAGGTCACCTCCCTTACACGATGCCACAGCCCCGCCCCCTTGCACAGGGGGTGCAGGGGGCGAGTGATGCACACAATTGGGCCGAACCATCACAGATCAGCTGGCATGAGGTGCCACCGGCGAGCTCTGTTGTGACCCAGCCCATGGGGCTGGCTCAGTGTGCTTCCTTCGGTGTTACTGTGAAACAGCAATATGGCAAACTGCATGGATCTCAGTCCAGCACCAGGTGCCAGGAAATCCTGGGTTCACATGAGCGTGCCCTGGGTGATCCTCACGCCCCACTCAGACCCAATAAATCCTGTTCTGAGGGTCTAAAGGGCCCATAGATCTTGTATTGGGCGTCTACTTGGGGTAAATTTCATCCCCTGTCAGCAGGAATCTAATCTTGTTATCTGTCTACTTGCATACCTCCCAAAACGCCCAGCTCCAGAGTGCGCTGAGGCTGTGTGACTCAATACCTAGACACCACATGGTCTGGCGAAAAAGGGCTGAATTCCCTTGCGATGGAAGGCTCATACTGATGTTATTTCCACATTGTTTATACGGTTACAGTTCTTTTACCCTGAATGGAACATGTGTATAATATCAATTGATCAGCTGACCTTTAAATAGAATAGACTGGAATGCACAAGACACCAACCAGTCTTGTGAAACACACTGCAGCCCCCGCCTGCTTTGTTACCCAACCTCCACTGTAGAAATAGGGGGTCAAATGCTTATTAAGAACAATGTGAAGGCCACCAATCATAGACCGATAGATACAGAAAGACACAGACTTCCATTGTCAGTGACAATATTAATGTTGCATGATTTACAATCTCCTGAGCTCTTTCTATGCTGGCAGCAAAGCATCTGTTTCCGACCGGCTTTGAGCCTGGGTGTTTAGATCTGTCCTTGAGGATTTAATAGAGTTATCGAGGGGGCACAAACATTGACTGATTCATATTGACTTGTTTGGCAGACAGAGTCTCGCATGATTATACAAAAGTGGAATGTTTATTATAGAGAATTTGATGATTCACCTGTACCCACTCGGCACTGAATGCTTGAAGTATACAGAGCTCATTGTTAATGGCAAAATGTAACAGCAAGCAACAAAGCTGGCCTTCCAACGCTCTCAGAACCCCGCTTTTGAAAAGCATCACCGGCGTTATATATGGAGATAAGTGATCAGCAGACTGTATCTTATGGCAGTAAGACTCGCTCAGCAAAGTATTCCCATTTCACCTGTTATGGACAAGCTGCCTTTGCAAAGGGAAACAGAAGCTTTGTTTGTACTGTTCCCACCCCAGGCTCCTGCCAGTGAAGAGCTCCCAGGCAGCAGTTGGGGGTTTCTCACTGGAGGGCTGGTTTCACTAACTGAAGCAGGTTTTCATGTCTCCTAGCTTCCCTTCCGTCATGTTTATGGACCATTTCCTGCAACAACGCCAAGGACATGTTGCTTCATTCCTTCCTAGAGACGTTATTAATCCTCCGTGACAAGCCACTGAGCCCAGTGTCAGAACTGCCCACATCCCAGCATCGGAGGTGTGAGTTTTAAGCTGTGCAAATGCACAGTGACCGGCTTCCTGCTGCAAAGGTTGTGTCACTCCTGCACTTGTTGATCTGAGAGTGGGAAGAGGATGTGCACACCCAAGGTGTTGTCTTCACACTCTCTGGGCTCTCCCCGCAGAGCTGGGGGGCTGCTGTTTGTCTCAAAGCATCCGCTGGCTTGTTGCAGTGGCTAATCCAGGCACAGGTCAGACTCATGGGCTGAGCTGGCCTAAATGTGAACCAAATTTTGCCCCAAAATTCCATGTTTCCAAGTGGTTTCCATTTTGTGGCGCTCAGCTTGGATTTTTGGAAATGTTCATGAAATATCATTGGGGCGAACGGCATTGAAACGGTTATCCCGGGCAGTTTTCGTTCCCCAAACCCCCAGTTTTGAGAAAACTATTGATTTAAACTATCACAAAATGGCAGCAATTTTTTGGTGGGATTCCTTGCTTTTGAGCAAAAGGCCAGTTTTTTAATGAACAACTCCTGTTCATTTGAAAAGCTCTGCCCCGTCGACATTGGGAGCACGTGTGAGCAAGGAGCAGGCGGGGTCTCTCTCGGCTGCAGGGCCCTGATAGCCGGACTCTCCCCTGAAAGACACGAGTGTGACCGCCAATCTCCCCGCTCCCCAAGGCCAGCTCCCGCCCTGGACTCAGCGTGCCCAGACGGCAAAGGGTTTGTCACATGGGTTGTAAAAGTTCCTGTCTGAGGGGAGGGAGCTGTTCTTCTTTGTACAGCTCTCCAGCTGAAGCTAACGGCGCAGGGCGCTGGGATCCCACCATGAGGCGTGCAGGAGGAGCACGGACGCCGCTGGCAGCCCGCTGGGGTCCAAACGCCCAGCTAGAGCAGGGATGGCATTGCAGACAGGAAGAAGTCTGCGGCTCTGAAGCCGGCAGCTCCCTGCCTGCCCCTCCTAGCGCCAGGCTCCTTTGCTCCGAACGAGCCGCCCGCCGCTCGTGTGGGGGCTGGAGGTTGGAGGCGTAGATGGGAAGTGTTCCGACGTCAGGCTCTGGCATGCTGGGCCCAGGATCCCCACGAGCGGGGCCCACGAGCGGGGCAGAGCACACGCAGCAGGCGAGCCGGGGAAAGTTTGGACTGGCTCATTGCAGTGAGGTCCCCACAGGACGGAGGGGGCTGAAGGAGACGCCGGTGCAGTGAGAGGGAGGGAAGGGGACAGCTCGAGCCCTGCAGAGCCCTCTGCCCATGCTGCAAGCTGGGTGGGAGCAGCTCCTGCTGCCTTGCTGCATGGTTCAGGCCAGGCTGAGCCCCCCACTCCTCCCCCGAGATGCCCCATTTTGTGCCCAGACTAAGGGGTGTCTTAGTGGCGGCACCCAGGCAACCCCCAAGCTCGTTTGTGCCATTTCCAGCCGGGCTTCTGCTCGGACAAAGAGACTCGGAAAAGCTTCTGGATTCTTCTCTGAAGCACAAGCTCCTTCAGCGCAGGGGGAGCGAGGCAGCGCCCGGCCCGGGGCAGCCAGCACGGGCAGAGCGGTGGGGACTCACCCTGTACCCCACTGCACACCTGCCAGGGCACGGCAGGAGACAGCCCTGCCCCGCTCCAGCTCACGGCCACATTCCGCTCTCCCAACCCCCACCCGAGGCAGCGGGAAAGCCCACGGCTTTCGGCAGAACCTCCCCAAGCCCCCTGCTGCTCTGCCTACCTGACCCCCCCTCAGCCCCAACCCCACTGCTCTGCCTCCCAAAGCCCCCATTGCCCTGCTCACCCCACGCCACCAGCACCCTCCTTCACGTGGACTATGCCCTGAGTAACAGACGTCTGAGCCAAGGCTTCGGCCATCCCACAAGGTGGATCCAGCCGTGGATTCTTAGGGAGAGTAATGGCTGGGCTCCCTTCATTAGATGTCCCTCCTATGAACCCTGACAGACAATCCATCCATAGTTTAAAGGCACACTTTCCATTGTACCAGCTGACGTCCTCGGCAATTATGGGCAAGCCTTGGGCGTGCCGGCTGGCAGGGGCAGGGCTGGAGTAGAGGGAAAGTTGCGAACATTTCTTTCTCCCCGAAAGAACGGCCGATGCCTGGCACATTCTCCTCTCTCAACAGCTTCGAATCACCCAGCCTCATGCAAAATTCCAGCCCCTCCAGGCAGTGGGTAAAAAATGTGATCGAGTCCCAGAGGGGCATGAGCTGGGAGAGCTGCCAGGAGCAGCAGCGTCAGTCACAGCATCCCGTGGCAAACGAGGTATAAACCAAGATGGATGCCCGGGACATTGCTCTGGCTGCTGCCCGCGCTCACTCTCAGGGAGGCTAAACGGGCTCTTGCTGCCTGTCCTGGAGGAGCAGGCTGCACCTTACACCTGCCCTAGCTAGACAGCCATGCAGGCTGCACAACTCCAGCGCCAACCCGCCTTGGCCCCATAGGCTGCTCTGTTTGGAGAGAGAATGTCCCAGACCGGCCCTCCCACGCCTGTCACTGCAATTCCTTCCCCACAGCTCCGCCAACGTGTCTGTTCCCCACTGAGCGTTCTGTGGAGGCTTTGCTGAGTCCTGCCTGGAAAGGAGCCAGCAGGACAAATGAACAGGCTGCCCAGGGCCTGACCAAACGACACCACTTCAGCCTGCAGCTTGTTTCTCAGGGGCGGATCTGCTCCCGTTCCTCGTTTAACCCAGGTTCACACCAAGGAGATGAATCGTCTCCCTGTGCCCAGGCAGGGAGATGCTGTAAGAAAGCAGCAGAGATGCTGCCGTTGGTCGCTGGCCCTGAGGAGACAGGCTAATGAGCTCCCTGCTAACGCTGGAGGCTGGTGCAAGAAGAGGGACTTCTGCACAGCTCCCTCGGACAAACCCTCCCTGCCTCGGCCTGGGGGCAGCCCCCTGGCCAGGATGCTCCTGCGTGGACCGCGAGGACAGGGGCTGCGCAGGGCATCGGCCCAGTGTCAGACAGGACCCCCCACCACGTGTGTCTGCGCCTAGCAGCCAGGTTGGGAAGCTGTGGAAAAGCCCCAGGCTGGGCTGAGGTGCAGGCATTGCGTGGAACCCTCTAGGTTTCAGGGAGGCCAGTTGGGGGTTGATCCAAAGGCCACCAAAGGCAATGGAAAGATCCCCAAACGCAGTGCAGGGGTGGGGGAGGAAAGCTCCTCTAAATTCCCCTCTCCCTTCCCAGCACATCCGCGCCCACAGGGCCAGTCGCTGCTGGGGGAGAGCCCTGCACCACGGCGTTATGCTCCACATAGCCACCTCTCTGCCCGCTCCTCCTTGGCCGAGTCGGGAACTTGGCTCGTGGAGCAAGGCTCTGCCGGGGGATGTAACTACCCTGGTGCTGGTGAGCATCATGCTGGCAGGACACAACCCAACCTCCCCCGAGAAGGGGACCTGCAGGGGAAGCACTGAGCATGTGGCCTGGCGGCTGAGCAGTGGCAGGTCATGTGGCAGCAGGCCTGGGCCAGGGGAAGCAGGAAGAACTGCCCGGGTGCCTGGCTCGGCCTCTGTGGAAGGGAGAACCCACAGCATGCTGCAGCCTGCCCCTGCCCAGCCCTGGGAGAGACCCTCCGCTTGTGCCGGCTGTGCACGGAAAAGCCCTTTCCTGCCAGGCCAAGGCCAGTACTCACTGACTGGAGACAATGGCACCATGGCAAGGAAAGTAAAGGGGCAAATGGAGGGTCCTGGAGGAGCCCCCTCCCCCGGGGCACAGTCCTGTGGATTGCAGATGCTGGGTCACACAGGAGCTGCTGGCCCTAGGGCATCCCCTTGGCTCCAGGGAGTCACTGCTCGTATCTATTTGGGGCTCGCCGTTGTAACCTCTTTGAGGGGGCTGGCATGTGCCGTCAGCACGAAGAGAAGCTTGGCAGCACCCAGGCCTCAGCCCCCTGCAGGATCTGCCCCAGGAAGCTGCTCTCCACAGAGGGGCTGGGCACGAAGCCTTGCAGGGAAATGCATTCCCCCTGAGCACGTCGCGCGGTGCCTGGAGCATTTCGTAAGTGGCAGCGTTCGCCGAGTGGCACACTGATATGTCGTTGAATTGACATGCTCCAAGTTAACTGCTACCCTGGCAGGGTTTTGGCATTTCAAATGATGTGCAATTGCTTCATTTATAAGAGTGGGGGTGTTTAGACAATTCTACCTCTTTTGCTTTCTGCTCTTTCCCCATGTCGAGCTTTTCCGGCTATCAGATGTGCAATTCATTCAGATTTCACACCTTTGTTGAGACAGGGCTTTCCCACCAGGTGGCTGAGCTAAACCAATTGCTGAGACGCCCTTGTCTCGGCACCTCCAGCACGGCTCTCTGTGGATCTGAGGGTGACGAGACTCTAGCCGTGTGTAGTGCATCATGCTTTCTGCCCTGGAATGGGTAGACGTTAGTTAAAGCAGCATCCACTCCACCAGCACCCTGCAGACTTGCAGGGAAATTAATAGCTGTGTTTCCCACTTCGGTGGTGCAGAATTGTAATTCTTCACTCACGGTACTCAGAAAGGTGCAGGGAGGGCTAGACAGGAGTAATGGGCTGGCATTGTGCAAAGGGAAATTTAGACCTGACCTCAGGAAAACGTTTGTTTCTCACACACCGAGATGGGTTGGAATGTGGAATAGCTTTCCCAGGGCAGGTGCAGAGGCTCTGTCACTGGAGAAAGGCAGAGATAAGCTGCATAAAGCAGTCTGGCCAAAGCTCTGTGCTGCCGGGGGTGGGCTGCATGACCTGCCAGGTCACTTCCGCCTCAAAGCTGCTAGGATTGCAGCTCTCTGTATGAAAGGAAATGTGACAGCCTCTCCTGGCAATGGGCGGGAAGGGTGTCACAGCCCTGAGCACTGGGGTGGAACAGATGTTAGCACCAAAGCGGCAGAAGCTGTGTTCTTGCTGAGGGCCACATAGACCACAGGCTGCACTGCCCAGGGTGAGTCTGGATTGAGCTGGCGGGCTGTGGGGTTCATTCTGTCTCTGTTCAGGGGGCAGGTCCCTCAGACGGCCTGGCTTGCTAGATCAGCTGTGGGTGTGGAGAGCCACGTTCAGTGCTTTCAATTATTCATCTCGAGCTGTTATTTGATCTATAGGAACGTCATTCCGTAAACTTCAGGCAAGGTGCCTTCCTGCTGCCTGGTGCCAGCGGGAGCTGTGTTTGGATCAGTGTGTCTAGCTCAAGCCCAGCCTGGGGCAGGGTCCTGAGGAGAAGTTTATTTCAGTGCCTCTCTAGCACCCCCAGCGCTGCAGCCCCCGGGCAATAGGTACGGTTTCATGAGGTTGCAGAGCTGGTAACTGATGGGAGTTAGGGATGAGCTGATCACACCCATTCTTTGCCACATCTTGCGTCCTGCCTCTGCCAATGGCAAATATAACTTGCCTCAGAGGACAGCCCCAGGAAACACACAAACAACGTAATGCACTTGCCCAGATGTGCAGTGCACTGCGCATGGCTGGCATACATCCTCCTGCCCTCTGTAGCAATCAATCATCTGATGCCTGGGATTGATTACCTTTGCATGGACAGCTCCAAGGATCTGACCCTTTTCCCAGTGGCAGTGCATTGCACTGCACAATGAAGGCCTGGTAGGCATGCCCCTAGTGGGACGGAGGCTAACGGATCTCTTACTGGCCCGCAGCAGCCATAAACCAGCAGGACCTGTTTTCAGACCCTTTGGGCTAGGCCTCATGCAGCAGTTCTGCTTAGCAGGAGCCAGACCTGGGCACAGGCCGAGCTCTCCAGCAGAGATCTGTAGCATTCTGGAGACACCTCATGCAAGTGAATGTACACCATAGACACATTACAAGCCCCACCCTGAGTGCTCGTTAGAGCCGTTACTCTAGATAACTACCCAGTCAGGGTATAAGAAACTGTGACGGGATCCAAGGGGTGCAGCCTGGGACTGTGGGACTGCTGTGCCCCCTGAACTCATAGAATCATAGAATATCAGGGTTGGAAGGGACCTCAGGAGGTCATCTAGTCCAACCCCCTGCTCACAGCAGATCAACACCAACTAAATCATCCCAGCCAGGCTTTGTCAAACCTGATCTTAAAAACTTCTAAGGAAGGAGATTCCACCACCTCTCTAGGTAACGCATTCCAGTGTTTCACCACCCTCCTAGTGAAAACGTTTTTCCTAAAATCCAACCTAAACTCTCTCCAGCCTGGGCTGTCTCTCACAATGCCTTGCTAGTGACCAGCAGCAAACCCCTCCATGCGGTGTGATCACTCAGCACAACAGCATGTGGAGCCCCACAGCCAGCTACATTGCATGAATGCTCCCAGAGCCACTCATGAATCACACAGAATAAGGCACCAGCCAAATCCCCCCAGCTCCCAGCACTGTACCCCAGGAATATACCGTCTTGCATTGCTCAAGACAAGCAGTGAAAGTTTATTAATTGGTTCCCCACTTCATCAATGGAAAGTGGACATACACCAGCTTTTGTAAACCTGAGCAGATTTACCAAGCACTTCAGGCAAACTCACTGATTAGGATAAACGTTAGAATAAGTTTATTGATTACTAAAGATAGATTTTAAGTGATTATAAGTGATAGGCACAGAGTCACCAAAGAAAGTTACCAAAGAAAATAAAATAAGCGCACAATCTAAATCTTAAACCTGTAAGACACTAGACAGTATTTAGATCAAGCAGTTTCCTCACCCCACTAGATGTTACAGTTCATAAAACACAGGTTTCACCCTTGAAACCTGGGTCAGTCTCCTCTGTTGGAGTCTTCAGTCTTCTGAGTGTCTTTGTTGCTTGCAGCGTCGGTGGGGGAAAGAGAAAGGCCCAGCATTGGGCCCCTGTGTTCTGTTTTGTGTTCTGTTTTGGGCCCCTGTGTCTGACTCCTCTGTCACGGAGTCCCCGGGCAATGCTCTGGAACTGCTCCCTACAAAGCCAGGCAGGACTCTGGGGAAGTCTCCTTTCTATGAGCAGCCTGTCTGCAGGACACACAGCTCACCCGGCTTCCACCTTCCTGGGTCTGACCTCAGAGCATTCAGCCTCCTCTGCCCCTCCGTGCGCTTCCCCCAGCGAGTCTGCCCAGGTAGGGTCCTGGGGAAGCCAGAGGGTCCTGCACCCCAACTTCGCAGTCAGACGTGACTCTCAGCCAGCCAGTAACACAGAAGGTTTATTAGACAACAGGAACATGGTCTAAAATAGAGCTTGTAGGTACAGAGAACAGACCCCTCAGCTGGGTCCATTTTGGGGGGCAGTGAGCCAGACAACCCCGTCTACACTTCACTCCATGTCCCAGCCAGCCCCAAACTGAAACTCCCTCCAGCCCTTCCTCCCCTGGGCTTTGTCCCTTTCCCGGGCCAGGAGGTCACTGGACTCCTTTGTTCTCCAACCCTTTAGCTCTCACCTGGCAGGGGGGAAGGGCCCAGGCCATCAGTTGCCAGGAAACAGGGTGTCGGCCCTTCTCTGTGTCCAGACCCCCGCACACACCTGCCCTCTAGAGCTCTGCAAGGATCACGCACCCTTACCCCACCCCCTAGATACTTTAGAACTGCCTAGGGGAAACTGAGGCACCCCCACAATATTCAGAGGAAACATTAAGAACAGTCCCGCTTCATCACACCCTCAGTCCATGTGCTTGGAGAACACAAGTCCAGGCATGTCTGGGAGCATTACTGAGTTCCCAGACAAGGTGGAGCAATTCCCCTGATGTGGCCTCATGCAGGTGAGTCATTACATTGTAACTCTCTCGCTGGACAATGACCACTGATGGTTGCTCGACACTCGCCTGGGCGTTGGTTATCCCCCTGGTTATTGTCTTTGGGGAGCAAGTATCTGGGCGCTTCCCAAACCCACAGCATATTTAGGTGACAGTCATACAACACAATTCTCATAACTTCACATGCATTAATGATATACATGTTTAGGTGGAACCGTGGGTTTCAGCAGATCTTAACCTTTCCCACCATACTTTACTTTATATGAAATATCACAATTACATGCAAATGATGAATATGGGGGTTGCAGGGCGCTTCCCTGAGGTATAGAGTGTCACAGAAACTTGTCCCTGGGCCTTTGGTACAAGTGCAGTGGAAGGAAAACAGAGCAGGGCTTTACTATGGGGCTTTACAGTGGAAACCAAGGCAGAGCCCTTCGCTCCCCCCCCCTGCAGTCTCAGGAAGCGACCGCTAAGGACATCCATGGCTGAAACGTCAACCACACAGGGCTCCTGGGCCAGAGGAGCTGCCAGCAGAGCCGGGCCCGCCGAGAGCCCGAGGTAGAAGGCAGAATGGGAGCAGAACCTCCCTGGGAGAGGCCTCTACAAAGAGCGGCCAGCCTCTTCCTCCCTGTGTGGCTGGGCTCCTGTCTCCCCCAGCCCTGCCCTTGGTGGCATGCTCCTTCCCGTCACAGCTCTCTCTGGGCGGGACGGGGCTGCCCAGCCCCGGGGTGCTGCTTGGTGCGGCTGTCTCCAGGCTGGGCTGCACACCGCCTGCCGGGAAGGGCCAGCCCCAGCAAGACCATGGGATCCTGGGGTCAGGGGGAGGTGTCTTTGCTTCCCCTACCGTTAGGGTAACCAGCTGTCCCGATTTTATAGGGACAGTCCCGATATTCGGGGCTTTTTCTTATATTGGTGCCTATTACACCCACCCCCATCCTGATTTTTCACACTTTCTATCTGGTCACTCTACCTACCATTCTCTGGCTAGTTATGCAGATGGCTCCCATCCCCCATAGCTGAGCACCCGCAAACCTGGATCAATTCACCCCTCCCCTCACCCGCTGGGAGTGGGGAGCTCCCCAGTGGGGCCCAGAGGCCCAGAGTTTTAAAGCTGTTTCGATGTTGCTGTACTCAGCTCAATTGTCCGTGGAAGTTAGACGCCTAAGTGCCTAAATCCATTCTGAGAATGAGCTCTAGGCTCCTAAATCTGCTGGGCAGTGCAACACTGAGCGCTGTGACACCTACGTGCCTTTAAACCTCTGGGCCTAAGAGACTTTCCCAAGGTCACTGAGGAGCCTATGGGAGACCTAGGAACTCAGCCCAGATCTCCTGAATGCCATCACAGTGCCCCCCCTAACAGACCAGCCCTCCTCCCTGGGTGCGCAGTGCCGGGAGGAGATGGCTAGTGTGGTAACTGGAGACACATGGCTCATGAGACAAACACCTGTCTTGGGGCTCAGGCATCTACCGCATTCACCAGATGTGTAACGCTTCAGGACAAAGCTCTAGGGGTGCCCCACAGAGCTGTCCGAACGTCCGGCCAGTTTGTTGCATCAGTGCACGCTCTCCGCAGACCTCGCTGCACCAGCGTCCCTGGGGGCACTGCCGCAGCAGGAGGCCGCTGACAGTCTGCTCCCTACAGGAAAGACGGATGCTGTGACCTGAGATTCCCAAATGCACATGGAGGCAGGTCACTGCAAGGGAGCACTTGCATCGGTGGTTAAATGAATGGCCAGGAATGTTGGGGGAAAGCCATCTGAATGCAGCCCTATCCAGGCTACCGTCACGGTCCTGTCAGGCACCCAGGCACAGTGCGGCGTGCTGCCGTGGGACACAGGTTGGCCCCTGTAGATGGGCCGAGCCATGTTAGACTTATACTAAGGGAAACACACAGTGCCACAATGTAAACACACCAGTAACACAGGAACATACAAATCCCCAGGCTGGATCAGACCCAAGGCCCATCTAGCCCAGTGTCCTGGCCAGAACACGATGCTCCAAAGGATGGAGCAAGAACCCTGCAATATTGGATAATCTGCCCCCACTTGGGTCTCCTCCTGGTCTCTAACAGCTAGAGATTGCCTTAAACCCTGAAGCAGAAATTTTATTATCCCTTCCAAACATTGTTAGCATGGACACTTTTGCTATCCATATAAATGTCCAAACCGTTTTTGAATCTTGCTGCGTTCTGTCCTCGGTGACTCTGTGGCAATGAGTTCCATAGTCTAATCACATATAGTGGGGGCAAGTATTTCCTTTTATTGGTTTGAATGTCCCTTGTTCTGGGGTATGAGACAGGGAGAACAGACACTGCTGCTCGAGACCAGTCATTATTTTATAGACTTTTATCATGTCCCTTCTTTTTGTCTCCTCACTGAGGTAACAGTTCCTCTACATAGGAGAGGTTTTCCAGGACCTTGATCACTCTCATCGCTTTTCTCCTCTAATTCTGCACTATCCAGTTGGAAATGGGGTGCCCAGTCCTGCATGCAGGAGCCAGATGAAGCCGCGCTATTGATTAATACAGAGAATATTCGAATGCCTTTATTTAATTCTCCATCTCACTCTTTCCGATGCCTAATATTTGGTTTGCTTCTTTGGCCACAGCTGCACACTGAGCAGAGGTCTCCATTCAGCTGTCTACAGTGACGGCCAGGTTCCTTTCCTGAGGTGAGGCAGCTAACATACAACCTTGTAAGATGTGAGAGTCATTTTAAGTTTCCCCTCTGACGTGCATTACTTTGCATTTCTCGACACTGAATTTCCTTTGCTATCATGGTGCGTGTTCACCCGGCTTGCTTAGGTCTCGCTGAAGTTCCTCACCATCCTCCCTGGTTCCTACTAATTTAGATAACTTTGTGTCCTCCACACGTTGCCCCTCACTGCTCACCAGTAAATATATTAACCCAGGCTCTGGGTGTCCCTAATGCTCCAGCTGCCAGAAGCTGGGACTGGACAACAAGGGATGGATCATTTGAAATTGCCCTGTTCTGTTCATTCCCTCTGGGGCACCTGGCGTTGGCCACTGTCGGAAGACAGGAGACTGGCCTGGATGGACCATTGGTCTGACCCAGTCTGGCCATTCTGATGTTCTTATGGGACCTAGTACAGAACCTTGCAGCCCCCACTGCTCATCTTTGCCATGAGGTAACTGGCCATTTGTTCCTACTCTTTGCATTCTGTCTCCTAACCAGTTTTTGACCCGTGACAATACTTTGTCTTTCACCCCATTGACTACTTAGCTTCTTTAATAGCCTCTTGTGTGAGATCTTGTCAGAGACCTGTTGGAATCTAAATAAATTATGTCAGGTGGTTCTCTTTTATCCACTACTTTACTGACGCTTTCAAATAATTCTAAGAGATTAGCAAGACACGATTCCCGTTGCAGAAATGGTGCTGGTTAGACCCTATCATGCCATGATCTTCCAGGTGTTTTGCTATTCTGTTTTTAATTATCATTTTAGCTAATTCACAAGATAGGGATGTAAGGCTCATTGCTCTGTAATTCCCCAGATCACCCCTAGGGCATTTTTTAAAAATAGATACATTTGTTACCCTCCAGTTGTCTGGAACTGTGGATGTTTTCATTGAGGGACTGCAAATTTTTATTAGCAGCTCAGCTACTTCAGCCCTATGCTCCTTCAGACCTCTTGGCTGGACTAGCTGGGCTTGATAGCTAATTGCTTTTTAAATTATCAGTTTTCTCCAGATCTCTCCTTCTGACACCTCAGTCTCTGAGCACACCTTGTCCTTTTTACTAGGAAGGACCAGGTGCGATGTAGGAATCTCCCCAACATTCTCTGCAGTGAAGACTGATGCAAAGAGATCATTTAGCTTCTTAGCAATGCCCTCATCTTCCCGGATTGCTCCCTTTAACCCAGGTGATCCAGAAGACTCACCAATTCTTTTGATAGTGTTGCCAACCACCCAAATTTGAAGTAAATAAACTTCTGCCAGAATGGGAAATCTCCCTTCCCTCCGTGAGATGTGAATATTAAAGCATGCTAGGGCCATTGCAATGCTAAGGGAAGTAAGTTATTTCCTTTAATTTCCTCCCCATTTTTATGCTTTAAAAATCAAGGAAATTAAATGCAAAAACCTCAAATAATGCAATAACAAGGTTACATGCTAAACATCATAAGTCAGAAAATGTAAAAGTCAAGTTTTCCACAGCAACATTAAAGTGATCAGTATTGCACCTAGGTGGTATTTACCTCCTGTTTTCCTGATTGACGTGTGTCCTAATATATTATGCTACATGGATACCTTAAAGCATATAGGATGAGCATCATGCCTGAGTTAGCATCACTATTGGAAATTTAACTTTTGCATTTTTTGACTTTGTGATTTTTATTATGTGAATTTACGGCTGCATGAAGGTTTGGGGGTTGTATTTAATATACTTAAACTTCCCAGGTTTCATGCATGTACTTTGCATACTTTTAATAAAATAGATACAAATCTTTACATCAATGTCTAGTGCTCCCAAATATCTTATTAACAACACCTGGTATCTAATCTAAAGCATTTGCATTAAATAGCTTAGGAAACAATGTCAGTTCTAAAGAACAAGGACTCCATAGTAAACACAAAGTGATTAATATAAATTATGTTATTAGCATACAAAAGAAATCTAAATTAAAGGCAAAATTCTGCTCTTGGGTCTGTTTGGCAGATCTTGGCATGGCACACTTGAATGGGCAACTATGACAGCAGATAGAATTTCTTTGGTACAGACTCTGGGAGGAGAAGCTTACACCAAATCCAGGAACCTTAAGATGAAGGATCATGTCTTTCTCTTCCTCTAACTTTATTCATTCAACAAATAAACTCCCCCATTGCCTGGTGATGTACTTCTGATGAATCAAACACCCTTCCTCCATAGGTGTTTTTAGTGCTATTAATGCTTATGGAATACCTAGGTCTGGGGCAGAGCATTATTCCTCGAGTTCTTTGTGAGTTTATAATCCTGGCTGTCAACCTTTCGGTCTGGAGGGTTATTACGCATTCCCTGCAGAAAGCATTCTTCTTACCATGGTTCTGATGCAGCACTGACAGAGCAAAGTAGTTTGCCTGGTGCTCCACTCCTGCCTTCTTGCATGATTAACTTGCCTACGGGTGGGTTGTGGACGCACTAGGGACTATACAGAGAAGAATGTATCGTTCTCCTGTTCCTGCCTCGGTTAGAATGAGATAACTTCAGAAAGTATTTGAAATTAAATTTCTTTTGGACCTCTGAAGAAAGAGCTCTGCTGCAAACACTAAGGACAAATATGTATCATGCAAAGACAGCGCGTGGAGTTTCATTCTAGAGGAATCATGCATTAACTATTAGGTGTATACACACTTTCTCTTCATAGTTCACTTCAAAGAGTCATGCTCAAGAGATTTGCTCCGCGGCTGTGTGGCCTGTTGATTTGTGTATAATATAAGAATCTCTTATATCCTTATAAATATTTTAGCTGCTCCTTCACTCACAGCCGCGTTTCCAAAGCAAAATAGTGTTAAACTTGTTTGTAGTATTCTTCCTTCCTCTGCAGCCCTGGGCCATCCCACCCATGCCTCTGGCTGCTTTTCCCGGGGTCAGTGTGATTCCTTAGCCTTTTGGGTTATGGTTTTGTGCAGATCTCTGCCCTGGTAAGCCTGATTCACCACACCTGGCTGACGCCACATTTCCCGCACACTGGAGGGGCAGCTGCACTGGTGAACGTGGCCTTTACGCCAGCCCTAATCTTGACCCTTCAGCCCTCAACTAACACTCAGGGCCTTGCTAGAGTTTTTCATGCCCCATTTCCACCCTCTCAAACCTGGGCGATACTGATTATGTTCCTTTCTATTCAACAAACCCTGTCTACTCATGTCCCACCCAAGCGACCCAATGTGACCCTCACTTGTCTACTTCCCACTTGCCATTCTGGGCTCAGAGGTGTTGTCCTCTGGGCCCTGGCAACAAGGGTTGTTCTCTGCTGGAAGTTCGGTCTGCAGGCTCAGCAGCATGACCCTCCACAAGGCAGAGTTGTGAGGAATGGTGACTGGGGCTTGTTTTTCGAGAACATCAGATCTTGGGGCTCAGGAGGTCATTTCCCATCTGATGGCAGTCACTCTACAGTATTTCATATCCTGGGTCGCTGCCAGATGGGGTGCCTTTGCATGTAAACAATGGGAATTAATTCCCTGTGCCCAGAGCAGGAAATACTGGAATACAGTGAAGATTTTTTTAAAAAAAGGAAGGGGAAAAGCTGAAAATAATGTGACGTTTTCTTGCTGTAACTGCGCCTCTCCCCCATTCCTCAGTGGTCAGTATTATTTATTAGTGCCCAAAAGCCACGCTGGGCTCCAAGAGGTACTCCCTTCCCCAGAGAGCCGAATAGCGTTTAGAATTCTCAACGTGCAAAAAGACACAAAGGAAAGATAGAGAAATCATATTTTGTGTGCAGTGTGTGTGCGTGTGTGTGTGTGTGCGTGTGTGTAGAGAACAAATGCTTCAGACACTCCGTGAACCATTGCAGAGCATATGCCTAGTCTGAAATGCTGTTTGTAGTCAGGATGCTGAGGTTTGGAAAAGCTCCTTATCTTTCCCCTTGTGTTTGATTTATGTATGATGGGCTTGGCAGGTAGGCAGGTTAGCTCAGTAAGGCCAGCAAGCTTATCACAATACAGATGGGTAATTTACTTTGGGGGTATCCAGCTTTCTAACCCCGGCTCATATCCAGCAGGAGCAAATCATTATGCTCCGTTCTTGTACCCAGTGCAAAATGATACAACACTCCACAAACTGCTGCTCACCCATAGATTTTCCAAATGCCAGCCCCACCAGTGCTTGGGAGGATGATGTACATGCGCGTCGGCTGCACCTGATCATTAATATGCCAGAAGTGTAATTGTAGATGTGCTTTAGGAACGGCTGTAAAAATACTTCGCCCCAGTTCCATCCGGGAATACGCTACCTGCAATATGCATGATGCAGAAGCACTTAATTCTACAGCCTGTCATTTAGAGAGAGAGAGATTTCAAACCAGTATTCTTCATAATTCCCACTACCAGCACCAGGGCAGAGGAGGGCAGCCACGGGGCAAAACAGGGAAAGCATCTCTTTGGTAGGTTGAACCCGAGCCGATGGAATTCATTCTGCGTGATCCACCTTGCCCGGGGCTTTGGACTGTACGCTGCCGCTGCGTTTCTCTATTAACCTGAAATACTGGACGCACTTTGTACTTCATCTCTGGGATTTGTATGCGGCAGCAGCTTTATTAATCCGAAATCTGACTCTGATTTTTACTCGGTGCTGCAAGTGTTTTCCAGGTGGAAAACCCTGTTGCAAGCCAGGGGCAGGCCCGCGTGTGTCTCTCCATCATAGCACCTGCCTGCACACACGCACGGTGTGCACAGACACGCACTCAGGGCACGCCCTGGCAGAGTGGGTTGCTGGTTTGCCTTTCACCCCTCCAGCCGGGGCAGTTGCTGACTCCTTAGAGCTGGAGATGTGCGTTGGTGCCGCTCGGCCCTTCGCCCTTCCCCAGCTACTTGGATCACCGACATCCTCAGCATCTGCCCCAGGCCTCTGGGGCTCATGGAAGCGCAGGAATTGGAACCCGAGGGAAGCGTTTGCTGTTTCTGTTTTGAGAGCCATGGCTGGAGTCTTTGACCATACGTTTGGCTCTGATTCGACTGAGCCCATGGAGGGAGGGAGCGGATGTATGGCAGGTGCAAGGAAAAGGCCCAGCTCCTCCTCACTAGGAGCTGGACCCGAGATGTAAGTTGTTGCATTATCAGGGAGAACAGGAAAGACCAGGGTAAGATAACGACACGGATAAACACCCTGGAAAGATGGGGGAGCTCATGTAAGGCTCTTAACTATAGGGCTGGGGCCAATCCCTCGAGCTGACCGGGCCGTTGGCTGTCTGGTTGGTGGTGCCGCGCTCTGCACGGCTCCCGGGAAGCAGCCAGCATGTCCCCTGCTCCGGCTCCTATGCGTAGGGTAGGGGTGGGGAACCTAGGGCCCGTGGGCCAGATCTGGCCCTGTGGTTACTTTCATCCAGCCCACGGTGCCCCCTGCGGGGCAGGAGCTGCTGTGCCAGCTCAGCTCACTGCGGGGGGAAGCCCCGAGCCTCTGCGCCCCCAGGCCAGCGAGTGAGTGGCCCGCGATTGATTTTTTTCTGTGGGTCAATGGCCCGTAAAAGAAAAAAGGTTCCCCACCCTGGAGCCCTCACTCCCCCCATGTGACCCAACCCCCTGCCTCAGCCCTTATTCTCCCCTCTGCCCCCCGGCCTCAGAATCCCTCAGTCCCAGCAAGGAGCATCCTCCTGCATCCCAATCCCCTCATCCCTGGCCCCACACCAGAGTCTACACCCCAGCCAGAGCCCTCACACCCCACTGCACCCCAACCCCTTGCCCCAGCACAGAGCCCCCTCCCACACTCCAAACTCCTTGGTCCCAGGCCAGAGCACCCTCCTGCACCCCAAATCCCTCATCCCTGGCCCCACATTAGAGCCCGCACCCCCAGGCGGAGCCTGCACCCCACCCCCTGAGCCAGCCCGGTGAAAATGAGCGAGCGAGTGAGTGAGGGTGGGGTGAGCCAACGACCTTGGACGCTGCAAGTGCCCCATCTCCATGGGTTGTGCCCAGTGAGACCTGTCCCACCGGGATTATCTAACCGTTCAGAATGAAACAAGATGACACCTCAGTTCCTGTTTTCCCAGGGCAGTTCCTGCAGACGTGGCCCCCTTTGCTCCCAGCCCATTCGCAGCGTGGGAAGTACTGCCGGGTTTCAAGCTAGAGCAGGAGAAGCCCCGGTAGATGGAGCAATCCCCTTTTGCCAGTGCCAGGCACAGCCCTGCAGTCTGTTTTCTAGTGCTTTATCCAGGCCAGCTTAGCTCTCCTGCTAATGATCTCAGCCATGAGCTCACCTGCTGAGAGCCGGCTCTGATGCAGCCAAGGAAACCTGCCAAGGTCTCTGTCTGCTTTTTTCCAAAGGTCCCCTGTTCCGATGGAGACATTTCCCGTCGCTCTCGGCATGTTGCACAGTCACATTGGACAAAGAGAGGCAAGAATCAGCCACACAAAGCGTGGCAAGGAAGGGATCCGAGAGCGGAGGGTGGGAAACCAAGAGGTCTCACTGACCACGCTGAACAAGTGCTAACCCCCTCCTGTGGACGTGTGATGGGCAGCGATGGAAAACCTGGCCCCTCCCAGCCATGCCCAGGTAACCCTTCCCCCAAAGTGTGCTCATACCACAGGGTCAGCGAAGCTATGGAGGGTCAGCTGTCCCTCCGGGGAGCACAGTAGCTCCTGCAGCAGCATCCTGCAAGGCAAGCCGGGGAGAGATCCAAAGCTCTGGGGTCCAGCTTGGGTCCCTCTGAACTCCCAGAGTTTGGGTTTCCAATTCAGCCCCTGGCCTTGGGGCAGAGGCAGCTGGATGCCCCCCTGCCCTCCTACTGGTTCAGGAGAGACCGTACAATCCCCCTTGTGGTTAGCAGAACTCCGGCGGGCGGGATGCTCTCTAACCTTGTGCTAAGAGTGGAGCTGAGCTTGGTACAATAGCTCCAGCTTCACTAAGGAATAAGAGCAGTTCAGAACCTGATCTCTCCACTCACAAAGAAAAGCCTTCACCTGCAGAATATTAGCTCAGACCCCTAATGCAATAGCAGTCACTGAAATCCATCTCCAGCTCTTTAATCGAAAAGGTAGAAATTCCGGTGCTATTCTTCTCCAATATTTACACAACTAACTGCCGTGCTGCGAGCTACAATGGGAGCGCTGATCTCAAACAAATACGTAGTCACGGCTCGAGACTTAGTCATTTCTCTTAAACACAGAGATGCTATTTTCCCTTCCAAAGAGAGGCTTTAGCGCGGATTTCTCAGAACAGACTGGCTTCTGCTGCCAATACAACTGTCGAATACAGCTCTGAGGCTCCTCGGCCTGGCTGGCAGCAGGATACCTGTGGTCACATTTCACCTGGCCACCACACACAGCCCGGAGGAGCCGAGGGAGAAGTGCGGCATGGCAGCTGCCCCTCCCTAGTGACCGAGACCTCTCCTGGCCAGCAGCCCGTGGCAGAGCAGAAGTCAGAAGGCCGGGGCAGCTTGAGAAGGGGCTGCGGCTCCCATGGAGGGGTGCCACAGAATCACGTTATAACCCTGGGTGAGCCTGGTGTTTCCCACATGCAGTGGGAGTGCTGGGCTCTGACGGCGTCCCGTCATTCTGCAGCTGTGGGACAGCGTGTTCAAACGCTGTGCTCTGTGGTTGCAGCTGCACTTACTGGTGGGGCCCAGGGAGGTCACTTGACCGTCCAAGTGCCTTCCTGCGGCCACAGGCGAGGTCCTGCGGCAACTGCCATGGCTCCCACCGATAGCCACAGGAACCGTCTGACAGTCCCAACCTGCAGGCACAAAACAGAACGCCTGGTGAGCCCTGGGCTCATGGGGTGTCTCTGGGGCCCAGACCTTCGTGTAACATTTCCCTCTGCAAGGAGACCCTTCACGCTCCTCTGAATACTTGGCTGGCCAGGCTGAGCTTCCTTCTGTGGATGAGCTGAGCTGGACAATGAAGAGTCTCTCTTAGCTACAATGGGATTTGGCTCAGCCCCCCTGTGTGCATCCCTCCCGCCCCATTCTGGGTGTGTAGTTGCTGTTTCTAGAGCCTGGAAGCAGCTCCAAGGGCAAATTTCCCTCTGTAAGAAGTTTCATTTCCTGTGCTGAGGCCAGGGAAGGGCAGTTCATCTCCACAGAACAGGGGACGTGGCATTCATTTGGGGTTTGGTCCAAACTGGAAAGGCTTCAATGCAGAGGAGGTTCGTAAATTAATTTGGGAGAAAGGGGACCTGACTGTGAATAAGGCCCCTCCTGCAGAAGTTCTGGATTTGCATTTGGGCTCCTAAGGAGTGCCGAACCGTAACTATTTTAAGAGGTGTTTTTAGAGCCCCCCAGGGATAAGTGCTCAGTGCAGCTCACCAGGAACTCAGAACTTCCCTTATTGCTAATGGGGCAGCCGCCTGATTCCATTGCACAGCACTGAACGTTTACCGCGGGTAACTTGCAGTGCTACTGATTGTCTTATAATTGTGATTCCAGATTTGGCACTGCTGTGACGGGTGGGGTCTCTGGATGTTTCTCACTATGAGAGACAGACAGACACCAGGGCAGTTCACCAGCATATATTTATGGATACTGCAATGGAACAGATGCCTCGGGAGGTCATGGAAGCTCCTTCACTAGTGGGTTTTCCAAAGGAGGCTGAATAGCATCTGTCTTGGATGGTTTAGACACAACAAATCCTGCATCTTGGCTGGGGGTGGAACTCGGTGACCCTTGCGGTCCCTTCTAACCTTGGAATTCTATGATTTATTAGGCTCTAAATTATAGCAGGGCGCAAGCAGGAGCACCGTTTGTTTGTTTGTTTGTTTGTGTTTGTTTGTTTGTTTTTAAACTGAGCACCCGTCACAGTAAATGCCAGCAGCCCCAGTGCTTGGAATAATAAATGTGCAAATAGCAATTAACAGTCGCTTCCTTTGCTCTCCTGCAAAGGACATAATTAGCCGGTTCCATCTGTTAATTATACCTGCCATGGTTCAGATATTCACACCCTAGCCAGATCTCATGGCGGGAAGGTGAGCTGATGAAGGAAGCAGTCATTTTCTAGATTCAGGTAGCCTCTCTCTCTTTACCAGGGGATTGCCATATGGGAGCTTCCCCTCTAAGGAGGGCATACGCCCTTTGATTCATCCTCACTGTTGCCTATCAACTGTCTAATCCTTTCCCAGTGGCATTGTGCCAGGCCTGGGGAATCTCCAATGACAGGTGCTCCTCAGAAACAATTTGGACTACAAATCTCATGGCAGCCTTTTTCTTTAAAAGAAACCTCCCAATGCCTGCTGGTTCCGGCTAGGACAGACGGTCCAAGAACAGACTCTCTGTGCTATTTCCAACGCCAGCGCTGAGAGGCTGACTCAGACTTTGGGCGAACATGGGACCTGATATTTCTTTAAATCTGTAGCAGGAAGCCAGGCAGAGGTGGGGCGGGCCGGGAGCTGAGGAAGGTTCTCAGCAGAAGCACAGTGGTGCAGAGGGGCTATAGAGATGAGCTCTGAGTCCTTTGTTCAGTGTTAGAGGAAAGCAGCTTTTTTTCAGTCGTTCTTTACCATTTTCACATGACAACTTGATCTCCTTGCTCTAAAGGCCCTGATCTCCTGTGTTTTCTCCTGCGGGGTCTGTCTAGATTAGGGGTTCACCATGCACACCTATTCAATACTGAAATGTGCCATCTGCCATCAAGCACAGAAGCCAAGGGTCAGTGGGGCACTTGCCCGAAGAGGAGAGCATGGTCACAATGAATAGCAGCCATCGCTGGGCGTGGGTGGGGAGTGCAGCCATCCCACTCCCTGCTCTAGCTGTCCGGGGAGAAGCGGGCAAAGAGCCCACTGACAGCGAATGACAGGGAGAGCCTTCCCTCTTGTCACCCTGCCGTGATAAGAGATTAACAGGTGTTTCCAAGAGGCGCTAACTAATTTTTTGCTGGAAATGGGGCAAAACCACAGGCTCCTTACGTTCCCGGGCGCAGTAGACGGGCTTTTGTCATTATACCTACCCCAACCTGAGAGAGGAGTGCTGAGCCTTAGAGAGGCAGATCCTCACCAGGGAGCTGGCTCGAGCAGATCCCCGTGCAGCAAGGCATTGCTCACAGACTCGCCCCAGGCTGGCTCTCAGGAGCAGCTTATTATATTTACATATCGCTTTGTCCATAAACGTGCACCCTCCTCATATCTCCGGGAGTGTGTACAACAATGGCGGCATTTAGCAGGACACAGTCAGTCAAAGGGGAACCCCACTGGGAAACACAAATCCACCCCACTGCCTGCCTGTCTGAGCAGCTGGGGCACACACCACGCACACAGGGCCATATTCACCCTGCTCAGAGGGGCCAGAACAAGGCCTAGGCCCCCCTGCCATCCCCAGAGAGGAGGGACGGTCTGTGGATGGGGACTCAGGAGCTCTGGGTTCAGTTCCCAGGGACTCCTGCATCATCTTGGGCTGAATCTCTCTGTGCCCTGGGTCCTGTCTGTGCAGTGAGGATTGTACTTCCCATCTCCCACTCTGTCGGCTTGTCTACTTGGATTAGCAGTCTTCAGGCCGGGGGCTGTTTCTTACAGGGACACCTGGACAGCCGGGGCTGGTGCTCTTGGCTCTACGGTGATGGTAATAATAATTAACAACAATGTTACCATCCGGGAAAATTCAGGGTCCATAGCCATTTGAAAGAAGTGTGCAATTCCATGGTTATACAATGGAACAAGGCCCATCCTGGGTGATATTCAACCCCACCCAGACTCTGTGTGCTCTGGATAGGTTGTGTTCACCCTAACTATCCACAGACATGGTTTCTGTCAGGTCACCTGGAGAAGGCAATGCCAGGGTCAACCCCCCCGGAGAGACCCTCAGAAATGTCAGTCCGGGGAACAGCTGCCATGACAACTGGGGACGAGAGACAGTTTCTGTGTGGAGCCGTCCCAACATCTGGAACTGGAGCTGGGCCTGCATGAGCCAGGGCATGCTCTGCAGGAATGATGCGATGTGCCCCTTGCAGCTGGCTGCAAGCAAGCAGGCTGCTGCATCACAACTGCAGGGTCTGCAAAGTCAAGGGACCTTATGGGAAAACTCTTCCCGTGGCCTGTTTGGAAGCTCATGGGCAGGCAAAGCAATTGCTCACCTGTTCTTCATGTCTTGGCAGTTGCTTGGTTCCAGTTGCTGCACAAAAGACCAACCACTCCCAGGGAGAGCTGGGCTTTGGGAGGGGAGCCTGTCTGCTTGGGAAGCCCTCTCCCTTCTCTCTACTATTCTGGGACACCTGGGGAGTCCTCTCTAGTCACCAGAGGGCAGGAGCGTGACCTGGATGGTGCTCCCCTGCCTGCAGTGTGCTTGAAAAGTTAGTAACTTTCCATTGCTCGGCTTCAGCATTGGCATGAAAACAACAGAGATGCCGACTCAGATTGATGTAGTCTTTTGAGTATTCCTTGGGAGATTTTGGTTCGTCTTAATCTTTACTGCAAAGGCAGAACATGTCATTTAAGCCTTTTAGTATTCCAGCAGTATAGTAACAAATATCACTTAGAGGCCGATTTTATAATAGTTTTAAATGTTTTGCTTTCAGTGTATTTACATAATTCCGTGAAAAGCCTGTAAAGAGAGTTTGCATGGTGTGGTCATGGAGCGAAATGAATGTGAGAAATCACGTAACGATACTCGACACCGGTGGTCTCTCCGCCAGCTGGCAGGAGGAGCCGGCGGAGGAGCAGAGACACAAAGTTGAGTGGGATGGGGTTCAGGGATGGGGTGAGGTAAGGAGTCGGGCTGGGACACTGCCTCGATTCAGGCAGGTCCATTATTTAATGTGGTCACCATGTGGCAGCCTTTTGGTGCCCTTGGTGGGACAGGTGGGGGGTCTGAGCCAGTTTCCCTGGGGGCAGGTGCTCACATCAGGGCTGGTACTGTCTGAGGGTCTCAGCAGAGAGGTGAAGAGGGCCATGGATTCTCAAGTGCTCCATCACGCATGGGCTGGGCACAGCGGTGGCTGCCCCACCCCCACCCTGACTGGAGTGGGGTCAGGGATGGTCCAAGTGGGCTTTGACCAGGGACACAGGCCAATGCATCCAGGGGCTGGACACACAAGGCACTTGGGCTCACTGTATTCTCCCTGCATCGCCTTGTTTATTTGCCCATGTTAGTCAGAAAGCCCGGTGTGAAGCTGGTGCCGATGGCGATCTGCACTCTGCCCAGCAGGCCTCTAGACTGGCCAGTTCCAGCCGCTCAGTATAACCCACAGCAGAGACTAGTCCGCAGCCCCGCACACCGAGCCGGCAACCAGCAGGCCTGGGTCTGTTCCAGGCTCTGCCGCTGGACTCGCTGCGTTGCCTTGGGCAAGTCACGCCTCAGCCTCAGCGCATCCGAGCAATGGGGTCAGCAGATGCGCACTGCCCTGCCCCTGCCGTGCACTGTCAGAGGGGCGCAGTGCTGTGGTTATCCCTCCTCATCCTCCTGTGGGAAGCTTTGGGACTCCCTCCTTCAGCAACATTTCCTGTGTCCTGCTGCCCTTGTTTCCATCACCGGGGCCATCGGGGCTCTTGCCGCAGAGCTGTGTGCTTGGCTGGCGCTGTCCCCCTGGCCCTGTGTCGCTGAGGGCTGCTCCCTCCTCGCACTGGCCGGGGCAGGAGTGATGAAGACAGCTCCCGCTCTGAGGATGTGTGCTGTGCACCTCCACGTCCCTGGAGCCAGGACCTCGACTGGCGCCTGTGCAGACCAGTCCCACGCTGGTATTTGAAGGCTCTTGTCCCCTTCGTATCTAAGCCATTGTCACAAGGGGCTCCCCTCCCCCAGACTGCAGAATACTCCACCATCCTCCCTGGCCAGGCAGTGACAACGTGTCAGAGACGTGTCCTGCCCTTGGCTGAGCTCTGCCAATGTCCCTAGAACGGCTCCTCCTGCTCACCTTCGGACCCCATCACCTCCACCCCTTCCTGAGCCCTCTCAGGCTGCCATGGCGCGGGTCCTTCTTTCATATCTACAGCTGGGCCTCGGATGTGAGACCCGTAAGTGACCAAAGAAAGGAAACTAGCCAGTGTGCAACACCGGGCAAGGATTAACGCTCCTTGCAGTACCCAGACAAGTGTTCTGTAGTCTGCTATTGAACAGAATCAAACAAGTCAGAGCTGAGAAACTGAATCCTGGGCAAGCAGCGTCTTTTAGACTGAAAGATTGAGTCTAGATCACATCTTTCCCCTGAGATGCTTGATGGATAATGGGATTGTTTACCAGAGAAGATTAGTCTGGAACTTTATAGATTTCGCCAAAGCTTTTGACTCCATTCACAGACAGTCACTACAAAAGCTCTTGTGACAATATGGGCTTCCTAGAAAGATAGTGTGACCACCTAAGTTGCTGTAGGAAGGTTCAAAATGCTGTGTAAACAGACAGTGCAGAGACCGACTGATCTGATATCATCACTGAACTGCAGCAGGGATTCATCTCACCTCTTCTCTTCTGCATTGGGAAACATTATGAGATGCAAAAAGCAACATCAAAGGAAGACACAAGAATTATATGGAGTAGAGGAAAGCTTCAAGATCACAACTTTGCAGATGACATTGGTCTGATGAACAATTGTTCAGACGGGCAACTGGACGATCTGGGTAATTGTAGGCCTGTCAGTCTGATACCAATCCCAGGTACGATAATGGGGAGGCTGATAAGGGCCTCTATTAATACAGAACTAAAGGAGGGTAATATTAGTGCAAAGGACTTGGGTTAATGGAGGATAGATCCCGTCAAACTAACCACGTATCTTTTTTGGATGAGATTACAAGTTTGTAATAGTATTGATGTAATAAACTTAGATTTCCGTAAGGCGTTTGACTTGGTACTGCATGGCTTTTTGATTAAAAAACTAGACTAATATGATATTAACATGGCACACATTAAATGGATTAAAAACTGGCTAACTACTAGGTCTCAAATGTATCTGTAAATTGGGAATCTTCATCCAGCGGGTCTATTGCCAGTGCTGTCCCATGGGGATTGGTTCTTGGCCCTATGCTATTTAACATCTTTATCAATGATCTGGAAAAAAACATAAAATCAACACTGATAAAGTTTTCAGATGATACAAAAATGGGGGGAATGGTAAATAATGAAGTGGACTGGTCACTGATACCAAGCAATCCAGATCAGTTGGTAAACTGAGTGCAAGCAAACAATATGCATTTTAATACAGCTAAATGTAATGTATACATCTAGGAACAAAGCATGTAAGCCATACTTGCAGGATAGGGGATTCTATCCTGGGAAGCAGTGACCGAGAAAAAGATTTGGGGTTGGTGGTGGATAATCAGATGAACATGAGCTCCCATTGTGATGCTGTGGCCAAAAAGACTAATGCGATCCTTGGATACATAAAGAGGGGAGATCTGGAGAAGGAGGAGAGAGGTTATTTTCTCTCTGTATTTGGCACTGATTTGACCATTGCTGGAGTCCTGTGTCCTGTTCTGGTGCCCACAGTTCAAGAGGGATGTTGATAAACTGGCGAGGGGTCAGAGAAGAGCCACGAGAATGATTAACGGATTAGAAAACCTGCCTCGTAGTGACAGACTCAGGGAGCTCAATCTATTTAGCTTCACAAAGGGAAGGTGAAGGGGCGACTTGATCACAGTCTGTAAGTACCTGCATGGAGAACAGATATTTGATAATAGGCTCTTCAGCCAAGCAGAGAAAGGATCCAGTGGCTGGAAGGTGAAACTAGAAGAATCCAGACTGGAAATAAGGTGTACATTTTTAATGGTGAGAGTATTTAACCGTTGGAACAAATTTTACAAATGGTCAGTGACGGAGAATCCACCATGACCCTTGGTAATCCAGACTGGGTGTTTTCTAAAAGCTCTGCTCTTGGAATGATTTGAGGGCAGGTCTCTGGCCTGCACTATACAGGGGTCAGACTAGATGATCGCAGTGGTCTCTGAACCTATGAAAAGAGGAGGACAGCACACGGCAGCTGAGAACGCCATTGAGGAAGATGTCGCTGCCAGGGAAACAGACTATGACCGAGCAAGAAACGTGGCAGTGGCAGACAGAGGTGGCAGGAATGGGCTGCTCCATGTGGCACAGGCATCCGATACCTAACAAATAACAACAATGGCTCTGAGAGGCTATGGAGCCCAACACGCTCCTTCCCCAGCCCCGTCTGCCCCTGCACCCCTGCACAGCTGGCTTTGAGCAGCTCCGAAGATTGGGCTGGATCCCAGCCCGACGGCCCAGGGGCCCCGCTCATTGGTACAGCCCGCTATGGCTGGTTCCATTTTGACTGCTCTAAAAACCGTGAATCCCTCCCCAAACCAAACTCAGCTCCCTGCCCCCCAGAGACATGCAGCCCGATGCAGCCCACTCCTGCTGCCGGTCGCTCCCCCCAGGACTCCCGCTCCCCTCTGGTCACCACCCTCGCTCGGCACGCGCCTGAAGGTGGCGCGTGTCCCCTGCACGTCACAGCGGGCCCGGGACTTGTGGGTGGGCAGGAGGCGTCGAGGGGTCGTGGCCAGGGCCAGGCTGAGCGCGGTTTATGCCCTGTGGCAGCACTGGCAGGAAGGCTCTAAAGGAGCCACCTTCTCTCTGTCCTGCCATTTTCTGCCCTTCGTCACATGCTGCACATTAACGCTACGCTGCCTATATACATTTAATGCACTGAGCAGAGCTTGGCTTTTCCCCCTGAAGCTGAGAGACTCCTGCTGGCCCCGGCAGCTGGTTGCCAGCCTGGCTGTAGCTTGCAGCGGTTCTCACATCTGGGCCCTGCCCTGCGCGCGCTCCACAATGCTCACAGCATTGCCTTTTCACTTCCCTTATGACCCGGGAGGAGCAGCCGCACCAAGCCAACCCGTGAGCATGAAAACTAAATGGTTTCATCCAAGGTGGCGGAATATTGTCCAGGCAAACAGGCAGCCGTGGGGAGCCTCCCTCTCCGACCCATTGTTCTCGCTTTCAGTTTCCGCTGGTGGTAAACTTCAGAGGGTGCAAACAACCGACGCTCATTTCCATTCTGTTCCACGGCTGCCTCAGCCAGCCCTAATGATGGCACAGGTAGAAGGCACAATCCCCAGCCCCTGTCAGAGGGGAGAAGCTCTGTTCCTCACACCCAGGACTGCACGTCTATAGATCAACACACACACACTCCCCGTCACCCCCCGTCACCCCCCCACACACACCGGGAGTGTTACACGCAGCTGCTTTGTTGTTAGGAAATAATTCTAAATTCCAAAGCAGAGGCTGAGAAATTGAGTCCTAACTCACTAGACATATTTCCTATATGTTAATTTCAAACAGACTTTCAGAATGTGCTTTCCTAGATCTAAAGTTGGCAACAGAATCTTAACTATTTGAGTTTCTTGCTGGCTGATAAAATATGAATAAAGGAACCAACACTTTATAACAGCAGGAAGAAAAATAATTGCCAGGGCTGGCTCCTATTTGAATATTGTTTAAAATCCATGCAGCGTGGAGGAGGCTGTTGCAGTTGCATTCTCCTTGTGTGAATAACAACGTTATGCAAGAGTTCCCAATCTGTACAGCAAGACGGGAGGGTAAGGGGGTGTTTTCTAATTGCCCCCACCAAAGGCTGGAAATGATCGAATCACACAAGTTAAGAACCATTCTCCATCCTGCCCCCGAGCAATGGGAGCAGTGCTGTGTGTTTAAGTTCTACACGCCAAGGGCTGGGCTGTGATCTCTGGTGCCAGAAAGCATTTTCCCGGCTCAACAAGGGGAAGGGGAAGATGCTGGGGGCAGTTCTCTAGCAGCTACAGCAACTGGCTAGAGCAATGGAAGGAAAGAAAGAGATGAGTCAAGGAGCTGGCTGGCTTGCAATTGCCATTCACAGTTCTGAATCCCCCCAGTAGCCTGAGCACACAGAAGAGCTGAATTTTGGCAGGATTTGTTGTGTTTTTAACATGGTGGGTTTTTTTAAAACGAGCTGCTGCTGCCACTGCAGAGGCTCCCAAGGACGGTAAAGTGACACTGACTAATTTAATTCTGAACAAGCTGGAGCAATGCAAATATCTGACAAATTGATTTAATTGCATTCACGTACAATAAAGCTGAGATCTAAAAGGTCAGCTAGAAAATGGAAAGGGTCCCTGGAGTGCTAACAGGGAGAAGCTGACTTTAATACACATTCATCACATTTTATCATCTAATTAGTTCACACAATGCCAGACTGATAGACAGAGGCCTAAACAAAAGTATTGATTGATTATTACCCCGGTATCTATCATATTACCTCCAGCCCCTTGTCGGCTAGTTCTGGCAACTGCTGCTTAGTGTATCAGCAGAACAGGGTGTTTGTTTTGATAAATTGTTTTTCTATAAAGAAAAGGAGGACTTGTGGCACCTTAGAGACTAACACTAGCTCATGAAAGCTTATGCTCAAATAACTGTGTTAGTCTCTAAGGTGCCACAAGTCCTCCTTTTCTTTTTGCGAACACAGACTAACACGGCTGCTCCTCTGAAACCTGTTTTTCTCTAGAGATTTTAGACTCAGGAAAGTCTCTCTCCTGGATTCCAAATGATAAAGGTGCTGCTTTATTCCCCAGAACGCAGCCAGCCCGGGCTCCCCCCTCACCTGGTCTGCACAGTGAACAAACAGCAAACCCATCCAGCTCAGGTTGTTAATGAACCCCAAGCCTGCACGGTGTTGCTTGGACAGGCCAACTCTTCTAGAGAAGTTAACAGCAAACCACTTGGAATCAGCAACTTTCTGGCCATGGAAAGCAGGACCCACATCTCTAGCTGACTTTCAGTGTCTGTGATTTTGCCTTGGTTAAATATCGTTAACTTTCGTTAGTTACTGTAATGGGCTGGAGCCCTGGCGGTAATGCACAGTTCTGGCAGGGCATCTCTGAGGGTTCTCTATCCGATAGGCACTGGAAGACAATATTGCTCATCCTGGCTGGGTCCCTATTTTGGGGGCTCCTTGATGTGATCTCTGAAGCCTGTGTTCCCATTCACTGTTATGAAAGTGCTTCTCTGCAGTTCTTTTGAGTCTCAGATCAGTCACAGTTTTCCCTTTTCTTTGCTTTTACAGAGCAGGGAAATTCTGAAAACACAACAGGAAGCCTCCTTGCAAAGCTGAGTTGTTTCCTATCACTGTGCATGGCACTCGCATTTGTGCTTTAGTAGCTGAGTTATAGTTGCTATGAAAAACAGCTCTTGGCCTGCCCTGACTTTGTGCATCTTCCATCTCAGCCCTTGCCAAGGTGGCCATGTGGCTTCGTGCACTTACTTCCCTCCTACGTGCCCGGAGCATTTTCAGAACGCTCACAGAAGCCTGGGCAATGAAACCCTGACTTGTAGTGATGCTTTTCCTAAGTGTTGCAGTCCCTGCTACTGGACAATCTGGGCTTTTACCTCCACAGCGGGGACTTTGAAAGGCAGGCAGAGATCAGGGAGAAGTGGGCATTCATCCACCAGGAGGGTGCCTGGAGCCTAGCCACTGTGCTTTTGTCTCCAGTGTTTGTGTTACTCTGAAAAGGGCTTTTCATCCAGGGAGAGGAAGCAGACGTGCTTCTCCCCTCCCAGAGCCCAGCATTTCTCATTCACAGATGGAGAAACATTTTAAAAATCATTTTAAAAAGACAAATGTGATTGCACTGACTGGCAGTTGGTGAGAGCTCAGCCAGGATGGCCAGAGGCTGCTGCAACCTACATGCTCCAGGAATGGCCTGGCAGGCTGGGCTTGATAAAACCAAACTCCTCTGTTGATTTGCCATCTAGGCGGGGCCTGAGCCGCTCCGAAGAGCAGGTGCTGCACTGTGCCACACGCAGCCAGAACCTGACAGGGAGGCCAGGCAGTGCCATGGGCCTGGGCAAAGGCACCGTGGAGTGTGACATCCTCCCAGGCAGCGAGCCAGGGGTCTGTTATCGATCCAGATTGTGTGTCTCACGGAAACAGTGGATTCCATGACAGACAGAGAGAACGAGCTACACCCAAGCACCGCCCGCTCCCACCAGGGAAAGGAGAAGAGGAGGAAACTCCATGAAGTCCCCTTTGGACTCAGCTTTGCAGATGGTGCTCAACCAGGGGCACGCAGAGGTCTTCCGGTGGGACATCAACTCAGCTAGAGGTTTGCCTCGTTTTACAACGGGTGACATAAAAAGCACCAGCGAAGTCACTACAAACTCAAATTTCATCCAATGACTTGTTTAGGCTGCTCTATATACCATAGGCTGAAATGGAAGGACAGTGTTTATATTCCAGTTGATTTATATGGTAAAGATGAGAAAGTCAGCAATTTTTCAGTAATAGCGTGGCAGTGATACTTTTGTATTTTTATGTCTGACTTTGTAAGCAAGTCGTTTTTAAGTGAGGTGAAACTCGGGGGGTATGCAACACAAATCAGACTCCTGAAAGGGGTACAGCAATCTGGAGAGTTTGAAAACCACTGCTGTCGGAGACCCTCAGACAGACAGACAGATGAATGGACAGATGGAGAAACAGACTTTTCTCTTCCAACTCTTTGAGGCAGGGGAGACTTTGCAGCATGGATGTAATGCTTTAGCACTTCTCTTTGCTGAGAGGTGTGATGTTTAAGACTCCTCCTTTCCCTGAGTAGTGCCCTCCTTTCTCCATGGCTCCTTTCATAAACCTTGGAGTCTGTGGTACATCTGTACTGTAGGAGGATGTGATGAGATAGCTTTCCTGGAGATGCTGTTACCTGATCAAACCCAACTTCCTGGCACAGTTGCAAACGCTACTTCGACAGTTGTTTAATTCTTGTCACTTTCACACCACTGAAACGTCTCCATCCTGCAGGTGGTTCCAGATGCCAGGCTCCCATCAGCACCATGCCATGCTGGTAGGAGGATCAGACAAGGTGCTTCCCCCGTGCGTGCTCTGGTCTGGATCTTTTAAACGGGGCCAGCCCAGCAGTCCCCTAGCAGAGACTCCGCCCCACTGAGACTTGGGTTTGAGGAGAGCTCAGGCCTTCAGTGAGGTGAACCTGCCCCTGACCAGAGGACAAGGGCAAAGTCTGTGCAAGTGCGAAGTCCTGCTCGAGCCCTGAGTCCTCCTCAGGTTCTCCACCCCACATGGCTGTCACTTCTTCTGCATCGCTGGCTGTCGGTACACAGCTGATGACTCTCCAGAGGTGCTGTCCTGAACACTGGGCTGTTACCAGGGCACTACCCTGTTATTTCTCAGAAGTTCATAGCACTGACTGTCCCCAAGTGAGTCCTGGTGCATGCGATAGCTTAGCCTACTGCCACCAGGCCTCAGTAAGCACTCTCCGGCCATCGGAGAACCGCCTTGCTGCAGGCAGGAGACCACGGGCAGGGCGCTTTTGCCTCCCAGTCTCAGCAAGGATTGTTCGAAGCAAAGGCAGTAACCACGTGCCTCGGAAAGTCTCCACATGTATTTAGTATTGATTTGTACGATGGCAAATGTTATGAACTGCAATTCCATTAAGCATGAGCCAGTGGCTTCTCCCCATGACCCAGCTGCCATGCGCAGCCTGTTCTCAGCACAGAGCTGAGTTTGGGGGAGATTGATCTTTCATCAAGGAGGCTAAATTGATAGAGGGCAGGGAAAGAAAGGAAAGGCCTGACGCCAGCGGTCATGGTAATAACATGCAGCAGGGGGCCCCTAATGCTGTGGGGAGAGACTAATTAATGGCATCTGGTTTAATACAATTTCACTGAGTTTGCCACATTCCAGCTTGTATTTTAATCAGCCCAAAGTAGTGAAAGTGCAAAAGAAATCCCTTTCAAAGGAGATGAGTTTAAGCATTTGTAAAAGTAATTTAATGAGCAAAGGCAAAACAACTGCCATAAGCTTACATAATATTCTCTTGGCATACAGTTACATTTGCATTTATTTGCATTATTTTTGTGTCAGAACATATGGAATGGGACCTCATCGGGGAAGCGGGAGGGTTTGTTTTGCCTTTTCTTTAGGCTCTATCCATTCTGACTCCAGATTATCTCATTATTCTGGTTTTAAATCATTAGGATTTGAACCTGGATATTTTAATATTGCCTAATCTGGAAGATTTAAATGGCTTCTGGTGAGACAGGCACATTCAGCTGTTGCCACAATACCGGAACTCAAAACCCCCATCTTCATGGCTTGATTTCTATAAAAAATGAATAAAACACGTAAGTGGGATGACTGAGTTTAGCTTACTGGAGCACCCAGAGCACGTGTAGCTCTGTGTTAATGAGACACTTAAACAAGTCTTAGAAGATTAAATGATCCCAGCCCTGAGGATCTTCCTCCCGGGACTGAAGCAGCATCTACGCCCTGCCCATGGGAAGGGATTGGTCCCTCTGTGGGTGCCACACTGAGGATGCTGCTGCTCTGCACTCAGTAACGCTGTACAAGGAGCACACACCCGGAGTGGCGAAGCTGCTGCTCCTGCTGTATCTGGGTATGTGGACATGGCTGAGACGGGCTGGAATTTACAGGGATATTGTCATGTCTGGGTTTGGGCACAGCACTCTATAAATAACTACTGCCTCCCTCTTCAGCCCCCCCATCATCCCTCCCTCTGCCTCCCTCACCTCCATAAGAGACATGAGGAAGAGGGAACCATTGCATATGCCCAAAGCACACCCATGGGCTGGAGTCGGCTTTTGTGTAAACAGCTTTTCCTCCTGTGTAATTCTGTTGACTTCAGTGGAGTTGTTCCTGCTTTACACCAGTGCAAGTGAGGGCAGAATCAGGCTCTTTATCTTGGCAGATAAATGAGGTTGTTTCTTGAAATTAGATTGGGGAAGCATCTGTGCAGGCCTGGAGCAGCTCTCCAGCGTGATCACTCAAAGCGCTCAGGCCCACTGGCGCACACGCTTGCTAGACTCGGCTCAGGAATTGCCACCGGAGGCCAGTCGACTGGCTGTCATGTCACTTCACACTTTCTCCCATGCCTCTCCTTCTGCTCCTGTAAAGATCAGCCCTGTCCTGCAAACCCGCTCCTTCAAACACCCTCTGCCAGGGTGCCTACAGCCTGGGCAGCGGGGGTGCTGTAACCACCACTTCTCACCTGGACCGGGATCAGCACCTTGATTCCTTGTGCTCCCGCATGGCGGCTGCAGTCCCCTGCTGCCTCTTTCATCTTGGACAGTGAGCTCTTCTGGGCAGGGGCATCTTTTTGCTGCGTGTTTGTACCTGCCTAGTAGGATGGGGCCTGGCCCTAGGCACGGCCACGACACACGTAACAGCAGCATGTACCACCCAGCAGATGTAGCAGCCTCTGAAGCTGAGGAACTAGTCTCAGTTCGTCTTTAAAGCTTTAGGTAGGGAGGGCTCAGGCTGGGATCGACCATCTGGAATTCTTGCCCGTGTGCCAGTCCTGTGAAGTGCTCTGTGCCTCCTGGCTGCCCTCAATCCCCTTCCCTGCTTCAGCGAAAGTAGAAGGAACTCAGCCCCTTCTGGTCCGGGAAACCTCCCTTGTAGGGCTGGGTCCTAGCTCTGGACTGACCCCAGTTCAGGCGGTGACCTAGAGAGGGTTTCTTGCATTTCTGGGTCTATCGTCACTAGAATAACCCATCTGAACAGACGAGCACAACTAATTTATTCTGAACAAAGCAAGAAATAAAAGGATAATCAGGTTATCCCAAATGACAGCAACAACATCTGTATTTTCTGGTACACTGGGCACATTTGATGTGCAGAATATTGTAATCAGGCTGGAAAACTTGTCAGTGATATTCCTTTTGTCCCTTTCTCAAAGGAGCAATGGTTAGCACTCCAAAAAGAATATTAATTGCTACAAAATGTGGAGAGTAGCACATTCCTGTCCTGACAGTCATTCGTTTCTGTCTTTCTACAAGGGACCTGTTTGTCCTACCAGGGGTATTTCTTTCGGCAGTCCGTCGGGAGGGAACAACTGAAAGTACATGGCCCACAGCAATCTCTCAATAGCTGCCAATGTGGATTTGGTTCATCATGAAAGCTCCAGCTGCCTTTATAATTTGACACTCGCCTCAATACTGGGAGCAGCTCTGTGTCCTTTCCCCGGCTCTGCAGCCAGCACACCAGCCAGACCTGCCCTTGCACTCAAGCACTGCAGGGTCAGTGTGGGTGAGTGGCCAACTCAGCCCCTCCTTCAGTCCAGGAATTGCCTGAGATCAGGCTGGACAGTACATAAGAACATAAGAAAGGCTCTACTGGGTCAGAGCAAAGGTCCATCTAGCCGAGTATCCTGTCTTCCCACAGTGGCCAGTGCCAGGTGCCCCAAAGGCAATGAACACAACAGGGAATCATCAAGTGACCCGTCCCGTCGCCCATTCCCAGCTTCTGGCAAACACAGGATAGGGACACCATTCCTGCCCATCCTGGCTAAAAGCCATTGCTGGCCCTAACCTCCATGAATTTATCTAGTTCTTTTTTGAACCCTGTTATTGTCTTGGCCTTCACAACATCCTCTGGCAAAGAGTTCCCCAGGTTGACTGTGCGTTGTGTGAAGAAATACTTCCTTTTGTTTGTTTTAAACCTGCTGCCTGTTAATCTCATTGGGTGACCCCTGGTGCTTGTGTTATGAGAAGTAGTAAACAACACTTCCTTATTTACTTTCTCCACACCAGTCATCATTTTATAGACCTCAATTATATCTCCCCTTATCCGTCTATTTTCCAAGCTGAAAAGTCCCAGTCTTATTAATCTCTCCTCATACTGAAGCCGTTCCATACCCCTTATAATTTTTGTTGCCCTTTTCTGTACCTTTTTGAATTCCAAAATATCTTTTTTGAGATGGGGTGACCACATCTGCACACAGTATTCAAGATGTAGGAGTACTATGGATTTATATAGGCAACATGATATTTTCTGTCCTATTATTGATCCCTTTCTTAATGATTCCCAGCATTCTGTTTGCTTTTTTGACTGCTGCTGCAAATTGAGTGGAACTATCCACAGTGACTCCAAGATCTCTTTCTTGCGTGGTAACAGCTAAGTTAGACCCCATCATTTTATATGTATAGTTAGGATTATGCTTTCCAATGTGCATTACTTTGCATTTATCAACATTAAATTTCATCTGCCACTTTGTTGCCCAATCACCCAGTTTTGAGAGATCCTTTTGTAGCTCTTCGCAGCCTGCCTGGGTCTTAACTATCTTGAGTAGTTTTGTATCACCTGCAAATTTTGCCACCTCACTGTTTACCCCTTTTCCAGATCATTTATAAATATGTTGAATAGGACTGGTCCCAGAATAGACCCCTGGGGTACACCACTATTTACCTCTCTCCATTCTGAAAACTGACCATTTATTCCTACCCTTTGTTTTCTATCTTTTAACCAGTCATCAATCCATAAGAGCACCTTCCCTCTTATCCCGTGGCAGCTTACTTTGCGTAAGAGCCTTTGGTGAGGGACCTTGTAGAAGGCTTTCTGAAAATCTAAGTACACTGTATCCACTGGATCCCCTTGGTCCACATGCTTGTTGACCCCCTCAAAGAATTCTAGTAGATTGGTGAGGCATGACTTCCCTTTACTAAAACCATGTTGACTCTTCCACAACAAATTATGTTCATCTATATGTCTGACAATATTGTTCCCCTGGGAGAATAACATGAGGGGGAAATAACATGTTGCATCCGAAAAAGTGAGATTTTTACCCAGGAAAGCTTATGCTCAAATAAATCTGTTAGTCTTTAAGGTGCCACCGGACTCCTTGTTGTTTTTGTGGATACACACTAACATGGCTACTGCCTGATACATGAGGGGGAAAGGAGTCCAGGAGAGCTGGCTGTATTTTAAATAATCCTTATTGAGGTTACAGGGACAAAACATCCTGATGTGTAGAAAGAATAGTAAATATGGCAGGCGACCAGCTTGGCTAACAGTGAAATCCTTGCTGATCTTAAACACAAAAAAGAAGCTTACAAGAAGTGGAAGATTGGACAAAGGACCAGGGATGAGTATAAAAATATTGCTCGGACATGCAGGAGTGAAATCAGGAAGGCCAAAACACCCCTGGAGTTGCAGCTAGCAAGAGATGTTAAGAGTAACAAGAAGGGTTTCTTCAGGTATGTTAGCAACAAGAAAAAGGTCAGGGAAAGTGTGGGCCCCTTACTGAATGAGGGAGGCAACCTAGTGACAGAGGATGTGGAAAAAGCTACTGTACTCAATGCTTTTTTTGCCTCTGTCTTCACAAACAAGGTCAGCTCCCAGACTGCTGCACTGGGCAGCACAGCATGGGGAGGAGGTGACCAGCCCTCTGTGAAGAAAGAAGTGGTTCGGGACTATTTAGAAAAGCTGGACGAGCAAAGTCCATGGGGCCGGATGCGCTGCATGCGAGAGTGCTAAAGGAGTTGGCGGATGTGATTGCAGAGCCATTGGCCATTATCTTTGAAAACTCATGGTGATCGGGGAAGGTCCCGGACGACTGGAAAAAGGCTAATGTAGTGCCCATCTTTAAAAAAGGGAAGGAGGAGGATCTGGGGAACTACAGGCCAGTCAGCCTCACCTCAGTCCCTGGAAAAATCATGGAGCAGGTCCTCAAGGAATCAATTCTGAAGCACTTAGAGGAGAGGAAAGTGATCAGGAAAAGTCAGCATAGATTCACTGAAGGCAAATCATACCTGACTAATCTAATTGCCTTCTATGGTGAGATAACTGGCTCTGTGGATGAGGGGAAAGCAGTGGACGTGTTGTTCCTTGACTTTAGCAAAGCTTTTGACACGGTCTCCCACAGTATTCTTGCCAGCAAATTAAAGAAGCATGGGCTGGATGAATGGACTATAAGGTGGATAGAAAGCTGGCTAGATTGTCGGGCTCAACTGGTAGCGATCAATGGCTCCATGTCTAGTTGGCAGCTGGTATCAAGTGGAGTGCCCCAAGGGTCGGTCCTGTGGCCGGTTTTGTTCAATATCTTCCTTAATGATCTGGTGTGGACTGCACCCTCAGCAAGTTTGCAGATGACACTAGACTGGGAGGAGAGGTAGATACGCTGGAGGGTAGGGATAGGATACAGGGGGCCCTAGACAAATTAGAGGATTGGGCCAAAAGAAATCTGATGAGGTTCAACAAGGACAAGTGCAGAGTCCTGCACTTAGGAGGGAAGAATCCCATTCACCGCTACAGACTAGGGACCAAATGTCTAGGCAGCAGTTCTGCAGAAAAGGTTACAGTGGACGAGAAGCTGGCTATGAGTCAACAGTGTGCCCTTGTTGCCAAGAAGGCCAATGGCATTTTGGGCTGTATGAGTAGGGGCATTGCCAGCAGATGGAGGGACGTGAGCGTTCCCCTCTCTTCGACATTGGTGAGGCCTCATCTGGAGTCCTGTGTCCAGTTTTGGGCCCCACACTACAAGAAGGACGTGGATAAATTGGAAGCGGAGGGCAACAAAACTGATTAGGGGACTGGAGCACATGACTTATGAGGAGAGGCTGAGGGAACTGGGATTGTTTAGTCTGCAGAAGAGAAGAATGAGGGGGGATTTGACAGCTGCTTTCAACTACCTGAAAGGGGGTTCCAAAGAGGATGGATCTAGACTGTTCTCAGTCGTAGCAGATGACAGAACAAGGAGTAATGGTCTCAAGTTGCAGTGGGGGAGGTTTAGGTTGGATATTAGGAAAAACTTTTTCATGAGGAGGGTGGTGAAACACTGGAATGCGTTACCTAGGGAGATGGTGGAATCTCCTTCCTTTGAGGTTTTTAAGGTCAGGCTTGACCAAGCCCTGTCTGGGATGATTTAGTTGGGGATTGGTCCTGCTTTGAGCAGGGGGTTGGACTAGATGACCTCCTGAGGTCCCTTCCAACCCTGATATTCTATGATTCTGTGATTTATTATAGTTTCAACCAGTTTGCCCAGTACTGAAGTCAGGCTTACAGGCCTGTAATTGTCGGGAGCCCTTTTTAAAAATTGGCATCACATTAGCTATCCTCCAGTCATCTGGTATAAAAGCTGATTTAAATGAGAGGTTACGGACGACAGTTAGTAGTTGTGCAATTTCACATTTGAGTTCCCTCAGAGCTCAGTACGGCTACCTTTGGGGAGCTGAGTTGGGACCTGCTTCTCAGAGCTCTCCTAGCTCCCCCAGTCTATTCAGCTGGTTCTTTTCATGGTTAGCAACAGCCATTGCTCTTCCCCTAGACCTCTGGACATAGGGAAGAGGGAAAGATGGGGGAGGAAGTGGGGAAGACTGGAGACCCTGAGTTTAACCTTAGGAATGACTCCCCTGCAGGAGACAGCGTGTCCCTGTTTCAAGGCTTTTGGATTGGAGCTGCCCTGCCGGATTCGGAGCAGGGACTTGGCCCTGGGTCTCGCACGTCCCAGCTGAGAGCTCTAACTTCCAGCTGTTGGCTGGGCTCTCTCACACTCATATTTCCGGGAACGATTTCAAAAGGTCTCAGGCTTTTCCACATCAGAACAAAAGCCCATTTCAAAACATCAATGTCTTTGCAAAATGGACGAAGGGTTGTTTTCAGGCTGTCCCAGTCTCTGATAAGCCCTGTCAACTGCTGGCGTCACCACAGCTCCCCTCAGCAGTCGCTCCTGACTGGTGGGAAGAGCAGCCCCGCTGCAACCTGAGGTTACCTCAAGGAGGGGGTGGCCATGACAGAACCTGCTTCCCCTCCCGCTGTTTGCCAGTGCTTCCTCTGCTAGGATGCGTGACTGCCTTGCGTCCGTCCCCATCCTGCAAAGGCATGTGCTGTTCAGAGGCACTTTGCTGCTCTCTGTTGTGGTGGGTTCGAGTTAGCACAGCTCTGAAATCACTGCTCAAGTTTTATTTATGCTGATGGTTTTTTTCTATTTCTAGGCTTTGAGTCTGATGATTTTAGAGGGGTTTTATTTGCTACTAAACAACAGGTGGTTATTACTGAGTTTTGAATAAACACTTTCAATGGATGAATTTTATGTTCTCATATGGTGTAATCTGTGCTGACCATAGACATGAGGGGCGACTACATTCAGGTTGAAGTCGGGGCAAATCTCCCGTTTACAGGGGGTGCCCCAAAGAACTGAGAAAGAGCTGTGGGAATCTCTGGTACTTGCTGATTTAGGCACGGAAGGATCTTACCAGAACCCAGGTAAAACAACAACTACTTTGGATACAGCTCCCAGGCTCTGCAAGCTCTGGAGAGAAGACTGATTCCTATTGATTCTTCCCTCATCCCCATATTTTCCCACATTCAACACCAAATTTTCAGCCTGGCCTTATCTGAGCCTCCACTCAAGGGCATAAATCACTGCGGGTGCAGCTTTGTGCCTATCATTATCTGGACCCACAAAAATGGAGTCTGGTGTCTGAAAATCTGCAGGGTCCAAATACCCTCCCCTGCATTGCAGTGCAAGCGTATAGGGGAGCAAATGCCTGGAATAACAGAGGCCCCGAGGGCCTATGGGAGAGGATCAGCTGAACGCTCGCGCCCCAGGAACTGCAGGCAGGAGAGGAGCATGTTTGCCTGGCTCGGGATTGATCTGGAGCCTGTGATCAACAAAGGGGCTAGGCGGCTTTTCCTCTCTTCCACTGATTAGGAAATTTTATTTTCTCCCCCAACGCCCAGCTGCTAACCCTTCAGCAGGGTCTCCAGCCCGGCCTGCGGTGCGTACCACGCAGAGAGGGAAGGCTCCTCCTCTGGGAGACAGCACTTTTTGTTGCTTTTTGGCTGCCTGCAGCGCTGACACCAAGCTCAGCGTGTACCCACCCGGGCCCTCTGAAACAGCAGGTCTCCCTCTGGCTTTCCTCTGAATCTTCCTTCTGTCCCTGCAGCTCTGTTCCCATCTCTCCCTCTCCCCCCTACAAGGATATAGCGATAGCCGCCAAATGGAGCCGTCTCAAGCCGAGGCCGGAGATCCCAGCCGGGGAGCAGCATGGTGTGTAGCTGGCTTGGTGGAGACAGGAACAATGTTATCTTCATCCATAGAGGACGTGACGAAGCGCACACTCCATATCATCCTGCTTGAGACAAGCTTGGGAGCCATCCGGCAGTCAGCCTGTCGCTCTCTTGTGTCGTTAATAGCTCAGGTGAAGGGGTGGCCCTCTCACAAAGGCATTTACCATCTCTTGTGTGGAACCCAAAGAATTATATTTAGCTGCAAGGTTATAATTAATCTCCTCATTTCGTTTGTGCAGGTTCCCAGTATATGCAACTAGGCACCATCTTGGAAAGGTACCGTTGATGTTGATTTCTTTTTGTGCTAGCTCATAAGAACTCAGGGCCTAAGAAATTAATCATGGTGCTGGCTAAGATAACTGTCCCCTTGTTTGCTAGTTTCCATTTAAATTGAGCTTTGTGCGGCTTTGATGAAGGAACATATTAAAGCTAGCATGGCTGACATTTTTGTAATAAATTCCAAGATGAATTCCATGCATTTGCTGCACTAATGTGGAAGGTGGAGATAGAGACCGGGATGAGCTGAAGCAGAAAGTAGACTGTAAATTGAAGTTTGGCATTGAATATAAATGGGAAGCATTGCTTGCCTGACAATAACAGTAAATCAGGTTCCGACCCCACGGGGCAGTAGGGCTGAGAGATGCTATTCCAGCCTCACTCTGCGGGTTCGATGGGTCGCTCGGGTGCGGGTGACTCAGCGAGAGATGTGTAAACCTAAGAAAATTGTTCTTTCCAGTGTAAAAGCGGCCCCAGTCTTGGCCCTACAGGTGGTGTGCCAGCCAGGGGCCTGATCCTGTGAGGTGCTGAGCTCCCTTAGCTTCCAGTGACTTCAGTGGGACTTGGGCTCTCAGCAGAGTGCTGGGTAGTGTTGGACCCTTAGGGTGGCCTGGGGGTCCTGATAACCGGACACACTCTTTAGCCATCCTGTGCCCCTCTCTTGTGGCTCACACCCATCTGGAGCAGCACATTCCTTCCTCTCTCGCCGCACAGCGCACGTACTAGTGACCTAACTGCCGAGTGCTGTTCCTGAGCAGTGCCTGGAGTCCTCCGTGGAGCTCAGGGTCGCCCTGTGCTGGGGGCTGTGCAGATACACAGCCAGAGTTCCCTGCCCAGAGAGCTTACAGACATGACGGGCAAAGAGTCGGAGAGGGCACTGAGGCCCGGGGAGGAGAAGTGACGTACCCAAGGTCACTGAGGTCAGTGGCAGAGCCGGGAATTGAACTTGGGTCTCCCGAGACCTTGGCCAGCGCCCCAGCCACTCGCTAAAGCCCTCCCAGCTTTTCCTGAGCTTTCCAGCTTGGACCCGTCCATGTCCGAGGGCCACGCCTGTAAAGAAGCACTTGCTTGGGAATCCTCCATGGAATGGGGCTCTGTGGGGGAGGGGCCCAGAGAAATTAACCTGCCGTTAACCCTTCTCCCACCACGTGACTAACTGAAATGGGCTAAAGCCCCCATTCCCTTTCCATTGGTCCACAGCCCTCTTTTACAGCCCTCGGGCTCAGTACTGCCCAGATTAAGCACCAGTCAGTTCCCACAGATGGTAGTAATGATGGTTCATCTTCCCTGATGCCTGAGAGAGGTTTCTGTTCTCTCATGGGAAAGTCCTACAGAACTACTAGGGGATAAAACCAGCTGGAGTCTATAGGAATTACTCTAATAACATAAAGAACAGGAGGACTTGTGGCACCTTAGAGACTAACAAATTTATTTGGGCATAAGCTTTCATGGGCACTTCATCAGATGCATGCAGTGGAAAATACAGTAGGAAGAGAGAGAGAGAGATACAGAGAACATGAAAAAATGTGGGTTGTATTGGATGGGACAGGAAACCTTTGCTGGGTGTTTTGAACCATCCAATAGAACCCTATCACCAGGATAAACTCTCGTCTAGATTCCAAAGGGAGGCCCCAGACTCCCACAGAAATGTTCTCATTTGCTATTCAGTCCAATAAGGCTTTTCCAAACGGGTTTCCTGTGCATCAGCCCCTCACCCTCTTTTCATTCAAACCCTTCTTTAAAGCCATCTGGGACAAAACCTTTCCACCACAATCCACCAAAAACGAGACATTAGCTGCATTAAGAATCATGACACCAAGCAGTAAATATGTAAAACAAAGCCAATCTGGGATCTGCTCCCTACAGAAAACACGACGCTCCCCAGGGAACAGTGTTTTCTGCCGCCCTTTGCTCTTCTCTCCCCACCCTCGGGGATGTGGCACAAATTTAAAATCAGAAAATAACAATGAACATAATAAAATCCGTTCTCTAAACTGCCCAGCTAAACAGACCGGGAGGCGAGGCTCTGAGTCCCTGGAGAGCAGGCGAGGGGCTTGGGCTCAGCAGCCAGAAGAATCAATTGCTGAAGCCTGGGAAAAGTGAATTTGAGTTTGTTAATTCAGAAAGGAGTCTGTGTGTTGGAGGGTAATGGAAGTAATTCTGGGGGAAATGGTTCTGCCTCTGATTAGAGGAATTGATGGGCTAGGAACTGTGCCGCGATAAAGCTAATGGCAGTGTGAGCAGCAATGTTTCAGGGGATGCGGTCACAGGGAGTGCTTGGTCTGCAAGAATCAGCAGTGGATTTCTCAGCTAAGTTCCCATTGCAAACTCCTTGTAACTGGCGATGGGGTAGGAGGCAGAAAGATTCTGGCTGTGTTTTGGATCCCAGCTGAAACCTGAGATACCAGCAGTTAGAAGAATAATTTCTGGCTAAAACCGAACACCAGCACAGATAAGATGTCAGCTGCACAATGGCTCTGACTCCAGGGCACTGAGAATGAAGAGATCTGTACTGTGTTCTATGGAGAGGGGCTGGAGACTGGTAGATATGAAGACGGGGTGTAACACGGCTAATACTGCACTCCCCAGAGCATACAAACAAGAGAGAGGTTTTTACAGGAGAAAAAACAAAACAATCCCCCCCAAACCTAATCAGAATTGAAGGTTTTAAGCAGTAGCCACAACTCTCCGGGGTCTAGACAAAGCTAGATTTAATCATGCTAGCTGCAGGAAAGGACATAAATACTGCTTAGGAGATAGGAGATGCCTGATTATGAATTATTCTGGTCAGAGGTTGCAAAGATTTTAATGCCAGAAAGAATCATTATGATCATCTTGTCTACATCACACCGACCAGAGTACCTCGCCCAATAATTTATGCCTCAGGCCCATCTCCTTGGTTTGAGCAAGCCCATGTCTTTTAGAAAGATATTCAGCCTTGAGTTAAAAACTGCCGGTGATGAGAAATCCACCCAGCCCTTGGTACATTGTTCCTCACTTAAAAATGTGCCCCTCATTTCTAGTCTGAGTTTGTGTAACTTCGGCTTCCAGCCATGGGATTTCCTTCTGCCTTTTCCTGCTAAATTAAAAGAGCCCTTGTGACGTTATTGACATAAGCTGGGACCGTATAGATCGCTGTTGCAACCAAAGTCCTGTAGTGACACCAAATCTTGTATAAAGGGGGTCAAAGGAGGTGTCTAAGACCAGGTGATGGTTTGCTGGGTTATGATTATGCTGTCTGTCTGTGTATATCGTTTTTGTAGTTGAAGTTATGAATATTGGCTCTATCCTGTCTGTAGTTCAAACTTGTGCTATGCTTCTGGGTGACACCCCAGACAAGTTGGTGTCAGCTCTGTCTAGCCTGCCTGATGGCCCATTAAGGACCATCAGCTATATAACTGACCCACTAAGAGAAGGCAGACACGCCTTGGGACTCAGCAAGGTGTGCAGGGACCTGCCTATGGGCAGAACTCCGAGGTGTTTCCAGGCCATGGGATGGACAGCTTGTCCTTGGGACAAAGAAAGCAGAGACCACATGGCAAGAGACTACAGAAAGCTGCTGCAGCTCCTCCATCTTGTCTTCAATCCTGCTTCTGACCTCTGGAGGGACTCGGCTACATTGAAGCTTTGAACCAAGGACTGAAAGACCCATCCCAGCTGGGGATGTTCTCCAGAGATTTGATTTGACCCTGCAGTTTATTCCATCACTGCTGCAAGCCTGAACCAAGAACTTTGCCATCACTGAATGGAATTGATTCCATTTCACCAATCCTAGCTCTCGTCTATATTTCTTTCCTTTTATGAATAAACCTTTAGATTTTAGATTCTAAAGGATTGGCAACAGCATGATTTGTGGGTAAGATCTGATTTGTATATTGACCTGGGTCTGGGGCTTGGTCCCTTGGGATCGAGAGAATCTTTTTTCTTTTACTGGGGTATTGGTTTTCATAACCATTTGTCCCCATAACAAGTGGCACTGGTGGAGATACTGGGAAACTGGAGTGCCTAAGGGAATTGCTTGTGTGACTGGTGGTTAGCCAGTGGGGTGAGACCAAAGTCAGCTCTTTTTGGCTGGTTTGGTTTGCCTTAGAGGTGGAAAAACCCCAGCCTTGGGCTGTGACTGCCCTGCTTTAAGCAATTTGTCCTGAATTGGCACTCTCAGTTGGGTCCCGCCAGAACCATCATCGTTACAGCCATGTACTACCAGAAATCTCTTTGCCGTGCTGGTACTTGTAGACTGATCAAGTCACCTTTTACCTTTCTCTTGGATAACCTAATACAGTAGATTGAACTTCTTTAGTCTCTCACTAATAGGCAGGTTTTGCAGACTTTGAATCGTTCATGTCGCTCTTTTCTGCACCCTCTCCAATTTTTCAACACCCTTTTAAAACTGTGGGCATCAGAACTGGACACAGGATCCAGTAACCGTCGCACTAATGCTGAGCATAGAGGTAATGGCAGCTTCCTGCTCGTACTCAGAGTCCCCTGCGTATACATCTGAGGGTCGTGTTCACCCTCTTCACTGCAGCAGCACACTGGAGCTTATGTTCGGTTGGTTCTCCATCATGAATACTGAGTCCCTGTCTGTGTCACTTCTTCCCAGGATGCACTTCTCCGTTTGGTAAGTATGACCTGCATTCTTTGTTGCAATAGGTATGACCTTGCATTTGACTGTATTCAAAATGCATGTTCAAATGAGCCCACCTTACCAAGCAGTCCAGATCATTCTGTATAACTGACCTGTCCGCATCATAATTTATCTCTCCACCAACTGTCATGTCTTCTGCACATTTTGATAAGATATTGAACAACAGTGGACAGAGAACAGATCCTCAGAAGCCCCTTTAGGAACACCCCCGATTGGATGTCAGTTCCCCATTTACAATTACTTTTTCTGATCTACCAGTTAACCAGTTTTGACTCCATTTAACATGGGCTATACTGATTTTACACCATGTTAATATTTTTTTTTATCAGCATGGCATGCGGGACTAAGTCAAATGTCATAGAGAAGTCTATCCACATCGTTACCGTTATCAATTAAACATGTGGCCTCATCAAAAAGCATTGTCAAGTTTGTTGGACAAGAACTATTTTCTATAAAACCCATATCGATTGCCAGTGTTGGGATTTTGTGGTTCCCACTAACAACCAGACGAGTCAGATGCCGGGCAGAATCAAGGGTCTTCGATAATTTATTCAATTCAATTCAACAAGACTTTATTCAATGTGCACAAAGGGAGAGCCCCCGGTACAAAAATCAGCCAGAGTCCCTCCAGCAAGGAGCCCCTCCAGTTGCTATTTTATAGCACACGGCAGTTGCATAACAAGTGACATAACACAAATCTCTAGCCAGTCATATTTAACCTTTCCATATATGGATTTGTTCATTGCATGCTTATACTTCTCCACTCCACGTGTTGAGCTCACCCCCCTCCCCTTGGCCTGTTCTAGAATATTCCGAGGGTGGTTAGCCACACCATGCTTCTTTATGCATACTACCTTCTAAATCACATTTTGTTCAAAATGAACACAAGCATATCCTTCACCAGTAAGTATGCTGCCATTCTTAAATGATTTACGAACCATGTCCCATATCAGCCCTGCCATGATTTTGCACAGAATAGATGTCGGGCTAGCTGGCATATGGTTGTCAGGGCATCCTGTTTACTCTGTGTAACTATTGTAAAAACCTTAGTTTTTTTCCAGTTCTCTGGAACTTCCCATTATTACAAGATTTGTTAACTATTAACAATTGATAGCTCCTCAGTCAATTCTTTTAATACTCTTGGATGCAAGTTATTAGCTTCTGCAGATTTAAAAATGTTTAACTTTAGCAGCTGCTGTTTAACATCCTTACAAGAAGTGGAAGACTGGACAAATGACCAGGGAAGAGTATAAAAATATTGCTCGGGCATGCAGGAGTGAAATCAGGAAGGCCAAAACATCCCTGGAGTTGCAGCTAGCAAGAGATGTTAAGAGTAACAAGAAGGGCTTCTTCAGGTATGTTAGCAACAAGAAAAAGGTCAGGGAAAGTTTGGGCCCCTTACTGAATGAGGGAGGCAACCTAGTGACAGAGGATGTGGAAAAAGCTAATGTACTCAATGCTTTTTTTGCCTCTGTCTTCACAAACAAGGTCAGCTCCCAGACTGCTGCACTGGGCAGCACAGCATGGGGAGGAGGTGACCAGCCCTCTGTGAAGAAAGACGTGGTTCGGGACTATTTAGAAAAGCTGGACGAGCACAAGTCCATGGGGCTGGATGCGCTGCATCCGAGAGTGCTAAAGGAGTTGGCGGATGTGATTGCAGAGCCATTGGCCATTATCTCTGAAAACTCATGGCGATCCGGGGAAGTCCCGGACGACTGGAAAAAGGCTAATGTAGTACCCATCTTTAAAAAAGGGAAGAAGGAGGATCCTGGGAACTACAGGCCAGTCAGCCTCATCTCAGTCCCCGGAAAAATCATGGAGCAGGTCCTCAAGGAATCAATTCTGAATCACGTAGAAGAGACGAAAGTGATCGGGAACAGTCAGCATGGATTCACCAAGGGCAAGTCATGGCCTGACTAATCTAATTGCCTTCTATGTTGAGATAACTGGCTCTGTGGATGAGGGGAAAGCAGTGGACATGTTGTTCCTTGACTTTAGCAAAGCTTTTGACACGGTCTCCCACAGTATTCTTGCCAGCAAGTTAAAGAAGTATGGGCTGGATGAACGGACGATAAGGTGGATAGAAAGCTGGCTAGATTGTCGGGCTCAACTGGTAGCGATCAATGGCTCCATGTCTAGTTGGCAGCCGGTATCAAGTGAAGTGCCCCAAGGGTCGGTCCTGTGGCCGGTTTTGTTCAATATCTTCATAAATGATCTGGAGGACGGTGTGGATTGCACCCTCAGCAAGTTTGCAGATGACACTAAACTGGGAGGAGAGGTAGATATGCTGGATGGTAGGGATAGGATACAGAGGGCCCTAGACAAATTAGAGGATTGGGCCAAAAGAAATCTGATGAGGTTCAACAAGGACAAGTGCAGAGTCCTGCACTTAGGAGGGAAGAATCCCATGCACCGCTACAGACTAGGGACAGAGTGGCTCGGCAGCAGTTCTGCAGAAAAGGACCTAGGGGTTACAGTGGACGAGAAGCTGGCTATGAGTCAACAGTGTGCCCTTGTTGCCAAGAAGGCCAATGGCATTTTGGGCTGTATAAGTAGGGGCATTGCCAGCAGATGGAGGGACATGAGCGTTCCCCTCTATTTGACATTGGTGAGGCCTCATCTGGAGTACTGTGTCCAGTTTTGGGCCCCACACTACAAGAAGGATGTGGAAAAATTGGGAAGAGTCCAGTGGAGGGCAACAAAACTGATTAGGGGACTGGAACACATGACTTATGAGGAGAGACTGAGGGAATTGGGATTGTTTAGTCTGCGGAAGAGAAGAATGAGGGGGGATTTGACAGCTGCTTTCAACTACCAGAAGGGGGGTTCCAAAGAGGATGGATCTAGACTGTTCTCAATGGTAGCAGATGACAGAACAAGGAGTAATGGTCTCAAGTTGCAGTGGGGGAGGTTTAGGTTGGATATTAGGAAAAACTTTTTCACGAGGAGGGTGGTGAAGCACTGGAATGCGTTACCTAGGGAGATGGTGGAATCTCCTTCCTTTGAGGTTTTTAAGGTCAGGCCTGACAAAGCCCTGGCTGGGATGATTTAGTTGGGGACTGGTCCTGCTTTGAGCAGGGGGTTGGACTAGATGACCTCCTGAGGTCCCTTCCAACCCTGATATTCTAAGATTCTATGATCCTCCCTAGTTACTGATGACATGGTCTCTCTTGGACCTCCTATCTATGGCAGGCTGCATGCCAGCAAAGAACATAAGAACGGCCACACTGGGTCAGACCAAAGGTCCATCAAGCCCAGTATCCTGTCCTCTGGCAGTGGCCAATGGCAGGTGCCCCAAAGGGAATGGTTATCATCAAGTGATATCACCATGATCCAGACTGGTTATCATCAAGTGATCCATGCCCTGTCACCCAATCCCAGCTTCTGGCAAACAGAGGCTAGGGACACCATCCCTACCCATCCTGGCTAATAGCCATTGATGGACCTATCTTCCATGAATCTATCTAGCTCCCTTTTGAACCCCATTATAATATTGGCCTTCACAATACCCTCTGGCAAGGAGTTCCAGAGGTTGACAGTGCGTTGGGTGAAAAAATACTTTCTTGTGTTTGTTTTAAACCTGCTACCTATTAATTTCATTTGGTGGCCCCTTGTTCTTGTATTATGAGACAGAGTAAATAACACACCAGTCATGATTTTATAGACCTCTATCATATGCCCCCTTAGTCGCCTCTTTTCCAAGCTGAAAAGTCCCAGTCTTATTAATCTCTTCTCATACAGAAGCCGTTCTATACCCCTAATCATTTTTGTTGCCCTTTTCTGAACCTTTTCCAATTCCAATATATCATTTTTGAGATGGGGCTACCACATCTGCACACAGTATTCAAGGTGTGGGCGTACCATGGATCTATATAGAGGCAACATGATATTTTCTGTCTTATTATCTATCCTTTTCTTAATGATTCCCAACATTCTGTTCACTTTTTTGACGGCCGCTGCCCATTGAGTGGATGATTTCAGAGAACTATCAACAGTGACTCCAAGATCTCTTTCTTGAGTGGTAACAGCTAAGTTAGACCCCATCATTGTATATGTGCAGCTGGGATTATGTTTTCCAATGTGCATTACTTTGCATTTATCAACACTGAATTTCATCTGCCATTTTGTTGCCTAGTCACCCAGTTTTGAGAGATCCTTTTGTAGCTCTTCGCAGTCTGCCTGGGACTTAACTATCTTGAGTAGTTTTGTATCATCTGCAAATTTTGCCGCCTCACTGTTTACCCCTTTTTCCAGATCGTTTATGAATACATTAAATAGGACTGGGCCCAGTACAGATCCCTGGGGGACACCACTATTGACCTCTCTCCTGACTCTAAGCCTGAGTCTACTGCCTGGCGCCTCATTTGGTCGCCTGGTGCGCCCACTTGGCACACATGTGAATGAGGCACAAGGTGCAGAGCCAGGGAGGAGCAGCCCACAGACTATGCCCTTCTGGCGTCTCCCCTGAGAGAGGCTTGTATAACTGCTGCTACCTTTGGAAACTGCTGAGGAGAATTGTTGTCAGGTCTGTTCTGGCTGATGGCAGGAGAAGACCCAAAGTGAAATCCCTGCCCTGTCCTGGCAATGGGAGTGTAGGACATTCTGGATGATCCACATTACCCGTTCCTGATTAGCTCTCTGCCCCAGCCCCTGGGACCGCTGCCTTTTGATAGCAACGATTACCCTAGTGGCTAAGTCAATTCGCTATCCAGCATCTCTCCTCCAGGGAGCCAGGAACAGCGAGTTAGGAGTGACAGGAGCTGCTCCCATTCAGATAGCCTCCTGACACTAACATGTCTGAGGATGCCGTGGCTTTTCCCCACAGGTCTCCATATAACCCAGAAATCTTCAATGAAACTCTCCATATAACCCAGACATCTTCAATGCAGATATTACAAACACTGACTTTAAAAGCTTAGGTACAGCCCCACCCATCACCTGTAAGTGTGAATGTGGGCAGGTTGGCCTGTCACTGGTGGGAAAGCAGACCAGTGGGCTGTGATTTATTTTCACAACTGGAAGGAAATGACAAATATACGGTGTTTGCTGGCATGTTACAGCCTGGGAGGTTTCCCAACATGCCAATGCCTGGGCAAGTGATGGGTGCTATCGTCAAGGGCAAGGCCCTTGACTTGCCCAGGGCCAGCCCCCCGACTCCCTGTATCATGTAATAGCCACGAGACCTCCCTGCCTCCCCTGCTAGCACTGCCCCTGGAAAATACAGGTGTCCCTGTGAGCAGGCTGGCACGGATGGGGCTCACTCCGTATTCTAGCCCCAGCCCCAGGATGCCACCATGCTTCCCCCTCAGAAAAAGTCTCCCCAAGTTTAGTTTCCTGGCACGAGCAGAGCCCAGGGGTGGCGCCCACCTGTCTGGCCAGGTCCTGGCAAGTGGATCAGCCACACTCTGAGCTCCCTTTCCAGTATAAACCTGGATGATGTCACTAGCAGAGGTTGAAAGGCTCTGGGTCCTTTTCACCAGGTCTTTGTTAGGACTCTCGGGTCCTGGTATCACAGCCGTGCCTGGTGGCCCCAGCTGAAATCGGGTCCCTCCTTGCTGGGATGAAAAGAAGGGATGTGACTTGCCCAGGGCCAGCCCCCCGACTCCCTGTATCATGTAATAGCCACGAGACCTCCCTGCCTCCCCTGCTACTGGGAGGAACCTGCACGAGGAAAGTGGGGCGGTTTGTGACTATGCAGAATGATTGTCTCGTGCTGGGAGATGCTCAGCAGCCACTGAAGAGGGCTGGAGCAGAGATGACCAGGTGCCTGGAGTAAGGGTGCCACAGGCTTCTGGCAGCCCTACTTAGTGGCTGGCACGTGGACGGGGAGGGCAGAGAGTAACAGCTCTGACTGGCCTTCCTGATTCAGCTCGCTCTGCGAGATCACCCGGCCGCCTCTCCCCTTTGGGCTCTGCCTGCAGCAAGGGGACCGAGAGCAAAGCAACACATCTGGGTGTTTGGAAAACTACCTTGGATAAGCATAAAATCTCCCCAGCTCCCAGCTTTCCTGCATGACTGAGCCAGGCGCAGTGGTGATGGGGGCAGAAGCCCTGCTCTGTTCCATGCCTCTCTGTCACTGAGCCGTTCCTTCCGACGCTTGCACAAGGCAGATACCATCAGCACCGCCCAAAGCTGCTGCCAGTTTGAGTCCTGAGCACAGGGAGTAAACCTACGCTTGGCTTCTGCACGCAGGGTACCTGCTGCTGTGCTTTAGCAAACAGCCTGGCTAGAATGACATGAAGTTTAAGCCTCTCTCCTGTGAATGTACCATATGCACAGACCCCTGTTCCAGGGAGAAGCACTCAGCACATCCAGCCAAGGGGAATGTGGGAGAGTTGGAGGAGTTTTCTGAGGCTTTTATTCTTCAGGACAACACATGTAGGGAGTGGGTAATTTGTTTAACCAGTGTGATGGCAGAGGGCGTGAGAGGACCAGGGGGAGACAGCTTGAGGGATGGGAAGACAGACCAGAATGTTTTTATAATGAAGAATGAACCTGCGCTAAATTGTTTTAGATTAATCTGGAGCTAACTGAGCTCATTAAATGGAAATGATTTCATCCAGGACCATGAGAGAGTGCCTGAGAAGAGCTTTTCAGAGAGCAGAGACATATTAACACCCCCCCGCCCCCGCCACGTGGCTAGCACAGTTCAGACTCAAACCCACACAGGTGAGAGATTCAAGGTTCAGACTGACCCTCTTGCTCCCCTCCTCAGCTCTCCACCCCTAGAAGGGAGGCGGGCACATTCAGCGGGCGAGACTGCTGCTCTCTGGAGATTCCTGCAATCTAGGTAATTGCAACCTGCCTATCTATTCACCTGGACATGGGATTCTTCTTCACTGCCAGTCCCGAACTGGGGGCCCGTGCTGCTGTGCATGGTTAACAGCTGCTGCGCTCCACTGCAGAAGTGGCTGTGTTTCAGCACTGGGCGAAGGCATTCCCGTCTAGACAGAGCCAAATTCTGCTGCTCTTGGTTAAGTGACTCGCCCATTTGCCCTGTAGTTTGTAAAGCATTTGGGGATCTTTTGGGCTGATGGGCCCCATAGGGATGCGGGATATTTTGGCAATGTCCTGTGTAACAAGGTGAGCTAAGGCTGCAGAGACCAAAAGGACTGGGGATTTGGGCCCCAATTCTGACCCTTCTGTCATTTCTTGATTTAGCTCTCACCCTAAAAAGCTCCTTCATGCTCCTTCAAACTCCTTCAGAGTTTTCCCAAGAGTACTAAAGAAAGGGCGCTCCTGGGAAATGCCGGAAGCCTTTGAGTCTGGGCAGGAGACTAATGCAGAAACCCAAACTGTCAGGCCAGGCCTCGCAGTGTTCGCTGCCCCAGTGGCAACTAGCCATGGGACTGTTCGTGTTAAGCACAGCTAAGCCCAGCTCAGTTCCAGGTGAGCCCCCCTTGGTCACCTGCAGGGCTGGGTGAGTCCCTTGGGGTGGACTGGCAGCACCGATGGCCTCGCAATGACTGGAAGACGCAGCCATTGAATTTTCCTGCCCAAGGTTTGTCCACAAACGGTGAACACAGTGCTCAAGACAGACTTTTGCTATGAACTGTGCCCTCCGGCTCAGGGAGCCCATGTGGAACTTGACCGCAGCTCTGCTGCAGACCTCGGCACCCGATCTGCTCCAGTGGTTATGTGTAATCCCAGACAGCCCTTGTGCTGGGTGGGTTTGTCTGTGCCAGAGAAGGGCCCCTGAGGTGCCACCCAATGCCCTCTAAAAGGACCAAGCCACCAGCACGTCCCCTCTGTCTCTGCCCACAAGGCCCAGCTCCTGGCTTTTGCACAAACACCCACCAAGTTATCACCTTTCATTCCCTCCGTGCACAAGGGGAACTGAGCCAATTGGCTCGGCTCTCCTCTCCCTGCTTCTGGCTGTACAGTGGGGAGCCTCCAGCAGCTTGAACAGTGTCAGTCCAGATTTCCACTGGGCGGGGCGGAGAACCAGGCCAGTGCATGTCAGCGGGAGCTCCGACAGGCTAGTGCCTGCTGCCTTCCCAAAATGTCCCTATTGATTCTTAGCTTTCAGGTGTGGGCCCCTTTGCAAACTGAATTAAACCCAGAGCTCACATGCTGCGACTCGCCTTGCCAAGCCCCCGCCTGGGTGAAACTGAAGGGCTAAGATACAAAACGTTCAAATGAAGGTTTCCGCTTATGGAATTCCTGAGACCACCCCTGTCAGGGCAACTGCCTGGAAATCTCCCCACTTCCCGGCTGGTCAGCACCACGCCACCAGCTCATCGGCAGGGAGCGAGGTGTTACCTGGTCGTACCATCCTGCTCTGCCGGCCCCACTGCAGAGTCAGGGATCAATGACAGTGTCACGCTGTCTGCAGTGGCTCACGACCGTGAGTGTCAGCCTCAGGGTAGATGGTCAAAAAGCAGGGCAGGGACCCCAAACTGGTGGTATGGTCTCTAATGAGATTTCACCAAACCAGTAACAAGTGTGAACTCCTGAAGCACTCTAACATTCTCCCCATGGAGTCACCGACAGTCCCCTTGAGCACTCCAGTCTATCTTGCCACAAAGGCAAGCTTAACTCTGGGATAAATGGTTGCTTTACTGCAAAAATCACAAAATATTCAGGTTGCGTCCAGTCCTGGAGACTGGTCATTTACCTCAGGTCAGAGCTCAGATCTCTCACTAAAGACAGTGCTTGTAGCTAATCCCATAGTAAACAAACTAAGGATTTATTAACCAGGAAAGGAAATGAGAGCATTATTACAAGGTCAAAGCAAGCAAACTTAGATACACAAATGAGTTTCAATAGGTAGTTTCAAAAGGTGACAGACTTGTCGTAATCTCTCAGCTCTGACTGTCTTTTAGGGCTAACCCAAGTTGACCATGGGGATTTCGGCTTCTGTTTCCTAGCTCCAGCCCCTTTGTCCAAACAGCAAAGAGAGAGGGAAAATGTTCTTGTTCACTCTATTTCCTTCTTCCAAAATTCAGTCTGATAGGATGAGCCCTTTTGCACAGAGCCTCTTCATGGGTGTGCAGGGGCAATTAGCAAAGTCTTTGTATTGTGATGCCCCACGATGGCCCATTTCGTTTTGTTAGCCCTTCCTGGTGGACAAGAGGGGATTCCTTTCACAGGGACTTAGCATTTGGCCCTCGGTAAAGTTCTCTCTTGTTTGGTGAGTCCCATAGTTCAGAACAAACACTTTATGGCTCTAGTGCAAACACTTAAGTACCTTGTAGCATCGGATACAGACCATAGAAGTAGGGTTAATACATGTCGCTACTAACAAGCATTTCATAAAGTCTACACACATTGTTCTAAGTCCAATACCTTCCTGAGCCAGTCTAACACATGGGTGAAACAGACTGGGTGCCTGCAATGAATTTGTCAGTGCTCAGCTGAGGCCTAAAGCCTTGGCGGGAGCGGGCACCTGGTGTGCCAGGGCCGGCGTCACAGATGGCTCTGAGTCCGAGACAAACCATACAGGAATCCTGGACAATGCAGCTGTCAAACCCACAGGAATGGGAGGGAGTTTCCTCCTTTAGGGAATGATGAGCATTCAGTGAAACTCCTCAGGAACACTGGAGTGTCCACTCCTGGAGGATCAATCTCCACTCTGATCACCACAGTAAAACTCTGTGTGAGGCAATATGATTTCCTTCTGTGTAAACAGTGATAACTTCAGAATTACCCAGGAAAGACAGAGACCTCAAGAGATCTTTAAATTACTGGCTATACCATTAATCAAACGCCAATGCAAGACTAGCAAAGACTCTAGCTACTGAGCTGGAAAATGCTTAAATTCATTTATTGGGACAGCAGGGGAAGCCAGATCCTGCCGCAGACATTGGGGCGATGCCAAGGGCTGCGTAGTCCAGGAGTCGGGAGGCCACCATGCTGACATGGTGCTTTTACAATATTTACTGACTGTCGAGGGCTGCAGTCTGTTTCATCGCACAACCCTGGGGCCAATTTCAGCCCAGATGGGAGCTCTCCGTGCAATGGGGCTGCACCTGCCGAGCCCTGGGCTGCATTTCACCCCTTGGCTCGAGAGTCGATGTTGGGCAGCCATCCCAGGTGCTGATTCCAGAGACATCCCGGGAGTTGCACGTGCTTGGGGTTTAGCAGCATCTGCCTGGCCGGGCCTCAGCACCAGCAAGTGCACTCCACACAGGGCCTCATCCTGCTGCACTTACAATGGAACTGAACTGAAACGGAGAGATGTGGCTGGGAAGCTCCTTCCACCCTCTAGGGTTGTCATGCCAACCAGAAGGACAGAGACACTGACTGTCTTCACCATCTTGACATCCGCTCTGAGCTGCGGGTGCCACGGGTGCGGAGAACAATGAAGAGACCTCAGGCTGCACACTCCACTCAGTCATTCTCCACCCCAGAGTGTATTTGCATTTCCCAGTCAGTTCCTGAGTCTGCGACTGACCTGGAAATGGGACATCCAGGTAGGCGCCCAGGGGAATAAGTCACCCTTGCAGAGTCTTTAGAAGGAGAAGGGGGTTGGGAATCAGCAGGAAATCCCATTGGAGAATGAGCCTCGAAGGCCTGGACTTACTGGGCCTCCTCATTTTCATGGCAAGACTCGGTCCCAAATGCGAGGCACGACCACGGTGTGGGTAGAGCTCCGCCCCTCTGACTGAGGCTCCTCCCTCCCAGTCTCATCAGTAGAATCTCTCGGGAGCTAAGGTGCAATGTATGTGATTAACCCACTATTTCTAGCTGTCCTGGCTTTTACCGTCCCCAGACTAGCAGGGGCTGGAGAAGATTCGGAGGTTGAGTCTCATTGGGTCCCTCCACCCAGCTCCTGGCCACACACCCCATTTGAGACGCCCACCTGTCCTGGTGAATGTCTGGGATTGATGCCAAGTGCCGGCAGTGCCTGCTGGTTTGTATTCCCAGCAGTAGGCAGCGTGCGGGGGGGCACTTGCCTGTAAAGCAATATTCCCAAGTCTGGCCATCTCTAGCTACCCCAAGCTTTTCACAGGCCTGGTGTTTGGCTCACAGATTATGTTTGTATCACGTAAACTGCCAGAAATGACCCTGCAGAGCCAGTGTTCTTGGGTCAGGCACTGGGCAGTGAGCAAGGGACACTCCATTGTCAGAAACGCATGTGTCTTGGGAATGTAGGCTACAGCACTTTCCTTGGCAGGTGTCCTTCTCAACAGCTGCACACCCACAGTCCCAAGGCCCTCTCTCACAGCCTGCTGCCCTTTCAGGTCCGTTCTACTTCTTCCCTGCCTCCGTGTAGCTACCCGTCTGTCCGTCTACCCTCCAGCTAGCCGTGGCATTTCTAGACTGCCGGGCGTGGCACCAGTTCGGCACTTCATTCTAAAGCGCCAGTGGGGACAGACTTGTAAAAACGTATCAGTTCCTCATAGGAACATAAGAACGGCCACACTGCATCAGACCAAGGGTCCAGCCAGCCCAGTGTCCTGTCTGCGGACAGTGGCCAGGGCCAGGTGCCCCAGAGGGAATGAACAGAACAGGGAATCATCCAGTGATCCCTCCCCTGTCGCCCATTCCCAGCTTTTGGCAAACAGAGGCTAGGGACACTCAGATATACTCTGATGCTCAGGTGCTGAAACACCTTGTTTTACTGCCAACTCGTCCACCCCTCCATCTCCTCCCCACGTTTGTGTGTTCGGCCAGCCTGGTGCGTCCTGTTCTAACCTAGACTGTAAACTCTTTGGGACGGGGACTTTTAAATAAGTGTTTTGACAGTGCCCAGCACAATGAGGACCTGTCCCTTTCTGTGGCCCTGAAATATGGGTGTAACGTACTTGACAACTAATAGTAATGATCACAGTATGTCACTGAGCACTGCGTACTTAGCCAGATGTTCTAAATCTAAATCTGGGCTTCTATGTCCACATACAGAGACACAGTTCAGGAGGATCCGATGGGTGGCCATTCTGGGTCTGCCTATACCGCATTTGGGAGTATTTGCTGTTGGATTTGGGATCATCACAAATCGATATCCCAGACTGCCACCTCATATAAATGATGCTTTGCTAATTTTCATGGATCCCTGGTGTCCTGTCATGCACTGACAGTTTTAGTCCAAGAGCTGCAGAGCAATATGCTTTTGAGTAATAGCATCTTATTGGAGTGTAAAGATCTTCCTATTTCACTGATTTATCCTGCATTTAAACTATTTCAAAATTCACTTACTTGAAGTAGTACTGGAAGCAAAATACTCCCTGTAAATAGCTTGGCTTCTTCTAAACTGATATCTCTGAATGGGAAGATGGAATGACTTGCACTATCTATTTTCTCTTGGAGGCAGCTCCGCTGCTCTCTTTTGACTGGTTTTCAGGAAGAGGGGCCAGAGATGATTCTTTTTCCTCTAAAAAAAGGCTTATGGGCTGGCAAGGACTATTTGACCTTTTCAGCTGAGGCCTTAGGGACTCACTGAAGATTAATCTGAAGTTTGCGCAAGTAGCTCATTAGGAGATCACTTCATTTTCAATTCACTGCATGGTGGATTTTTGAATCACAAAATGCCAGATATCAAAACCCAATTCCTTTTCATTTGCATTATGCTTTTTCCTCCCTAAATATTTTAGATACTCTTTCTGAGCTGTCACTTATCACCTCGCAGAAGAAAAGCAGAACCGAGCCAGGGCTGGTTACATTGTTCAGCTGTGACAGGAAGCTGAAAAGCTACAAACGTGGAAGTGGAGAAGGAGGCAGACCATGTGCAGTGCCCGCTGCAGAGAACAGATACCAGCCACAGATACCACAGCCACAGATACCAGCCACAGATACCACAGCCACAGATACCGCCAGTGTCTCCACATGACTGGAGATGTGGAGAGCAAAGTGGAAAATTTTTATTGAAAATGATTTTTGAAGAAAAACATTTTCAACTAATTTCCCCCCGATTTCCCCACCATTTTTTGAACAGCTCTAGTCATGAGACGAGGAGCCTTTTGCCTCTAGGTCCCTGGTGTCAGGTCAGTAGAGACCAGACGTTATTACTGTAGCTTTGACAGGCTCTAGGAATTGGATTTGCACCAGTTGCGATTAAAGCAATGGTGGAACTGGACCAGACTGGCTACCTCCCTAGCAGCTGTAAGAGAGAGGCCAAGGCCTGGGTACATCAGAGATTGGAATTCCCTGCTGCCGGTTCATCGGTGGGGGCATTCAGTGTCTTTGCTAGAGGCTTGCCTGTACTGTTCCTATTCAGGGACATCCCGAGGCCTTCAGTCTCCAGACCTTTCACCAGAACTAATGAACTTTGTGGGGACAGAGCAGCAGGATGGGTTGTGGTTAAGGCCCACAATCACCACTCAGCAGATATGGGCTCTGTTCCTGATGCTGCCCTGACCCTCTGCAACTGTGGGCAAATCACTGCCTCTCTCCATGGGGACAGTAGTTAGGGGTGAGCACTTCGGGGCAGGGACTGGCTCTTACTGTGGCTGTACGGCACCAGGGGGCTCCGCTTTCCATTGGGCTTTACTGGAACACAAGTAATAATCATTGAACGTTAACAAAATACCAGGTTAACCGTATAAAGCACAAGCACCAGGCAAAACTTGGGAACTATTTCTAAGAAAAAGAAACAGAACAAATGTGTAATTTCTAGCAGAGGGAAGATGACTCTGTGTCCGTGCTAACTGTCATTACAATAACTAATGACCCAGCCCAGGGGCTGTCTCTGGTAGGTTTTTGGGAACCGAGTTTCATTGTCCCAGTTACATCAGGATCATTTCAATCAGGCAAGCTAGGGTACGTCAGCAGGGAGATTCCCTTTACTAGTCTAGGGACTGGGAAAAGTAAACGTGTTACCAAGCTTCAGAAAACAGTGATCCTGGTATAATCATCTGCTAAATCCAGCTTCGGTGCCTAGCTCAATAACATAACACATTCTAAGAGGGGAAAATGCTCCCTAACCATCCACAAGAGCAGAGCCATGAGCAATAGGGGACGCGGGGGTTTGTAGGGAATAGATCTTGGCAGGAATGTTCTGGGCAGCTCACCACCTGGCAGATGCTGATAAATTCGGGAGCTCAGAGAAGAGCTACAGAAACGACGAGGGGGTGGCGGGTCCGATGGATGAGCAGAGATTAAATGAGTCCAATTCGCAGCGCTTGGCTACTTGGCACATGTGTGAAGAGGGGGGAGAGGGTGGGATTACTCCGGGGGGTCCAGAGGGATTTGCTAGGAGGATGGGCTGATGCTATGGAAGGGAACATCTGTCGGAAGGTCTCTCTTGACAATGAGCCGTGTCAGGCTGTGGGATGTCCTGAGGAAACGACGTTTTGTCAGAATCATTCCAACCAGCTCCACTGGGAATGACCAACAGAGCCAGAAGCAGCCAAGAGGTGAAGCCAGACGAGGATGCCAGGGAGGCCCTGAGGTCTGGCCTGGACAAGCTGTTAGACACGCTGGCGACAGCAGATTGGAGAGAGTGGGACCAGGGAGGTCTGGGATGGAGCTGGAGGAGAGGGACTCAAGTACCCTTGTAAGCTGCTTGCTTGGTGAGTGTGGTGGTGAAGGGAGGGGGCAGTGGCTGGAGAGGCAGGTGGTTTCAGAGTCTCAGGGAGACCAGGCTGACACCTGTGTTGTGAGCAGAAGCTAGAGGAAAGTGATGAGATATTGTCCCCGAGACGAGGGGTCCAGGGGAGGCAGGGTCATCGTCTCACGATGCTCTTGGTAGCACCCACCTACCTCCAAGTGCCAGGCTGTGGGATTTATTGTGGTAACAGCAGCCGACTGCCGGACCCTCTCTGCTGCCAACAGCAGGCTCTGGGTGATGTGGCTTCAGGCAGCTGGCAAGTTGGCCGGTGCTCCTGGAAGCCATTTTCTCTGAAATCACCTGGTGGCTTAATTAGCTTATCTCTGAGCCGTCTGCAGAAAAGGGCCCTGCACTTCCCTCAAAGGCTTCAGGTGCCAGGATGGGAAAAACTGGTCTCAGTGATGGAGGACAGGAGAAGAGTGGCTGCTCACACACGGAGATGGTCTCTGACAGGAAATGGCCACATTTAACTCCTCTCATAACAATCCTCCTCAGCTGAGCAAAATCCAAGCCTGGCTAATATCGCTGGTTCAGACGTCCATCACTCGAACAGACGCCGCTCTCCAAAGCAGCCCGGTGGAAGGAGTCACTGTCTGGGCAGGTTTGTGAGCTGGCTACGTGGCTTATGATCACACGCTGGTTTATGATCTATTTGGGTGACAGATGTCCATGGGAGAAAGGCGTTATGCATTTGGAAAATGAAGTTATTTGGCGTGGTTAATGGGGCGTGACTGCGTGAGTGACAGATGTCTGTGTGCCGGACAGGGCTGGCTCCCCTCACTCTGTTCCAGGAGCAGTCGCTTTAGAAGAGATTCTTTCCTCAGAGAGGCGAACACTAAAATCTTCCCTTAACCGTTTACCTACCTGTTCGTCCTCAGCCATTCACACCCCATGGGCGTCAGTGGGCTCTGGGGACACTTGAGCCCCAGTAGGTGTGTTCCAGTCAGAGCTGCCTGGTGCATCTGGCTACACAGCAGGTGTGTGCTGCCGGGAGCAGGCTCGAGCCCTCGGCAGGAAAGCAGTCGACCTCGGCCTGCCGCAGAGCACGTGCATTTTACCATTTGGCCACCAGCACGTGGCCCAGCCCTGTAGAGTGGGAAAGCGGTGCTGTGGGGGTAGCACTCACATTCACCACCCCCTTAGTCAGCACCCACCCCAAGAGTTACTGCAGGGCCCACGGCTAACAACATGGCACAGGCCACCTGCACTGCCTCTGAAAGCCAGGGGACCTGTGGGGCTTCAGCACCCCACAAACCAGACCCCCTGTGCCTGGCTTTGGCCAGCATATGTGTTGTGTTGACCTATTCTGTAGAGGTTACTACGTTCTTATGGCTTTCAAAAGCTGCGAAAGGAGGCAGAGCTCCTTGGCTCACAGTTCCGACTTTTCTTTCTAGTGTCTAATAATTTCTAAGGTTTCTCCTGCGTCTCTGGTGGCAAACTGGGCAAGTCCTTTTGCAATATTCAGTTCCCACCACCTGCAAGAATTGCAGGACGCTGCTTCTCTTTCTCTTCGTGGGCTGCTAACAGTCAGGTGTCCGAGGCACAGCCTGAGAATGGCGAGACAGGTGGGGAGCGGAGACTCTTGCTTATTATTCAAGAACACATCCCTTTCCTCGTCTCCCCCATGTGTCTGCTTCAGCCACCACATCCGATGAAGTGAGCTGTAGCTCATGAAAGCTTATGCTCAAATAAATTGGTTAGTCTCTAAGGTGCCACAAGTCCTCCTTTTCTTTTTGCGAATACAGACTAACACGGCTGTTACTCTGAATTCAGCCACCTGCTGCATCTTACCCTAGCCCAGCAGCCCTCTGGGCCAGGCCTGTCTTTTCTACCTCCACGTCGGTGCAGCACCGAGGACAACAGGGCCCTGCTCCAGGCCTAAGGGCTCCAGACATTCCTGTACTGCACGTAATGAAGGGGAAGACAGGGATCAGTTATTCTGATGGTTGGCTCTGACCACAACAAGGGAAAAGGCTGCCAAGAGCAGCTGCAGAGGTCTGCCCTGCCCAGGAAAGAGGCAGAAGAGGAGGCTTTCCCAGCGGAAGTGGGGCTCCACAGAGGTAACTCGAGTGGTCTTTGGCGAATCGGAGGGTGGTGTCTGCATTGCAGATCTCAGAGCCCAGTGCGGAAGGCGGGAGACACGGAGAATTCCTGCTTCATTAGCACATTCGTCAGTGGCGATCAGAGAGATGCACCCCGCCTGATATGACCATTTCATCTCCATGCCCCCTATCTGACTGCTGTGGTGACAAGATCCCGGGACGAGCCCCTCAGAGAGAGGCCTGTGTGCCAGGCTACCTGAACTAGACTAGGGAGGTCGGCACCAAGACTGATTCAGTGGCATCCTGCCATCAGCAGCCATCCTGGGCCCGCAGGCCGGGGAGAGGGTACGAGAGAACTCCCCGGGGACGGGCCACGGTGCTGAGACAGTGCGCGGCAGGAGCTCAGCGCACAGCACAGTTAATTGACCCCCGGGAGCCTTTCATTCGCTGCATGGTCTCCCCGGAGGCAGAGCTGGGCACTGATGGGCAGCAGCTGATGATGGGCATTTTAATATGCACAGACCGTGCTGGCACAAGAGCCAGAATTCAGCCTTCCAACCCAGTGCTGGCAGCAAACAGGGCAGAGGTGAACTTGTGCCTCCGCCCCCCAGCGCCTGTCAGCCGCTGAGACTCATCCGCCCCTTTCCAATTCATAAGCCACCCCCGTTGTTTAGGCAGCTGAGTGACACCCCCTCCACCGTGTTGGAGTGCAGAGGGTCACTGGCCTCACCCACCCCCAGGCGAGATCCTGGCCCCCCCGGGGGGGCGGGGGGGAGCCTGCTGTGTTTACTCGGATGAATGCTTCTCAGCATCTCTCCCCCCAGACCCAGGGTCACACTAAGGAAGGAGGCACTCCGCTCCCGCAGCATGTGCCTCCCTGCTGCGATTGCTGCACTAAGCCCTGCGTGCACCGCACCCGAATGCGAGGCCCAGCCCCAGAGCTGGAGACGGAGCATCCAGCCGGCGTGTTACTCCGGGAGGGCGCTTTCTGCTCCACCTGCTGCTGAACACACGAGGGTCACTCTAGCCGTGCCTGGGGCTGCCCGGGGCCAAGACAGGGCCCAGTGCTCAAAAGGGGCAGGGGCAGAGTATGAGCTGCTGGGACACAAGTCACAGCACAGTGAGCAGAAGGGGCAGGAACTCACAGTGGCCGGGCCGTAGCAGGGGCAGTGGGAGGTTAGGGGGCTAGACCAGAGCAATGGGGCTCAGATGGGGAAGAGGCCATGTGGGCAGGGCTCCCAGGGACCAAGTCGCCAAGTGGGGAAGAAGCTGTTGGGGCAGGGCCCTGTGTGGGGCTCAGAGGGGCGGGGAATGGGCTCTCCCAGCACTCCTGCAAAGCTGCAGCTTGGAATGTGGAAACAGACCTGGAATTGGAGTAGTTCAATCAGCAAAAGGAGCAGGGTCTTCACTCTTAGGCACCATCTACCCTAGGGAATTAACCCTTTCCCGGGTCAGCAGGTGAGTCCCCTGGCCCAGGGCTGAGAGTGCTGATGGGACAAAGCCATTTCCGGCACCATTCAGGAGGTAGGTGTGGGGATCGGGTGGGATCGTGGCCCACCTACACTAGCAGTGATATCATTCTCAGCCCGGGGTGGGGTGCCCAGTGCAAACCTGGCATTGGTAAAGGTCAGAGCTCTTTCCATTTACAGCCTGTCCTGAAGAAATAACCTACCAATAGCAAGTGACATTCACAGCACAGTGCACTGGGCAGTGCCCACTCCCTGGGCCCGTAGGGAGCGGCTGGGACGGCAGGGAGATCTTGCCCTGCAAGGCCGCAGAATGGCTCTTGGCCTGCAGCCTGTAGGCTGACCGTGCAGCCCGCACCCCAGTGTGTGTATTTGTACATGATGGGAGGGAGCTGGCAGCCTGTGCTGTATCCGAGAGCTGCTCCCTGGCCCTGGGTGAGGGCACGCTGCACACACGTCCCCAGGGCTGAGTGCAGAACTCGTGCCGTCCCTTCTCCCGGGAGGTGGCCCGGTGGCTAGAGGTGACTGAGTGAAAACATCTCGGCCTGGTAGGAGCACAAGGGGCTGAGCGTGATATTCTTTCAGGTGGATTTAGTGTTGGTGGAGGGTGACCAGCAGACAGGATGGGCTGAGCCAGATCTCCCTGGGCAAGACATCTCCAGCCCGTGGGTCATCCAAGCATTGACCTGTTCTCCTAAGGGGCTAGATGCTGCCAGTCACTGGGACTGTGATTTCTGTGATCTGGGCCCATGTCCAGGGGGAAGCTAGACTCAGAGCACGACCCCCAGAGCGGTAATTTATAATCCCTCTCACCCTGAGCTACTGTCCTAAAGGTAACAGGCTGCCAAGCCCATTCCCAGGCTGTGTGCTGGGTAATCAGTGTCATGCGGTGTGATGTGATGCCAGCCCAGACTGACATCACCCTGATAAAGCAGCCTTGTCAGTGATACACCAGCTGCATGAATGGTTTGTCAGGAGCTTTGATCAGGAATGTTGCCACGTCTGAGCAACCATCCTACCCTTTAAGTTGGGAGGCAGCATGCTTCATTGTACAGGACATGGGGCTGGGAGCCAGGAGACCTGGGCTTCGACTCCTCCACAGAACCCCATGTGCCCTTGGTCAAGTCACTTAGCCTCTTTCTGTGCCTCAGTTCCCAGTGTACAATAGCCCTGCCTTGCCTCACAGGGGAGTGTGAGGATGCTCAGATCCTGAGGTAATGTGGGCCAGAGATGTACCTAACAGCTTCCTGGCTCTGCAAGTAACTCACGGTGTGCCGTTGGGCAAGGCTCATCTTCTCTCTGTGCCTCAGTTTCCCCCTCTAGGGATGATGACATTTAGCCCCCTTGAGAGCTAAGCATTATAACTTTTGTAGTAACACACACATTGGGGACACCCAGCTTGCTTCCGCGCTCAGTGTAATCTGCTGCCTGGTACGCCATTTCAACCTGCCCTGCAATCAGCCAGAGGCTTTTCTTCATTTGCAAACCCTGGCACTTGGCTTGCAAGCACTTGGTTAGATTATCTCCTGACAATGTGCAGATAATGCCACTCACCCACACACATCACTATACGTCAGTAGGTGACAGATTGGAAAGGCTCCCACTGACACCCTTTCTGAAGGAGCAGATATGGCTGCACCCGCATTTAACAGGGAGATGGAGGGCAGGAGGGGGCCAGTCACTCTGGCCTTGCCTGATGGGAGTGGGTCTCTGAAATAAGAGCCAAGGGTCTCCGGGCTCGTTGCTATACTGGGCAGCCCATGAACTAGATACGTCACTATTGACTAGAGCCACTTACTAGGCTCCTTCTGTGCAGTGCCCCTGACACTTCAGAAAACAGAAACCTCCTCTGAGCCTGGAGAAGAATGCAGGCCCGTCACATTGCCATAGGACCGAACGCAAGAGGGGCAGGCAAGCATCTGCTTCTGCATTCCCGGTGCACGGTCTGGGGCCGGGGAGAGCAGAGCGGTTAGCAGGCCCAGAGAGGGTGGAAGGGACACTGAAGACCACCAAGAACCACCGGAGGCTCAGACTAATCCTGCTGACCTGCTACTGGGGAGGCGGGCACCGTGCAGGCAAGGCTGTGGGGCGGTACGGTCCCTGCTCTCCATGCAGCTGGATTGAAGGGGGGCGGTGACCCCTGAGGCGTCTACAGCAGCCCCGAAGAGGAGATCAGTGGGCTGAGTGTGCCATTTTACACTGCTTTCCTGGGAGGATGGAGCGGTGCAGTGGGTGTCTCCCTCAGCTCCGTCCTCTCCCCACCCAAGCAAGCCAAGCCGCTGAGTGTCACGTATGCGGGGATCCTGGTGTGCAGGAGTTTAGAGGAGCCCAAGGGAGGGAGTGAGGATGCAGCTGAGCTCAGCCCTGCTGCCCCTGCGGAGCGAAGCGAGACTCACTGCCATAGCGCCTCCTGCTGCTTGTCTCGGGAATTAGCTCTTCCAGCCTAAGGAGCGCCCTCTGCAGGCCGGTGTCTTGCCTGCCGCTGGCCACCGTGTCCCTCCCGGATCCCAGTGCCCCTCTACCTCAGGGTTCTGTCCCCAGCAGTAACCCAAAATCTGGGTCTCCCCACGCAGGGGAACCCCCAACCCTCTAAACCCACCTTGCCACAGTGGCTACAGCCAGTCGCCATCTAGCCCCCGCTCACTGGGGCAGACTGCAGTCTGTAATAGCCACTCATCATTGGCAAGGAGGTTGGACCAGCTGCCTCTGCCGCTCACCGAGCTGCCCCTCTGCAACCCAGTGCCTTTTGGGCCCTTAACAAGGCCACAGCCTGGGGGTTTACCAGTCTAGAGCTGCTCTGCTCCCAGGCAGCTAGCCCTTCTCCCTCCAGGGCCAGAGTGAGACTCCACCAGAAGAGGGCTGTGGGCCAGAAGCTAAGGGCCAGCTGGGCCCTGATTAAGATGGCCACAGCTGTGGTCAGCTACTCCCTCAGCTTCCCCCAGCTGTTCTCACTCCATTTCCCAGCCACAGCCCTCTCCAGGGCTGCTTTTAACCCCTGTTCTGCAGAGTGGGGCAGCTGCCCCCCTACACCCTGGGATTCTGCTCTTTCCCTGCCCCTCCATTTGGAAGCAGAAGGCCCAGCCTGGCCCAGGCAAACGCACAGATTCTCCATGCTGAATTTAGACACCAAAGAAGCCTCAGTTCAGTAGCCAGCTCAGGTCGAGGCGGCCAGGGCAGACCCTTGGTCTCAGTGCAGGCAAGGATGGCAGCTCCATTTGATAATGGCCCGGGAAGTTGCGAATCCCAGGGAGCTACACTGATCTCAGCGGTGGCTGTGTCCCTTTCCCTAGCCCCAGGCATGTGGCCACTTCCCTGAATAGCTCCCCAAGATCCTAGCAGTGGCTAACTCTTCCTGGGCTGCTAAACAACTCGCACTGCAGAGCCCTTGCCGCCCCCGTTCTGCTCCAGACCTGAGCCATGCTGGTGCACGTGCAAGGATGGGTCTGGGGGTGGGTGACAGTGCCTCCCCATGACCCTCCAAAAAGGGTACAGAGAGCCGGGGACTCTGCAACTGCTGAGGAATGGAAATCAAGTTCCAAGCCTCAGCCGCTTTATTATCCAGGAAACCATCTCAACCGAAAGAGAAACCCTGCCTGCCTGGCAAACTACCCCTTCCCCAATTCCCCTTTGACCCTACTTCCCCTTCCTTTTATACTCTGCCCTGAGCAACCATGTGACCAGCCAGGACCTGTTAACCCTTTACAGGCTGTAGTACCTTTGCCTTGCTGCAGTTACCTTAGCTAGACAAATCAGCCAATTCCACATTACATATTTAAAGCCATTTCACAGCACCTTCACCGGTTAGCTAGTCAAAAAGCATCAGAGGAAAAGAAAAGTGGGTCATTACTGAGGCCACAAACTCAGCAGAATTCAAAAAAAGATAAATATTGTTAGGACAGGCCTCACCAGGTGGCACTGCCACATATAGGTTTCCAAGTTCTTTTTTCTCAGCATGTGAGCAAATGTTCAGTCTTGGGGAGACATGCTGCTAGTTTTCTTTATGTAAGGTTTAGTGCAGCTTTGGAAAGAGAGAGCTGTGTGAGCAGCAGGAAAGTTTCTGCCTTGGACTTTAATTAGAGTTAATTCTGGAGGCAGAGTTGGTGCTGGGCTGAATTTGTTGGAGAAGGGATTGCCCTATGCATTGGTTGACCATCTCTGCTCCAGGACTGGGGACATATGTGTCAATGAAACTCAGTACACTCAGCATATACCCAGCCACCATGTCACTGATTTCTCCTCCACTGGGAAGCAGTCCTGGATATCTGCTACAATTGGGCAGAGCGGTGAAACCGGTGACAGAACAGCACCGTGCGGAGAAGGGGGCACAATATGGACAAAGAGAACAGCCACGATTACATTAGAGAGGCTGAAGTTGTATCAGCAACAGAAATCCACCTGCTCCAGGGCTTGAGCCAGTGACTAGCAGCTTGAGGTTTTCAAGAATCTTCCCTTGTGGACAAGTTATTCCCTAACTGATCTCTCTGGGTGTCTGCACCCTCCACCGGCACAGGCTGCTATCGGAGACAGGACAGCAAGGTGAGTCAGGACCACCCCGGGAGCTGGTTGCCATGAAGAGCTCTTGTTTCACAGGTGAATGCATCTCACAGAACGGTGGGTTCTGGGGGCTGCTGGAGACGAGATGGAGAAATGCCTGCACGTTCCTAGCGTTCTCATTGGCCTCTACCAGCAAATAGCCCGAGGACTCAAACAAATCCCAGTGTCTTGTGAGTGTTCTCGGCAGGGATGGCAGGGGGGAGGCAGTCACCTTGTCACCATGGAAACACAGGGCCAGGGGCCCTGTTCCTTACCCAGTCCGCAGCAGAAAGAGCACGGACAAATTCAACAGGCCCCTATTAGCCCATATCCGGCCACTGCAAAGAGGAGCTTTGGGTGAAAGTGGGTGGCAAGAAAGGCCCTGCCCTCTCTCGGTGCAGTCACACCGGTTATACAGGGCTCCATGGAAAGGCGAAAGGTCATTTATCTTGATGTGTGAACTTAGTGCTGGTGAGAGGTGCTGCCTGGACATCTCTGGAGGCTGAAGTTGTCTCTGTACCCACAGAAGGAGTGCAGGGGCCATGCCAGCTTCCGGCTCGCGGCCCACTGGCCAGCAACGTGCTGAACAAGAGCGTGAAGGGGCTACTTTAGGGTCCAAGTTTCCTTTCCATTTCTGCTCATCATCCCTTAGCCTGTCTGCTGGGACTTCCAGCAGCACAGGGATCTACTGAGGGAAATGGCAGTGCAGTTTTAGGTGGCATGGATTCCTGAGACCGTAACTTATTTCACACAGACTGCTGACAAAAGTCCTCGGGATACACTCCGATCCTGACCTCAGAGCTGTTTCCTCCACATCAAAAACTCCTTGAGACTGCAGAATGCCAACCCAGAGCTTTTGCCAGGTTTTAAATGGTTCCTTCATTTGTAGTTTACTAGCTAATCAGCCTGTATTTACAATCTCATTCTCTCATTCAAGTGGCTAGGACACAACATGGAATAATTCTTACCTCTTAGAGGTGTTTCATTGTTTCTGATTAAAAATAAAGAATGAAACTGACGTAGCAGAGGAAGGTTGGGTAGGGAGGTTTCTGGAAATATAGGTCCGGGACTATATAATTACATCTGCAGTGTTGTAACAGTCAGGAGAAGAAGATCACATCCATACTCGCTTCTAGGTGCTAGCAGCAATGAGGTAATCCAAGCTTCTGACACACGTAGATTCACAGATTTTACTCAGGCCAGAAGGGACCATTGTGATTGTTTAGCCTGACCTCCTGTACAGCACAGGCCAGAGAATCGGACCTAGCGATTCCTGCACCAAGCCCTGTCGTGTGGCTGAGTTAGAGCAGATGGTTTAGAAAGATATCCAATTCTGAATTAAAGACTTCCGGTGATGGAGAGCCAATCACAACCCTGGATAAGTTGTTCCAGTGATCACTAGCCCCCTCCGCCCCCCAACCCTCAAATGCACACCTTATTTCTAGCCTGAATTTGTCTAACTTCAGGGTCCAGCCCTGGGATCCCATTAGGCCTTTGTCTGCGAGACTGAAGAGCCCTGTGCTGCCAGAGATCTTCTCCCCAGGTAGGCACTTGTAGGCCATGATCAAGTAACATCTGACCCTTCTCTTGGGTAAACTAACTTATGTGGACAGTGACACAAACAATTCCTCGTTTGGATAGGGGCCAAACTCTGCCTTCCCCTCACGAGTGGGATGCTGAGCCGCTCAGGCGACAACAGCAGAATGGAGCCCAGTGTGCGGCCTGAGAGAAGAACATCGCCAGTGGGACGGAGGGAAGCTGCCGGTAGCGCAGCCATGGGACACGCCTGGATTTCCCACTGTCTAGCTCTCCACTGGGGGCGACTCAGCGCCCATGAAAGCCATTGACATGACTCTCGTGATGTCAGGGAGACGTGGGGCAGGCCCTAGTGCCTTCTACAACAAAGGGTCCCTGTAATAGGGCCTGCCAGCAGCCGAGCGACCCCCCCTGGCCAGCTGCCTCTGCTGCTCCCTTCGCCAGGGCTCCTGCAACGGACCGTCACTTTCCGTCACCGCCCTGCACAGCAACTGGGGTTTTATCACATTAACACAATTCTCAAACAAACACAGAAACAACCTTCCAGCCGGGCTCGAGCTGGCACAGCTCTCCTCCCTTGGGACCTGCCGCTTCTCGGGCACCCCGGCAGGGACCTCCTTCCCTCCAGCTTCATCCACCATCCCTCATGGCAGGAGCCCCAGCCTTTCGCTTCTCGCTGCTGCCTTTTACCCAGGGATCACCCTATTCAATCCAGGGAAGGCACATCCTGAAATGAGAGCTGCCTTAGCCCCAGGCTCTGCAGCCCATGGGCAGTGCCCAAATGTCTACAGCCACCCATTGCCACAGGATGCCATGGAGGCCACGGGCCCAGCAGGAATCACAAAGGAGCCGACATTTATATGGAGCTGAGAGAATCCAGTTATATCACATAGGGTAGGAAAAATAAGAAGTGACATAAACGTTCAAGCTTCAGGGCAACTACTAAATAACGAGGCTTGAAAGAAACCCCCTCTATGGGAAGGAAATGCCGTAATTGTCCATCACGGGTTTTTTGCACCTTCCTCTAAAACAGCTGGTCTTGGCCCCTGCCGGAGAGAGGAGCCTGAGCTAGATGGCTCACGGGTCTGATCTGCCCAGGTTATTCCTGTGCGTAGCCAGCAGTACCCGCTGGACTCTGAACTGGACACTTCCCGAATACTTGGGAGTAACTTTCAGGGCTAATTAATGAGCCTGGAAATGTGCAGGTACGCGATGTAAATGTAGGAGCCCTCAGTAGCAGAAACTGTGAAATAAAGTGTCACACTCCATCAGTTTCTATCACATCCGCTCACAGAGCACCACCGGCACGTGGATCACACTCACATCTGCTCGGGCATGTGTTTGACACCCATACAAGAAAAATACAAAACGTTGCTTCGGTTATGAGGAATAAAATACTCAGCTCTGAGCCTGGGTACCAGCCGTTTCAGGAAAACCCCTCGTTGTACAGGGTTTTCCAGTCTGGTTGTAAAATTTTCCTCTGGGCTAGAAGCTGGAGCCCAAGAGGAGATTCTATTTCCTTGATGCCGGATATGTGTGCACTTCCTGTTCGGTGCGTGTGCAGCAAGCACAGCACACGGAGAGGCGCCCCTGGAACCTCAGACGGGGCGTTTTGGTAAATGCTGTGCTGTAAACGTGTGCTCTGTTTTACAATAAATAATTGACGTTTTTCTGGCCCCTCCTGTTTATTTTGGAGCTTCAAAATCACTTCCGTCTCCTCTAGGGTAAATCCTCATTTCACAGGTGAAAACGGCTGCCGCAGAGTAACTGCATTTGGCCAACACGGCCTTGGAGATTTTTCCCACGCGGAGTCAGTGCAGAGATGCAGAATCTGCTGGGTCAGTGGTTTAGGCACCATGCTGGCAGATTCAGCCCATCACTGTGATACCCAGTGGTTTCTCCAAGTTTAAATCAAAGACAAACGAGTGCAGAAGCAGGTACGAGATGCTCCGAGGATGTCCAAGCACCGATCTAAGAGGCGATATCTCCATATTAATGTTGGAGACTAACTCCAGAGATGGCCAGCGTGCATCCAGGTCAGTATGGAGGATAATGAGACAACACTGTGGGCCCTGCACACCCAGAAGTCCAGCAGCTCTGATGCATTCAGACCATGTGCATAACTCCCAAGTGGGGAGTAAGGGGAAAGGGCTGGAGCCAGCAGGCTGAACTCTCCCAAGGCCTGATCAATCAGTGCCAGTTCTCTCTGGAAAGAGCAGTTGCACTATTGATTTGCTTACGCTCAGATTGCAGCAACTCCATGGGATGTAGGTTAAGGACGGTTAGAGAGCTAAAGCCATTCCTAAACCAGAACAGCAGATTAAACCTGCTCTGCTCAGAACGTCTGGGAAGGGTGGAGCTGTATCTAGCCCTACAGTTCACACTTCCATCTACAATGGGCTGACTGACCTTCCCCCCCCCAACCCCCCCCCCCCCGGAGTTTTCAGGACCTTTGGCTTTGGGTTTGAATCCTGATCTCACCTTGCTAGTCCTCACTTCTGAAACAGATGCCCCTCACCCCTGAAGAAATGCCCCTGGAATGCACCTGTTCCCGACAGAGATAGAAGGGCAGTGCGGTCCCAGGGCTAGGAGTCACCCAGCACAACCTACGCTGGCTTCCCAAGCTCTATGTTGCACTGCCCGTGGCTGTGCTCGGCTCTCGCAGGTGTGTCACCGGATCCTGAATGGGCTCAGTAGAGAATCCGCTCCAGCACTGAGGCACAAGGCTGTGAGTGAAGGAGACGAGGCTTTACTTCTGTCAGCTCAGGTTAGCCCCGGAACATTAACATAACTGTAACGCAGTTGAAAAGGAATCCACTAGTTACAGGAAATGATTTACAGGACACAAGACTGCCTTTCAGAGGCCTCAAGTGTACCATAAAAAATATACTGTAAAGGAGTAATCTTTATCTGAACTGAAGCTGCACAGAGAGAACACATGTCCAGCTGAGAGCAGCATTGAGCTTTCGTTCACTCTGGGAAAAGTCAGAGCTCTTCATCTCATTTGATTAATTTTTTTCTTGGCACTGGACATCTAGTTAATATTTGTGCTCAAGGATGGTGGTTTTTTCCTCCAAATGTTGCTCTTGTCCTGGGCTCAGACAAAGGCAGAGATGCCGACAGTATCTCCCCAGACAAACTGCCCTGCTGGGTTTGTGTGTTAACTGCAAGATGTGGAGCAGTCAGACGCCACTCCCCACTGTCCCGTCCCACGCTGCCAAGACTGGCCTATCTCGGAGCAGAAGGTGCCAGGAGCAGTGAGCCCACCGGCCCCCCTCCCGCCAGGCTGATGCCAAAGCCCATTTGCAAGAGCCTGTGTGGTAGGATGTGGAGCAGCTCTGTACCCCCAGGAGTCTGAGGAGGAAGGGACAGCTGTCTTCAGCTGTATTTTCTTCTCTCCCTTGGTGAAGCTGAGGTTCCCTGGGGTTCACAGTATTCAACACTGAAAACATGGGCATTGTGGTTGCACCCAGCCCAGAAATGTGTGTACCTCAATGCGCACCCCCACGATAGGTGTGGAATGTCCAGTGCCCACACACGAGCCAGGCGTGGCATGCAGCTGCACCTAAGTGTGCCGGGGGGTTTCTGTCCCTCATACGGTGGGTGCACTTAGGCACATGCGTCTTTGAAATCGGGGCCCTAATGTTCACTTCCAGATCCCCCTTGAGTCAAGGCAGCAACGTAGAGACGAAGGAGAGTCCAGAGGTTAGGGCACTAGGGTTCAGTTCCCTGCTCCATCATATATCGCTAGTCTCTCTGGGTCTGTCTACACAGCAACTAGTCACCCACGGCTGGCCCGTGCCGGCCGCCTGGGGCTCGTGGGGCTCGGCCTGTGGGGCTGTCTCATTGCTGTGTAGACTTCTGGGCTCAGGCTGGAGCTTGGGCACCAAGACCCTGCGGGGTGGGAGGACCCATCTGTACACCCAGGGAATAGCCCAGCCCTGCCCTGCCTCCAGGGGGGCTGTAGGGATAAATACACCACAGATTGTGAGGTGCTCAGCTCCTACGGGATAAGTACCTAAAAGATACCAACAGACTCCAGGGCAAGGTGGGGAGTGTAACAAACCCAGGTCCACGCACCCCAGGAGCTGCTGAGCTAAGCACACCTCTGTGGCAGGGGCAGAGAACTGCAGCCCTCCCCTCGCCCCGAATGACAGATCGGGGAGGTTACTGGATGGTACTGGAGCCCAGGTACCTCTTGTCGACATCCTGAAGGACAGAAGGACCGGGGTAATTTTATGCCTTTGATGGAGTCGCCCCTTTCCGGAGATCACTAAATCACCCTTGCAGGGACTGGGTCCAGGGCCCCATATCGGTATTTCTGAAGGATAAACAGGGATGGCCACTGCCTCCCCTTGCATCCCATGGGGGAGCCAGGCCTGCCCTCAGGGGAGTTGGCGCCTCCTTAGTCATGATGAGGGGAGCTCCTGGGTTGCAGGGGGGCTCTACCCCAGGGGGAACAGACTCTCCTGCCCATAGAAATGTAGGGCTGGAGGGGTCACCTAGTCTAGCCCCCATCTTCCGGCTTTTCCCCGCAGAGGGAATCCCCCAGTTCTGGGGGCAGGGCCCAGTCTCCTCTCATGAAAGAGGAGGCTCCTTTCCCCTATGACTTGGGGTCATCCTGGCCCCTGCTTGGAGCCCGCAACGACAGAAGATGGGGGCTGACAGCCACTCACCCCAGAAACCTGCAAAGGAGAGGGGGAAAGGCCCTGTCCTCACAAGGCCGACAAGGATTAGTCTTGGGGAAGCTGTGGAGTAGTGGGGAGGGGGCCTGGGGCGGGAGGGGGGCAGGGAGAAGCAGAGGGCAGGGTGACTGGGGGGCCGGAGTGGGGGAAGGGAGAAGCGGGGGTAGGGCGGCTGGGGGTCACAGCTGGCGGGGCTGTGGGGCACAAGAATTGTAAGGCAGGAAGGGGACAGCCAGTGCTGCGGGGCGGGGCGGGGGGCAGCAGGGATTGGGGGGCAGCAGGGATTGCATGGGGGAGGTCTCAAGGGCGCGCGCTCCTCATCTCCATTCCCAGCGCCCGGCGCTGCGAGCGCACCCGCCGGCTCCGGCCGCGCTGCCCCAGCCCCGGCCCCGGCCCCGGCCCGGGCGCGGCGCCCAGGCCCAGCGGCACCCGTGCCCGGCGCGGTCCCAGCCCCGGCGGCCGGGGCCAGGCGCGCTCTCCCGGTGCCGGGGGCGGGCTCTCCCCACGCGGGAGCGCGCTCTCCGCCTCCCACTCGGCACAAAGTTTAGCAGCAGGAACTCGGGCGGCAACAGTGCGAGGCGGCGGAGCCAGAGCGCAGCGTCCCCGGCCGCGCCGCGCCGCGGAGCCGGTCCCCATGCGCCCGGCCGGCGGGCGGCGGCGGCACCGCGGGGCTCCGCGCTGACTGTGCCATGCGGGGCTCCCCCCCGGCGGCTGCGGGGCGGGAGGGCAGCGGCGCCCCATGCGCACGGGGCTGCCGGGCGGCGGCTGACACCATGAGCGCCCGGTGCCCGGGGCTAGGAGCGGGGAGCAGCCATGGCCCCCCCCGCCCAGCCTGGGGCGCAGGGCGGGCGCGGCTCTAAGGGGCCCCCCGCTCGCAGGCTGTTCTGCATGTGCACCCTCTCGCTCTGCCTCACCTACCTGTGCTACAGCCTGATGGGGGGCACCGGCCCGGGCGCCCCGCGCTCCCCCGCCGGCCTGCGCGGCTCCCCGGCCCCCAGCGCCCCGCGCGGCTCCCCGGCCCCCAGCGCCCCGCGCGGCTCCCCGGCCCCCAGCGCCCCGCGCTCCCCCGCCGGCCCCCGCGGCTCCCCGGCCCCCAGCGCCCCGCGCTCCCCCGCCGGCCCCCGCGGCTCCCCGGCCCCCAGCGCCCCGCGCGGCTCCCCGGCCCCCAGCGCCCCGCGCTCCCCCGCCGGCCCCCGCGGCTCCCCGGCCCCCAGCGCCCCGCGCGGCTCCCCGGCCCCCAGCGCCCCGCGCTCCCCCGCCGGCCCCCGCGGCTCCCCGGCCCCCAGCGCCCCGCGCTCCCCCGCCGGCCCCCGCGGCTCCCCGGCCCCCTGCGCCCCGCGCTCCCCCGCCGGCCCGCGCGGCTCCCCGGCCCCCAGCGCCCCGCGCTCCCCCGCCGGCCTGCGCGCCTCCCCGGCCACCCCCGCGCCCCCCACTCGGGCCAGCAACGCCAGCCGCCCGGGGGGGTCGGCGGCCGCCTGGCTCCGGACCGCGCTGGCCCCCGGCGAGGTGATCGCGGCGCCGAGCGGCGCCTTCGAGAGGGACCCGCAGGAATCCAGCACCACGGACGAGGAGCTGAGCCGGGCGGGCAGCACCACGCCGGACTACGGCGAGAAGCGGCTGCCGCAAGCCCTGATCGTCGGCGTGAAGAAGGGGGGCACCCGGGCGCTGCTGGAGGCCATCCGGGCGCACCCCGACGTGCGCGCCGTGGGGGTCGAGCCCCACTTCTTCGACAGGAACTACGAGAAGGGGCTGGAGTGGTACAGGTGAGCGCCGGGCGGGCCGGGCCGGGGGAGAGAGACCTGCCCCGGGGCAGACAGCCTGCGGACAGCGGGCAGCCTGCGCGCCCCCAGGGGCAGGAGCCGGGCCTGTGGCCGGCGGGGCGCGCTCCTGGCTGGAAGGGCTGGGCCCGGACTCCCCCTGGCGAGTTTGGAGAGAGCCCCCCCCGGGGCAGGGCCAGCGCTGCCCCCAGCCCTCCCCCTGTGCCCCTCTCCGGCTACATGCCCGCTCCCGTAAGGCACCAGATCAACCCATCCTCTCTGCCCTGGGAGCAGGTGGCAAATTCCCTTCCTTCACCCCATGCCGCCCCTGGAGGCTCTGGGCCTCATGCCCCGGGGGGCTGTGTCTTGGAGCCTGAGGGCAACGCTTGGCAGCCTGGGCTGGGTACCAGGGGCTGTAGCTGTGGGAGGCTGCACCAGTCCAGCTCAGTCCCCCCAGCCCTCAGGGACAGATGCTGGGGGTGGGGGCGGGGGGGGGGGTTATTAGTAACTGTTGTGCCCGGGTCGGAGGAGAAGGGAGTGTGTGTTGCTCGTGGCTTGACCCATTGCCTTGCTTTTGTGGGTGTGGGTTTGTGTCCTGTGTGGTGTGTGTGGCTCACCCTGAAGGTTTCTGTGTATTTAAAATCTAACTTTCCCCCTCCGTGCAGAAGTTCTCACATTGAGTCTATTGCTTACTTATTTATTGCCAGCAGCGGGCTCAGGTCTGCCCATCTCCTACCTGGCAGCTTACCCGAGCAAGGTACTGTCTCCAGGATCTGTGTGAATCCCAGCCATGCTCTCCCCTTTCGACTGCAGGGACCTTGGAATTGCTTAATGACATAAAAACAATATGTAAGGGACATTGATAGTGACAAATAAGGGGGGCAGATGAGGCCCCAGAGCAGCCAGTGCCTGGCGTGGAGGCAAGTTGTGTGATAACACTTTTAAATGCAGGTAAAATAAATGTATAATTAACGTGACTGGCTATTATACCATTTAAAATACAGGGTTCGGATGGAGATGCCAGAAATAGATAAAAATGCACATTTTATGCAGCCCCCAGTACACAGAAGATTTGAACAGATTGCTCTGGGCAGCTGCACTTGCCCTATACAAACCTAGACTGTTCAGTAGTTAATAATTACGGAAATAAACAAGCCTGCAAGCCCAGGTGATAGCTGCAGTTTTAAAGTGACAATAAATAAACAAGGATTCTGTCTTCATACAAGCCGCAGAATCCTGAATTTACTTCCCAAATGGAGATTTATTCCTTATATGCAACAAGTTCCATCTGCTAGAAGTTTCTGAATTGACTAGACTGAGCTCTGTGTATGAATTACTCTTGGTATTGCCGTTTGATATAACACATTTGAAACTTTTAACGTAGACTCCTTTTAACCTGTTCAATTCTATGAAAACTGGATGAATTCATCAGTAGGTTTCTTTGCTGTTTCAGCTTATCAAACTAATTGTGATGTTCACTGTTTTAAAATATTTATCTCAAAACTTGAAAATACAAATAATTAATTTAACTTGAAGATTACTGATGTTATTATTTTTTAGTTTCTGGCAGCACCCGCACTATCCTCATTGCTTTCCAGATAGGCAAGAATCATGATTAAAACATTGAGGTCCTTGCTTTTTATTTCACTCATTAGGGCAGTTGACTAAACAGCTCAAAAGAATGAGGAAATTTTCAGTTTCAGGGGCAAAAAGTTAACCACTGTTTAAATTAGCTGGTTTTTTTTTTTTTTTAATAAAAATAAACTGTGAGGTTTTCATGCCAACACTAACTTAGATATGGTCTTCAGGCAGGTTTCCTCAGAAATTTTGGAAGCAAAGTGCATGCATAATGCTTATTTGCTGTGGGTTTTGCTTGGCTTTGTTGTGATGCCCAGCGATTCTCTGAGGAACTCCAGTGAAGTGGAGACCAGCAATCAGAAAGAGAGTACTTGTATGGGAGCGTGTTCGTTATGTGCTGTCAAAGGCTGTGCCTGTTACATCAGCATCTGGGCATGAGGAGGAGGACTGGCTCAGCTGATTTCATTTTGTGCACACTTTGTTTCAAACAGCCATCATCATATTTTACCTAATTTTCACCCAGGAAAGCTTTGCTTTAAAGACCAAGTTTAGAAACTTGATGAAAGAAGCTAAAGATAGGGGTGTAGAGAGGTTTGGTTTTGTTCAAAATAGGCAGAAGAAGATCAAGCATTGAATATGGCAAGCAGCTGTGTTTGCATCTTGAAAGTAAAGCTGGGAGAAAAGGGCCAGGGAGTGAGCGTAGATTTCCCTTGGAGTGAAAGGCACAAACAGGTATGCATCTGCAGAACAGTATTTGGATTTTGTTGTCATTCTTGTCGCTGCGTGGTGTTGCTCTGCATAGGTTTGTTTACGCTCATTTTTAGTGCTGGTGAATGGTGCTGGACTCGACAGCTGTGGGCACTGAAATCTACCGGTTACCCTACCTGCAGCCACCTCTCAAGCAGTGAGCAGACTTTCTTCTCTCTGCCAAGGTGTCTCAATCCTGAGCTGGAGTTGCCATACTGGAAGACAGCAAGGGGAGACTTACAGTTAGCTGTCCTTAGTGCCTCAGAGTAAGGCATAAATTCCCATTTCTGACACGGGAAGGGGATATCTTCCTGACCCTAGCTGATGGTTAGCTTATGTCCTGCTCCCGCAGCATGAAGGTCTTTGCAATTGTATCCTAGCTAGAGAAATTGCAGGTGTTGTTCATATGCACATAAATGCCTGTTTTTAACCTTATTGAATTACTTGCATTAATGTCTTCCAGCAGTGAGTTCCATGGGATACTTACACATTGTGTAACATGTGGCTTCCTTTTGTCCATTTTAAAACTGTAGCCTTTTAATACTATCAAATTATTATTTTCTCGTGCCAAGGGGTGGAAAATGAGGCCACTTGACTCGCCTTCTCTGCATCATTCATTGTTGAAAGTATGTACTGGTGATTACAGTACTGTCCCAGGAGACAGTAATTTTATGTTCTACTCCAAACTCTGCCAACATGGCCTAGAGCCAGTCCCCTTTTAACTTCCCTATGCCTCATTCCTAATCTGTAAAATGGGGATAATAATACTTAGCTATTTCTTTTGGATGTGTATCTTGCTACAGTTGGTCATGCCTTTGTCTCCTTGAGATTGACTGCTGTAATACACTCCACATGAGGTTATATCTTATGATGATCCAGAAGACAAAGGTAGTGCAAAATACACTTTATGCAGAGAATCAGTTACACCGGTTCTTTAGAGTCTCTGCCGTTTTTCTGTAATGTTTAGGAAAAGCTATGTGAATGAGTGATCTGTGTTGATTGTGATAGTTTGAAAGCCAGGGTTAAAGTTTACGTGGAAATTACAGAATTGAAATCTTCCTACGTGTGTACTGATGGATTTTGTTTAAGGTGGAGTTAAGGCTGCGGGGGATTGTTCAGCATTAAGGTGTCAGAATTGCTTTTGGAATCATCATTTGTGATTCCATACACTTTAGCGTTGGGTTGTTTGAAGGACGTGTTCAGTGGTACATCTTCCCTTCAATTGCATTTATAGACTTCAGTGTAAGTTAACTGTTGTTGTTGAATTTCCTAGATCTTCTTTTTTGTAAATGTAGAATGTATTTTGAATGCTATTAAAAGTTGTATTTAAGGGTTTGTGGGAAGCGTTATCTACTTTTAGTCTCTCTTTTTATTAACAATCCACTGATATTTCTTTCTGGCATATATATCTTTGCATGTTCTTAGTTTCACCTCTTTCTTTTATCGGTGACATTGATACTTAACAGTAGATATTATCCTTCATGGTAAAGAGAATTAACTGCATCCCTTCTACAATGCCAAAATGATTGTGAGGTTTGGCAAAGGTCATGAGGTCTTCATTTCCAGCAAAGTGGAAATTAACTGATGCCTCTTCATTCCTTCCTTACCCTTCTAGATCACATGATCTTTCTATCATCCTAAATATGAATTGCCATGGATTTTTAGTCAGTACTTGGTGCTTTTATAATCCAAGAATTTCCCACAGTCAACACAGGGGAATGTCCTCACTGCAGAATTAACTGGGGTGACCAGCACTGGGGTGACCAGCACTCGGGTCTGAGTACGGGGGTTGCCCTAGTCAGGATATGAGCTGTCACACTGCAAATCCGGATTCGACTGCGTCACACAGTTGCTGTGCTCATCCATATTAGCTCAGGAACTTCTGGGGGCTCGTAGCGCTGCAGCATGATATGATGCTCTGTGATTCTTTCCTAGTGAATTGTGGGAGAACTTGTCTGTCCTTCTGGGCACACGGGGGAATTGTGAGAAGGCATCGGAGGACTGTCAGCACTTGAGTGGTTTAACCTGAATCCTCACTGCAAAGTGGGCAGGTTGCCAGCCCAAAGGTAAGCCATGTTCATGCGTTAGCCTATAGCCTAGGATGGGCCAGCTAGCTCAGGGGTAAAGCTGAGGTGTGGGTGTGAATGGGAGTCAGGATAAGGCCAACCCCACCAATAGCCGGGTTTAACTCTGCAGCAAGGATGGGCTCCCAATCATTTCTGGAGCTGGGATACCTGTGTCATCTTGCAGTTTCAGATGTCAAAACATGTATCATTTAAAAGTTCGTCATCTACTATGAAACCCTTTGGCAAAGCCCTGCATACTCCAGAACAAGCTAGACCTGGATTCTGTGGCAAAGTCTCTGAAAACTGTGGCACTCTGTTGCAGCTTCATTGAAGTGGAAAAGTGGAAGTGTTTACTCAGTGAAATACTAGCTGAACGATGCAGTTAGCACACTAGCCCCCGTGCTGTTCATTTAGAGGTTAATGTAGAAACAGCATCAAATAAAATGATTTGACTGGTTTTCCGCATGCCTCGACGGCAGCATGTTCCTGCATTGTAGGACTTCTCCCGTGGAAGCGGGTTTGGGGAGTTGGGCTGAGGGCAAGTGGGGCATTGGCACCTAAAGAGGCAAGGAAAGCTGTCTGGGAGTGATAAGCACATTAGCTAGGTGTTGCACCTGTGTCATCAGCAGAGAAATAGTTAATCATGTTGGCATGTAAATTGTCAACTTTAGGTATCACAGTAACTCACTGAGAAGGGTGGGACAGTTCCTGGATCTCAGAGCGATTGTTTCCGCTGCTTGCAGGTTCAGGAAGCTTCATGCTTTCAAGGTTATCTTGGCATCTGTAAGGGCTAGAAACATTTTTAAATGAAAGTTTAGAGTCTGTAGCATCCATTTGATAACAAATGCACCATTTGTAACAAAATAGGATAAGCCTCATAACGTAAATACAGCATTTATGACTAGCAGTGTTAAATCCAATATTTTCACATTAATAACCATGCCATGTATCCTGTGTCTTAGATTTTCAAATACAGTAATCTATAAATCAATGAATTTTCAAATAAAAATGGAGACATTTTAAAATGATTATAACTAACAGATTTACTGTTAAATTCTCAGAAAATTCATTCGGTACTGTTAAGAGTAAGTGCTGTAAGTATGGGGAGGATATGATAAATTTATATTCTTCATTCATAATGAAGACCTTTCATCCTTTTAGTGAAACTCTCAATGCAACTTTAACTAAGGGACTTCTATGGTGTCTTCATAATTATAACCTTACTTTTACTTCATGGCTCATTCTCTCTTATGCCTCAATCCTTTAGGGTATATCTACACTACGAAATTAGGTCGATTTTATAGAAGTCAATTTTTAGAAACTGATTTTATACAGTCAATTGCGTATGTCCACACTAAGCGCATTAAGTCGGCGGAGTGCGTCCTCACTACCGTGGCTAGCATCGACTTACAGAGCGGTGCACTGTGGGTTGCTATCCCACAGTTCCCGCAGTCTCCGCTGCCCGTTGGAATTCTGGGTTAAACTCCCAATGCCTGATGGGGCAAAAACATTGTCACGGGTGGTTTTGGGTACATGTCGTCAGGCCTCCCTCCGTGAAAGCAATTGCAGACAATCGTTTCACGGCTTTTTTCCTGGGTTACCCATGCAGACGCCATACCATGGCAAGCATGGAGCCCACTCAGCTCACCATCACCGTACGTCTCCTGGACGGTGCTGGCAGACGCGGTACTGCATTGCTACACAATAGCAGCTCCTTGCCTTTGTGGCAGACGGTGCAGTAGGACTGATAGCCATCGTATGTCTCCCGGGTGCTCCTGGCAGACCTCGGTGAGGTCGATCAGGAGCGCCTGGACAGACATGGCTATCCTCCTCTTCGAGCACCGAATGGGAGCCAGAGACTCCAGGTCATTCTCTTCTTTAAGTTTCGTCTCATGGAGATTCAGTCCTGCCTGGAATATCATGCGAGCTGGAGGCTTCTGCCTCAGGCTGCTCTCCCAGCCGGCAGCACTGCGCAGTGGCACCTACCCCAGCCTACACCTTGCTTCCATGGCTCATGAAGCCTGGACAGTAGTAAGGAGCAGTTCAACTATAGGCTGAGCAAGTGCAGAATGGTGGTAGAATGTGCCTTTGGATGTTTAAAAGTTCGCCGGCGCTTTTGCTGACTAGGTCAGACCTCAGTGCAACCAACATTCCCATTGTTATTGCTGTTTGCTGTGTGCTCCATAATATCTGTGAGAGTAAGGTGGAGACCTTTATGGCAGGGTGGAAGGTTGAGGCAAATCACCTGGCAGCCAGACACCAGGGCGATTAGAAGAGCACAGCAAGGCACGCTTCACATCAGAGAGACTCTGAAAACCAGTTTCATGACTGGCCAGGCTTTGGTGTGACAGTTGTGTGTGTTTCTCCTTGATACAAACCTGCCCCCTTTGTTGATTTTAATTCCCTGTAAGCCAACCACCCTTCCCCCTTCAAACTAAAGTAACTATTATTTTCAAACAGGGGAGAGGGATAGCTCAGTGGTTTGAGTTGGCCTGCTAAACCCAGGGTTGTGAGTTCAATCCTTGAGGGGGCCATTTAGGGATCTGGGGCAAAAATTGGGGATTGGTCGTGTTTTAAGCAGGGGGTTGGACTAGATGACCTCCTGAGGTCCCTTCCAACCCTGATATTCTATGAAACCATGCATTCTTTCTTTATTAATTAAAAAAAAAGAGAGATAATGGACAAGGTAGCCCGGGTGGGGTAGGGAAGGACAAGGCCACATTGCTTATTGTAGCCACACTAAAAATCAAACTGTTTGAATGACAGCCTTCTGTTGCTTGGGCCATCCTCTGGAGTAGAGTGGCTGGGTGCCCGGAGCCTCCCCCTGTGTTCTTGGGCATCTGGGTGAGGAGGCTGTGGAACATGGGGAGGAGGTTAGGCGGATATACAGTGGATGCAGCAGGGGTCTGTGCTCTTGTTGGCTTTTCTGCAGCTCCAATAGACATTTCATCATGTCCGTTTGCTCCTCCCTTAGCCTCAGCATCGCGTCCTGCCTCTGCTCTTCGCGCTCACTTAATTCTTTCCTGGTCTCTACCACTGAATGCCTCCATGCATTAAGCTGTGCCCTGTCAGTGTGAGAGGATTGCATGAGCTCAGAAAACATGTCATAGTGAGTGCGGTTTTTTTCGCCTTCTAATCTGCGATAACCTCAGGGATGGAGACGATAGGGGGAGCGTAGAAACATTCTACGCTCTATGATTCTGGGGGACTGCATGGTCACCTGTGCTGCTGAGTTCGCCACGCTGACCAAACAGGAAATGAAATTAAAAAGTTCCCGGGGCTTTTCCTGTGTACCTGGCTAGTGCATCGGAGTTCAAAGTGCTGTCCAGAGCGGTCACAATGGAGCACTCTGGGATAGCTCCTGGAGGCCAATACCATCAATTTGCATCCACACTACTCCAAATTCGACCCAGCAAGGTCAATTTTAGCGCTACTCCCCTCATTGGGGAGGAGTACAGAAGTCGATTTTAAGAGCCCTTTAGGTCAACGGAACGGGATTGGTTGTGTGGACGCAGTCATTTTTAAATTGACCTAACGCGGCTAAATTCAACCTAACCCCGTAGGATAGACCAGGCCTTAGGCTTAACTTTTCTCATGTAAGTAGCCCCATTGAACCAATGAGCCTACATGCATGGGGAAAGTTCAATGCACATTCCTTGTCTGTCTTGTCTTTCTAGGCTGTAAAATTGTTAGGGCAGGGCCTGTCTAAGTTGGTTATAAAGTGCCCAGCACAATAAAGCCTCCGGATGCTACAGTCATACAAATAATTAATAACAACAATAAATCGGGAGTCCTAGTCCTGAATAATAGAAATATCTGTTCCTGAACCAGTTGGTCCAAGAAGCAGTTGTACTGGGATTGAGAAATTGATTCTTTAAACCTCACCCCTCTGGCCCCTACCCTAGGGATAGACAATGGGCGGACCATGGGCCAAATCCGGACCACCAGACACTGTTGAATGGACTGTGAAAGCTTTTTATTTACTTATTATCATTATTGTTATTGCGGTGTGAAAAGATGTTGCTCTGGAGTCTGGACCTTAACTATACCTTGACCAAGAAATTTGGATCTTGACGAAAAATAATTGATTACCCCTGCACTAGTGTATGTTTGGGTGGTGACTGTCGTGTGCTATTGTCGTTTTAGCAGGGTTTGTTGCCGCCCTGCTGCTGCGACCATTCTGTGCTCTCCATCCCTGGCTGTGTTGATCTAGAGGCCAGTGGTCTGTGCTTCACCCTCGTACAGTGTTTGTACTCCTGTGACCTGCAATTTGTATCCACACAGATTGAACAGCATGAATTACCTTTCAGGTAGATTGGTTTCCATGGCCATGTGTCCCTGGGGCCTCTCTGATCAGACTGCCAGCAGGGGAAGCGAGAGGAGGGTAGGGGCAAGGAAGGCTAAGATCCTGGACTGAGACCCTGGACTCGTTTCACATTGGGCCCTGAACAGCCATCCGATAGCAACAGCCTTTAGTCACCTCAGTGTTAGTCCCGTGCTGCTGTATAATATTTGTACCCCTCTATTCTGTGTCATAAGATTCAGAGAATAAACCCACAGCCGCTAGTGCTACCGTTCAGTGCTGAGGAGCGCTATCGGGTGGAGAGAGAGACGGGGCTTTTCTTCGCGTGATGTGAGAGACTGCTGGTGCTTTGCAACTACTGTATTTCTCTGCAAAAGGCCTTTCCAGTGTATACTGTATCCTCAGCACTTCTGATAGTTTAGGGAAGGGGTATTGATTTTTCCAGGTCCTGCTGTGAGTTGGCTTTTGCTGAAATGCAGTGACTCAGCTGCCCTCTCTACGCTGTGGATCCGATGTATGGGGATTACCCTGGGCTGTGAATTTTAAATTATACACACATGCCCCATTGTAATATTGGTTGTTTCAAACCTGTCACCTCTTCTTTTTCCTCAAACATTTAGGACCTGATTTTCAATGATAGCCTCTAATTTTGTGGCACAGTTTTGCACCTGCAAATAATTCCGGGATAATGTCAGTGCTTTTTCTCACGGGGGAAAAAAAGAACTAGCCCACTGTTATTTCAGATGCATATTTCTCTTGTGCATTCCTGTGCATACATGCAAGGCAGAGATGCATGTATATAGATACACCCCACTGAGGTCTGTAGCCAGTTCTCATGGAAATTGACAGAAGGACTGCAATAGATTTCAATGCTCTTTTGATCAAGCCTGTACAGTGCATGCCAAGGGCCAGACTTTGCCCTTGGCCAAGTGCCTGGAATTCCCTATTCTTGCCCTGCTGAGAGGTTGGGGGTGGGGTGAGTAAAGGTCTCTCATAGGGTACATTAGCCTCTTAAGCTGGGGGGCTGGATCTGCTCCCAAACCAAGAGCTACTCGGTGACTCTACCCTGATGCCGATAGGTCTGGCCCAGAGACACTCACAGTCTCTCTGTGGTCTTAGGCAAGGAGAGCTACGTTTCCCAAAGATGGTACCTGGTTTCTCTTAGCCTCTCTGCTTTGTTTCAGGTAGAGGGATGTCGGGAGATGTAGGGAGAAATCAGGCTTCGCCGCAATGTCATATGGCCTAATGGCCACAGAGCAGCACCTAGCGCTCCGCACCCCCAAGCCGGCCGCAGACACTGAGCTCAGCCCTGCACAGCAAAGGGGAGCGTGCGTGAGAGCACGGGGCAGCGTGCGCGCAGGGCAAGCATTGCGGGAAGACCCATTCCTGCTGGAAGGCCAGCGCTAGCACCACGCTGCTTCCTGCCACCTTTCAGATTTATTATTTGTTTGCGGCTGAAAGGGCCTTGCGGGGCCAAGGTGCACAGAGACGCTCCTGGCCTCCTACCAGGAACCAGGCCTCAGTGAGCTCAGAGCTATGCGCCTCCTCAACATGGCGGAAGTCGCACTCCCGCCCCCACCTCCTCAGCCACACCCACTGCCCGTCCAAGCTCCACCCTTGTGCCCTGCCCTCTTGAGAGGGACGGGGCAGAGGCATGGGGCTTGAGGCCTCCTGCACTCAGAGTGGAGGATGAAGCCTGGTGCTTCTCCCCACACGTAGGCTCTATTCACACTCACATGGCAACACAAGAACCTGGTGCTCCCCGCTGGGTGCTGTGCATAGGCTTGCAGGGTCATGGTCATCATCTCGGCTGTCTATAAGGACACCACAAACAGGAGCAACGAAAGATTTCCCCAATTAAGCATTTATTTTTTGCTTTCTAACTTATCACCTGTCAGGGGGCTATGCCTTCCCCATCTCTGCTCCTGCACCCATCCCTGGGGCAGTCATCCTTCCCTCAGGACTCCCTGATTATCCAGGTCAGAGTTCTGTTTGCGAACGCTTCCAATGAGCCCAAGCAGATATAGGGCTGACTGCGAGGTCCCCCTGCTCTGTGAAGCTGAAGTCTCTTCTGTTGGGATTATGACTGTCCGAAAGCTGTCCTTAAAAAGGATATGACAGAGTTACAAGCTGGGAGATAAATAACAACAACCAAAAGGTAAATTTGTGTTTCTTTAACACCCTTCTGGAGCATCCTTTTGCCAGATGGTGGCCAGTGCCACGTTGCCAGGCCTGGAATGATTTACATATCAATGTACGTATGTGGGAACAATAAAGCTTCAGAGCATTTGTCTCAGTAATCCACAGAGGAAATTCTACAGTGCTTTGCTTCTAACGATTTGTCATTTATATGATGGAAGTTTTCAGACTGAGCTTCGTGTGACTGCCATTTCACATTGGCCGTGCAGCTACTACAGCGAAGGGCACAACAGAAAACCCAGAAATAGGACTGAGCTCCTTTGGAAAACACAGTGGAAAAGAATCAGCTGGTTACATTTCTGGGTTTAAATGATGAGTTTGACCCCTATTCATGTATTGATTTAGTGAGGCATATTCTGCTTTGTAAAAACTGCGGTCTAGTTAAGGGAGGAACAACAGGTTTACAAAGAAAGTTAAGAGCAAAGGCTTTTGATTTTCAAAGTGAAAATTCCACCACAGATTGGTGACACCTTCTACTGAGAGCAGTTTGAATCCTCTGCTTTTCATGGATCTCTTTTTTCCTCCTGTTGTCATGGGGATTTCTTTTCCCTGAGTTATTATATCATGCACTTCAGCAGAAATTTTATTGCTTTTGGGGCTGGCAAGGCTCATGTGGGACATTTCTCACTGCTCACGGTGTAACACGCTGAGGTAATTTCTTTCAAATGTTTTTTGCTTGAAGTGGCTTCAATGAATTGAGAAGGGTAAGAGTGTGAGTGAATGGCTGAGAATTTAGCACTGAGTTCAAGTAAGGAACATACACTATCAAACTTTCCAAAGCATTCAGAGTGGATATTATAATTTCACTGTGGCATATAAATAGCTAGCAGTACATTTTATTCTTTTTCCCCCCGAATATTATTTAGCATTAGAATCTGTTTAAATTGCTTTTCAGCCCCTTTTAAAAGTTTTATTGTAAATCCCAGGCTAGCTGAATGTCTTCATCCAAGGGGAAAATTATCGTTGTTTAGATTGAAGATATAGGGTCCAATCCTGAAGATGCAGCATACCCGTTAACTTCCGTGGGAGCTGAGAACACTCAGCAGGATCAAGCCTTTATGACGCAGTCCTCACACACGCAAGTCGGACTGGTCACACACACAAGTGGGAGTTGGCCCCATTGAAGTCAGTGAGGCCACTTGGCTGAGTAAGGATTGTTCATGGGAATAAGCATTTGCAGGATTAAACCTTTAACCCTCAATTCTGCAAAGATTTACACCAATGTTTAACTTTCCAATTGAATTTAGTGGGATCATACGGAAAGTTCAACTTCAGTCTGTGCAGGATCAGGGCCTTAACCTGTAACCTCTTTGGGGCAGAGACTTTTTCATTTGATTTCCCTGTGAAGCGCCCAGCATACGCTTGGCAACATGTCAATATAAATCATTGGTTGACATATTGAGAAAATGCCTTAATGCCAACGTTATGGGGCTACCCCAGAGCTTTTAATGTGGCCAGAAAGACATTGTTTCCTTTACAGAACTAAGTCTCTGGATTTTTCTAAGGCCAGTTTCAGCCTGCAGGGGCTACATCCACTGAAGCCAAGGGGAATCACTGGCATGAGGGGAGAGTATAGGCAATTGGATTCCCTAGCTGGGACTTCTGATCCGTGGTCTCCAGTATGGCATTGGCTGTGGCCTGGCTACCTGCAGTTCATCTTCCCTTTTCCCAGCTGCTGGAAGGCCCTTGAGCATGTCGGGGTTTGGAAACTCAATAATTACTCCGAATGAGACTCTCCCCGTTGGCAGCAGGAAGGCGGCACTCTTAGGCAAAACTTGTTAATTACTGCAACCGAGGTTCCAAAACCAACTGCCGCTTGTGAACACAACATTCATTGGGTGTTTTATTCCCATCCAGGTCTCTGCTCTGCAGTGGCTTTGAGTTAGTTGCCATTTCAATGCTGAAAGAGTATTTAAAAAGCAAAGTGTTTGAAGGCTGTGGAAAAAAATCATACTTATGAAAAATATCTATTTTTGTAAATCTCCAATTTTCTTCCCCAAAGTCTCCACACCAGTTTAGTAAATGTTGCAAGATTTGCTGTTTTTCTCCCTGTCAGATTGTACATCTAAGCATCATAAACTTGCTCTTTATTGCTTTAATATTACAATCACGAGTCACATTTTATGTAAATGATGGTATTTACCTTGACAAACTCTCCTGTGAAGTACAGTAACTTTAAAGAATTTATTTTGCAGTATAAACAGGCCCAAACTGCCTGGAGTGGATGTAAAATTCAGAGTGGTTTTTACAGCTAAGTTCTTCTCCCAAAATGTCCTGCTAGATGTGCTGGGGCCTGAGCTGGAGTCGGTCAGCTCCAAATTGAATCAGTGCTTCAGAGAAACTGAGTAAAGGAGGCTTATGGGAAAGAAGAATCGGCCAAGAGATTGCAGCTAAATTCTAGAACCTGTGAAGCAGCCCAGGACAGTGGATAAAAGCACTAACTACCAGGTGTTGTTTATTAGGAAAATTAGCTGGAGAAGAAATGAATTGTAAATTATACTTTCAGCTCTAATCCTACACAAAAATTGAGGTAAAATATTAACACCAGAAATGCTGACTCATGAAACTCCAATTACAAAGCGTGAATCCTAGAGTCATTTCTGTTGGAGGAGATCTCTAATTGGCCAGTAGTTTATCCCCATTTGGTTCTTCCCCCTAGAGGATATTGGCATTGATTCTGCTACCTTTTGCATACAAAGTCAGCACTCCCACCTGCGAGCTAATTTCCCATCTATTTATTTCAACTAAATGAATCCCATGCCATCTTCAGCTGCTATCACTGCTATCCTCTGTCTCTAATTTTGGGCCTCAGCAGGATAAGAGGTACACGCTGACGGGACAAAGGTGTTGAAGAAAGGGATGGCATTGTGTTATTTATATGGGCTGCAAAGCACAAAAATAAAGAAAAAAGTGAGTGGGTTTAACAGCTAGTAGCGAGAGCTGAGAGCCAGAGAGGAGTCTGACAGTGTCGTGTGAAAGGCCATGATCCTGGAATGAAATGGTAGTCAGAATAAACGGATGCAGTGATGCAGGATTAACCATGTGATGGTAGCCAGTGGATACCAACCCCTGCCACACCAGAGCGGGTATTAGCTTTTTGTAAACCTGATTCAAGTGATGAGGCAAGGGCCAAGAAATAAAGTGCAGCCTCTCAGCAGCATTCCTGTTGGCGAGATCTGTATGGCATGGTACCAGAAATGGAGCAAACGAAGCTACCTGAGTCCCTTAGTCTGTTGCCATTGACTTCATAGCCACACTTGTGCCTTCCTACCCTCCACTCACTAGCACGACTTGGGTTAGAAAGCACAGAGCTGGGGGATGCAGGCTTTCATGCTGCAGTTAGCACCACTGGAAACTCCACCGTAACCGGTTGTTCAAGGCGGGATACGAGAGGCCGTGTCCAGTGCCCATCCCCTCTCTCTGCCTCCCTCCCAGAGCTTTAGCCCCAGGAGAGTGCGTTCGAGGGGTTTTCACACACACTAGCAATGTGAGGGGAAAGAGGACGTGGCAGGTTAGTGTAGGTCTGTGGATCAGCATCAAATGACAAGCTCTGTGTTACAAACACCGTTTGGAGTGGGAGACTGTCCGGTGCCTACACCGCTGCCTTTTGCCTTCCGTCTGCTGGTGAAAGCTCCAGGGAGGGGTCAGAAGCAGTTCCTGTGGCTAGCCAGAGGCTAACAGTGCACTCAAGGGTCGTTGGTCTGGAGGGTCCCCCATTCAAATATAGGTTTCAGAGGAGCAGCCGTGTTAGTCTGTATTCGCAAAAAGAAAAGGAGGACTTGCGGCACCTTAGAGACTAACCAATTTATTTGAGCATAAGCTTTTGTGAGCTACGGCATCTGATGAAGTGAGCTGTAGCTCACGAAAGCTTATGCTCAAATAAATTGGTTAGTCTCTAAGGTGCCACAAGTCCTCCTTTTCTTCATTCAAATATAAGCACCGTAAACCAGCAAACTAGCTGCCCCCTGAGGATCCAGTTTAACTAGGTAAGTTGGTAACCAAGGAACAGATCACCTGACAAGGGCTATGAAGTGCCCAAGTAGAATCACCTGCCTGGGGTGGGTACGGGTAGAGTCTCATAAAAGGGAGGTTTTCTCACTGGCCATTCCGGAGAGAGGCTGGGCAGGAGGAATCCTGCTGGACCCCCTGGAAAGACACGTGTCAAATCTTCCAGGGCTCTTGGCATGGTGAGGGTGCTGAGGCAGGGTTCTGCATGCAGGTTTTCCGTAGATCTGTGTGTCTCGTTTGCTGTGTTAGAGTAAAGTGTGTGTGTGTGGAAATTCCTTTGCAGAGCCAGTGTGATACTTGCTTGCACTGTCTCGTAGTCCCTGCAGGGGCAAAAAGGGAACCAGCAGGCCCACAGCTTCCCTGGAGCTCTGGGAGCCTACAGCAGCTACCAGGGAGACTAGGGAGAGCTAGCACTAGTTTCAGGGTCTAGGCAACTGGACTGTAGGGTCCCCACTGCCAAGAGGGTTACCAGACACAGGCTCTGCACCTGGAGAGTCTGCCTCCCGGCCCAGAGATGGACAGACAGTGCCTGAACTCCGCCCAGCCCTAGCAAGCTAAGAGCACATAGGATCTAAGGTTTGGGTTCAGTACAGCAGCTGCTGCTGGTGCTTCTCCTCCCATCCCCCTTATACACTCATGTTAGCCACTGCATCACGTGAGTAAGCTGGGTCGGGGAGATGACCTGTCCCTGTGGATGCACTACACATGCCTACATCAAGAATAATAAAGGTTCCTTACTCAGCTCCAAATCCTCTAGAAACCTGAAAGAAAAAAATCAAAGCACCATGGAAAAATGCCTGAAGCAGTAACTTCATTGGTAAAGGAACACGTCTAGCTGAGAATTGCGAAGACCCAGCAAATCATAATGCAATTTCCTATGCAAAAAGGGTTTATCTCTATCTAAATATTATTCTGCATCATTACTCACTGAAGGGAAGCTATTGCTGTCCTAGGTTAACTGATTGAACTTTGCAACCAAAGCTGCAAGCTTATCATACTGATGATAGTTTGACTTTTATTGCTCCTAAATTGCAGTGATATTGTTAGATATGAGTAAATGTACACTCCATTAGGAAATATTAAAGTTTTATACCTCTTTAGAATTAAAAAGATTAAAACAGGCATTTCTGTGATCTAGTCCACCATGAAATTGGAATCTATTTGGTATGTAAAATGTATAATACAAATCGTCTAACAATTAATGATAACAGTGGGACTAGGTTGGATTTAATGCTCAAAGGTAGCCTGGATTTTCTGAGGCTGATAAAACATATTGCCAGGTAGTCACAACCCTTATGGCAAGGGTCACTTGCCATAGTTACAGTTCCACCAAGGAGTTTTGTTATAACCTGGTTTCTATATGCTCAGAACTTTCTGAAAACATTTCACGGTGGGCTGAAATTGTCCATGCTGGGCATCTACCAAAGGGAGGCTGTTTAGAAAGTTTGCAGGAAATTTTCTGCAGTTTGCAATGCTGAGAAAATACTTTTCCACCAAAGGAGCCTTTTAAAGGTGCGCATTTGTTCATTTGTAACTTGAAAGTGGCTGAACATAAAACTATGGCATTTTATTGCTCTCTTGGGACTAGGGCCCCCATCCAACATAACACTGAAGCACATGTATAACTTGGTCAGTGGGACAACGCATGTGCCTAAGTTTTTTGCTGGATGGGTTCTAGGTCCTTCCCCTACTTCACATACCAGTCAGATAAGTGCTTAAGAGGGTGGTTTTGCACATGTGCTTAAGCTAGTGTTTAGAGCGTCAGGACTGACGTTGGTGCTAAGGGTGAAATTCACACCTGTGCATGGAGGCCAGTGATTTTTGAGTGCTTAATAGGTGGACGGGCTTGGTGATGGCCTTCGGCACAGAGGTGATTTTCACCCTTAGGACTTGGGCCCTGCAATAAACTCTGTGCAGGTTCAGGACCAACATCTCTGTCATAGCTAATGTTTTGGTAGAAAACCTTCAACCAAACGCTATATAAACAGTTCTCCATGGGTAGATGGTATGATGGGATAACATGGTTTTGGTAATTAAATATTCATGGTAAATAGGCCCAATGGCCTGTGATGGGTTTTTAGATGGGGTAAGATCCAAGTTACCCGGGAAAGAATTTTCTGTAGTATCTGGCTGATGAATCTTGCCCATATGCTCAGGGTTTAGCTGATCGCCATATTTGGGGTCGGGAAGGAATTTTCCTCCAGGGCAGATTGGAAGAGGCCCTGGAGGTTTTTCGCCTTCCTCTGTAGCATGGGGCACGGGTCACTTGCTGGAGGATTCTCTGCTCCTTGAGGTCTTTAAACTACAATTTGAGGACTTCAATAGCACAGATATAGGTGTGAGGTTTTTTTGTAGGAGTGGTGGGTGAAATTCTGTGGCCTGCGTTGTGCAGGAGGTCAGACTAGATGATCATAATGGTCCCTTCTGACCTAAATATCTATGAATCTATGTCTGTGCACAGGGGCTGAATTCTGCGTCATTCCCTTCATGGTTGGTGAGGAAGCAGGGAGCCTTTCCCATGCAGAACTTCTAACCTCTGCAAGGAGAAGTTTCTCCCATGTAGAACTTTACCACTCGGACGACTCCTTTTCATCTCTTCTTCTTTTAACCCCTCCAAGAGCAACACTGGGGATTCCAAATGGAGTTTGTAAATGGTGCCAGAACAATAGCTCCTCAGACATTAATGTTCTTTTAATTGTCCCTTCAGGGGGACAAAGAAATTTAAAATAAATCTGACGTTATTATGAAGTTAGAGTGTGTATCTCAGTGCTCAAAACTGGGGAAATGGGAAAACCCAGGTTGTCAGGTTAACATTCACTGGCTGCTCTGCACATACTTTGTATTCCTAGTCAGGTCACCCTTTGTGAAAGTGCTTTTTAATATCTAAAGTATCTACTGCACAATGCTGATCACTCTGTTTTTAAATGTGTAGGGCAGACTCTGGAGATCCTTCTTCACTGACCTGACGGTGAGACCTTTGGCACTTCATTGCTGGACTTGTCAGTGCTTTAATGAATAACCTTAATGTTACATTAATGTAGGATTCTTGTATTTTAATTATTTGTGTTGCCATTGGAAATGAAGGGGCACAAATGGCAGTGAGTTCAAAAAGCAAGTGGCAGATTTAATTGGCTGTATGTTTGAAGCTGGAAGTGCTTGGTGATTATCTGTACAATCCCTCACAGGGCCAGCTTCTCCAGGCCAGCCACGTTGTGGTCAGCATCAGACCCCACAGAATGGGCAAAGGTGGCTTGAGGCTGCCTTTGCAGCCCCCCTGCCCCAATCCTGGAGACAGTAGGCCACCAGTCTGATCCCTGATGTATAGCCACAAGTCTGATCCCTGACTGTGCGTCACTCTGCCCGTGGCACCAAGGGGATGTTCCAACAGGTGGAGATCCCTGGGGTTCCCTTTGACCACAAGCTGATGGGGCGTGAGTGCCACAGGAGCTGCTATACGGGCACTAATACCACCTGTGGATTCCTCTATCCATGCGGACTCCACCCCGGGCGGTTACCCTGGCTTTCGGGCTGCTTTGTGCTACCAGAAAGGTGCAAAGCTGCTCTACAGACCACAGAATCTGCTTCATATTAGTGCTCTTAAAAATATAATGTCTATGCAAAGGTACCAGGCTTGCTTTCTCGGAGCACCAGGCATGCCCTGCCTGTGGCAACAAAGCCATTTATGAAGCTGTTTTGCATTCAAGGATTTGCAGTTTCCTGGCCCATGAATATTCAGATCCGGGCTTGTCCTTTCTGTGGGTGGACTGTACCTATAGTTTCCTCCTCTTTCTTTTTTCCCAGTGGATTCAATTAGTTCTATTGGCTGCACTAGCAATAAACAGTTCCCTCTGTGGCGTGGAAATGAGTTTGTGTTTCATTGTCTCCTTGTTACATTTTAAAAACTGGCCAGGGAAGGGTGAGCGAGGACCCTGCTGGGGGGCTGCCCGGGTTTGCAGAGCCAAGCACAAGAGGGCACAAGATGTATGTGGAGCAGCACTGAGAATTAATGAAAGTCTTGAAAACCACAAACTCAAAAGGTTGTTTCTGCTGAAACAGGAGCCCCAGCACACAGGGCCCAGTTTAGCGGCTATTGGTAAAATGTTCACAAGTGCCACGTCCCAGTGGCTCGGGGGTAACCTAAGTCACTTAGATGCTATTGAAACTTGGCAGAGACATTGTGGGATAACTCACATGATTGGAGTACTGTCATGGGTGGATATAAACGGTTCAGGAAGGACAGGCAGGGCAGAAAAGGTGGGGGAGTTGCACTGGATGTAAGGGAGCAGTATGACTGCTCAGAGCTCCAGTATGAAACTGCAGAAAAACCTGAGAGTCTCTGGATTAAGTTCAGAAGCGTGAGCAACAAGGGTGATGTTGTGGTGGGAGTCTGCTATAGACCACCGGACCAGGGGGATGAGGTGGACGAGGCTTTCTTCCGGCAACTCACGGAAGTTACCAGATCGCGAGCCCTGGTTCTCATGGGAAGACTTCAATCACCCTGATATCTGCTGGGAGAGCAATACAGCGGTGCACAGACAATCCAGGAAGTTTTTGGAAAGTGAAGGGGACAATTTCCTGGTGCAAGTGCTGGAGGAACCAACTAGGGGCACAGCTCTTCTTGACCTGCTGCTCACAAACCGGGAAGAATTAGTAGGGGAAGCAAAAGTGGATGGGAACCTGGGCAGCAGTGACCATGAGCTGGTCGAGTTCAGGATCCTGACATAGGGAAGAAAGGTAAGCAGCAGAATACGGACCCTGGGCTTCAGAAAAGCAGACTTTGACTCCCTCAGGGAACTGATGGGCAGGATCCCCTGGGAGAATAACATGACGGGGAAAGGAGTCCAGGAGAGCTGGTTGTATTTTAAAGAATCCTTATTGAGGTTACAGGGACAAACCATCCCGATGTGTAGAAAGAATAGTAAATATGGCAGGCGACCAGCTTGGCTTAACAGTGAAATCCTTGCTGATCTTAAACACAAAAAAGAAGCTTACAAGAAGTGGAAGACTGGACAAATGACCAGGGAAGAATATAAAAATATTACTCGGGCATGCAGGAGTGAAATCAGGAAGGCCAAATCGCACCTGGAGTTGCAGCTAGCAAGTGATGATAAGAGTAACAAGAAGGGTTTCTTCAGGTATGTTAGCAACGAGAAGAAAGTCAAGGAAAGTGTGGGCCCCATACTGAATGAGGGAGGCAACCTAGTGACAGAGGATGTGGAAAAAGCTAATGTACTCAATACTTTTTTTGCCTCTGTCTTCACAAACAAGGTGAGCTCCCAGACTGCTGCACTGGGCAGCACAGCATGGGGAGGAGGTGACCAGCCCTCTGTGAAGAAAGAAGTGGTTCGGGACTATTTAGAAAAGCTGGACGAGCACAAGTCCATGGGGCCAGATGCGCTGCATCCGAGAGTGCTAAAGGAGTTGGCGGATGTGATTGCAGAGCCATTGGCCATTATGTTTGAAAACTCATGGTGATCGGGGGAGGTCCCGGATGACTGGAAAAAGGCTAATGTAGTGCCCATCTTTAAAAAAGGGAAGGAGGAGGATCCTGGGAACTACAGGCCAGTCAGCCTCACCTCAGTCCCTAGAAAAATCATGGAGCAGGTCCTCAAGGAATCAATTCTGAAGCACTTAGAGGAGCGGAAAGTGATCAGGAAAAGTCAGCATGGATTCACCAAGAGCAAGTCATGCCTGACTAATCTAATTGCCTTCTATGACGAGATAACTGGCTCTGTGGATGAGGGGAAAGCAGTGGACATGTTGTTCCTTGATTTTAGCAAAGCTTTTGACACGGTCTCCCACAGTAACCTGCCAGCAAGTTAAAGAAGTATGGGCTGGATGAATGGACTATAAGGTGGATAGAAAGCTGGCTAGATTGTCGGGCTCAACGGGTAGTGAACAATGGCTCCATGTCTAGTTGGCAGCCAGTGTCAAGTGGAGTGCCCCAAGGGTTTTGTTCAATATCTTCATTAATGATCTGGAGGATGGTGTGGATTGCACCCTCAGCAAGTTTGCAGATGACACTAACCTGGGAGGAGAGGTAGATACGCTGGAGGGTAGGGATAGGATACAGAGGGCCCTAGACAAATTGGAGGATTGGGCCAAAAGAAATCTGATGAGATTCAACAAGGACAAGTGTAGAGTCCTGCACTTAGGACGGAAGACGCCCATGCACTGCTAGGGACCGAATGGCTCGGCAGCCGTTCTGCAGAAAAGGATCTAGGGGTTACAGTGGACGAGAAGCTGGCTATGAGTCAACAGTGTGCCCTTGTTGCCAAGAAGGCCAATGGCATTTTGGGCTGTATAAGTAGGGGCATTGCCAGCAGATGGAGGGACGTGAGCATTCCCCTCTATTCGACATTGGTGAGGCCTCATCTGGAGTACTGTGTCCAGTTTTGGGCCCCACACTACAAGAAGGATGTGGAAAAATTGGAAAGAGTCCAGTGGAGGGCAACAAAAATGATTAGGGGGCTGGAACACATGACTTATGAGGAGAGGCTGAGGGAACTGGGATTGTTTAGTCTGCGGAAGAGAAGAATGAGGGGGGATTTGATAGCTGCTTTCAACTACCTGAAAGGGGGTTCCAAAGAGGATGGCTCTAGACTGTTCTCAATGGTAGCAGATGACAGAACGAGGAGTAATGGTCTCAAGTTGCAGTGGGGGAGGTTTAGGTTGGATATGAGGAAAAACTTTTTCACTAGGAGGGTGGTGAAGCACTGGAATGCGTTACCTAGGGAGATGGTGGAATCTCCTTCCTTAGAAGTTTTTAAGGCCCAGCTTGACAAAGCCCTGGCTGGGCTGATTTAGTTGGGGATTGGTCCTGCTTTGAGCAGGGGGTTGGACTAGATGACCTCCTGAGGTCCCTTCCAAGCCCGATATTCTATGATTCTACGAAAAATTTTACCCTATACCCTTAAAAGTGGGGCCTGTTGGAGTCCATTCTGAGAAGGCTCCTAAACACACAGCACCTCTCATTACCCAGTGGGGATGGAATACATTTAACTGGTCTTTATTTAAACTGAAGCATGAGTTCCTTGGTGCTGAAACGTCAATTTCAATCCAACACAGAGGTTTATTGAAATGATATTTGAAAATGTCCACCGTTTGAAATATTCACTGGGGAACCAGAACTGTATCAAGGAACCGTGTAATTTGACTTCCAGGGCATGGAAGCGCACAATGTAAAGAAAGAAATTAAGCTTTATAAGAACTGGAATAACACGGATTATGTGGCCAGGGTATATAAATAATTATACAGGACGCCAGAATTTTGTTAGCAGTCTGCACTTTTAGGGGGTTGAAATGTCGTCAGGTACCTGAATAATGTTAACAGACCCATAAATCATTCTTATTTCACACTGCGTTAAACAGAAATCATATTAGTTACAACATTGAAGAGAATCTAAGTAAAGAAAAGGGAAAGGCAAGGTAGTAAGAGGAAACTAGATTTAAATCTAATTGCTTTTTCATGTGTATTTCATTGCTGTTTGGCTGGAACACAATGGTATTCTGTAGGAACTAAAGATTAGACTGTGCACTGGGAGGGAATTCACACAATGTTCCTCGTCTCCCATCCAGGTTGTTAACAGCACACAGTTGTATTAATGGTGGATGAAAGAGAATGTCTTTGTTTATTTATTTTTTTTTAATGGCATGTCCTCTTCTTTCTGTGACTAATACATTTTTAAGCTGTAGCACTGGTTTCTTTTTCATTAATGAGATTAAATCTCTACTCAGATGAGAATTTCTAGACCAGAATGCTCAGAATAGCTGCTTTGACCTAAATGGATTTAACTAGTGTTGGAATTCTTGGAGAAAGAGCTCTGTGTTTTTCCTATCCCCAAGACTTGTGTGTCACACCTGGAAAAAGCCTGAACTGTCCTCTAATGGAAAGTGAAGTGACTAATTAAACCCACTATCTTCAAAACTAACTATGGAACCGAAGCCAGGACTGTTCTCCACCACAGTCCTGCAGGTTGTGGTGAATTTCTTTGCTGCAGGTTTCAGCTGATGTGACATATTGAAAGTTACTGTTAATAACAACATAAAGCAAAGAAGCTTAACAAGAAAATATGTCTATTTAAGTTGAAAACCCATTTTAAACAGATGAAAAATGAGAGAGTGGGGCAGGATAAGCGGGATGGCAAGTTAAGGAATTAATCACATGGGTTGTAATGTGGAAGGGAAATAAACGTGATAAAAGGATTTGTCTGAGTAGATTACAGACAAATAAAAAAAGGCACCGGGCATCACTGGCTTGGGAATTGTGCTCTTTAGAAATCTTCAATCATCCTTACAATCAATTCTGCATTTCCTTAATAGCGGTGTGAAACATGGCTCCCTGTGCATTGTCTGAGATTAACCGCTAACTGCAAACCATACATTAAATGAAGTATTGAATATTTGTCTCGTAACAATACACTTGGAAGTTGTTTATTTCCTTGCTAGGTCTTCTGCGATGCATTTAGGTACTGTACCTAAATTGTAAAATACATACTTGGAATATCTGCCCTCAATAATCTCCCAATGTCTCGCCTGAGAACCAGCTGTGCCGAGGACCCACAATTACAGTGAGTTTTGCTTATAAAGGGGCTGTTTGTTTCTAGAGACAATTACTCTGTGACTTTATCATACAATGTATGTTTCCCTGCAACAAACAATCTGCTTTATGGGTTTTCTTAGTAAAATACCAAGTTGAGATATGCTATGCTCACTAATATGATTCAATTGTACTGTGTTATCTGACCTTTAAGGAACTTGCAATCTATAATAACACGGTTCTACCACAGATCCACTAGTAGAAAGGCTCAGCTTCTGGGAAATTCAGTCTATAAACAAATGTAGCAGAGGTCTAAAAAGAGTAATTAGGCATCTTAACCCTCTTACTGCTGACTTTCTGAGTGCTGAGGGGCAGGAGCATTCCAATGTAGATTGTATACTCCACTGCTAATGGAATAGAAAAGTCTCCCAGGACGGACCTGGGATGCTGCGCATCACAGAGACGGCCTGCTGGGCTATCGGCACTGGGTTCTTGGGAGTCAGATAATACAAAACTGGGACCATTAATCTCCTCTCCCCCAACTTTGGGATGTTGGATGCAAGTTGCATCTCAGCCAGTGCAGGCGTTCGTTGCAGCTTTGCATTCCCACAGGTCACCGAAATAAAGCTTTGCACAATGAAAATCACCTATGGCCTCACTCTGCCTAGAGCCCTTGGCAGCAGTGTAGACGTGAGCCCCCCTGGACAGGCTGCCCAGAGCTGTTATCACGTACTGTGCCCTGCATGAGATTCACACGGGTGATGTAAAGCACTTCCCACTCATCTACCTACATGCGTCTCTTCACTGGCTTTGGGCTCCATGCCCCTTGCCTTAGACATTGGGTCCAACACCACCGATTGCGAACAAAGCGTGAGTGCACCACTTTCAAACCAGCTGCACTGTCCCCTGTAGCCTCTGTCTCCCTGTGGCCTTGACCAGGAGTGAGCTCCAGGCTGGCTCAGAGAGAAGAGGTTATCCCTGGGTCCAGTAGTCAAAGGAATTCTAGCTCAGAAGGGCAGAGCTGTACTTGCTGGTGCAGTGACCACGTCGAATTCCTGAGACCAGGCCAATGGCTAGGTCACTACCTGGGTAGGCAGGTGCTGCTGGGAGTGGCAATGGGGACACATTGCTGACTGTAGGAGATACCAGACTGGTCAGACCTGCCTGAGACATTTGGTGCTGGTCTGGTGTCCTGGCTCTGGTAGTGACCAGCACTAAATGTCTCAAGCAGGTGCAAGGACCCCAGCAGTGATGGGACAACCTAGGCCAGAGGAATCTGTTCCTGACCCCCATCTCTCCGAGGTGGGGCAGCCGTGGAGCAGGAGGCTTTCGAGCGCTACCATGGACGTGCCGAAAGCCAGGAGATGGCTAGTCTGAATAAAGATGGAGGAAACAGGGAGAGAAGAGAGGGCTGCCTGCCCCACGCCCATGACAAGTAATCCATTCCCACACCCCACCTGGTTCCATCGCAGTCAGGGAATCTTTGGGCTCCCCCCCCAAATCATATCTTTCTCTGTCTCCCCGTTCTCCCCCAGTGCCCCTGGCACCAGCACCCTCCTCCCCGGTCCTTCGGCTTCTCCCCTGCACTCGCCTGCTGCGGCCCTTGGTGTCACCTTGCGGGGAGAGGGCTACCCTGTCGTGCTCGTTTGACTGGGACCACGAGTTGGGGGTTGAGGCCTCAGCAGCTCCTTAGCCTTCAGCCTCTGGTCTCTTTGCAGCCGTCTGTGTGACCTTTTCCACCCCTCAGCGCACCGCTCCAATGGCCAGGTTAAAACACGAGTAAAGAGATGAAATCACATTAAAGGAGAAGAACCTGGTTTCCTAGCTCCCCTCGGCGGAATACTCTGCAAAGCCCAGCCAGGTGGGCATTGCATGGCTGAGCTACAGAGACAGGAGGGCACATCTAGAAACCCACCTCTTGCCTGACTTTGCCAGGCCATGCTGAGACAGCATCTCCTCTCTGGGTCCCCGAGCCCCCTGCTTTTCAAGGGCTTCCAGAGCCCAGTGTTATGCCAGACAGCCCCCATCTCTGTGTCTCAGCTTATCCCTAAAGTGTCTGTTAAAGGAGGATGCCTACAACAGGTGTCAGTGTTTGCATTCCCCTTCCTCCAGGGAAGGGGGAGAAGCTCCTTCAGCGATGCTAAATAGCTGCCTTCTAAAAGCTCCGTTTCCTGGCTCAGCAGATGGAAGCTGCCTGCTCCAGGAACTCCATAGCTCTTTTCCTGGGATTGAAAGAGTGACCTACATGCATCATAACTCAGTTTTCACCTTATTTCCCCCATATTAATGTCTCTTGTTGACAGATATTAGCAGCTCCCCATCTACCTTCTCTGTGTCACTCATTATTCTGTATCCTTTTATCATGTCGCCTCTTGTATGTCTCCTCTGTCAAGTAAACAGGCACAATTTTTTCAAACTCTCTTCATAGAGAAGGTTTTCCAGACCTCTAATTGTTCCTGGCCATATTTGAACCCTCTCTTGGACAGTAGTAACTTTGGATGACTTTGTTTAGATAGGGGCATGATGTGGGATATTCAGGAATCTCCTATCCCTATCATATGGGCAGAAAACTCCAGCAGAGGAAGGAAACAGCCATTAACAAAATAAGGGGCCATTTTCGAAGAAGCTCTAGTAAAGCCAGTGCCAGTCTCTTGGTTTGAAGGGTTTTTTCCCCCATCCTGCCACATGGACTTCAGGTACAGATCTTTGTGAAATCATTTTTCCACTGAAGAACCAGAGATCAGAGAATCACTCTGTTTAATGTTGAGTGTGCATGAACGTGCAGGGATATTATCTGAGGCTCTAATAACCTCCTTAAAGGTCACCTTTTGATCCCATCAAATATCCTCTTTACTGGGAAATAAGGTTTAAAAATGAAAGGTGAAAAAGAGAGAGCTTAAGAAAGAAGGAAAACTCAGAAGCTAGCAGTGCAGACAGGTGGTGAGCATTTTTACTCTCAGGTTATTAGAGCAACTGCTGAATGGTTGGAGAAATCACCATGCAATGGGTGAACTGCCATTGAGGTTTCATGGGCAGTAACTTTCTTAGGAGTTAGATCCCTAGGGAGGAGTGCATATGAAATCTCTTTTGAATCCTATTGGACTGCAGGGTTCTCTGGTGCTGGGTTAACTAATGCACCAGGGTAGCCTGTTTGAATTAATCACTTGCAGGCTTTTGCTTAGGAGAAGTAGCATAAGGAATCACTCGGGATTCAACTCTGAAAACCCACAGTGGGTGGGGAGCCCAGTGGGTTGTGCATTGCACTAGCATGTTGGGGGATAGTAATTGCTCTTCGCTAGTGCCTTCCATCCAAGGTTCTTGTCCCACTTTGCAGATATGAATGAATTTGGCCTCCTAACACTGCTGTGAGACAGGTTAGCATTATCATAGCCACGTCCCTTAGTATTTCTGCAATCCCCCATGAGATGAGGTGGCTTTTCCAAGGGGCATGCAGTGAGTCTTGCGGAACTAAGGACCGAATGTGGCTCTTCAGCCTCCCCGTTCTGTGCTTTCTCCACAAGACCAGCCCTAGCCCCGTAGCGGCTGTGCTGTCTTCTCACGTGTCCAGCTCTGAAGAATGACGTAAGAACCCTTTGAAGAGAACCAGCTGACTTAGGAATTGTACTGATAGACTTTCAGGGCTGCTGCAGGCTCATGGCGAGGAGAGAAATGGAGGGGAGCTCCCCCTCTGGAATTGTTGGTGGCCCACTAGAATGGTGAAGCTCAATGATGAACAAGCAGGCAGGAGAGTGCTGGGTTTTGTGAGCTTAAATGTGTAATGGGGCAGCGTGTTCTCCGTCATACAGTTCTTGGGATGCCTGTATTGCACTGAGTGTTCCCCAAGGGCAGGGACTGTGTCTCTGTAGCCACGCCAAGCACCACGAGCGCTTCTGACGTCAAAATACCACATGAAATGTAAGCTTAGAAAATTACTACTTGGGGGCTAGAGGAGAGGACCCAGCAGATCTCACAGGCCTGGGTGTGCTGGGCTTAGGATTGGCTTTATATCAACCCAGTCAGGTCAAAGAAAAATCAGCCTCTGCTGGATCTTGTGGGTTGGCAGTGGGTCAGTCAGCGGGACTGGCACTTTCCCGCCCGGCTGGGTAGCAAGCCAAGCATTGCATGCTGCCTTTCGGGCTCAGCCGATGACATGATCACTAGTGCTGTGGTTTTCTGCTCTGCCTGGCTTGAAGTTCGCCCCCTTGCACCTCCACCTGGCTGGCAGGGGTTGGAACGTGATCTGGACATGTTTACATGGCAGTGGGGATCAAGTACAAAGCCGTCGTGCAGCCGTGGGAGCCCTTCTGTGATGTGGGGTTTCAGCAAGTGTTTGCCTTTTACAATCAATTCCCACGTGAGGGGCTTTAAAATGTATAACTGTCTCCTTGAAACTGCGGTGTTCAGCAGGTGGCAACACACAGGCCTTTTTAAAAATCTGTATGAAGGATTTAAAAAGGAAACCTTGACTTTTAGATTGATTTTTAAATAAGCATACATTTAGCTGGTAGTGCTTGAAGTACGTATTGGATTATATTCTTCTGCAAACAGAATATTCTAATTGATCTTGCTAATAAATAATGAAAGCCAGGCATGCTACATATCATTCAAGGTTATCCTATGTTTGTACCAGCAGCACTGGGGTGGTTTTTGATGTTTAAGAGAGTGGTTTTTTTATCACACACACAAAAAAAGAAAGCAAGAGAGGCGGGGGGCTGGGAGCGAAAGGAGAATGCTGGGTTTGTCTAGAGTTCCCTTCTGTTATTTTCTAAAATGTAATTAGTGAGCTTCACCGTGTGGGATTCTTAAACATGTACAATTAACGGGCAAGCCTTTTCTTCCCTGGGAATGGCTGGCCACGGCACAGACCTGGCCTTGGATTTCTGGGGTTTCTAGCCACCATGACTAACTGTCCTGGGTTTGCTGTTGTAAGCCTGACCCTTCGTGTTCTTAGTGCAACTTTTTTGTTTGCAAATAATAACAACAGAAAGTCTTCAGCAATTGTCAGGATAAAGGTGCAGCTGATTACCAGAATGGTAGATTGTCTGCAGAATCAATTTTAATGTTGAGCCTAATATTGATCGGAGCTGTGACGGGTCACTTTCCTGTAGTGCAAGAAGCTTCAAGGAGCGTTTGTTCTGGGCTGGATCCAGGGTGTCTGAACGCTCAGAGAATACTAACCTGGCCAGGGCCGGGGAGCTGGAGAGGCTGGACTCAGTGTGTTTTTTTGAAGCATTCACAGGAAAGAGAGCACACCACAAGCCTCAGTGGGCAACTTCTCCCTTGTGACATCCCTTGTAAGATCCAAGTTACCCTGGAAAGAATTTTCTGTAGTATCTGGCTGATGAATCTTGCCCATATGCTCAGGGTTTAGCTGATCGCCATATTTGGGGTCGGGAAGGAATTTTCCTCCAGGGCAGATTGGAAGGCCCTGGAGGTTTTTCGCCTTCCTCTGTAGCATGGGGCACGGATCACTTGCTGGAGGATTCTCTGCTCCTTGAGGTCTTTAAACTACAATTTGAGGACTTCAATAGCACAGATATAGGTGTGAGGTTTTTTTGTGGGAGTGGTGGGTGAAATTCTGTGGCCTGCGTTGTGCAGGAGGTCAGACTAGATGATCATAATGGTCCCTTCTGACCTAAATATCTATGAATCTATGAATCTATGACACTTTCCACACAGGCTGCACACCCTCTGGGAGGGCATCGGGAGGTTACAGGCAGAGTGATTCCAGCACTTGAGATGCACGTGTATCTATTTGTCTAGGGACCACATGGCAAGACATTGCACAAACCAAACCAGCTACCCAGAGAAGCGTGGCACAGACTCCTGCACACAGTAAACCTGAATCAAAGGGGCAGCTCTCAGCCTCATTTCAAACCAGGGCACTCAGAGCACCACAAAACATGTATGGAATGGACTCCCCCAGAGCTGAAACTTCTTGCTATATATGTTGTGCTGGCTAGCCTATCCACAACTACGAACACTGGCTCATCAGACCCCAGTAGACAGCCAGCACCACCGAGGCCATGCACCACCTCCTGATTCAAAGGAACATGGTTTTATGGTTTGCTAATGTTGCACGGGTCCTTTGCTTGCAAAGCAGAAATTACTCATTTGGTGACATTTCAATTATCACACAGGGGTAGGACATTTATTTGGCATTTAATATGTAATTAGAGTCAATATCTGTTTCTCTCTCCGAGACAGTGCAAATCCCATGAGGCCAGATTTTGACCTGATGAAAGTGTTGGCGATGTGACTGCAGGGAAGTTGCTCCAGGGCAGTAGATTTTTTGCCCAGCTAAGTGCAATTATAAAGCCTGTTATAAAAACTAGTGGATGTCGCAATAGAATCTCAACTAAAGCCCCAGCTTGCGGCTGGAGCCATAACCGCGATCAGAGTCGTGTGGAGGACGAGGAGTTCCGTTTTCAAGACTTCAAAAGTTGGCTTCATTCTGAATCAGAGCAAAAATGGAGAATTATGAAATTCTCTGCAAAAGAAAAGGCTGAAAAAATGTCAATTGGGGTGGATCAGATGTTTAATTATTATTTATTTCGGGTTGGCAGAATTAGATTTTTTATGTAATTTCAGTGGGACAATAGGAATGTTTATTTTTATCAATTTAAATTTTCTGAGTTGCACAAAATTATGGGGTTTAAACATTTTAAAATATTTTATCGATTTAAATTTTCAGAGTTGTGGTAAATTGGGGGGGGGGGGGTGTCAGACAGTGATTATTTAATGGTAGTAGACATTGAGATTCAAAACGTTAAAGCTTTAGAACCCTTAAAACACAAATTGTCAGTATCATATTTCAAAATATACAAAGTAAATCTCCTTAAATCAAAGTCTAAGAAGTTCTCAAACAGGACTTTCCCTACTTGGCCTGTCTGGACATTTCAGTTATCTTGGATGGAAATTTTTTTCTTCTTTTGTGTGTGCATGGTGAAATTGACATTTACCAGCATATACTAATAAACATCTAATCATTCCAAGCCTTATTATATTACAGTATACAAAATAAAAAAAAATTCTCAATGAAAAGTCATTTCAAAATGAAAAATGGGAACATTTTGTTCCAAAAATGTCAAAACAGGACATTTCAACATTGTCAGGCCTTATTTTCCCCATTTTCCTTCCAAAATAGCGTTCCAGTGAAATCAGCTAGATTTCATGAAGCATTTTGATTTCCATGGAAGTGCGTCCCTCGAAGTTTCTCCAGCTGTGGGATGATGGTGATTGTCACGTCCCATCCTAGCGCGTGGCCCTGCAGACAAAAGCCCCTGGCACTTATCACAGGGGGAGGCGCCTAGACAAGCTGTCAGCTGGTCCTTTCCAACCAAGTGAGTCCCTGAAGCAGAATCCTCAGGATTCCAGGACTCCAAGCAAAGAAATCTGCAGTGCTCTCCGTGGGCCTGCAAGCCAAGATTGCCAGCTCTCCCCATGACTACTCAGGGAAGCAGGCAAATGCTTCCTGGCCTGAGCTAGGGCAGTGCTCTGTGTTTAGTCCTTTGACCCAGAGGGAGGTTGCTCCTCTGGCCCCGCTCCCTGGTCTGTGCCCTTTGGCTCTCCTAGTTCAGCTGTTGCTTGGAAGCCCCTTTCCCAAGCTCTCGGCCAGCAGAGGAGCTGGTGGCTGTGTTGGCCCCAGGATACGAGAGAGACAAGGATCCCCTCTGCAGCGCGCTGAGCCCTGTCTGCCTGTGCCTGGCTGCTGCGGTTCCTCCCCGCAGGCCCCTCTGGAAGGGGGCAGGTGTCAGTGGCAGCTACGGAGGGCTCTGGGAGGGAGGCAGGGGTTCCTCTGCTCGCGCTGTGGAAGTGCTGTGTTACCAACATTTACCCACTCGCTTCACAGACGCACCCTTCGAGGAGGGGTCCCTCGCACCCAGCCCATCTCCCCTGCTCACCACCCCCTTGCACCCTGGCCTGCGCTGGGGCACGCGAGTGGGAAATCTGCTCAGAATGAGTCTTTTCCGGTCTGCCCATGCAGCGGGGGAAGGGCAGACACCGGGAACTTGCTGTCGGTCAGACTCCCAGCAAAGCGGGCAGGAGCAGAACCGGGGGAGAAGCAGCCAGGCCGGGGGGCGCGGGGAGGAGAGGCCACCAGCGAGCACTGGAGAGGCGAAGGAGGGAAGGACCAGGGAAACAAGGGTAGCAGGTAACAGACACTGCACTGCAGTGCTCCGTAACCCTCCTGAGTCACTGCGATCAGACCCTGCAAGGCCTGGCCAGCCCAGGAATCCAGGCCAGCCGCGCTCAGCCACTCCTCTCCCCACGCTAGCCACAGGTGGAGCAGGGAGCCCTGAGCTTCAAGGCAGCCGGCTGAGCAGAATCTGCAGGCAGGGAGCAGCAGTGCCAGCCTGTGGCGGGGCAGGAGCAGGGCGGGAGGGGGCTGCTTTGTCTCCTAGGCACGCCGACCCCTCTCCAGCTCTGAGCATATCCCCTTGCAGCCTGTGGCTGGAACTTGTCCCTCCCCAATGCGCGTGGGGAGGGGACGGTGCAGAGAGCTGGAGCTGGACCGAGGAGCTGCTTCTCCTCTTGCTGGCTGTGCTGCCCCTTGTGCGGAGCTGTTCTTGCTTCAAGGCAGACGCGGTGTCTGAGCAGCAGCCAGTGTAGCTCTTCCAGGAGAAGGGAAACCGGTTGCTATCATCCCTTTCCTTAAGGACGCTGGCAGCCACGCTCCCCACCAGCTGGGGCTCCTGCACGATCAGCCAGCAAAGGCAGGACAATATGAAAGAGCTGCTGACGCCTCACGGAAAGCTCATTTAAAAACCATTGTATTTGGATGCGCGTGTGCAGGGAGATCACAGATTTTCTGTTCCTCTCCCCCTCACTCTGTGTCACTGGGGAGGTTTGCATGGAAAACAGGATCCGGGAGTGGACGTTTATTCTCTGCCCTTTGGCTAGTGGGGGGCAGGATGCATGGAGCTGAGTATTTTAGTACATTCAGGGCCAAGCCCCAGGCCTCTGATACGCAATGGCATCGTGTTCAGAGAGTGCACCAAGTCTGCCGGGCCCCCAGACAAGCACTTCCTGGGACTCTCCTCCCCGGGATGCATAAGCCAGGCAGGGGCAGAGGGGAGGATGTGTTTGTGCTGGCTGGAAAGGACACAGAAGCCACAGGCAGGGCAGACAGTTACACTCCTGGGACTTGGGCTGCTGTCACTTAGCAAAGGAGTTTATTTTCCTTTTGCCTGAAATGTGCTCCAAAAGATAGCAGGCATGTGAATGCCCGTGATCTGGAGGCAGGGAATAGTAATTAGAGTGGGGCACTGAGCGTCAGGACTTCTGAGGTCGGTGGCTGACTCTGCCGTTGACTCGTGGCATTACCTTGGGCAAGTCACTTCACCTGTGTGGATACAATAATACCTGTCTCACAGGGTGTTGTTACGAATCTGAGTTAATTAGTGCCTGTAAAGAACGTCAGATCTTTAGAGGAGAGGTAACTTAGTCATGTTTGTAATTTAATCTAATTTTAGAAAGTCTCCCTGACAGAAACACTGGTCCCGGCTCCCAGACAAGAGCCACCGTAGCCCGATTACCCAGACTGCTGCTTACAGATGTCGGTCCCTCAGACACGCTGGCTCATGCTGCCCCCCCCCCCCCCCCCCGGCTGGACTCAAGCACAAGCGGGGGGGAAGGGGGACGGTGAGGGTCCCAGTCCTGGCCTGGTGTCATTGTGACATCTCAGCCACCACCACAGGCTCTGAGGGCGGCAGGATGCCTGGCTTGTCAGAGCACCAGGGAATCTGGGACACACAAATATTAATAGAATTGCTGCCTCTCGGGAGCCTTCTACAGGAGTTTCTAAAAATTCATTTCCCAGGAGAGCTCAAAGCTCAGACACAGCAGCCGCCCTGGTGAGCGCCCAGTGCTGCATGTGGGTTGGCTGAGGCCTGGGGCCGCAGGAGCCGTTGTGCTCCTAGACCCCAAAGGGCACCAGCTGCTGCGAGGGGGCAGATGGTGAGCGAGCAGGCCGAGGTGCTCTCCGCACATGGAGTCGCCTCGACACAAACGTCACCCTGCGCTGGCACTTTGTGCCCCAATGGCACTGACGGACCAGCTCTGCCACGAGCCCGAGGCCCAGGGTGCCCAGTCGCAGCCTGTGCAGACGAGTTTGTCGTGAGCCTGCCTTGGCCTGAGGATTGGGAAGTGAGCCGTTCAGGGCCAGGAATGTTTGAGACAGCCCCTCACGGGGAGAGATTGCCCCCGCACCGCTTGCTGAGCTCCTCTCCGCAGGCTGGCGATACCGCTCTGGGCATACGGCCTCCCAGCAACCCAAGCCAACCAGGTGCAGCTGTGGGCTCGGGGGCTGCTCTCAGGTTAGGAACCTGGGAACCATCTGGTCCAGCTTTGGGGAAAACTGTGAACAATTTCTGACACATGCTGCAGCCGTAGCTCAGAAATCCCGGACGGTGCCCTGAGGTATTTCCACTGAGTGTCTGTCTGCCCTGGCCCTGGGTTCAAATCCCTGTTACCAGCACACTCCACAGCTCCAGCTGTAGGCATCAGCTCATCCATCAGGCCTTGGCGAGCCAGAGGACACAAATCCTGCAAACGAAGTGACCATTCAACGCTTGGCTTGCCGGGGATTGGACTGAGCTCAGGACCAAAACTAATCTACCCAGAGTCCCAGCTAAGCTGGGGTTTGGCACTGGAATGAAAGGCAAATGCAGGAACAGGCTCCCGGGGTCTCTCTCCAAATTGTTTAAGATTCACAAACATTCTTCCCCCCACCCCTCTTTATTTTCTTTCCTCAACTCTTGTTGGGTTTCCCACCAGCCAGGGCTGGAGGCAGGAGGGATGGGAGCTCTTTCCACGGCATTCACAAGCTTGGAGTTCCCTTTGCTGCCCGCCGCTGTGGCTTGCACAGGAGGTGGGCAGGAGATGCAAACGGTGTGAACGGGATGAACAAAGTCGCTGCCCAGCACGGGAGAATTCAGCATTAATGGTGCTGGCCTGTGGACCAGCGCGGTGTGGATTACACACTGCGGGGCGGGCAGAACCGCTCACCGGGGCTCAGTCTCGAGGGCTGCTGCACAAAATGGCAGCTGCCACCACAAGCCTTGTCCCAGAGAGCGCTCGACAACTCCCGGTTCCCACAGCGTCTCCGTGAAGGGCAGCGCTGCGTCAGGCTGACAGAGACTTGGGGAGACGTTGTCAAAAGGGCCCAATTCCCACTTTCAAAAGGGACTTGGGCACGTGGGGGCCGACGTCCTGGGGCCTGTCCCTGAGACTTTAGGCAGCTGAGTCACGTCGGTGCTTTTGAGAGTGTTACCCTCGGTCTCCGCCCAAAGGAGCCACAGTCTAACAGACAGTCACGTACAGGGAGATCAGTGGGGCAGACCCTACCAGCTGTGCAGATCCTCAGGGCTGCAGGCAGCCACGTGGGCCCTAGATAGCCGGGCCCTGGAGGTATATTACCAACTAAGGCGGCTGGTTTATATTGATACCTTGGACATAAGTGTCCCCTCTCTGGTTCATGTTCTTATCCAGACCCAACTCCTGGCTTGTGCCCTCTCTACTGCCTAGCTCCAAGCCATTGTGGGCTGTGGCTTGCCTAGCAGAGACACCGAGGGGCAGCAGGGCCTCGAGGTCCAAGCAAAGGACAGCAAGTCGGGAACTCCAGCATTTTACACCCACTTGTCACTGACTCCCAGTGTCTTTGGGTTTATCCTCAACTTACAGATGGGGAAACTGAGGCACCACTATTACTATATAGGAGCTGTCAGACTGGACCAGAACTGAGGTCCATTCAGCCAAGTGTCCTGACTCAAAGAGCAGCCAGCGTCAACCGCTTTAGAGGAAGGACCTAGGAGCAGACAGTTACAGACTTACTGGCCCACAGGGAAACCTGCCAGTGAGCGGCTGGCTTAGGTCCTGAAGCAGGAAGGGGTAAGGCCCTTCTAGCGATGGGTTTGTCCTATGCAATGTAACTGGATGGTCTTGCAAGCTGTATAAATGTCTAATCCTTTGCTGAATGCTAAGCAGCATCAATGACCCCTTCTGGCAGTCCGTTCTAAAGTTCAGTTATGCAATTTATTAAAACAAAGTATTTCTCTGTATAGGCATTCAGTACGTTGTCGTTCAGTGCTGGCGGATATCCCCTTGTTTGTGAGTTATGGGCAGGTAGATAGGGATGTCTGATCTACTTTCTCTAGAGAGACAAGGTGTGGGAGGTAATATCTTTATTGGACCAACTTCTGCTGGTGAGAGAGACCAGCGTTAGAGCCACACGGAGCTCTTCCTCAGCTCTGGGTCTCCAGAATTTCTGTGCCACTCACACACTGCATCTAGGTCTTCGCAGCACCCAACTGCTTTCATGGCTCCACCGCCCTGGACTCTGAAAATCTCTGCTGGGGTTTAAGACACTAAGATCCAGTCCTCTCTGGCCCACAGGGTCCCTTTCCCAGGGACAGCTCCCAGATTGCTGCACTGGGCAGCACAGCATGGGGAGGAGGTGACCAGCCCTCTGAGGAGAAAGAAGTGGTTTGGGACTATGTAGAAAAGCTGGACGAGCAAAGTCCATGGGGCCGGATGCGCGGCATCCGAGAGTGCTAAAGAAGTTGGCGGATGAGATTGCAGAGCCATTGGCCATTATCTTTGAAAACTCATGGCGATCGGGGGAGGTCCCGGACGACTGGAAAAAGGCTAATGTAGTGCCCATCTTTAAAAAAGGGAAGGAGGAGGATCCTGGGAACTATAGGCCAGTCAGCCTCACCTCAGTCCCTGGAAAAATCATGGAGCAGGTCCTCAAGGAATCAATTCTGAAGCACTTAGAGGAGAGGAAAGTGATCAGGAACAGTCAGCATGGATTCACCAAGGGCAAGTCAGGCCTGACTAATCTAATTGCCTTCTATGACAAGATAACTGGCTCTGTGGATGGGGGGAAAGCAGTGGATGTATTGTTTCTTGACTTTAGCAAAGCTTTTGACACGGTCTCCCACAGTATTCTTGCCAGCAAGTTAAAGAAGTATAGGCTGGATGAATGAACTATAAGGTGGACAGAAAGTTGGCTAGATTGTCGGGCTCAACAGGTAGTGATCAATGGCTCCATGTCTAGCTGGCAGCCGGTATCAAGTGGAGTGCCCCAAGGGTCGGTCCTCGGGCCGGTTTTGTTCAATATCTTCATAAATGATCTGGAGGATGGTGTGGACTGCACCCTCAGCAGGTTTGCAGATGACACCAACCTGGGAGGAGAGGTAGATACGCTGGAGGGTAGGGATAGGATACAGAGGGCCCTAGACAAATTAGAGGACTGGGCCAAAAGAAATCTGATGAGGTTCAACAAGGACAAGTGCAGAGTCCTGCACTTAGGATGGAAGAATCCCATGCACCGCTACAGACTAGAGACCGAATGGCTCGGCAGCAGTTCTGCAGAAAAGGACCTAGGGGTTACAGTGGACGAGAAGCTGGCTATGAGTCAACAGTGTGCCCTTGTTGCCAAGAAGGCCAATGGCATTTTGGGCTGTATAAGTAGGGGCATTGCCAGCAGATCGAGGGACGTGATCGTTCCCCTCTATTCGACATTGGTGAGGCCTCATCTGGAGTCCTGTGTCCAGTTTTGGGCCCCACACTACAAGAAGGACGTGGATAAATTGGAGAGAGTCCAGCGAAGGGCAACGAAAATGATTGGGGGACTGGAACACATGACTTATGAGGAGAGGCTGAGGGAACTGGGATTGTTTAGTCTGCGGAAGAGAAGAATGAGGGGGGATTTGATAGCTGCTTTCAACTACCTGAAAGGGGGTTCCAAAGAGGATGGATCTAGACTGTTCTCAGTGGTAGCAGATGACAGAACGAGGAGTAATGGTCTCAGGTTGCAGTGGGGGAGGTTTAGGTTGGATATTAGGAAAAACTTTTTCACTAGGAGGGTGGTGAAGCACTGGAATGGGTTACCTAGGGAGGTGGTGGAATCTCCTTCCTTGGAAGTTTTTAAGGTCAGGCTTGACAAAGCCCCGGCTGGGATGATTTGATTGGGGGTTGGTCCTGCTTTGAGCAGGGGGTTGGACTAGATGACCTCCTGAGGTCCCTTCCAACCCTGATATTCTATGATTCTATGACAGGAATGGGGCCAGTGCAGCAGGCTGCAGAACCCCATTTACAATGCACCAACTCACCCGTCCTCCCACTTACCCATCCCAGAGCTTGAGGCATCGGGGAGGTAAAAGCTGTATCTGAATTTGGCAGATCAGGCCCCTTGTGAGCTAGGACTGAACAAACTGTACTGCTCTGATCTCTTAGCTCTCCTGGATGGAGGATCTCTAGCCGGCTGCTTTGTGCCCCATCTTTCCACAAGCCAGTCCATTGTTATTGGCTTGGTTCTTCTCAAAACACACAAAATCTGATTCCTGTCTTCTTTTGCTTCAGCCTCCGCAGAGGGTGAAGATGACAGGAGCTTGACTAGCTGTTTAACAATCTGCCGTTGCCTTCTCCCTTCTCCAATTCCCTGCAATCATTCCATAGCGATCCAATTTTCTCACTTACATTTGCTCTTGCTAACAGATTTGAAAAACTCTTTGTTAACGGAAATAGTCTCTGGAAGTCGCTGCATTGTATTTCTTTTTGCTATTCTAATTAGCCCTTTAATGCAGCACTGCTCATATTTATAGGTGGCAAATCTTCCCCCTGTCGCCCTGCTTCTCCGGGTATGGAGAAACCTTCTAAAAGCCTTTTGTGCCTGGCTGTTTTCTACGTCCTGCTTCCCCTGCCCTTCGCCTGGTTCAAACACCCTGAGGCTCTGCTGCACTCTCTCAACCAAAAATTGGACGGGATTCCAGGGTCCCATTCCCAGGAAGTCACAAACCTTTGAGCAGCTGCCTCTGCTTCTTGGCTTCATGATTATTTCTAACCCACTCACATGGTGGTCTTTTGCTGCTCCCTACTTCATCCAGTTCTCCACCATCTCTTGGAAAGATGGCTGCCTGACATGAGCGCCCACGTAGGACTGATTTATCCTGTCCTAGCAGCTTGTCAGTGTGGACATGGATCCACTTCATTCATCTCTTACATGCTTTTAAGATTTCACTTCCCAGTCAGACACCACAGTCTCTCTGCATCCTTGAACTCTGAACGATCGAGTGTAGCCTTTTGTTCTGAACATCTTAGCTCCTTTCAGTCAGAAAGGCCTTTACATTCATACAAAGGGAATGTGGTAAGATATTCTTTCCTATCCACCATCCTCATTAATATTTTAAAATAAATCACACTTTTGATTCTTTGATATATTAAAGAACTTGGATCGAATGATTTGCTACGCTGCATGCTGGAAATGCTCTGAGTTAAGACTAATGAGTCCATTTTCCCCAGTGTGTGTGTTTACACGCACTTATCCTACCAGCACTTATCCTACCAAACCTGATGGGAGAGTAACCCGTAAGAACTCTCTTCCGCCACGTGTTCCTAACCTTGACTTAGGGACAATTCCCCCGGTAATGCTTTATCTCTGCACTTACGAAGCTTAAGCTACCCCAGAGCTCTTCTGGTTCAATGCCAAATTCCAGAATCAAACAGCAAAGTGATTTTTACAGGGCAATGTTTTATACATTGTAAAAACTTTATCCTTGCACTGGAGATGTAGAGCTTTACCCTTTGTGCAATCCCACTGCCAGAGCCTTTCACTTCGTGGTGTCAAACGGAGAACACGCAGCGCAGGGAATCTGCTGGCTTATCTGCATTTAGAAATTGTGTTAAATCTTAAGAGCCTCATTCCAGGTAGAAACATTCCAGTGACAAGGATGTGTTTTCTATTGTGCAAATCTCTGGGTGTGGTGTGACAAGATGGACGATGTTAGTATGTGGGTCCTGTGCTTTTCTTGGCTGGGGCTAAGATGCCACCTCTTGCCCCTGCTCCTGGGGCCTCGAGGGCCCCACTAGTGGCTCAGGAAGGCGGTAGAGGAGGGAAGCGGGAGAGGGGTCTGGGTTTGCTCCTCACTCTGAGCCCCAGCCCCTTTCAACCCCTGCGGGTTCTTACCTTCTTCCCCCTTGGGTGGGGTACCTTCGGTCCTTAGACGCTGGGGAAGGGAGTCTCCCTCCCCTGCTGGGGCAGGGTCTCTCCTACTTCGGTTCTCTGGTTTTTCAAAACACACCTCCAAGCTCCAGTCCTCTCTCCTTCCTCCTCCTCCTCTGATTGCCTGAAGCAGGGGGGTTTATTAGGTTCCTGACAGGGCCTTAATTGACAACAGGTGCTCCAATTAACCTGTAGCAACCCTCTCTAGTCTACAGGAAACCACACCTTAATTAGCCTCGAGCTCGCCCATGTCCCGGTGCTCAAAAGGAACACTCTACCACTGCTCCCTGGCCCTCCTGTATCACAGTGGTAAGGTGGGGTGGAGAGTGCAGACAGACACACACACACAGCCCGGTGAGCTTGCTGGGCTACTGTTAATGTGCATTGTTCTAAGGTGCTGTCTCTCCTTAAAGAGGACGCTGTGTTTTGGAGAAGGTCCCTTTGAAATCTGAAGGTGAGCTCTCCATCTGGGCACCTCCTGCCAAAGTCCATGAAAGTTCCAGCTCCCAAGTGCACTGCAAAAGGCCAGGCAGTACCAGAGCACCTGTAACAGAGATCCTGGCAGTGCCATCCCCCACTCCCATGCATTCTTCTGGGATCAGCTCAGGTAATCCCGGATGTGTGGTAACCCCCCAGGCATACATTATAAACCATCCTGAACATGACAGTATCCCATAACTGGAAAGAATAACTCCTTCCAGCACAGGAATTGGTGGGTGAGATTCAGTGTCCTGTGCTATTCAGGTCAGACGAGAGAACGGTAATGGTCCCTGGTGGCCTTGCAATCTGTGGCTTTCCCTGGAGGAAAGGACGTCTCCTCACATTAAGAGCTGAAGCCAAGTTCTCCAAACTCTAGTTTGTGGGGAGGTGTAACTTAGTACGGGATGAGAACATCTTGCATGGCAAGGAACCAAACCAGAAATGAGGCTGTTTTCTCACCGGGGAAGCTCCAAGTGTTTTCCTAATATCCCGTTTTTGTAAGTGCATATTTTGGAACATGGATGGCTGAAACTAGTGAGTTATTTGTTGACACAAGATATTAGCCCTTGTCAAGAGATGTCTTTTCTGTGCATACATTACATTTTTGACACCTTGTTTTCTTTTTTAAATTGCTCCAGTTCCTCAAACTCATCTCCATTTTATCATTCGCTCGATGCTCTGCATGTTTTTGTCAAGTTAATGAGATAGTTGCAGCGCCAGGATCCTTAAAGAGCCAGACACATGGGAGAAAAAGCGCCACAGTGGCTTAGCAGCACAGATCCAGATGCCCTGATACCTCAGGGGATCTTCATTCGAACTCAGTGATGTGTTTTAATTCCTTTCCAAACTTCCCGTGTCTGAGACTTGCAGTAGGGCCCTGGCACGCCTGCTGCCACCTTGAGAGGGAACCTGGGAGGGTCTGACGTGGGGAGGAGAGGGGGCATGACTGGCGGGTGCGGAGGTGCCTGGAAAAGCCTGCCACACTCAAGGTGCGCAGCTTGGCAGCGTTTTACAGTGAAACTCTGCCCCAGGTACACTGGGAGGGAAAGCGCCCAGGTAGGGTCAGTGAGGAAGGGGAATCTACTGTATCATGATGCTCTTGACCTGCACCAGGCACGTGAAATGCCTCTGCATCCATCACCCTGCACGGGAGGCTAGGGGGCCCCAGGACCCCATATCGTCTCCTCAGCCGTAGTCAGTTTAGTGCCGGAAGCCAGTGATTCTGCCCAGCCGGAGAAGATCGCAACGTGGCCTCTTTCCCTCACCTCATTTTTACATCCCAAGCAAGAAGCGCTGCGGGAGAGAGAACAGAAGGAAAGCGTCTCAGAAGAGGATCAGACTGGCAGTGAAACAGACTCCTCCCGTGATCGGGGCAGGCTATTTTCAGCAGCAGGACGAGCTTGGGGAACTCCTGGCCACAAGAGTTCAGACTGAGCCATGGTGTGTTGAGAACAAAGTACAAGACATGCCCCTTCCCACAGTCCTGTTCAGGGTAGGGACATGGTGGTGACAAGCCCTTTATAAATACCGAGGTAGGTCAATAGACTCTTCTTCCCCCTTAAAATGGCCACTGAATTCAGAGCAAAGGCATCTAACAGGATGTTCTTGACACAGGCATTGAACTTCACCCTGGTTTAAAAATAAGGGCCAGCTCCTCGGCTGGGGCAAATCAGCCAGTGAAGCCAGAGGGATTCAATGCACCCAGTTCTGGATCTGGCCTGGCACGAAGTACGTTGCAGGTCGGCTGCCCTCGTGGACTGAGAATCCCAAGTTGCTTTCCACACCCTCAGTGGAGCCGTGCAGCCCCCCTGCAAAGTAGCTAAGGGATATGCAGGAACGAACGCCCCAAGACTAAGCCTCGCTTCCCTCCCACTGAGGGGGAGACAGCAGAGTACAGTCCAGAGCAGGGCATGAAGAAGACCCTCTTATCTAGTTGAGACTGCAGGGGGTTAGAGAGGCAGAACATCGAGACACGGGCTAGCGTTTCGCAAAGCCACTGAGATCAACTGTCTGCTCTTTAAAAAAAGTGCCCTGGGATCTGTGATGACCACAAGTGGGCTCAGTCCTCTCTGACACAACACACCCCATGACCTTGCTTCACAGGCACGGCGGTGGGAGGCCTGGCCAGTGGAGCAGACCTACCTGATGTTCCCAAAGCACTGGGCAGCATCGCGTCTCTCAGGCAGCAGAGTCCTGTCCTCAGCATGGCCCTAAGTCTGTCACTGGGTGCAGCTGTCTTGTAATGGTGCATTAGAAGTTATATGTAAGGAGCCATGTAAGGCTCGGACCCTTGCCCAGAACCTGGGTGCTGACATGCACACAGAAGAGTAGGGATAGGTTAATGGCTTCAATCCAAGATCTCTGAGCTTTCATCTGCTAACGTTATTTCAAACGTACCCTTTTTTTGGCGGAGCGAATAGGGGCCAGATTCTGATTTTGGCTACCTGCAGAAAACCCAGAGTGACTCTCTGACGACACTGGAGTTTGTCCACAGTCACTCTGATGGCATTAGACTGTGGCCCTGGGCATGATCCAGATCACACCGGTATGTGTTATAACACGTTGGATTGGCACAAACTCTCTGCCATCAGCTTGCTCTCCGCCTGGTTAGTGATGGGCAAAGGGCAAAACATGCTCAAAGATTTACCCTGAATAAGCACCGAAAACCTGGTCAGCATCCTTTAGTGCTTTTTTGTAGCTAGCTTTTGCATTGACAAGAGCTGCACAGAGATCAGCTCTTCACAAAGGCGTCTCACGCAATCATTTAACGTTTTGTTTCTAATTCATTTATGGTATAATTCCCTGAGAGGGGAGAAGCCTCCAGTACCCAAGGGGTTAACGTTCTGTATGTGTCCAGGAAGCTCCTGTCTATTCTCAAGTGCTACTTGTGCCTTTCCAAGCCTCCTAAACCCACCTCCTTGCTGCGACAAGCAAGAAATCCCGGCCTGCGCTCCCTCAGGCTGAGGTCCCTTCCTTAGCAAAGCCATGCAACTGGTTGGTCCTGTACCCAGCTGCACAAATGCCTCCTCTGGTTTGCTGCTGTTGGTGGCTCTGCAGTCATTAATCCAGGGAAACCAATGACAGCTCGTGGGGATGTGGTTCTGGGTTAAATCTCATCTCAACCAGACATGTGCTGTGCAGCCTGCATGTTGAAGAAGTGATTTGTCATTGGCTGGATAGCAGCACCTGGTAATGAGCAAGGTAACTCCCGGCTGAACCAGAAGCTGCTTTCTTGTGTTAGAGCAAATTGGGAAATATCGGCCAGAGTCAACATCTGTCCCTAGGGAGTTGTGCAGTCAGTGCTCTCAGGATGTGAGAACCATTCTCTCTCTACAGTCTCCTCCTTGACTCAGACTGGTGCCACCCCGCTTCGACAGCCTGAGCTGGAGAGAAGCATCCGTGACGGCCGGCAGCTTCGCCCGATGGAAAGGGCAGAGGGAGGTTAAACACCGATATGCACACGCAGTGTGTGCATTGCAAACAAAATGCCAGCCTGTCCTGTCGCTGGATTTGAACCTTTCACGTTAACAGTCACCTTTTTACCTACTGGCCAGCAAGGGAACGTATGATGAGCAGGGCCCTGTTCTGATGCGTGATGCACAGTAACCGAGCTCCCCCCAGCCTCCTCTGTGCACAGAAACCTTCCTGAGCAAACCAGACTTTTCTTCAGCCAGACAGTGAGCTGTCCACTTGGACTGGACAGCCAATCAGAAAAGGGAAGAGGAGGAACCTGACCCCAAGGCAGACAGACCTAGACATCACTGAGGCCGTGTGCTCCCCGCTGCACGCACACACAGGCCAGGAATGGCTACAGGACCTCAGCCACCACCTGCAGAAATCCATGCTGCAGCCTATGGAGCAGGCAGGAGACTGAGGACCTGCAGCTAGGACCCTTTCTGGCAAGAGCTTTAGCAGCATTGGAGAGCAACTCTCTGGGGAGCCCGCTCTGCCCATAGAGACTCACCTGGGATTCAGAACAGACCACAGCAGCGCAGAGCTGCACTCCCAGGGCTCTCCCAGCTGCTGCTGCCCCGGAGTGCCAGGGGGAGGCCCACACTCAACACTGTGGAGACATTTTTGGGCCCCACACTACAAGAAGGATGTGGAAAAATTGGAAAGAGTCCTGCGGAGGGCAACAAAAATGATTAGGGGACTGGAACACATGACGTATGAGGAGAGGCTGAGGGAACTGGGGATTGTTTAGTCTGCGGAAGAGAAGAATGAGGGGGGATTTGATAGCTGCTTTCAACTACCTGAGAGGTGGTTCCAGAGAGGATGGATATAGACTGTTCTCAGAGGTAGCTGATGACAGAACAAGGAGTAATGGTCTCCAGTTGCAGTGGGGGAGGTTTAGGTTGGATATTAGGAAAAACTTTTTCACTAGGAGGGTGGTGAAACACTGGAATGCATTACCTAGGGAGGTGGTGGAATCTCCTTCCTTTGAGGTTTTTAAGGTCAGGCTTGACAAAGCCTTGGCTGGGATGATTTAGTTGGGGATCGGTCCTGCTTTGAGCAGGGGGTTGGACTAGATGACCTCCTGAGGTCCCTTCCACCCCTGATATTCTATGATTCTATGAATTAAAGCCTGATTCTCAGAGGCGCTGAGTCTCCACAAGCCCCCTGGGAGATGGGGGTGCTAAGCATTGCTGGGAATCAGGCCGCCCTGCCCACTGGTCCCATGGAGACTCCCATGCAGGGGGTGGGGATCCTGCCACGCGGCGAGCTGCTCTCCACCCCTCTGCATGGGAAGGGGAAGATCCGTGCCTCTTGTTGGCTACTCCCTTGTTTGCCTTGCAAGACTTGCCAGGATGCTGGCATCTTTCAACGGGCAAGAGATTCCGGGTGTGGGAGGGGGTCCCCTGCATAAAAAATACTCACTAGTCAGAAATCCAACCCCCCCCCAGTTTGGCATCTTTCTCCCCTCCCCACTCAGGCTTGTGAAAGGGGCTAGCGATGGCTACAGGTAATTACTGGGAAGCCTCCCCAGCGGTGTGGAGCATGTTTCCTAGCAGGCTGTGTCAGCTGCTGCATCCCTGAAGAGGGCCCCAGGGACCATTGCTGGACTTGCTGCTGTGTTTAGACATTTTACAGGGGACAGGGGGAGGGGAGTTTATTGCAGTATTTATGAGGGACAGGAGATTATCTGCATACTCTGAAAAATCACTGGCCAATATAAAGAAGGGAAAGTATCTTCCCTTGGCAAAGAAGGTGTATTAGTATTAGCCTGGAGTCAAAGAGGATCTTAAATTATTGTTGTCTTTTTGTATCACTGAGCAGTGGTGTAAAGATAAAAGCCATCTGGGAGCAGTTCAGATAAGTGGGGGAAGCCAGAGAAGCCTGGATAAACTGGTGACAATCTGCCAGGATGAACCTAGTGGCTGTTAATGTTTCTGCTTTGCTTGCTAGGATTCACATTCATAACCCTGAGATCTGCCAGGGTTGGGCAGTGTTAAATCCTTCTCCTCTTCACAGCTCCATCCATTCCAGCAGGGGTATCGCTTGTGGCCACATGTCTCAACAGGTGTCACTGCAAAGCAGCGCCGTCTCTGCAAAGCGTTGGCTGGAGTCCGCAGATTTGTGCTGCCTCTCGGAAACACCTGTTCATTAAGTAGCTCTGGCTATAAATTCACATCCTTAGCTTCATGTTTATCATTTCACCTGCCTCCAAATGGAAGCTGCAGGCACTTGGATCAGTGGATTGACAGGCTGTCTGGCTGCACAGCCACCCGAGACAGCTTCTCTGTATACAGAGATGCTTCTGCTTCCTTTAGCCACAGCATGGAGGATGGAGGATTATTTTAACACCCTCCCTCCCCCAAGGGATGGAAGTACACTGTAAACAAAGTTTTCCTCCATTGGGTGACTTTACTGCTCTCCACTGACACAGTTGTCTAGCAGCCTAAAGCCAGGATAACTAGAGAGCTGAGACTTTCAAGAGTCAGAACACGTGCTGGCTGATACATTAGAGAATTAAAGAGTTAAAAGGGCACCCACTTGAAGCCAATAACTAAGGGGTTAAATTAGTTAACCTCTTGGTCCACAGCTGACTATTGTATGGCTAACATAGGGAAAAGACTCCTAAAATCATCTGATCCTGGCTGGTTCTATAGTTTAGACATAGGTCTATTCATAATAACGAATGGAGTGTGCGACAGAACGACCCAGCGAGAGCAGCTTGGCTGCTGCTTAGCACGTGAATCCTTGAAGTGTTATGGGAACGAGCACATGCTGTTCGTGCGGGGAAGGAGCACAGGGAAGGCTGTGCTTGTACTAGCTGCTTCCTGAAGCCTCGTTGAAGGGACAGGCTGGTTTCCGCACAGGCAGCCCCGAGACCACAGGGAAAGTGGGCACGCAAAGCACTCAGCGTCTCGGACGCAGGCAGAACAGGCACCCGTGGAACGTGGGTTTCATGCATTAGAAACCCACCATTCCTGCAGGTTTACTGACTTTATCGTCTCTACTGCTTCTGTCACACGTGTCAGTGCTCAGAGTCTCCAGCCAGGACCGGGTCTACAGAGGAAGAGACAGCGTCAGGCCAAAACGGCTTGCACTCCAGGAAGTCAGGAAATGGACACAGGGCTCCGGGTGACGATAGGTGGCATGTGAAGGGAAGCATGGGGGAGAAGAATACTGTGGTTTAGCTGCATCCAACTATAATAAATATTTGAAAGAGTAAAATGCCTGGTTCCGAAATCTTCCTGGTAGTAGAACGTCTGTGCTGGCCCTGGGCAGCCCAGATGGTCAACAGACATTCTCCTCATCACGAGG